>NC_045788.1:43222529-43885639 GCF_009873245.2 Balaenoptera musculus
CAAGAGACCTCCCAGCTCCACGTAATACCAAACGGCGAAAATCTCTCAGAGATCGCCATCTCAACATCAAGACCCAGCTTCACTCAACGACCAGCAAGCTACAGTGCTGGACACCCTATGCCAAACTACTAGCAAAACAGGAACACAGCCCCATCCATTAGCAGAGAGGCTGCCTAAAATCAGAATAAGGCCACAGACACCCCAAAACACACCACCGGACGTGGACCTGCCCACCAGAAAGACAAGATCCAGCCTCATCCACCAGAACACAGGCACTAGTCCCCTCCACCAGGAAGCCTACACAACCCACTGAACCAACCTTAGCCACTGGGGACAGATACCAAAAACAACGGGAACTACGAACCTGCAGCCTGTGAAAAGGAGACCCCAAACACAGTAAGATAAGCAAAATGAGAAGACAAAAAAACACTCAGCAGGTGAAGCAGCAGGGTCAAAACACACCAGACCTAACAAATGAAGAGGAAATAGGCAGTCTACCTGAAAAAGAATTCAGAATAATGATAGTAAGAATGATCCCAAATCTTGGAAATAGAATAGACAAAATGCAAGAAACATTTAACAAGGATGTAGAAGAACTAAAGAGGAATCAAGCAACAATGAAAAACACAATAAACGAAATTAAAAATACTCTAGACGGGATCAATAGCAGAATAACTGAGGCAGAAGAATGGATAAGTGACCAGGAAGATAAAATAGTGGAAATAACTACTGCAGAGCAGAATAAAGAAAAAAGAATGAAGAGGACTGAGGACAGTCTCAGAGACCTCTGGGACAACATTAAATGCACCAACATTCGAATTATAGGGTTCCCAGAAGAAGAAGAGAAAAAGAAACGGACTGAGAAAATATTTGAAGAGATTATAGTTGAAAACTTCCCTAATATGGGAAAGGAAATAGTTAATCAAGTCCTGGAAGCACAGAGAGTCCCATACAGGATAAATCCAAGGAGAAACATGCCAAGACACATATTAATCAAACTATCAAAAATTAAATATAAAGAAAACATATTAAAAGCAGCAAGGGAAAAACAACAAATAACACACAAGGGAATCCCCATAAGGTTAACAGCTGATCTTTCAGCAGAAACTCTGCAAGCCAGAAGGGAGTGGCAGGATATACTTAAAGTGATGAAGGAGAAAAACCTACAACCAAGGTTACTCTACCCAGCAAGGATCTCATTCAGATTTGATGGAGAAATTAAAACCTTTACAGACAAGCAAAAGCTGAGAGAGTTCAGCACCACCAAACCAGCTTTACAACAAATGCTAAAGGAACTTCTCTAGGCAAGAAACACAAGAGAAGGAAAACACCTACAATAACAAACCCAAAACATTTAAGAAAATGGGAATAGGAACATACATATCGATAATTACCTTAAATATAAATGGATTAAATGCTCCCACCAAAAGACACAGACTGGCTGAATGGATACAAAAACAAGACCCATATATATGCTGTCTACAAGAGACCCACTTCAGACCTAGAGAAACATACAGACTGAAAGTGAGGGGATGGAAAAAGATATTCCATGCAAATGGAAATTAAAAGAAAGCTGGAGTAGCAATCCTCATATCAGACAAAATAGACTTTAAAATAAAGACTATTACAAGAGACAAGGAAGGACACTATATAATGATCAAGGGATCGATCCAAGAGGAAGGTATAACAATTGTAAATATTTATTCACCCAACATAGGAGCACCTCAATACATAAGGCAAATACTAACAGTCATAAAAGGGGAAATCGAAAGTAACACAATCATATTAGGGGACTTTAACACCCCACTTTCACCAATGGACAGATCATCCAAAATGAAAATAAACAAGGAAACACAAGCTTTAAATGATACATTAAACAAGATGGACTTAATTGATATTTATAGGACATTCCACCCAAAAACAACAGAATACACATTTTTCTCAAGTGCTCATGGAACATTCTCCAGGATAGATCATATCTTGGGTCACAAATCAAGCCTTGGTAAATTTAAGAAAATTGAAATCGTATCAAGTATCTTTTCCGACCACAACGCTATGAGACTAGATATCAATTACAGGAAAAGATCTGTAAAAAATACAAACACATGGAGGCTACACAATACACTACTTAATAACGAAGTGATCACTGAAGAAATCAAAGGGGAAATCAAAAAATACCTAGAAACAAATGACAATGGAGACACGACGACCCAAAACCTATGGGACGCAGCAAAAGCAGTGTTAAGAGGGAAGTTTATAGCAATACAAACCTACCTCAAGAAACAGGAAACATCTCGAATAAACAACCTAACCTTGCACCTGAAGCAATTAGAGGAAGAAGAACAAAAAAACCCCCAAAGCTAGCAGAAGGAAAGAAATCATAAAGATCAGATCAGAAATAAATGAAAAAGAAATGAAGGAAACAATAGCAAAAATCAATGAAACTAAAAGCTGGTTCTTCGAGAAGATAAACAAAATTGATAAACAATTAGCCAGACTCATCAAGAGAAAAAGGGAGAAGACTCAAATCAATAGAATTAGAAATGAAAAAGGAGAAGTAACCACTGACACTGCAGAAATACAAACGATCATGAGAGATTACTACAAGCAATTCTACACCAATAAAATGGACAACCTGGAAGAAATGGACAGATTCTTAGAAATGCACAAACTGCCGAGACTGAACCAGGAAGAAATAGAAAATATGAACAGACCAATCACAAGCACTGAAATTGAAACTGTGATTAAAAATCTTCCAAGAAACAAAAGCCCAGGACCAGATGGCTTCACAGGCGAATTCTATCGAACATTTAGAGAAGAGCTAACACCTATCTTTCTCAAACTCTTCCAAAATATTGCAGAGGGAGGAACACTCCCCAACTCATTCTACGAGGCCACCATCACCCTGATACCAAAACCAGACAAAGATGTCACAAAGAAAGAAAACTACAGGCCAATATCACTGATGAACATAGATGCAAAAATCCTCAACAAAATACTAGCAAATGGAATCCAACAGCACATTAAAAGGATTATATACCATGATCAAGTGGGGTTTATTCCAGGAATGCAAGGATTCTTTAATATACGCAAATCAATCAACATGATACATCATCTTAACAAATTGAAGGAGAAAAACCATATGATCATCTCAATAGATGCAGAGAAAGCTTTCGACAATATTCAACACCCATTTATGATAAAAGCCCTGCAGAAAGTAGGCATAGAGGGAACTTTCCTCAACATAATAAAGGCCATATATGACAAACCCACAGCCAACATTGTCCTCAATGGTGAAAAACTGAAACCATTTCCACTAAGATCAGGAACAAGACAAGGTTGCCCACTCTCACCACTATTATTCAACATAGTTTTGGAAGTGTTAGCCACAGCAATCAGAGAAGAAAAAGAAATAAAAGGAATCCAAATCGGAAAAGAAGAAGTAAAGCTGTCACTGTTTGCAGATGACATGATACTATACATAGAGAATCCTAAAACTGCCACCAGAGAACTACTAGAGCTAATCAATGAATTTGGTAAAGTAGCAGGATACAAAATTAATGCACAGAAATCTCTTGCATTCCTATACACTAATGATGAAAAATCTGAAAGTGAAATTAAGAAAACACTCCCGTTTACCATTGCAACAAAAAGAATAAAATATCTAGGAATAAACCTACCTAAGGAGACAAAAGACCTGTATGCAGAAAATTATAGGACACTGATGAAAGAAATTAAAGATGATACAAATAGATGGAGAGATATACCATGTTCTTGGATTGGAAGAATCAACATTGTGAAAATGACTCTACTACCCAAAGCAATCTACAGATTCAATGCAATCCCTATCAAACTACCACTGGCATTTTTCACGGAACTAGAACAAAAAATTTCACAATTTGTATGGAGACACAAAAGACCCCGAATAGCCAAAGCAATCTTGAGAACGAAAAATGGAGCTGGAGGAATCAGGCTCCCTGACTTCAGACTATATTACAAGGCTACAGTAATCAAGACAGTTTGGTACTGGCACAAAAACAGAAATATAGATCAATGGAACAGGATAGAAAGCCCAGAGATAAACCCACGCACATATGGTCACCTTATCTTTGATAAAGGAGACAAGCATGTACAGTGGAGAAAAGACAACCTCTTCAATAAGTGGTGCTGGGAAAATTGGACAGGTACATGTAAAAGTATGAAATTAGAACACTCCCTGACACCATACACAAAAATAAATTCAAAATTGATTAAAGACCTAAGTGTAAGGCCAGACACTATCAAACTCTTAGAGGAAAACATAGGCAGAACACTCTATGACATAAATTGCAGCAAGATCCTTTTTGACTCAGCTCCTAGAGAAATGGAAATAAAAACACAAATAAACAAATGGGACCTAATGAAACTTAAAAGCTTTTGCACAGCAAAGGAAACCATAAACAAGACCCAAAGACAACCCTCAGAATGGGAGAAAATATTTGCAAATGAAGCAACTGACAAAGGATTAATCTCCAAGATTTACAGGCAGCTCATGCAGCTCAATAACAAAAAAACAAACAACCCAATCCAAAAATGGGCAGAAGACCTAAATAGACATTTCTCCAAAGAAGATATACAGATGGCCAACAGACACATGAAAGAATGCTCAACATCCTTAATCATTAGAGAAATGCAAATCAAAACTACAATGAGGTATCATCTCACACCAGTCAGAATGGCCATCATCAAAAAATCTACAAACAATAAATGCTGGAGAGGGTGTGGAGAAAAGGCAACACTCTTGCACTGTTGGTGGGAATGTAAATTGATACAGCCACTATGGAGAACAGTATGGAGGTTCCTTAAAAAACTACAAATAGAACTACCATATGACCCAGCAATCCCACTACTGGGCATATACCCTGAGAAAACCATAATTCAAAAAGAGTCATGTACCAAAATGTTCATTGCAGCTCTATTTACAATAGCCAGGACATGGAAGCAACCTAAGTGTCCATCATCGGATGAATGGATAAAGAAGATGTGGCACATATATACAATGGAATATTACTCAGCCATAAAAAGAAATGAAATGGAGGTATTTGTAATGAGGTGGATGGAGTTAGAGTCTGTCATACAGAGTGAAGTAAGTCAGAAAGAGAAAAACAAATACAGTATGCTAACACATATACATGGAATCTAAGGGGAAAAAAAATGTCATGAAGAACCTAGTGGCAAGATGGGAATAAAGACACAGACCTACTAAAGAATGGACTTGAGGATATGGGGAAGGGGAGGGGTGAGATGTGACAGGGTGAGAGAGTGTCATGGACATATATACACTACCAAATGTAAAATAGATTGCTAGTGGGGAGCAGCCGCATAGCACAGGGAGATCAGCTCAGTGCTTTGTGACCGTCTGGGGGGGTGGGATGGGGAGGGTGGGAGGGAGGGAGATGCGGGAGGGGGGAGATATGGCAACGTGTGTATATGTGTAGCTGATTCACGTTGTTATAAAGCAGAAAATAACACACCACTGTGAAGCAATTATACTTCAATAAAGATGTTTAAATTAACAAAAACAAAAAAAACAAAAATAACAAAGTGAAGATGCATCAAAAAATGGAAAGATACCATACTCTTGGATTGGAAGAATTAATGTTGTTAAACTGGCCAAAGTATGGAGGTTCCTCAAAAAACTAAAAATACAACTAGCATATGATCCAGCAATCCCACTCTTGGGTGTATATCTGAAGTACACAAATAAACTACTTCAAAAATATACATGTGTCACAATGTTCATAGCAGCATTATTTATAACAGCCAAGACATGGAAGCAACCTAAGTGTCCATCAGCAGATGAATGGATAAAGAAGATGGGGTACATTATATGTATATGCGTGTATATATATATGATGAAATATTACTCAGCTATAAAAATATGAACTATTGCCATTTGCAGCAACATGGATGGACCTAGAGATTATCAGACTGATGAAGTCAGATAAAGACATATATGATATAACATATATGTGGAATATAACAATAGTATAAATGAATTTATTTACAAGACAGAAACAGATTCACAGACATAGTAAACAAATTTATGTTCACTAAAGGGGAAATAGAAACTAGGATTATAGGATTAACAGATGCACACGACCATAAATAAAATAGATAAATAACAAGGGTTTACTGTATAGCACAGAGAACTATATTCAATATCTGGTAATAATCTATAATGGAAAAGAATCTGAAAAATATATATATGTATAACTGAACCATGTTGCTGTACACCTGAAACTAAGGCAATATTGTAAATCAACTATACTTCAATTAAAAAAAAAAAAAAGAAAGAAAATCATCACCAAAAAACAGAAAGGCAGTCTTAACATGTGTATTTCTAACTATGTGGACTGACCAGATCAAAGATAATTTAGAATATCAATGGCCATTATGGGAAACATTTGAAATCCCCAAACTTAATTTCCTTAAAATGAATTGGGCTACAATAACTCAAAAACTTTCAGAACTGAGTTCAATACTTATTTTAATTGATAGTTTGAGGCTTCCCTATGTTATTAGGAGTCTAAAATTGCCTCACTGAAAAATAAGATTTTAAGATTAATGGGGCAAACAAATTATTAAAGAAAGATAAAATGGCTCCCAAAGCCTTAGGCTCTTCTTGGCTTTTTTGTCTCAGGTTCCCCTTTGGCACCATCTTGTCTGTCTCTTTGGCTCCTCATGTCCAGACTCTACCTCCACCACCATCATCCTTATTCCCTTCTACACTTCCTATGCCTCTTCTATACCCTCAATTCTCCCATATTAACTTTCCCGCCAAACTTTCCCTTTTCTCTAAAACTCTCCCCACTGTTTTCCTCTGAACTTGTCAGAAGCTTTCCCTTTAAAATTGAGCCTTCTGGGGGCCCAGAGGCTAAACTTTTAATTCCCTGGACTAAAGGTGAACAGTGAGCCATTGTTAAAGATTTTTTCAAAGTAACTAGAGTTTCTCACAAATTTGCTGAGGAATTCAAACTTATTAACCTGCTTTCTCTGACTTATATCAGCTAGTTCATATGCCTGGCATGGAAGGCCAGGCCCAGCATTGGGTGAAAAATACAAATTGGGAAAATACTGAAAGGTCTCTAGCATTGTAAAGGGGAGACCAGCCTGCTAATTTATCATATGATCAGGCTTGGGCAATAGGCAAGTGACTTCATCAAGCAATTCCTAGGGTTCCAAAGCCTGTTGCTTGGAACAAAATTCAAGCTTGCACACAAAAATCTGATGAACCTGTTCATGATTATTACAATTGAATTCTGATTATTTTTAAAGAAAATTCTGGGCTTCCTTCAGACCTTGATACCAGCTGGGTAGCTTTTAACTCTATGTTTATTAATGATATGAACCAGGACCTTTCCCTTCTAGTAAAAAGGACCCCAGGATGGAATGGGAAACTGTGTCTACTTCAGATTTAGTTGATCTGTTACACCAGCTCTCTCTCACTCTAGATGAGTCACCTCCAAGGATGACTGCCACAATTCACAATCTTCAAATCCAGCAAATGAAGGCCCCTAAATGAAACCAGAACTACTTTCTACTATTATTGCAAAAAACAAGACATGAAAAGCACTTATTACAAATTTAAGCATGTTAGGCATCTACAGTCTTTTAATCAGCCTTTTAAGTGTGCTTCAAATTCTCGATGATGGTGCCTTGAGGAACTATAGGGGCTTTTCCCAGTCCTCCCTCTTAATCATCTTGGAGAAACACTTCTCAGATTGGAAATGAATTTCTTCTAGTCCTGACGCTGGAGTGACAGTCTCCACACTCAACCCCACTACCATAAAATAGCCCCTGCCTCTGAGTACTAAAACATTTCAAAGACTGGAGAACTCTAATAAACCTCTTCCCATTTGTTTAGGCCCTTTGAGAAATATACAGCTTTTTCTTCTTAGTTCCTCTGCCCCTACTCATTTATAGGTGGATACTTGAGAATTATCATGCCAAAATTTATTTCTCTCAAAAGGGAGAAAAATATTATAGAATTTGATAGTAGTCATCAAAGTAACCAACCAGGTGAATCTCCTATTGTTCCGTCTCTGATGGTACTAGAGCTTATTCTGGAAACACTGCTTATTTGTCCCTAATGAATCAGCTACCACCTTCTTGATGGGCAAAATTTCCAACTGATATTTGGTAAAATTCACAATGCGCCTCCTATCAAGAGTCAAATAGTTCCCTCAAAACATCTTCCCAGAATTAATCAATGCCATCTAAGAAACGAAGCCATTAAAGACATAAATTCCATAATAGAGGATTATAGGGCTCTAGGCCTCATGATCCCTTGTACTAGCTCCTGTAACTCTCCCATTTTATGGGTGAGAAAACCTAAGGGCCAAGAGTGAAGGTTTTCCCAGGACCACTGAGCAATAAACAACACTGTTGACGTATGAGATCAAGATGGAAAAGAGGATGTGGAATTCACCTCCACCCTTAAACACATCAAAAATACATCTACACGTGGAGAAATTCTCACTGAAAACTAACTAACTGGTAGAAAGTCTCCTGTTTAACCAAGGCTGTAAGAAAGATCCACATGCAATAGGGTAGGAAGGGAAGAGAAGCAATCAGGATGGCAATCCTCCTAGGATGTACCCTCGGGAGGGGCCTCAGAAGAGGAGGGGGATTACAGGGTAGGTGGAGATCCTCCCTGGGGAGTGAGTGATTTGAGCCACATATTGGGTGCTCCAGCCCTGGCATCCAACACTGGGAAGACGAGACCCCTTGGCTGGTTGGTTGGAGGGCCAGTGGGACTAACAGGAGAGCTGTGGGAAGCCTGGACTCCACCCTTGAGGAGTGCACACATGCTTGCTTTCACCCGAAACAGGGTGGAGAGGGCAGATGGAAACTGCACGGGACATTGGCCTGTATCCTGTGGCCGCCTCAGTGTGCACCCCAGCCTGAGCCAAGAACCACTTGCTTCATGACACAGCTCCACACTAGGGCAAGGGCTGCTGTGGCTGAAGGGAAAACAGTTGTGAGGGGAAAAGCAGGCTCAGACTCAGAGTGGCATCTTAGTGGGGCAGCAGCAGCCATTACTGGTGCATACAGAGGCAGTGTAGCAGAAGCACTCCAGGACTCTGACTCAGCTGGGGCTGCCACATCCCACATCCAGAGCATCCAGACCCATGCCAAGTGCCCAAACCAGCTCTTCTTGCTCCAGCACTTCTCCCCTCAGGGATGAGGGTGCTGATGCTGGGGTGGGAGGAGAGCACACGCTTAAAGGGAACAAAGCCAGCTCAGACCCAACCCTAAGCGCTTCTGCTCCAGCAACTTGGGACCCAACCCCTCCCCTATAAGGTGGTCCTGGCCACTGAGCAAAGGAGACACCCTGGTGCACCTCACTCTGGCCCTAGCCTCATCAGCTCCAGCTCCAGCTCCTACTAAGGTGATAACTGTGAGCATAACCTGTGGAAAGATGTAACTCATGCTCACATCAGATCCAGCTCTCCCAACAATACCAATGGGGACAAACAAACTGTATAGGGATGCTCCCACAAAAGGACACCCCTTCAAGACCATAATAAGTAACTGTTTCACTTAATTTCATAGAAACAAATAAAGTTAAGTAAAATGAGAAGACAGGAATTTGTTTCAGTGGAAATAACAAGAGAAAACCCCTGAAAAAAAACTAATAAAGCTGAAATAATTTACCAGATATTCAAAGTATTAGTAATAAGAATGCTAACTTTAGGGAAAAGAATAGATGAACACGGTAAGAATTTTAACAAGGAACTAGAAAATATAAAAAACAACCCTTTATAACTGAAGAATACAATAACTGAAATGAAAAACATACTAAAAGAAATTAACATCAGACTAGGTGATACAGAAGAATGCATAAGTGATATTGAAGATAGAATAATGGAAACCTCCCAATCAGATCAACAAAAAGAAAAACATTAAAAAAAAATGAGAACAATTTAAGGGACCTCTGGGACAATATCAAGCACACCAATATTTGCATTATAGGGGAGAAGAGAGAGATAAAAAGATTGAAAGTGTGTTTGATGAAATTATGGCTGAATAATTCCTGAACCTGAAGAAGGAAATAGAAATCCAGGTACAGAAAGCACAGAGAGTCCCAAACAAAATGATACCAAACAGACCCACACCAAGACATATCATAATTAAAATGGCAAACTTAAAGATAAATAGAGAATTCTAAAGGCATCAAGAGAAAACAAAGTGTCATATACAAGGGAACTCCCATAAGGCTATCAGCTAAGTTTTCTGCAGAAACTTTGCAGGCCAGAAGGGAGTGGCGTGATATATTCAAAATGCTAAAAAGGAAAAACCTGCAACCCAGCAAGATTAGAATTGAGGGAGAAATAAAGAAAGCCTCAGAAAACCAAAAACTAAAAAGAGTTCATTCATATTAAACTTATCCTAAAAGAAATGTTATAAGGTCTTTGGGCTCAAATCAATAAAATTACAAATGAAAAAGGAGAAGTTAAAACTGACAACACAGAAATACAAAGGACTATAAGAGACTACTACAAGCAACTATATGCCAAAAAAAAATGGAAAACCTCGAAGAAATGAACAAATGCTTAGAAAGGTACAATATCCCAAGACTGAACCAGGAAGAAACAGAAAATATGAACAGACCAATTACAAGTACTGAAGTTGAATCTGTGATTTAAAAACTCCCAAAAAACAAAAGTCCAGGACCAGAGGGCTTCACAGGCGAATTCTATCAAACATTTAGAGAAGAGTTATCACCTATCCTTCTGAAACTATTCCAAAAAACTTCAGAGAAAGGAACACTTCTGAACTCATTCTATGAGCCACCATCACCCTGATACAAAAACCAGATACAGATAGCACGAAAAAAAGAAAATTACAGGCCAATGTCACTGATGAACATAGATGCAAAGATACTCAACAAAATAATAGCAAATTGAATCCAGCAACACATTAAAAGGATCATACACCATGGTCAAGTGAGATTTATCCCAGGGATGCAAGGATTCTTCAATATACACAAATCAATCAATGTGATACACCACATTAACACACTGAAGAATAAAAACCATATGATCATCTCAATAGATGCAGAAAAAGCTTTGGATAAAATTCAACACCTATTTATGATAAAAACTCTCCAGAAAGTGAGCATAGAGGGAAACCACCTCAACATAATAAAGGCCATGTATGACAAACCCACAGCTAATTTCATTCTCAATGATGAAAAACTGAAAGCATTTCCTCTAAGATCATGAAAAAGACAAGGATGTCTACTCTCACCACTTTTATTCAACATAGTTTTGGAAGTTCTAGCCATGGCAATCAGAGAAGAAAATGGAAATAAAAGGAATCCAAATTGGAAAAGAAAATACTATCACTGTTTGCAGATGACATGATACTATACATAGAAAATCCTAAAGACGCTACCAGAAAACTACTAGAGCTCATCAATGAATTACGTAAAGTTGCAGGATACAAAATTAATACACAGAAATCTCTTGCATTACTATACACTAACAATGAAAGATCAGAAAGAGAAATTAAGGAAACAATCCCATTTACCACCATATCAAAAAGAATAAAATACCTAGGAATAAACCTACCTAAGGAGGAAAAAGACCTGTATTCTGAAAACTATAAGATGCTGATGAAAGAAATCAAAGATGACACAAAGAGATGGAAAGATATACTGTGTTCTAGGATTAGAAGAATCAATGTTGTCAAAATGACTATACTACCCAAGGCAATCTACAGATTCAGTGCAATACCTATCAAATTACCAATGGCATTTTTCACAGAACTAGAACAAAAAATTTTACAATTTGTATGGAAACACAAAAGACCCCAAATTGCCAAAGCAATATTGAGAAAGAAATACGGAGCTGGAGGAATCATGCTCCCTGACTTCAGACTATACTACAAAGCTACAGTCATCAAAACAGATGGTACTAACACAAAAACAAACATGTAGATCTGTGCAACAGGATAGAAAGCCCAGAAATAAACCCACACAAATATGGTCAATTAATCTACAACAAAGGAGGCAAGAACATTGGAGAAAAGACAGTCTTTTCAATAAGTAGTGCTGGGAAAACTGGATAGCTACATGTCAAAGAATGAAACCAGAACATTCTCTAACACCACATACAAAAATAAACCCAAAATGGATTAAAGACCTGAATGTAAAACCAGATACTATAAAACTCCAAGAGGAGAACATAGGCAGAATTCTGTTTGACATAAATCGCAGCAATATCTTTTTGGATTCATCTCCTAGGGTAATGGAAATAAAAACAAAAATAAACAAATGGGACCTAATTAAACTTAAAATCTTTTGCACAGGAAAGGAAACCACAAACAAAACGAAAAGACAACCTACAAAATGGGAGAAAATATCTGCAAATGATGCGATGGACAAGGGATTAATATCTAAAATATATGAACAGCTCATACAGCTCAATATCCAAAAAACAAATAACCCAATCAAAAAATTGGCAGAAGATCTAAATAGACATTTCTCCAAAGAAGACATACAGATGGTCAAAAGGCATGTGAATAGATGCTCAACATCTCTAATTATTAGAGAAATGCAAATCAAAACTACAATGAGGTATCAGCTCACACCAGTCAGAATGGACACCTAGAGGCAAGACGGGAATAAAGACACAGACCTACTAGAGAATGGACTTGAGGATATGGGGAGGGGGAAGGGTAAGCTGGGACAAACTGAGAGAGTGGCATGGACATATATACACTACCAAATGTAAAATAGATAGCTAGTGGGAAGCAGTCGCATAGCACAGGGAGATCAGCTCGGTGCTTTGTGACCACCTAAAGGGGTGGGATAGGGAGGGTGGGAGGGAGGGAGATGCAAGAGGGAAGAGATATGGGGATATATGTATATGTATAACTGATTCACTTTGTTATAAAGCAGAAATTAGCACACCATTGTAAAGCAATTATACTCCAATAAAGATGTTAAAAAAAAAATGGACATCATCAGTCTATGAATAATAAATGCTGAAAAGGGTGTGGTGAAAAAGGAACCCTCCTTCACTGTTGTTGGGCATGTAAATTGGTACAGCCACTTTGGAGAATTGGAGGTTCCTTAAAAAATTAAAATCTCATATGATATCACTTATATGTGGAATCTAAAAGAAAATGATACAAATGAACTTATATACAAAACAGAAATAGATCCACAGACATAGGAAACAAATTTATGGTTACCAAAGGGGAAATGGGGGAGGGATAAATTAGGAGTTTGGGATTAACATATACATACTACTATATATAAAGTAGATAGCCAACAAGGACCTACTTTATAGCATAGAGAACTATATTTAATATTTTGTAATAACCTACAAGGGAAAAAGAATCTGAAAAAGAAAAAATATACATATATATCTTAATCAATTTGCTGTACACCTGAAACTAACACAACATTGTGAATCAACTATACTTCAATAAAAAATTTAATTAAAAAATCTGGTACTCAAGATTCCAGGCAATTAAAAAAAAAATAGAAAAGGGTATAACAAGAAGTAAGCATCTATAGGAAAGGAAAAATCCCACCAGTAAGGCAAATATATCGTATAGGCTGAGGATCAACTACTTAAAATGCTAGTATGACAATTAAAAGATAAAAAATTATAAAATCAACTCTAACTACAATGATCAGTAAAGGGATAAAATCATCAAGATACAAAATAATCACATTAAAAACACAAAATGTTGGGGAGGGGAGTAAAAAAATGTAGATCTTTTAGAACTAGTCTGAACTCAAATGATTACCAGTTTAAAGTCAAGTATATATAGTTATAGGTGAGCATATACGAATGCCATGGTAACCTCAAATCAAACACCTACAACATATACAGAAAAACTAGAGAGGAAGGAACATAAACAAACCACTACAGAAAATCATCAAGCCACAAGGAAAAAAGAAAAAAGAAGAAAAGAAGAGAGAAGTACAAAAATAACCAGAAAACTAGTAACAAAATGACAATAAGTACATACCTATCAATAATCACATTAAATGGCAATGGAATAAATCCTCCAATCAACAGGCATAGGGTGGCTGATTGAATAAAATAACAGAAACCATCAATATGCTGCTCTGAAGAGACACTTCAGAGATAAAGACACATACATATTGAAAGTGAGGGGACAGAAAAATGTATTTCATGCAAACAGAAACAACAAGAAAGTGGGGGGTAGCAATACTCCTATCAGACAAAATAGACTTTAAAACAAACTCTATAACAAAAGACAAAGAAGGGCATTATATAAAGACAAAGGGATGAATACAAGAAGAGGATACTATATTCATTAACATATATTCACCTAACACAAGAGCACCTACATATACAAAGCAAATATTAAAAAGACATAGAGGGAGAAATTGTAGTAGTAGAACAATAACAGTAGAGGACTTCAACACCCCACTTACACCAATGAACAGGTTATCCAGACAGAATAACAGTAAGGAAATTGTGGCCTTAAATAACACATTAGACCAGTTGAAATTAATAGATATCTACAGGACATTCCATCAGCAGAATACACATTCTATTCAAGTGCACATGGAATGTTCTGTAGGACGGATCACATGCTAGGCCACAAAACAAGTTTCAACAAATTTAAGAGGGCAGAAATTACATCAAGCGTTTTTTTTCTGAACCACAGTGGTATGAAACTAGAAATCAATTACAGGATGAAAATTGGGAAAAATGGAAACACCTTAAGAATAAACAACATGCTACTAAAAAACAAGAGTCAGTGAAGAAATCAAAGAGGAAATTAGAAAATACCTCGAGACAAATAAAAGCACAACTTTCCAAAATCTGTGGGATTCAGCAAAAGCAGTTGCAAAAGGGAAGTTTATAGCAATGCACATTTACCTCAAGAAACAAGAACAATCTCAAATAAACAATTTAATTAGTATCTAAAGGAATTAGAAAAAGAACAAACAAAGCCCAAAGTCATCAGAAGGAAGAAAATAATACAGATCAGAGAGGAAATAAATAGAATAGAGATAAAAAATTTTAAAAACCAATGAAACCAAGAGCTGTGTTTTTGAAAAGATTAATTATATTGATAAATCTTTAGCTAGGCATATCAAGAGAAATGAGAGAGGACAATAAACAAAACATGGAATGAAAGAGGAGAAATAACTGATATCACAGAAATACAAAAACATTATAGGAAAATACTACATTCCTATGCCAACAAATTGGAAAACGTAGAAGAAATTGGCATATTTCTAGAAACATACAACCTTCAAAGCCTGAATCAGGTAGAAATAGGCAATGTGAACAGACCAAACACTAGTAGTGAAATTAAGTTTGTAATAATAATAAAAAAAAAATCTCCCAGCAAACAAAACTCCAGGACCAGAGAGCTTCACAGGGGAATTCTACCAAACATTTAAAGAAGAACTAATAACTATCCTTCTAAAACCACTCCAAAAAATTGAAGAGGAGGGTACAATCCCAAATTAATTCTACAAGGCCACCATTACCCTGATACCAAAACCAAAGACACTACAAAAAAATAAAATTACAGGCAGGAATCTCTGATGAATATGGATGCAGAAATCCTCAACAAAATATTACCAAACCAAATTCAACAATATATAAAAAGAATCATACACTGTGATCAAGTGTGATTTATTCCAGAATGCAAGGATGTTTCAATATCCACTAATTAATCAATGTGATACACCACATTAACAAAAGGATAACAACTATTTATGAGAAGAAAAAACTCTCATCAAAGTTGGTATAGAGCCTATCTCAACGTAATAAAGGTCATTTATGACCAACTCACAGTTAAAATCATACTCAGTGGTGAAAAGCGGAAAGTCTTTCATCTAAAATCAGGAACAGAACAAGGATGCCCACTCTCACCACTTCTTTTTCATATAATATTGAAAGTTTTAGCCATGGTATTCAGAGGAAAAAGAAAGAAAAGACATCCAAATTTCAAAGGAGGAAATAAAAGTGTCACTCTTTTCAGATGTCATGATACTATATATAGAAAACCCTAAAGTCTCTACCAAAACACTATTATAAATAATAAATTCAGTAAAATTGTAGGATACAATATTAATATACAGAAATATGTTGCTTTTCAATAGACTCATAATGAACTATCAGAGAGAGAAAGTCAGAAAACAATCTTGTTTAAAATCACACTAACATGAATAAAATACCTAGGAATAAACTTAACCAAGGAGGAGAAAAACCTATACTCTGAAAACTGGAAATTGAACATGATACAGAATAATGCAAAGATATCTCATGTTCATGGTTTGGAAGAATTAATATTGTCAAAATGTTCATACTACCCCAAGCAATCTACAGATTTAATAGAATCCCTGTCAAAATACCCACAACATATTTTACAGACTTATACCAAATAATCCTAAAATTTATATGGAAACACAAAGGACCCCAAAGTGCCAAAGCAATCTTGAGAAAAAAGAGCAAAGCTAGAGGTATCATGCTCCCTAACTTCAGACTATACTGCAAAGCTGCAGTGATCAAAACAGCATGGCACTGGCACAAAAACAGAGACATAGCTCAGTGGTACAGAATAGACAACCTAGAAATAAACCCATGCACTTACAGGCAATTAATTGACCATAAAGGAGGAAGGAATATATGATGAAGAAAAGACAGTCACTTCAATAACTGGTGCTGGAAAAACTGGACAACTACATTTAAAGGAATAAAATTAGAACATTTTCTCACACTATACACAAAAAGAAACTCAAATGGATTAAAGACCTAAATGTAAGACCTGAAACCATAAAACCCTGAGAACAGAACATATGCAGAACACTCTTTGACATAAATCGTAGCTATATGTGTATATTTTTGATCTGTCTCCTAAGGGAAAAGAAACAAAAGCAAAAACAAACAAATGAGTCCTAATTGAACTTAAAAGCTGTTGCACAGCAAAGGAAACAGCCACAAAATGAAAAGACAACCTACTGAATGGGATTAAATATTTGTAAATTATATGACCAATAAGGGGTTAATATCCAAAATACATAAACAGCTCATACAACTCTAGATAAAAAAAAAAAAAAAAAAAACAATTAAAAAATGGGCAGAAGATCTTAATAGACATTTTTTTTTCAAAGAAAACACACAGATATCCAACAGGCACATGAAAATATGCTCAAAACTGCTAATCATCAGAGAAATGCAAATCAAAACCACAGTGAGAAATCATTACCTCACACCTGTCAAAATGCCTATCATCAAAAAGTCTACAAATAACAAACGTTGGCAAGGATTTGGAGAAGAGGGAAACCTAGTGCACTATTGGTGGGAATGTAAATTTGTGTAGCCACTATGGAAACAGTATGGAGGTTCCTCAAAAAACTAAAATTAGAACTAGCATAAGATCCAGCATTCCAACTCCTGTATGTATATCTGAAGAATGGGGAAAAAAAATACTTAAAAAAGGTGCATGCATCACAATATTCATAGCAGTATTATTTACAATAGGCAAGATATGGCAGCAAACTAAGTGTCCATTAACAGATGAAATAATAAAGACATGGTATACATACACAATGGAATATCATTTAGCCATAGAGGAGAATGCAATTCTGTCATTTGCAACAATGTAGAAGGACCTACAGTGTAGTATGCTTATTGACTTAAGTCAGAGAAAGACAAATACTACGTGTTATACCTTATACATGTAATCTAAAAAATAAAACTGCCTGTAACAAAACGAACAGACTCACGGGTATAGAGAACAAATTAGTGGTTACCAGTGGGGAGAGCAAAGGAAGGAAGGGCAAGATAGGGGTAGGGGATTAAGAGATACAAACTACTATGTCTAAAATAAATAAGCAACAAGGATATATTGTATAGCTAAGGAAATATAGCCATTATTTTTTAATAACTTTAAATAGAATATAATCTGTAAATATATTGAATCACTATGTTGCATATCTGAAACTAAAATAATATCTTAAATCAACTATACTTCAGTTAAAAAAAAGAGAAAGATTTAAAAAATAATATTAAATAAACAACATAGTTACCTTTCAACACCCTGTTGTTCCTAAACTTCAAAGGTCATTAACATCCATTTCCACTGGAAGCAAATTCTTTATTGTAGTTGATATGTGGTGCATTTTTCAGTATTACAGTTGATGAAGTTAGCCAGTACCTTTTTGCCTTCACTTGGAGAGAAAAACAATTCACTTGGACAGTAATGTCTCAGTGTTTTTCTGAGAGTCCTTCTTATTTCTAACAAATCTTGGAGTCTGATCTATGTTCCCCAGAGGTTTTAATTTGCTGCAATGATGTGGATGATTTACTTTGCTGTCCTTCTCAAGCCTCCTCACAGAAAGTCAGCATCTACTTGCTTAAGCTTTTAGCTTTAAAGGGACACAAATTTGCCAAAGAAAAATTGCAGTATGTCCAAACCCAGGTTCTATATTTAGGGCATGTAATAGTATAACAAGGGCTAAACCTAGATCCAGATAAAGTTCCTGGTATCCTAAGTTTCCCAGTACCCCAAACAAAGTGTCAATTGTGTGGTTTTCTTGGGTTAGTTGGTTATTGCCAAAATCGGATTCCATAATTCTCTTATGGCCAAACCTCTGTATGTTATACTAGACAATAACAACCCCTATCCAATTTTATGGGAAGAACTGGAAACACAGCTTTCAAGGTCTTAAGGGAGGGTTTGATGAACCTACCTGCTCTTGGGCACCCCTTTTTTCTTTTTGTTTATGAGAAGGGAATGCCCTTGGAGTACTTACACAAAAACATGAAGACCACCATCAATCCATAGAATATTTATAGTCAGGAACTGGGCCCTGCTGGCTAAGAGCCATTACAGACACTGTCATTTTGGTTGAGGCCACTGGAAAAATCATTAATAATTTTTGTACCTCATGCAGTAGACGCTCTTCTGAATTCTCATCACACGCAACATTTCTCAGTCAGCCGCCTCACCTCCTGTGAAGTCCTTTTGTTAACTGGACCTCACAGAACTCTTTTATGTTGCAGTAACCTTAACCCAGCTATCTTCTCCCCTCGGTCACTGACAAAGTCCCTCATGACTGCTTAATGTTGACGAACTACCTCCGGACTCCTCTTAATCATCTACTGGAAATTCCTTTGGGTAATGTTGATCTCTCATGGTTCACTGATGGTTTTTATTTAAAAAGTGACAATGGCAAATACTGTGCTGGGTTTTTTTCTTTTCCTACTCCTTTTGATGTTGTTGAGGCAGTATCTTTAATCTATGGCTACTTTGGCCCAACAGGCTGAATTATATGCTCTTATATGGGCTTGTACTTTAGACAAGGACAAAACTCAATATTTATGCTGATAGTAGATATGTTTTTGGAATAGCTCATGATTTTGGAATGTTGTAGAAGCAACGTGGCTTCCTTACTTCCAGTGGAAATAAAATTTTAAATGGCTCCTCTGTTCAGGAATTATTGAATGCAATAAATTTACCTGTTGCTCTAGCTACTATTACATGTCCAGGAATTCTAAACGTGACTCTCTGGAAACAAAGGGCAATCACCTTGATGATATTTCTGCGAGGAATTCTGCCTTTAAAGGGACCAACAGCAGCCAAACCGCTATCATATGCCAAAGGGATATTTTCCCAAATGATAACTTAGAAAAAATGGCTAGAAAAGTCCAACAATTGGCCTCAGATAAAGGAAAACAAGATTGGAAATTCAACAATTGTTGGTTTGTTAAAAAGAGAAAGCTCTGCTTTGGACCAAATAATAACCCAGTCCTATCAGAGACTCTAAAATTCCCTCTCCTCACTATGTACATGCATTAAACCATTGGTCTACTGCCAAAATCATTGCACTCATGATTCAATATTGGTGGGGAAACATTAACAAAGCCTTAAAAAGTGACCAGTTTTCCCACTTGTCTGAAGTACAACCCAGGGAAGCCTGTTTGCACTGCTCATAAACATTTTAAACTGCCCAGTGGACCATTGGAGGCCTGGCAAATGGGTTTCAACAACCTCCTCTGTCTCATGGATGTACATATATTTTAGTCATGGTCTGTATGTTTTCACATTAGACTTGAAGCCTTCCCTTGAAGACAAGCTACGATCTGTTCTGTGGCTAAATTCCTTTTCGGAAAGATTATCCCTATCTGGGAAACTCCTTTCAAACTTCATAGTAATCAAGGAATCCATTTTACTGGTCAGGTAGTTTAACAAGTCTGCACTGTTTGATCAGTTTTACAACGCTTTCACTGTGCTTACCACTGTCAATTTCTGGTTTAGTCAAATGCATTGATGGCATTATTAAGACTCAATTTGAAAAATTTATAGAGTCTCTGCAAATATCTTGCCCACAAGCATTTCCATTGATCCTTTTAAATCTCAGATCCATTCCTTTTGGAACTCATAAATTCTCGCCCTTTTATAATAGTCACAGGACTCCCAATGCACTTGGCTTCTCCTTCTTTTGACCTACAACTGATAAAAGGAGAGATACTCTAATGTGAAAAAGACTAATTGCTTCTTTTAAAAATAATCATGCTTCGGTAGAGTAATCTTTTCATGCTACATTCTCAGGAGACAACGATCTAAAGCAACACAACTTGCAACCTGAAGATTTTGTCTATTAGAAAAGACACCTACAGAAGAACTCTCTTCAACCTACCTAGAGAGACCCCTATCAGGTACTGCTAACCAACCCTCATATTGCCAAATTCCAAGGAACAGACTCTTAGATTCACATGACACACCTAAACAAAGCAGCAAATTCTGACTGGACATGTGACATAAAAATAAGGATTTCCCAGAATTGAAGCAGTCAACATCTGATGAGACAGATTTCCCAAGATATCTAGAGCAGGCCTGTTGGAAGTTTGGTGCCAAAACTTTGATGATGACATAATGATGATCTCTAATGTCTTTGATCTTGATAACATATTGACTTTAGATAAAAGGTGCCTAAGAATTCTCCCTCCTACCCCTCCTTGTTACTTGAATGTGACCTCAATAAATTTCCAACCTGCGTATTATCCCTCCAGTGTGACACTATACCCAGGAAAGGTCCTTCCTGGGATTGACGGACAAAAGGACACTGAAAGTAAAAAACCTGACCCTTGATCAGTGATCCTTTCAGAGAAAGATCTAGATCAAAGGGGGGAAATGTAAAATATATATATATAAACAGAAACCTCAATTAAATAGAGTTGGGAGATCAGAAGGGGGAGTTCTCATGCCCTATTATGATAGCAGAGCCCAACAGAAAGAAGAAAGATTTCTCTTCTTTCCTGGCAAGGAAAAGCCATGGACTCTTTGTTTACTATAGCCCTCCCAATTTCCTTTTCCCCTCTTTGAAAGAGTTCTCCTTCCTTTGCAGTGTGGGGACCTGCATGTAGCTCATGATGGTTCCAAATCCCGAGCTGTAACTTTCAGTTAACCCCAAATAAACTCATCTTTGCTGGAGAAATATCTGACTACCTATTTATTTCAAATCAATAACACAAAAGACTTATCTACCTCAATTCCTATTACCCAATACATCATGTGGAGCTTTCAACAAAAAATTGCAAGGCATGACAAAGCAGTTAAAGACACATCCTCAAGATGCAAAGCAAGAATCAGAATCAGACATGAAATGTTGATATTATCAAAAAGGGAATTTAAAATAACTATGGTAAATATGTTAAAGACTAGTGGAAGAAAGTAGACAACATAAAAAGACAGATGAGTAATGTATGTGGAACAATGGACATTCTAAGAAAGAAACAGAAGAAAATATAGAAATAAAAACCAGTGAAAGAGAAATGATTTCCTCTTTTTTATAAGGTATTAGGTTGCTGAAATGAGTGACAGCTCACTATGAAAAATGTGGGGCATTTCAGTAAAAGGGAATTAGGGCTTAACAAGATTTGAGCATATGTTAGATGATTCTGGAGAAGGTGCAAATGGATTGGGTCTTTACTCTTGATTATGTGCTTTTAGGAAGCTGGGGTAATACTATGATTGGGTATTATACCAAATCTTATCTATAAGTTATGAAGAATGAAGTGAGGCTAAAACTGTAACTTGAAAACAAAATAAAACATAGTGGTCACTCATTTTAACTAAGAAAGGAAGAAGGTTGGTAATTTTTATGGTTTCAACAATGCCCATCGAGTTGTCTTGTACAGACATGGTTATGGCATGATCTTCCTTTTGTGTTAAGCCATCAGGGTCACAGAATGGCTTTGTCTGATATTGGTGTTTTCTTAATTGTTTATTTTCAACAGAACATCAACACCAAGCTCTGACCAGCTCATAGCAACACCAAAGCCTAGTTCTTGGATGTCAGGAACTTTTGCCTCTTGGTTTTGTTTTTGGATTTGTTTAATCACCCAGTTTTATTTTATTTTATATACAGTGAACTACTTTTCTCAATAATGTATAATCTGTTTCTTTTTTGTTACATTTATCATATATTAATTTTACATATATACATGTGACTACTGAGCTCTCCATGCTATAATATTATTTAAATTGGGAGAGAAAAGATCAGATCTAAGCTATTTAAAACACTTTTAAATTCAAACCACAAAATTGGGAAAAGAAGCTAAACAAACACACACATAAACAAATAACTAGGGTTGGTACAGGGCTGAAGGGCATAGGGGAAAGAAATCTTAACTCAGCCTGGCAAGGTCAGTCTTGAGGCAGACATTGGTCTGAAGGGGAAAGTGCAATCAGAAGCAAGCTCTGAGTCAAGTATCCCAGTGCAGGTAGCTTATGTGGCAAGTGCAAGAGACACTGGCAGGGAAGTGAGGAAGGTGGGCAGGAAAGGAAGAGCAGCCAAGATGTGTTTGTGAGCTAGCTGCTACTGTGGAATTCAAAATTAGTTTGGCAAAGCAAGAGTAAAAGATAAACATACGGGAGTTGCGGGAATTAGAAAAGAATCTGGCTTTGTCCATAAACAGCTGAAAAAACAAGCAAACATTTTAAGTAGGAGAGTAACATGACTAAATTTATGACCACCATATGGAACATGGACTCAAGGAGAACAGCCTTTAAAAGACTGGAGGCACAGGAACAATTTTGAGTCTCTCTCAAACAGATTGAAGACGACTTCAGAGCATTGACAAAGAAACCCAGGGGCTACTCACTTCCAGGCTCTATTCTGAAATGTATTTCTGTTGTGGTACATGTATAAACTAACTGTACATTGTCAAATTATATGGTATGTCCACAGTCTTTATTTTCACAATTTACCAACTCTACTCTTTATTAAGAAACGTATCTCTTGTAGACTCAGTCTTGTGGGACTGAACCCTTAGGCTGCGGGATCTGATGCTATCTCTAGGTAGACATTGTTAGAATTGAGTTCATCTCTTGATGATGTGGAAAAACACAAACATTGGTATTGGTGTCAGAATCGGCGTCAGAATTGGGCCAGGCTTTATTTATTTTTTACAGAATTTTATGATAACTGATTGATAAGAATTCACTCCTGGAAATGACTAAAATTAAGGTATTGAAAAGAAAAACTGAGCAGATGTTAAAAAGTCCTGTAGAGACATGTGGTCCCAAGATGGCCTGAGATGCATAGACTTGTACCAGCCTAGCCATGATAAGATTCAGGGCTATTTGAAAAAGAATTTAAATTGTAATTTGAAGATACAATTAGGATTAGCTTATAATAGCTAAAGGAAAAAAACTGAGGAGAAAACCTTCCTATTACTACTAAGAATTTTATTATTGTTATTTTATGATAGTTACACACATTTCAATATATACTTGATTATTCATAACCTGCATTTATAGTAATAAATCAGGTAAAACTCACTGGTGCATTTAAGAGTATATAATCTGGTCATCTATTTCTCTTAAAGCAAAAATACATATATATTTTACCTTCTTATGCTATAGATCAAAATTTATGAAGGAATAGTAAAGATTACATGAAGTACCACTATCAGTTAGTTTCCAAAATTAGACTGAAAAACTCACAGCTGATCTTTTATAAACTAGAGTTTTAAATTCCTGTTAGTACTCATGAATGAATGAACTCTGTATGATAATTAAGAAGTTATCTTTTAGAGTAATGCAGTTCTGTGTATGCATGTATAAATATACACACACATACATATATAATGTTTAGTAGAAGAGTAGATTCTGAATTAAGAAAACAAAGTATTAGTTTTTATTATATAAACCATGAAATAAATTCTGCAGAAACAGGAATCAGATTCTACACACAGTAGTAAAAGCTGCATTCTCTCTTTTCACTGGCATAGGCATATCAATTTCACAAGGGACAAATGGGAACCATCATTATGGAAAACTGTGTTCATACTAAGAGGTATATATTTTTAAAAAGAAGAAAACATTTTCCATTTTACATCCATTAAAAGGTACAGTGTGTTCTCAAAGTACAAAAATAAATTTAGGAATATTCCATCCCATTTTGTAGAGGATAAGATGATCCATCCTGATTAGGCTTCCTGTTGAGGCTGAGTGGTTTTAATAAAAGAAGGAAATCAATGACTGGCCATTGGTATATAATGGATCTGTAATGCTATATTTTAATGAGGCAGCAATGGGAAGCCATTAGAATGAAATGGATTGACCATCAACAGCACATAAAATAATTTATTAAACAAGCTAATATGCAGATAATAGGGTCACTAAAAGTATGCTGTAGGGATATACAAAAAAGTGTGAGGGTATAGTTTTCTGGTGCACTTCTAAACTGAGGATTATTATCAGGCAAAAGGAAAATAAAACCATAATTTTCTAATTAGTATTATATATTTAGGACCTTTTTACCACCTTTAAATTCTGTGTTTTGTGTAATTTATGATATAGTACAATGACAATTCAGAGTAATTTGGATAAAATCTGCAAATATATGTATGCTCTTTGAAATATGATTAATATTAACAAATTTTTAATTAAGTATCAGGAGGTTATTATTTCTTATCAAATAATCTATTTCTGGTCTTTCACTTAATGCATGTCCTATGTAATTATTACCTAATCAATATAATTTTTATAAGATCAAAAATAATTCAGTGGGCTTCCCTGGTGGCGCAGTGGTTGAGAATCTGCCTGCTAATGCAGGGGACACGGGTTCGAGCCCTGATCTGGGAAGATCCCACATGCCACGGAGCAGCTGGGCCCGTGAGCCACAACTACTGAGCTTGCGCGTCTGGAGCCTGTGCCCCGCAACGGGAGGGGCCGCGATAGTGAAAGGCCCGCGCACCGCGATGAAGAGTGGCCCCCACTTGCCGCAACTAGAGAAAGCCCTCGCACGAACTGAAGACCCAACACAGCCAAAAAAATAAATAAATAAATAAATAAAGTAGCTATTAAAAAAAAAATAATAATAATAATTCAGTTAACTCCAGAAACATAGTTCATTTTGAGAAACCTACATATGCTATATTCAAAATATTGAGTGAGCATCCCAGTCATGACAGAGAAACATCTACTCTTTTAACATTTCTAGATAGTCTCCATAGTCCAGAACCTAGCTTAAAGTAGTAATTCAACCTACCAAAGGCAATGACTCTCTTAGTAAGTTGAATTAAAATATGATTAAAATTAATTCAAACTAGAACTAGAATTGCTTTGAAATTAGTGGTTACAGCTTGATAGTGATATATTAAAAGCTTACTACTGTCAATCTTTAATGAATGTATTTTATTTATTATGCTAAGTACACATAATCAAGTGGATTTGAAGACAAAATTTCAGCCTTCTGGGTTACGAATGTTATTTTTTTCTCTTTTGTTCATTCACTGTGATTTTGGCACAAGTTCTACATAAGTTAAATTTAAATATTCTTCTTCAGGCAGTAAACCTGTTGTCCATTTGCCCTTTTTTCTGTCTTAACAATACCACCACCAGGAGGCTGAACATTCTGTAAGCAGGTCCTTTGCCCCTTTGTGTTTGCTTATCCCTGTTTTCCTTAGACCTTAATAATAAGTATGAGATCATTAGGCAACATTTAACTTAGCTCCTGATTTTTGCTTTTCTAAATACACACAACACCTTACCTAACATGTTGATTCCTTTCCTGGATTAGAAGGAATAAAGATAAAGAATTAAGTAGTTAAAGAATGACTGACTCTCTACTCCTAGCTTCCCCTTAGTAAATTTGCAGGCAGACCACGCGGCAAGACAAGCGTCCCAGGAAAGATTGGGAGAAGTCAGCAGGCCTGCACGCAATGGAAAAATGATGAAGAATCTGACCTCCTGCCTTAATGATTAACTGAGATTGTTTCCGCTTTTTCCCTTTAAAAATTGTCATGGCTGAGCAGAATCTTCAGAGTTGGTCTCTGGACATAAGTCCACCATCTCCCCATATTGCTGGCTTGTCTAAATAAAGTACCTTTCTTCTCTACTGAAGCTTGCTCCTCAATTTATTGGCTGTTGAGCAGTGAGCAGTCAAACCTGTGTTCGGTTACAATTTCTCTTTCTACAACTTAAGTCTTTATTTCAGACCTGACATTATTTTTTTTCCTTTGAAGTTGAGATGGATACACTTACCATATATCTCTACACATATACCCTGAGAGCTGCCAGTTAAATAACTAAATAACCTCTTTCCTTTAGTAAAGATATATTTTTCCAAGTGAAATTTTACTTTACTTAAATAATGAAGAAATCGCTAACTTTTCAAATTTACTTCCAAGAAAGCTTAATTAAAAACATAGCTCATATACCTTTCATATGTAATCCATTCATGGAGAGAAAATAATTTTAATTAAAAATTCCAAATAAAGATAACAAAAATCTGTTATAAATTTTTTAAGACCTTAAGGTTTTGAAAAAATATTTTTTATGGTTAAACCCAGATTAATTCAGTTAACAAATACTCTCTTAAAAACTATTATAAATTTAATAGACTGATAGGTGATAAGTCTTCAAAGATGGTACTACAATCTATTGAGGAAAAAAAGTTCATTTTATCCATATACACATTCAATACAATATAATAACCACTCCATCAAAGAGGTATATACTTCTTGAAACCCATTCAGAGGGACACTAACAGGAAAAAAAAAAAAAAGCTTCAGAAAAGACAAGGATGAACAGAACATACATTTCATTCATAAATTATGTAAATTAAGAACTCCTTCAGGGAGTTCCCTGGTGGCCTAGTGGTTAGGATTCTGGGCTTTCACTGCCATGGCTTGGGTTCAATCCCTAATCTGGGAACTGAGATCCCACAAGCCGTGCAGTGCAGCCAAAAAAATAAAAAAAGAACACCTTCATTCTTATATTCATAAATGTATTCACACAAACAAATGATGTATTTGAGTAACTACATCTGTTTGTTCTAATCCAGAGTTGAAAGGTAGAAAACATGCTTTTAATTATATAAGTAATGAACTAAATCAAGATACATGCCACTAAGACACTAAAAAATAAGAATTGATTCAAAAGATTAAATTAAATATAACTAATAGATAACTATATATTACATAGGTCACATGTAAATAACAGAGAATTTGATATCCTACATAAAAGTAAAATCTTAATGCAAATTAGGAGGGTAATAAGGCAGAGAGGCAATATATCACCTTTCTAGATGCATTATTTTCCCTGCACATGACTCAGTAAGAGGTATATGATCAAATATTAAGTGGTAAATGGATGCTGGGATTACATGGAATTTTATTATTTTATGTCATTCATCATTTTACCTTGCTTGTTTTTTCCTCCTAAAATGAAGATATATTATATACACAATTAAAAGACAGAATATATACTAAGAAAAAAGTAGAATTGTTATATTTTAGTAATAAATATTAAAGTTTTTCCAAAGAGTAATGAATTTCTTTCAGGCTACTATGTATATTTATTTGCTTATAATATGACTTTTTCAAAGACAATGACAATGGAAAATCTTGTTTGTGACATTTATAAAAACTGTGTGGTTATTTCAGTCAAAAAATATAGTCTCCACCTTAAAATTAGTTTGTCAGGTTCTAGAAATTGGGTCATTTGTAGAGATGTGGATGGACCTAGAGACTGTCATACAGAGTGAAGTCAGAAAGAGAAAAACAAATATTGTATATTAACGCATATATGTGGAATCTAGAAAAATGGTATAGATGAACCGGTTTGCAAGGCAGAAATAGAGACACAGATGCAGAGAACAAACATATGGACACCAAGGGGGGGAAGGGGGGCAGGGTGGTGGTGGGATGAATTGGGAGATTGGGATTGACATATATACACTAACATGTATAAAATAGATAACTCACAAGAACCTGATGTATAATAAAATAAAATAAAATTGAAAAACAATAT
Source organism: Balaenoptera musculus (assembly GCF_009873245.2). Classification (NCBI taxonomy): domain Eukaryota; kingdom Metazoa; phylum Chordata; class Mammalia; order Artiodactyla; family Balaenopteridae; genus Balaenoptera; species Balaenoptera musculus. Next base: position 43,250,853 of record NC_045788.1, read on the forward strand.
TAGGCACAGCTTCCAACATTAAATTCTCATTACCTCCTATGTTCCTCAGGTCTGATACAGGGGGGGTTGCCTGTAGGTAGGGAAGCGATGTGATCAGCTTCTTTCTCTTTGCCTTTCATTTTCAGCTTACTCATCATGGCTTCTGGCTTGTTGAGTATGCAGCAGGTGGAAGCCTGTGAAGACCCAAAGAGATAAGGAGGAAATAAGGCAGCTGCATCAACTCACTAATATGCAATACTTAGGAAGGTTTCTAGAAGTACCAAGGTGCAAAGTGAGGTGTCTGACAATCTAATCTGCAGACCTTTCAAAAAAGGAGATTCTAAAAATATGTCTTGAACTCCTCTCTTTACTGACTATAAGAAGGTAGGTTATTAGGGATTTTAGAAAGGATTTTTTGAGAGAACTTATTTGGAGAAAGATGCATAGTCAACACCACTTCGCTCAAAAAGGGAGCACTGGGGTTCCTTCAATTAAATCAAGAGAAATGAGCTTCAGCGTGACCATTCAGAAACTTTGGTCTGTATCCCCTGAAATTAGTGGACAAGGGCTTAACTTCTTCCTAAGAAGAATAGTGAAGGAAAGTTGCTGCTGCTGTAATGAGGAGTAGCTGAATTTGAGTCTATCACTTAACATGATGATAGGACTTTTGATTATTAAAATTACCTGCTGTTATGACGAAGCCCCCTGAAGTGTTTATCTGGAGTCAAGAAATATATCATTCACTGGGTAAATTGTGAAGGGGCTGTGAAAGGAAAAATAGAGTCGCTTCTCATTTTCAATCTTCAGTTCTGATTCCGTGTTCCTGGTTATGCTTGAATAGCTTTTGCACAAGTCGTTTGTTGGTTTAAGAACAAACAGAAGTGAAGACTATTTGTGCATCCTTTTCACAATTTAAATGAGTATGAATCATCAGTCTCTCTCTGACATTTTATGGTCTAGACTAGCTCAATAATGTTTTTTTTGGATAATAACACTAATATTATTATCTATGTCCTGTTATGTTTGGTTTAAAAGTCAATTCTCAATATCATAGGTTTCCAATTGATGTTTGCATACTTTAACAAATAATTTCCTTAAAAATATGATAATATATTAAGTAGGACTTTGTTAACTTTTTTGTATTAATGACCCTTATCAATGTATTTTAACATAAATTGTCTTTTAACTGATCCCAAAGTTTTAACTGACCTCATCCTTGAACAGTATTTAAAAATATTATTTACTTGAAATTATGCTGGGGATTTTCTAGAAAAATAAACTAACAGTATTCTGGACTGGTCATTATAAATTCCACCAGGTACTTCAGCATAATAATGCCCAAGTGAATGTACGGCCACTTCATCAAGAACTGGAGGAGGAGATGCAATATAACATGAAAGAATTCATTCTGATAAAATCATGCAACTTACATATATCAAGGCATTGCCGTCATTTCTTCAACTTCCTTCCTCTTGCTTCCTGTACAAGATTTTATCCCAATTCCAGTATGAGCCAATTTGTTTGGAATCAGTATCTGACAATCTTCAGGCTGTTCTGAAAATTAGAAATCTCTTTGCTACACTGTCTCAGGGAATGAAACTGCCAGCAATACTGTTAGCAAGTCCAAGCTCCTACTGCTTGCTGCCCAAGCCAATCAATCTATAGATGAGGTGTTGGTGCAAGGAATAGCAACTTTATTCTGAAAGCCAGCAGACTGAGAAGATGGCAGGATAATGCCCTAAAGAACTATCTTCCTAGAGTTAGAATTCAGGCTTCTTTTATACTAAAAGGGGAGAGCGTAAAGTCCTGGTTCTGGCCAGACTCCCAGAGGGGATGTGTTAATTTCTTCCTTCCAGCAGCCATTCACAGGTGGGCCTGGTCAGGTTGTTACCTGTGAGCTAAACAAAGGTATTTTAGCTTAATGCTCACTACCTGGGAGGCAAGGTTCCCAGAGATGGGTCATTATGTATAATTTAAGCTCATAGGCAACATCCCCTTAGACTAACTTGTAATAGAATACAAAGGTTCTTCCCTATTACAATACTGCTAGATAATAGCCATTCAAAATAAAGCTGTCTGGGTGACAGTCATCTATCTCACCTCCTCAGGATTTACTCAACCTCTTCGCTCTATCTATAAAACACTGTTTATAAAATATTTGTGATATGGTCTTTTTTATGACTTGGTCAGTAAACTAGGATCTCTTTCTTGCTTTGAATATGACACAGGTTCTTTTAATCCTGTCATTTTCTTTATTGCTGCCAGCTGTTTCCCATCTTTTTTAGGTCTTTTTCTATATTCACTATGATTGTGCTGTCTGGTCCTGCCACTTAGAAGTAAATCCTAACATTTTGGGGAACAAACCTCAACAACCCTACCCACATCTTGCTATTTTGAGGCAGCAAAACATTCATTCTTTATGGTTTCCCATTGTTTAAGTTCACTTGTAAATGAAATTTAGAAGTATTGGCTATTGCTTTTCCTAAAGTTTGCCTTTTGAAGAAAAAACTAGAGTTTGAGCTGTTTTCATTACTTATAGAACTAATCCCATTTATTTATAGCAGTCTTTACGTCTAAAATGGGCTTCAGAAATTATTTTGTTTGTATGTTTTTCTTGTAGTTTTATATCATGATTGTTGACTGAAATCGTTCTGATTGAAGTCAGTTGAACTTTGAAATTAGTAACCATTTAAAAAGTTATATTTTTATAAAATGCAAGCAATGTATTTTTAGTGAAAAATATTTTAAAATTATGACTTAATTTGAAGTACCAGTTCTTTTCAGTTTAATTTCTTAGAAATATTTAAATCCATATCTCTAAAATATAATTATATCTATGACCTATGTGTATGTTCACTCATCACCTTTTTTTTTTTTTTTTTACAGGATCCTAAGAACAGGTCAGAGGAAAGATGACACAAGAATTTCCTCACTAATGAAATTTGATATGGCAATCTATGTCTTGAACAGATTAAACACTAAGGCATTGTTAACTATGAAAAAAATCTAGTGTTACATTAGCATTATTTTCATAAAATTTAATCTTCTTTTATTCATATTTTTATTGTGTACATTTTTATTACCTTAAAAACATAACACTTATTATAGAGATAAAAGTCTATTCATGACTGAGAATATAATAATAGTCCATGGCAGTTGTCCACTAATTATTAGATAAATTCTAGGTTGTGTGTGTTTGCGTGTGTGTGTGTATGTGTACACACACACACCTAAAAACAAACTTAGGAAATGTACTAGATGGTGTAAAGCTGGTTTAATCAGGGGCTGGAGATGAAGATGGTGAGGTGTAGGAAGGCAATGAATAACTTTTTTTAATATATCTTTGTTATGCTTTAGTTCCCTTCCTAGAACCTGTATATTTTACAGTATTATGTTGAAAACCAACTTTTTATGATGCACGTGTACTGTTAAAAATTCATAAATAATTAAATATTTGACAATTTGGGGTATTTTAGTAACATAATGATTTTTATTCTAATGATATGAAATGTTATATAAAAACTTAATTTTAGCCCACTAATAGCCTGCTTTTATTTATAGTTCTTGATATGAAAATTTAAATAACACAATTAATGAGCCACAGAATTTAATGTTTTCATATTTAGAATTATAATAAAATTATAATTTTCCTTATTTATTTACATCAACCAATGGATTAAAGTTTCAACATCTGCCAGTAAACATATGCTTTCCAATCACACTAACTAATTGTTTTTGTGAAAGTTCCCAGGAACAAATAATTTCCACTGAAGGAGAAAAAGGTGCTCAAATATTCAAATCAATCCCAGTGAAATGAATCATAAAAACTCTCTAGTCATGCTAAATTTACCATTAAATCCTAAATCAGAGTGTATGGCTGTTATTTGTGACATCTCTCTAACATTTTTCAAGCTAATTTCCTTTATTTTATTGTAAGAATTGTTTGAATCTGCTGCATGGATTTTGATAGTTCTTCCAAAATATGATTGAAAACTAGGAACAGGACAGTTAAATCACTGTGAATAACATCTAGTAAAGAGAGTAAGTAACCTGAGTATATTAAACACAACTCACTATTGATTTTCACAGACATTTTTTTTAAATAAAGGCATCAAAATGTGTGTAGACATGTTGAATACTGACCATATTGAGAAATGTTTATCCATGTTTTTCTTTTTTCCCCATCATACTACAGTAGAAACTATGAAAAAGGGAAAGAAGAATTTGCTTAACTCTGAAAGAAAAAATTGTAGGACCACTACCAGTACTTAAAAGAATGCCTGTGGTTAGAAGATAAAACAAAAATACAAGATATTATTTCTTCATTCCTTGAATGGAGAGTTTCAGCACACAGAAAAAAGCTAAAATGTTGTACATTTTCACTATTTGACAAAATTGTTACCAGAACCTTGGGTGAAGACAGAACTTCTCCAGATCAGTAAGCTAGACAAGACCCTGTGTTTTTCAGTCAGAGACAACAGTATAGCTTATAGCTATCCTAAATTTAAGCAAGTCATATGACTTGTTGATACAGGGAAACCTAAATTTGACTATGTTTAAGACTGTGTATTGCTTGTTCATTTCATCATGTGCTATTTTTCTGTTATGAAAGATGGTCCTTCCACATACTACAGAATAAAGCTGTTTCTTACAGACAAATAACCAATGTGGACTGGTCTTATCCTGTTGCACAATAGTTGATAACTACTCAAAAACAAAAGCTTTTGAGGGAAAACAAGAACACTGGAAAAATTAAACTATAACATTTTTAGTTTAGCTGGTAATAATGTTAAAGTCGCCATCCTTACTGCTTACTAAAAATTATAAGTGACTTCTGTTTCAAAAGGCATAAAAATCAAATTTTAAATATATAAATCAAAACACCAATTCCTTTAGCGATATACTTACCATGGAATAAATTTATTTTCTTATTACAGCATTATATATAAATAATGAACATCTGTTTATCTACAAGTCAAATGAAGGAGAATTAAACTATGGTTACTTTAGTGCTTAAGTTTTGTCTTCAATAATAGTAGGATATATACATACCTAAAATGTTCATTGCTCAGGTTCAGGCAAGAATAAAATCCTTCAGCAATACAAATGAGTGCTGACTAACTGATTTTCTGTACTCCAAAATTTGTTTAGAAGTAAAATGCTATATTTAGAAACCCGGTTTTCCATTAATATAAAATTGGCCCTCCACAGGCACAGGTACCTCATCCTTGGATTCAACCAAATGTGAATTGAAACCTTTGGAGAAAAAATTTCAGGTTTCAAAAAGCAAAACTTGAATTTGCTGCACACTGGCAATGTTTACATAGCATTTACATTGTATTTACAACTATTACATAGCATTTACATTGTATTAAGTATTATAAGTATTCTAGAGATAATTTAAAGTATATAAGACAATGTGCTTGGTTATACGCAAATACTACACCATTTTATATAAGGGACTCAAGCATCTGCGGGGGTCCTGGAACCAATCCCCCTTGGATACTGAGAGATGACTATATATTGAAAAACTAGTGATGCATTACCATAGAAAATACATTAATTCAATGACATAATTTAATGACTGCCTTTATCTAAGGGGTAGATGGGGGGGGGTCTCAGGACAACTGTGATTTAAAATCAGCTCTGCCACCTAAAACATGAGATTTCATGCTATAGCATATTTCCTTTTGCTTGTTTTCCAATTTCTGTAATATTAGCATTTAGACCCGATGTCGCATTAAGTTCTTTTTCTCTGTAATGCTCTAATATTCTCCAAACCAAAACTATGATCTGTGGCATCTTGGAGGATTGTAGTGAACACATGCTATGGTGACCCTCCGATGAGTCAGATTCTTGTGTAACTTCTCCCTTTGAGTGCATGTGGAATCTATGACCAGTTTTTAACCAATAGAAAATGGCAAAGGTGATAGGATATTACTTCTATGATTATATCACATTGCATAAGACTCCATCTTAGGAGACTGGAGTATGAGATACTCTTGTTGGCCTTGAAGAAGCAAAGAGTCATGTGAACTTTCTGTGGATAGGGCCACATGCCAGGAAATGGAAGACAGTCTCTAGGACATGAGGACAGTCTTCATACCAAAAGCCAGTGAGAAGCTGGGCCCTCAGTCACAAGAAAATGCATTCTGCCAACAATCTCAATGAGCTTAGAAGGGTATTCTTCACTAACCAAGCTTCCAGATGAGAATGTAGCCCTGTTGACATCTTAATTACAGTCTTATGAGACCCTGAGCAGAAGACCCTACTAAATCATGCCCAGAATCCTGACCCACAAAACAGTGAGATTACATGTGTTGTTTTAAGCTACTGAATTTGGGACAATTTTTTACCTAGCAATAGAAAATGTATACAGGAATGTAGTCTCAGATCTCTTGTCTCTTTGGAAAATTGCTTATTGGAAACAACAGCAACAACAACAAAACAAAAGAAACAAGCAAGCAAAAAATTCACCTGAGTGTGAGGGAGTCATATTTTTTGATTTATTTCAAAGTGGGTTTTTTGCACCTTCTCTCATTTTTTGCCTAATAGTTCACTAGAGGAGCAAGTGATAAGAAGGGATGGGGAAATGTTATACCTCTCCTAGCAGGTATTTGGTAAAGCTTTTTAGTGTTATAAGCATAACCTTGGTATAGAATTGTCTTCCACTTTTGGGTTGGTTTTGTAAAATTAGTGATAAAAATGCATTACTTTCTTTCCTCTTTTGGGTTGGTTTTGTAAAATTAGTGATAAAAATGCATTACTTTCTTTCCTTAGCCATCCATCCCCTGTTAGAGTCAGAACACTTGAAGTTTTAACTCTGTTACTTTTCAATAATTCCTTACAAGTGGTCAAAAATGCTTATTGAGTAAATCCCCAGTAAGTTAGACCAATTATCTGAAGGGGTCAATCTCAATTACTAACGAGTATGTTCAATACCTTAAAACTACTTTTTATTTAAATTTTCACTTATGTGCTGTATTTCTAGTGAGATCCTAAGCTCAGAGCTTAGAGCTCGAGGAAACCCAAGAGTGCACCAATAAAACCACTTCATTTTATGGATGAGGATAGGTTTCCCAGGAAAGTTGAAATGACTGCTTACAATTAGTCATATATAATGTCATAGAATTAGGACAAGATCCTGGGACTTGGAATTTACAAAATATATTTGAGCATTTATACAGTTATATAAGATTTTAAAATTTAAATAACATTGAAAAATGTAAAATAAAATAATAATCTGTATTCTTTCCATCTAAAGTTAACAATTGTTAGTGCCTTGACATTTTGCTACCATTTCTACAGACGACTACCGTATTCCCTTGCACAAATATGAATTATCAAAAATGGAAGCATAAAAGAATTACAATAAAATACACATCAAAAAAATACCACCCAGAAGCAAGAAGAACTACAATCCTGCAGCCTGTGGAACAAAAATGACATTCACAGAAAGATAGACAAGATGAAAAGGCAGAGGGCTATGTACCAGATGAAGGAACAAGATAAAACCCCAGAAAAACAACTAAATGAAGTGGAGATAGGCAACCTTACAGAAAAAGAATTCAGAATAATGATAGTGAAGATGATCCAGGACCTCGGAAAAAGAATGGAGGCAAAGATTGAGAAAAAAACGTAAGAAACACAAACACATGGAGGTTAAACAACACGTTACTAAATAACTAAGAGATCACTGAAGAAATCAAAGAAGAAATCAAAAAATACCTAGAGACAAATGACAATGAAAACACGACAACCCAAAACCTATGGGATGCAGCAAAAGCAGTTCTAAGAGGGAAATTTATAGCTATACAAGCCTACCTCAAGAAACAAGAAAAATCTCAAATAAACAATCTAACCTTACACCTAAAGGAACTACAGAAAGAAGAACAAACAAAACCCAAAGTTAGCAAAAGGAAAGAAATCAAAAAGATCAGAGCAGAAATAAATGAAATAGAAACAAAGAAAACAATAGCAAAGATCAATAAAACTAAAAGCTGGTTCTTTGAGAAGATAAACAAAATTGATAAACCATTAGCCAGACTCATTAAGAAAAAGAGGCAGAGGACTCAAATCAATAAAATTAGAAATAAAAAAGGAGAAGTTACAACAGACACCACAGAAATACAAATCATCCTAAGAGACTATAACAAGCAACTCTATGCCAATAAAATGGACAATCTGTAAGGAATGGATAAATTCTTAGAAAGGTATAACCTTCTAAGACTGAACCAGGAAGAAATAGAAAATATGAACAGAAAAATCACAAGTAATGAAATTGAAACTGTGATTAAAAATCTTCCAACAAACAAAAGTCCAGGACTAGATGGCTTCACAGGTGAATTCTATCAAACATTTAGAGAAAAGCTAACACCCATCCTTCTCAAACTCTTTCAAAAAATTGTAGAGGAAGGAACACTCCCCAACTCATTCTATGAGGCCACCATCACACTGATACCAAAACCAGACAAAGATACTACAAAAAAAAAAAAAAATTACACTCTAATATCACTGATGAATATAGATGCAAATTTCCTCAACAAGATACTCATAAACAGAATCCAACAACACATTAAAAGAATCATACAGCATGATCAATTGGGATTTATCCCAGGGATGCAAGGATTCTTCAATATACACAAATCAATCAATGTGATACACCATATTAACAAATTAAAGAATAAAAACCATATGATCATCTCAATAGATGCAGAAAAAGCTTTTGACAAAATACAACAGCCATTTATGATAAAAACCCTCCAGAAAGTGGACATAGAGGGAACCTACATCAACATAATAAAGCCCATTTATGAGAAACCCACAGCAGACATCATTCTCAATGGTGAAAAACTGAAAGCATTTCCTCTAAGATCAGGAACAAGAAAGGATGTCCACTCTCACCACTATTATTCAACATAGTTTTGGAAGTCCTAGCCATGGCAGTCAGAGAAGAAAAAGAATAAAAGGAATACAAATTGGAAAGGAAGAAGTAAAACTGTCACTCTTTGCAGATGACATGATACTATATATAGAGAATCCTAAAGATGCCACCAGAAAACTACTAGAGCTAATCAATGAATTTGGTAAGTTGCAGGATACAAAACTAATGCACAGAAATCTCTTGCGTTCCTATACACTAATGATGAAAAATCTGAAAGAGAAATTAAGGAAACACTCCCATTTACCATTGCAACAAAAAGAATAAAATACCTAGGAATAAACCTACCTAGGGAGACAAAAGACCTGTATGCCGAAAACTATAAGACACTGATGAAAGAAATTAAAGATGATACCAACAGATGGAGAGATATACCATGTTCTTGGATTGGAAGAATCAATATTGTGAAAATGACTATACTCCCCAAAGCAATCTACAGATTCAATGCAATCCCTATCAAATTACCAATGGCAATTTTTATGGAATTAGAACAAAAAATCTTAAAATTTGTATGGAGACACAAAGACCATGAATAGCCGAAGTAGTCTTGAGGGAAAACAATGGAGCTGGAGGAATCAGACTCCCTGACTTCAGAATATACTACAAAGCTACAGTAATCAAGACAATATGGTACCAGCACAAAAACAGAAACATAGATCAATGGAACAAGATAGAAAGCCCAGAGATAAACCCATGCACCTATGGTCAACTAATCTATGACAAAGTAGGCCAGGATATACAATGGAGAAAAGACAGCCTCTTCAATAAGTGGTGCTGGGAAAACTGGACAGCTACATGTAAAAGAATGAAATTAGAACATTCCCTAAAACCATATACAAAAATAAATGCCAAATGGATGAGAGACCTAAATGTAAGACCGGACACTATAAAACTCTTAGAGGAAAACATAGGAAGAACACTCTTTGACATAAATCACAGCAAGATCTTTTTTGATCCACCTCCTAGAGTAATGGAAATAAAACAAAAATAAGCAAATGGGACCTAATGAAACTTCAAAGCTTTTGCACAGCAAAGGAAACCATAAAGAAGATGAAAAGACAACCCTCAGAATTGTAGAAAATATTTGCAAACAGATCAATGGACAAAGGATTAATCTCCGAAATATATAAACAGCTCATGCAGCTCAATATTAAAAAAACAAACAATCCAATCCAAAAATGAGCAGAACACCTAAATAGACATTTCTCCATAGAAGACATACAGATGGCCAAGAAGCACATGAAAAGCTGCTCAACATCACTAATTATTAGAGAAATGCAAATCAAAACTACAATGAGGTATCACCTCAAACCAGTTACAATGGGCATCACCAGAAAATCTACAAACAACAAATGCTGGAGAGGGTGTGGAGAAAGGGGAACCCTCTTGCACTGTTGGTGGGAATGTCAATTGATACAGCCACTATGGAGAACAGTATGGAGGTTCCTTAAAAAACTAAATATAGAATTACCATATGATCCAGCAATCCCACTACTGGGCATATACCCAGAGAAAACCATAATTCAAAAAGACACATGCACCCCAATGTTCATTGCAGCACTATTTACAATAGCCAGGTCATGGAAGCAACCTAAATGCCCATCGACAGATGAATGGATAAAGAAGATGTGGTACATATATACAATGGAATATTAGTCAGCCATAAAAAGGAACGAAATTGGGTCATTTGTTGAGACGTGGATGGATCTAGAGAATGTCATACAGAGTGAAGTAAGTCAGAAAGAGAAAAACAAATATCGTATATTAATGCATATATGTGGAACCTAGAAAAATGGTACAGATGAACCGGTTTGCAGGACAGAAATTGAGATACAGATATAGAGAACAAATGTATGGACACCAAAGGGGGAAATCCACAGGGGTGGTGGTAGTGGTGGTGGTGTGCTGAATTGGGTGATTGGGATTGACATCTATACACTGATGTGTTTAAAACTGATGACTAATAAGAACCTGCTCTATACAAAAAAAAAAAAAAAAAAATTGTTTTTGGAAAAAAAAAAAGAAAATACCACCCAGTGCAGTTAAAAAATTTATCTTGTAAATTGTCACATGGCTTTGAAGTGGCAGAGATGTGAATGAAACATAACCCTGTGGGCTCTTAAAGCACATTCCTTATTCTATAATTCCTTAGGAAATTCACTTGCAAATTTAAATGAGGTTAGCCCTCATTGAGGAGGTGTCCTTTGAAAGAATTGAGGAGGTAATGGACTCATCTCCTTGGAAAGAGCACTGTAAGAAGTAAAACAATCTGTTCAAAGGCTCTGAGATGGAACAACACGTTCTGTATTTTAAAATCAGCAAGGAGGCCATTGTGGTTGAGTGATGTTCTTGTACTCTACATTGCTGTGACAAATGAGCATCCTACTGTATCTCTGACCTCATCTTCTACCATCTTCCTTCTTGCTTATTTTACTCCTGCCCTATTTGCATTTAAGTGAAAACTATTTGATGGTTTTAAGCAAATGAGTGCCCGATTCAGCTTACTATGTTATTTTACATGCTGTTTTGTTAACAGACAGTGTGATTTTGTGCTTAGTGCAAGTGCATTGTAACTGAAGAATTAGATTTAGACAGTTGTGCTTTTCCTGAGGTAAAAAAATAAAATGAAATAGTGTTGAGAGTTTAGGGTATATGCAGTGGGATGATTATGATTGACTATGGAGTTTAAGTACATTGGGAAGAAATTACATTAATGGTGACATAATTGAAATAGCTGACGTAAATGAAAAGGTGGCAGAATTAAAAGACTGGCATCACCATTGGGGAAAGGAGTTTAGGAGTCAACAAAGTAATAAATGAACAAAGAAAATAGAAGATGTTGAAGACAGTGAGATGTGTGTCACAGACTGCACTTATTAGTAATGCTAAATTTAGGGTTATGAACAAAGGAATGAATGGTGCTGCTTCTCTGGGATAAAATCAACCAGTACTTGAAAGGGGTACAAGGAACTGGTGTTGTCAGGAAAGAGATTTTCATAAAAGCAGGAACATTCAGGAAGGAAGCATTCAGATAAAGTACTATATACGTAAAGCATTTGATGGTTTGTCAATTCCAAAAATGACAGTGAGAATATTTTTTAAAAGTAAAGCGACATGAGAGATAGGAACAAAATAAGGTACATAGAGAAACTTTTGAAATTAGACTTCCAGACATGAAGACATGACTTTGGAGTCTTGGAGACTTCATGTTGTGAACAGATTTTATCTGTATAAAGAACATAATGTGATTCATATTAGACAACTCAAGGAAGACAGTGCTAATGATATTTCGAGTATTAGGAAATAAGAGAACTGGGTATCTGGAGTTTCTCATGATCCCTGGCAATTGAAGCTAAGACACTGACTTTGGGGAAGGTGAGTGTTGCTCTGGGTACATGAGTCCCTTTTGCCTAACGTGTCATCAATATTGAGTAGAAGTACTAGGTAGCTATAGTGTTTGATCCAGGACAGGGGATTGATTTGATTTTGACCCTTGTTGGAGAATTGGCAAAATTACTTGAGAGTTGCTCAAGACTCTACATTGACCACTACTGACAGAGTTGACAGTGTCCAGGGAAACTTCATATGATTTGGGAACACAGGACCCAACTGATTCCCACAGAACATTATTCAAGACATCATGCAAAGCAGTATACAGATAAAATGGTTTTATAAACTATGTAAAGACAAAATTGCAGATGTAAACATGAACTCTGATAGAAATCACATCAGTGGGGCTAATTAATAAGGTTTTAATACTTTAGTTCATTCTAGCATATTCTCTTTGAACTAACACTCTCTTTTGGTATAGGAAATAGCTATACACTTAGGCCTTAAACTATGTCCTATACTAAAAGTCTTCATTTTTACATACTGCTATAGAACAATGTTTATAAAATTTAAAGGCTTAAACACAAATGAAGATTCCACTTGGCAATAGCTTTGTCATGTTGGGCAAATCACATAACTTTTATTGACCTTGATTCCTTTAACTGTTAGTTAAAGGTGGCAGCGCCTTTTAGAAAGCTTTTCTTGTTTCACAGTCTGTTTTTGCTGTTTTTCTGTACTGTCCTCTAGCACCCAGAGCATACTTCTATTATGACTAAGGTAACCATACAAGTTATCTTCTAAACTATGACACTTCTGAGAGTGAAAGCAGATGCTAGTTATAAATGTTGAGGATACAGTTTTTTTAATTAATTAATCTTAATTAAAGATAATATCTAGTTCTCACCATTACCCACTTTCAAAAAATGATAAAACTTCATTGAAAAAAATGAACATCACTCTTGAGTACTCAGGATTCTACACTCTAAATTCAGGAAGCCAAAAGTTTTGTACTGAAAGACTGGTAGACAATGGGATACAGAAGAGAGTTATAAGGGCTATAATGGAGTAAATTAATACAAGCTACATTTTAACATGAATAATTTATTATTAATTTAATTGTTTGAAATAATTGTTTGAACAAATTGCCATAAAAATATGGAGAAGTAGTGAGATACTATGGGGAAAAATGGCTTTGATATCAGGAAACCATGTTTTGATGTTACCTGTATGATCTTAGGAAATTTTCCCATTCTCATTCTAGATTTTCTTACTGTAAAATTTGAATTTAAAAGCCCAACTCACTAGGCTACTAAAAGGATTGTGAAAGTTCCTAGCACAACGTCTCACACAAATTAGGCTCTCAATTAATGTTGGTAATTCTTCCCTTCCTTTTTGTATTAATACCATTTAAAACTTAAGAAAATATATAAAAGTTACCTTTTGTTTTCTGGCCAAACAGAAAATAATAAATCTTTCCTGTGTTTTGACAACTCTAAATTAGGAGACAAATGCATGGAGTTAGCTATAAATGAAACTCTATAGAAAAGAGCAATGGTTGCAATTAACAAGGGATGATAATCAACCTTACTTTTATCTCTTAAGAAGATGGTCATTCTTTAATATGTACCTTTAAAAAAAAGGTAAAGGTAAGCCCTTAAACCTTATCTATGTCAATAAATTGTAGGAACTTTTTTCTTAGGCACTTTAGAGACTATTCTCTGTCATTCTCATTACTCAACCAGTTTAATATAAATGACTTCCACATTAATTGTGGTCTAAGATTTCAAGATTAGAAACTTTGTGTTATATATTTAAAGATGAACTATAGACTAATGATAGAATGAAAAAGCATTATGTTTAATAAATAGATTTGAAAGAAGTCTAAATAATGTTAAATAAACATAATCATGAATAAAGTAAACATAACTATAATATCTCTGAGGGAGGGAAAAGAGGAAGCAAAAGGCTTTTGGTAGACAAAATATCAGTGATATGCCATAGACATGGTGAAGATATGGTCTACACTTTCCAGGATAAATTTTATTTCATGCAAAGTAACATTTTTAAATGTACAAAATATATTCATTCCAATTTCTGCATTTATAAAACTTTAGTTTAAATAGATTTTGTCAGCACATTAATATGACTTTCTGGATCACACAGTACCATCTATTTAAAATGTGCTTCTCCCTATTCTACTGGTTTTCTTGCTATCACAAGTTAAACCTTCTCTACTGTCATACATAGTTTATACTTAGCTAATTGTTTTTCTTATAATGCTGAAAAAGATAACCTGCAAAGAAGTTAATTAATGACCTGTTTGATAATTCATGATGAAGAAAGCTTATGTACTGGGTCCTATGGAGAGTTCAAATATTTCACTCTCCCTTGAAGAAACTATTTTAATCCAGGAGGTATAAATTAAACAGTCAGTTTGCAATAACCAGTAATTCAAGTGTCACCCCATGTGGGTGCATTCTATATAGTCTATCACATCTGAATATGTTTGGACAAAATGTATATGTGTATACACATATATGTGTATGTTTATGTATTTACAAGATGCCTTAGAGTCTACTCAAATTATGTACTTTTATGTATATATTTTTCTTTTAAATATGGAATAAAGTAAACATAACTTTTGTAGATAAGGAAATCAAAACTTAAAGCTGTATTGACTTTTAACAGAATTTTGATTTTTCAGTGATTATATTCTACTGTGAGAGTATACAATGGATTCAATATTTGCCAAATAAGTCTTTTTAGTCCATATGATAGACACACAAACACATATAAGAATAGTAGAAAATTAGAACTCACTGCAGATCTAGCTGTATCTGACTACTGTAAATTTAGTATCTGTAGTATATAATGGTTAATGGCATAGATTTTAGAATTAAATTGATCAGAGAGACAATACTGTCTCTACAATTTGCATAATGTTGAATAACTTCTCTAACCTTCCCAATTGGAATTAACTGATATTGATAAACTTTGTATTTGTTGTTCTTAGACCTCTTTATTAAGTTCTCAGATATATTTACTTTATACCAAATTTCGTACTATAAATACTTACTACACTACCAAAGTACTAATCACAAAATTCATGTGATTATATATACTATAATCATGTAGTACACTGTAAGAGTGTGTGTGTGAAGAAAGAAAGAATGGAAGAAAGAAAGAATGAAAGAAAGAAAGAAAGAAAGGAAGGAAGAAAGAAGAGAGAGGGAGAAAGGGAGAGAGGAAGGAAGTAAGGAAAGAAGGAAGGAAGGAAGGAGGGAAGGAAGGAAGAAAGGAAGGAAGGAAGGAAAGAAGGAGGGAAGACAAAATCATATACTCTTAAGATGTAAGAGCAGGAAGGGAAGGGAACTGAATTCATTTGAGTCTTGATTCAGGGATTTAAAAGATGATATAGATAAAATAAGGTTAAAGTCACAAATTTACAGGCAGATGCGGGTATAAAACAGAAGTTTCATGAATCCCATTATACTGTGTAGAACTCCTTAATATAAAAATTAAAAATAAGTAATATTTATATCA
Organism: Balaenoptera musculus; assembly: GCF_009873245.2. Classification (NCBI taxonomy): domain Eukaryota; kingdom Metazoa; phylum Chordata; class Mammalia; order Artiodactyla; family Balaenopteridae; genus Balaenoptera; species Balaenoptera musculus. The sequence continues at coordinate 43,266,646 of NC_045788.1, forward strand.
CAGAATATTATAGATATTTTCTTAAGAGATCCCACCTTTTTCATACATTTTCTTTTGAGATTTAATAAGAAATGTGGGGGATTCACTAGTTAGTAAATTAGGAATAATCCATAGATATGGAAGTCACTATAAACTTTATGTTCAAGGGAAAGTATTTAACTACCTATTTGAAATCTCGGTATTAGACTTAATATGTCTAGGTTTTCTGATCCAAATATAACCTTTACTCTATCCTCAGGTTTTTCCCACCTCAGTGAATGAACTGAATGATATTACCATCCGTCCAGATGGTCCATGGTGCGAATCTAGGAATCATCTTTTCTTTCTCCCTTTACCCTATTCTTCTTTGTTAATCCATAAACAAATCCTGTTTGTTGTATCTTCACTGCTGCCATATTGGTCTAGGTCACTATCATCTTCTGTTGGACTAGTAAAACAAGCATTCTAATTTTCTTCTTTCTTCTCTCTTTTGCCTTCCTTCAGTCCATTCTGCATTTACTGGCAACGAAACCTTCAAATATAAATAAGATTGTCATTTGCTCACTTGAAATCCTTCATTAGCATCCCACTGCACTTAAAGTAAAACCCAGAAATCTTTCTATAGCATACAAGTCCCAGAATAATATGTTCTTCCTAGTCCTTCAGTTTTATGTCTTCTATCTTTTTGGGCATATTAAACCACAGGCACACTGATCCTCTTTCAGTTCCTTAAACATGTCAAATTCTAAACTCTCTCTCGCTTCATGGCTTCTTCATGTGATGTTCCTTTTGCCCGGAATGCTCTTTCTGCCATTCTTTGCATCATTAGCTTCCCTCCATTTCAAGCATGATATCTATGAAGCCTATCTAACCATAATATGGCACATTCTTTTATTCCCACAGTTCTCTCTCTCTCTCTCTCTCTCTCTTTCTCTCTGTTTCATTTCATAGCCCATCACAGCCTGAATGTTACTCATTTTCATTTTTTTCTTGCCTTTAATATGTCTGTCCCATTTAAAGATTCACAAAGCACAGAAGGAGGCATCTCACTTGTTTATCACTATTTTCTCTGTACTTAATATGGTGCCTGACATATGATAGATTCTAAATAAATATCTATTAAATCTATGCAAGAATTATTTTTCAATCAGATTAGGCATCCGTCTAATTTTTGCTGTGAAAATATCCTTTAAAACAAAATAGAAAATATTCAGCTCCTATAAAAATATATTACCATTCTAGAAATTTTGCAGAAATTAACTTAATCCTCTAAATTAAAAGGTTTCATAATCTATACTTTACAGAGGTTCAAAGCACAAAGCTGACTGATGGAAGAATCACTTGTTGTGAGTTCACTGGGTTTCTGCTTTCACTGATATCTGTCTAAATTCATTTTCACTATAATATGGATATTATTCCCCATTTGGAGATAGAAAAAGTGAACCGCTGAGTAGCCTATAAAAATTCCCCAAATCATTATTACTTATAAGTTGGAAAAAATGGAATTTGGACATAAGTCTACTTGACATCATAGTTCATTAATTTTCCTAGGATATATTTTCTGATATATATAAATTTCCCAGAGTCACAAGAATTAGTAAGAGAATGGATAGGATTTAGGCCCAAGTTCTGAAACTCCAAACCATGTAGTCATTCCATTATAATGCAGCTGCCTTTTACACCAAGTCTATACGGGCTAACCTCAGAGATATTGTGGGTTCAGTTCCAGACCACCTTAATAAAGCGAATATCACAATAAAGTGAGTCACAAATGTTTTTGGTTTCTAAGTGCACATAAGAGTTGTATTTACACTATAATGTAGCCATTATGAGTTCATAATGCTTCTAAAAATGTAGATACTTTAATTAAAAAATATTTCATTGTTAAAAAAGGCTAACCATCACCTAAGCCTTCAGCAAGTTCTAATCTTTTTGCTGGTGGAGTGTTTGTGATACTGCGAAAATTACCAAAATGTGACAGAGAGACAAGAAGTGAACAAATACTATTGGAAAAATGATGCCTTAGACTTGTTTGACATAGAATTGTCACAAGCCTTTAATTTGTTAAAAAAAAATGCAGTATCTGCGAAGCACAACAAAGTGAAGCACAATAAAATGAGGGTATGCCTGTAATTTAAATAAGTAACCGTAATGACTCGTATATAAAAATACTACATATTAATCTTATATATTAATTTGAAAATTAGATAGTTGAAAAATTATTACCGTTTTAGAAGATGTAATAGTCCTAAAGGATTCAGGACCCAAGTATGACAAATGACAACAACGTAATTAAAATAAGTATCAAATAAATGTACTCACTTAATATATCTTCTGTGAAAATGTTGGTCCCAACACTGTAGTACTAGAGATGGAAGAAAAAAGACCCATGGGTTTATGAAAGAAATAATTCATCAAACAAACTAAAACTAAAAGATATGGATTTAATTACTAGCATGCCTATGTTCATTTTTTTTTCTATAATATATAAAGGATTCATCAAGATAAGCTACATTTATAAATCCTAGAGAAAAAATTTCCTCTAAATGAAAGTGCAATAATTGTCTGCTTAAGCTAATTTTGGAATATTAACATCCCAATACTCATACCATTAAAGAAAATCATTTGTACATATTTGCCAAAAGCACATTAGCAATTGAAGAAGTGCCATGTGTAAAAGTAAAAGCTGATAAAGCAACAACAAACTATTTGATGCAAGCACTTTTTAAAAGCTGTATAAACATTGTCATTCTGAGAAATCTCAAATGGCCTAATGAAGTTCTCAAATGTTTTCTTTTTTTAATGTCTGAACTTTTAATAATTATAAATATAGGAAGATTACTTATTCATCAAGATAAAAGAGAAGAAAGAATTTTTATAATGTGTAAGATTTCTACTGCTATATTTTAGTTATGTTAAATAAAAGTCAATTTCTCTAAGAAAGTACAAGTCCTCAAAGTTTATTATTTTGATATTTATCTGGATTACAAATTATGAAATTTCTATTAGTTTTGTTTCTCCTTGAAACAGTCACAAAAAAAACTTTTCTCTCTCTTTGATCATTTTCTGCATTAATATAAATATTATGTCAGATTATAAAGTCATTTTACGTTAAGCTATTTTAAGGTGGCATATAATGTACATTATGCTCAAAGAGTTTCTTATTGATAGAAATTAAAGAAAACGTGGTGCTTCTTCGACGTTATGTGCATCTGCTGTTTCTATGTCAGTTCCTGATATAAGAAGGAAAATGTCAAAAATGGAAAACATGATAAAGTTCCTTACACTTTCATTTTATTTTCAGCACGGACATTAATGAGACACGTAAGGGTCAATCATTCTAGTGTGGAAAAATTCTTACTAATATAAACAGAAAGAAAAATCACCCAATGTCTACAACAAAACTGCATTAATGGTAAAAGTGCATCATAAATACATGACTTGTTTTTCAAATGTTAGAACTTAAAAAATAATCCTGATTTTGTCACCAACATAAAAGCCTTCAACAGAAGTGCAAAATTGCTTTTTATATTTCAAAGTAGAAGAAAGCATTAATTGACCTAACTTGGAGAAAAGAAATTTTGAATATCATGGATTTGTTTTGTATCTTAGAAAAGTGAGAGGCATCGGCTTCAGTGATTCTACCAATGACATTGTTCACTTCAAAGCAGATAACATTTCTTTTAACATTTTGAAGTAGTTATTGGCAGCTACTAGATTTATCTTTAGTGTACCACTAGATGAAGCTGCTGATGTCTGACACTGTAGATAAGACTTGGTTTTTGGTGTGTTCTTGGTCCACTGAATCACTTGAGGTAGGAAATCCTACTGTTAACAGCTATTCGTACAAATGTTAAAAGACATCTGAGTCTTCAAAATAGTGAAATATGTCTTTCCCTGGAAAAATTTCAATAGGAAAGTAAATCTTGATATTCTCTGCAAAGGCTGAGCATCTCTATTGCTTAGAATACCTGAATTTTGCTGTTTGGATCAGAAAGAATCTTTGTACATGCCTGTGACTCATTGTTTTCTATATGGGAATTCACTGGTTGTCAAAGACTCTTTCAAAAATACTGAAAAGATTATTGTCAGCTTCATCTTAGCTAAGACTTTTGAACCATGCTGTTTTAAGAGGTTTTGTTAAGCAATACAAGCAGAATAGGTAGTTGTAGGTTATATGGATAAATGCTGAATTTCAGGGTTTACCTGACAGTCAAATTAATTGGAAGATACTTTTACTGATACACTGGAGTACATTTTTCAATTCAAGACCTTAGAGTCACCATTTTAAGTGCTACCATTCTGGAAGAAGGACCTGATAATCACTGAAACGTTTCCAGTGTTGAGGGAAACACTTTTGCTGGATGTATTTGAAAAGGACAAATGCTTGTCCATTTCCCTGAAAGTAGAAATTTACAGAAGTGGAGACACTATAGAATTCTTGGTAAACTTCAAAAATATATCTGTTTGTGTAACTTTTTATATATTGTTAGTAGAGACAGAGAAAAAATTTTCAAACCTTGCCAGGGATAATCTTACTGATTTGAAAAGGTAAATAAATAATAAAATTGAGGGCTCTATTTAAGATTCTCAGAGAATATTGGTGTTTCTTGACAAGAGACCACACTAATCTACTAAAGCAAACTAATGAGGTTACAACTTCTTTGCAACTGTGTAACTGTGTGAGTCTCCATTTCTACAACTACTGGAAAAACATTTAAGAATTTAAAATTAATCATACATCAAAGATAACATGCTTTCCATGTTCAAGACTATAATTTAAACAGCTGTGGCACATTTTAATTATGAAATATTTTATAGAGAATTATGGTTTGATTTTTCTTTTTAATTATTTAAAAATAATCTATTAATTTTTACAAGAAAAAATTGAGTGAATGAAACATGAACTTGGTTAAGAGTTTTTGCTCTTTGTGAAGAAAATCAATTTCAAATGTAATAATATAGAAATCTTGCAAATATTGATGTGTATTCAATTAGACACATTTTCTCTGGAAATGGACTTGGTTAAGATTTTTTGGTCTTTGTGAAGAAAATCAATTTCAAATGTAATAATATAGAAATCTTGCAAATATTGATGTGTATTCAATTAGATACATTTTCTCTGGAAATGGAGATCATAAGTTTCAACTGTTCATGAAAGCATCTTTGATAAAACCACAGTATGTCTTATAAAATAATTTTAATTATATAGCATGAGGCTAGGTAACTTACAGAAAACTTCAGAAGTAATTCTTCTTTAGAAATCATATCATCAAAATATTATGAGAAGTGATGCAATGTGTACAACAGAATATAATATGGTAGAGACTATACATTTTAGCATCATAAAAATTATACCATACCTGATACGGTCATTATATAATAATACCTAACATTTCTTGGTGCTTCACAGTTTACAAAGTACTCTAAAACATATTATTACATTTTTAATCCTCACAACTGTAAAAGTTACCCTGGAATAATTAACCCCATTGTCTTAAAATTTGAGACTCAAGTAATAGATATCAAAATCATATGCTTTGCAAAGGCTGATGGGTGTCCATTGAATTTTATTCTCCCTTTCCTCTTGGGAACACAGTTAAACCTCATATCACAGGCTTCCTTATAATCTAATTTGACTGAATTCTAAGCAATGGAATATGAGTGGAAATGATGTGTGCAAATTCCATAAAACTTCCCATGCCTGATTCTCCATATTCTTATCCTTATCCAGCAGGCTTGAATGGCAATTCCCAGGGTGTCTCTCTACCTAAATATTGGAAATAATAGGGTCTCCATCAACCTGGGTCACTGAATCACTGTGGAGCAGAGCCCCCACCTTGTACCCAGCCCAGCCAATCTGAAACTACCTTGGACTCTTTTGTGAGCAAAAGATAAACATTTATTATATCAAGCCATCATTTGAGCTGATTATTAAGAACAATTCAGCGTGCTCTAATACACCTATCAGTACCCTATAGTGGAGTAAATCTCTAACCAAAAACTAAAATATATGGCATTGAATTAGCAATTTGGCAGTTGGAATCAAGGAAGGATATTGCCAATTTGAAAAATTGAGAGCTACGTTATGCTGTGGCAAAACATTTGGTAAAATTGTCACCTGTTATAACTTGGAAAACAGATCATGAGCCATTCTTGTATCTCTAGGCTAAGGAGTTGGAAAATACTAGAATCTCCATTTGTATCTAGTTACTTGTTGCTGTTAGCAAATTATTACAGAAAAATAAATGAGCTCAGAAAAAATGGCTTATTTCTAAGCAGAGAATAAGGAACACAACAGTATTAGAGAAGCCAACTGCTCCTAGACCATAAATAGTAGGAAGTAGGATTAAAATGTGCTTAGAAAGACAAAGGATCAAGACCTCTCAGTTAACAAAGACTCAGCCTTTTTTGAAAAAAAACAGATTAAGGGTGTTGCCACCTAACATATCTATTGTTTCAGATGGCTTGAGCATAGCCAACATTAAATTGGGTGGGTGGGAAATAAAGCAGATTTAAGAATTATGTAGTAAAATATTTGGGTTGTGGTTATTGACACAGGAAATGTCCTGAAACCAAATATCGTATTTCATGATTCTAAGATGTCCTTTCTTCGTATTTTTACATACCTGAAATAGAGAGTTATCATAAAATTGATGGAGTTTTACAATTACTAACATAATATGAAAGTAAACAGTGCAATGCTTTTTTAAACTCTAGGAACATTTTGAGGTTTTTAAATTTTTTTTGTAGCGGGAGGGAGAGGCTGTAAATAAACACTCCTGAAGTGGGAGGAGTAGACAATCTGTACTTATATATAAGTGTTGTGTTGAAAAACTTTACTATCAATGACTCTGAATTGAGAAGTAGTTATAAAATTTGAGCTCTGCATGTGAAGCAAATAAAGAAATACTCCCACCTATTTGTTTGCTTATATATATATCTTTTTCTATATATGTACAGAAATGACAGTGACAATGGTTCTCCAAGTGTGATTCCTGCATTAGCTGTATATACATATATATATATATCATCTGAGGCTTATTAGAAATTCAGGTCCCACCTAGACCTATTGAATCAGAAACTGTGGGTGGAATTCAGCAGTTTATGGTCTAACAAGGCATCCAGGTGATTCTGATATTGGATAAAGTTTGAGAACCTGTGACCTAGGATTAAATATCTATGACTTTTTCCCATTGTAATTCTTGTCTCCTTTGTTGAAAATTGATCATAGGTGTGTGGGTTTATTTCTGGGCTCTCTATTCTGTTCTTGATCTATATGTCTATTTTTGTTCCAATACCACACTGTTTTGATTACTGTAGCTTTGTAGTATTGTCTAAAGTCTGGGAGGGTTATGCCTCCTGCTTTGTTCTTTTTCTTCAAGATTTCTTTGGCAATTCTGGGTCTTTCACGGTTTCATAGAAATTTTAGGATTAAATATTTCAGCAAGTGGTGTTGGGAAAGTTGGACAGCCACATGTAAATCAATGAAGTTAGAACACACACTCTCACTATACACAAAAATAAGCTCAAAATGGCTTAAAGACTTAAACATAAGACATGACACCATAAAACTCCTAGAAGAGATCATAGGCAAAACATTCTCTGACATAAATCGTACCAATGTTTTAAGTCAGTCTCCCAAGGCAATAGAAATAAAAACAAAAATAAACAGATGGGACCTAATCAAACTTAACAAGCTTTTGCACAGCAAAGGAAAACATAAACAAAATGAAAAGACAACCTACAGAATGGGAGAAAATATTTACAAACCATGCAACCGACAAGGGCTTAATTTCCAAAATATACAAACAGCTCATACAACTCAAAAACAAAAAAAAAAAGAAACAAACAACCCAATTGAAAAATGGGCAGAAGACCTAAATAGACATTTCTCCAAAGAAGAAATACAAAAGGCCAATAGGCACATGAAAAGATGCTCAACACCGCTAATTATTAGAGAAATGCAAATCAAAACTACAATGAGGTACCACCTCACACTGGGCAGAATGGCCATTACTAAAAAATCTACAAATAACAAATGCTGAAGAGGATGTGGAGAAAAGGGAACCCTACTACACTGTTGGTGGGAATGTAAGTTGGTACAGCCACTATGGAAAACAGTATGGAGGTTCCTCAGAAAACTAAAAATAGAATTACCACACGAGCCAGCAATCCCACTCCTGGGCAAAACTCTAATCCAAAAAGATACATGCACCCCTATGTTCATAACAGCACTATTCACAATAGCCAAGACATGGAAACAACCTAAATGTCCATCTAGGTTGGACAGGAATGGATAAAGAAGATGTGGTAAATATATACAATGGAATACTACTCAGTCATTAAAAAGCACTAAATAATGCCATTTGCAACAACATGGATGCCACTAGAGATGATCATAATAAGTGAAATAAGTCAGAAAGAGAAGGACAAATAATGTACCATATGATATCATTATATGTGGAATTAAAATATGACATAAATGAACCTATCTACGAAAGAGAAACAGACTCACAGACATAGAGAACAGACTTGTGGTTGCCAAGGGGAAGGGGGTTGGGGGAGGGATGGAGTGGGAGGTTGAGTTTAGCAGATGTAAGCTATTATATATGGAATGGATAAACAAGGTCCTACCTACTGTATAGTACAGAGAACTACAGTCAGTATCCTATGATAAGTCATAACAGAAAAGAATATAAAAAAGAATGTATATATATGTATAATTAAATCACTTTGCTGTACAGCAGAAATTAACACAATACTGTAAATGAACTATACTTCAATTTAAAAAAATCTATGTCTAAGACCAAAAGGTCTATTTCGGGCTTCCCTGGTGGCACAGTGGTTGAGAATCTGCCTGCCAATGCAGGGGACACGGGTTCGAGCCCTGGTCTGGGAAGATCCAACATGCCGCGGAGCAACTGGGCCCGTGAGCCACAACTACTGAGCCTGAGCGTCTGGAGCCTCTGCTCCGCAACAAGAGAGGCCGCGATAGTGAGAGGCCCGCGCACCGCGATGAAGAGTGGCCCCCACTCGCCGCAACTGGAGAAAGCCCTCACACAGAAACGAAGACCCAACACAGCCAAAAATAAAAATAATAAATAAATAAAAAATAAAAAATAAAAAATAAAAAGTCTATTTCAAAGCATGTCAAGTAAGCATTTAGAGCAATAAGTAAACTGTAGTACATAAAATAATGATGTAATAGAAGATATATTTGAGGAAATGTGGTAGTGCAGAAGTGTAAAAAATTTACTGAGAAGTATATTACCAAAGAAATCATGAGCCTGGCCTCAGAAAGCATTCGATTCCATGAGCCAAGCAATAACCCTTGGGCCACAAACTTATAGCAGCAGAAAATAGGGCTATTAAAACTGTAAAGTACAACACACATGGAGGACATATTTGCCATAACCTTGTGGCCATGGGGGATAATAGGTAAGAAAGGACTTTCCACAGGTTGGAGCCAGGAGCCAAAATGAATGGAAAGTTCACCCTGAGAATAGACTCATTGCCGATAAAGAAGTCTTCATTGTGCTAACTCAAGAGGACTCCATCAAACAGTAACCAGACTGCTTTTCTCTTCTTTGGAATGGGAGGTTCATAATGCAGGTATCTGTTCTCTCCTACACAATTATAGTGTGTGTGTTTGTGCTTGGAGGAACAAGAGATATTTATTTATTCATTTATTAATGTATAGATTGCTGGATTTTAGGAAGATGCATCTAGACCACAGATCGTGAACTTTGATTTTGATGCAGTAACTGGATGAGGGTTTGGTTTATCATACTTTGGGAGGGACTGAGTGGGTTCTCAATGTGAGGAAAAGGGTGACATGGATATCTGGTGGAAACAATTCAGATTGTGATAGAGTGCTAGCTGGCCTTTAAATTCAGTCTGCCTTTTCACCTTGACAAATAGTTTACTACCTTTTCTGCATTCTCTTGCATTTAGGTGTTGCCATGTGGCTGAGGTTTAGCCAATGGAATATGAACAAAGTGACTGTGCAACTTTCAGGTTGTGACTGGAATGACAATGCCGAGTGTGACTGAAATGACCATGCTTAGGGTTATCTTGGAAGCCCGCACATTTAAGACTGCAGAATAGACTGAGTCCTTCAACACCTTCATGGAACAGAGCACACACATCACAACTAGTCCTCATCCTCCTAGATTTGGAATCTACTTAGACTGCTATTAGCAGAAAATATGTGACTATTGCGTAGAGCTGTAATATTTGGTGGCTGTTTGTAAAAGCTGTTTAGCTCATATATAATAATAGAGCCTAAGTGTAATAATATATAAAATAATACAATAGTACATGGTTGAACTCAGAATCTCAGAAAATAATCTATATTTTCCCACTACACAGCATTCTATTTATCATAACTTTTAAAAAGTAACAATTCCAACACAAACGTTATTATTGACTTGTGCCATGATTCTCCATGATTGCGTTTATCCCCAGCATGTAGATGGGTGTATATTTCTTGCTTTTTTTGACCCAAAAGAAGACTAATGACATAACTGCTTTCTATTAAACTCTGAGGCTTTGGAAAACAATAAAAAGCTGTTACCTTCAGGTAAGATCAGATGGTTGAAGGACCATGCTGGTGAAGCTTAAGCCCAGTCTCCATTCATATGAAGACAGAAGCTTCTCCATAATCACATGCTGTGCAAAGAATTTTAGTTATTCATAATATACACATATTACTAGATAGAATGAAAAATTAACTCCTAAATTTTAGTCTTATTTAAATAATTTGGAAACTTCTTCAACTAACCAGATGCTTTAGGGAACTCCACATATCTTCTCCAATCCTCTTTTTCCTAATCTGTAAAACAAGGTTGGATTAATGATCAAGTTCCTAGGCATTCCACTGGCAAATGACATCAACATTTCTCATGACACTCAATATGCTGCATCTCTTATTATATGCATTTGTGTGTAGGTTTATTATTTCTCCTAAATTCAATAAGCAAAGTGCCTATATCTGTTTCATCTTTATATTTGCCACAGACTCCATTCTGTACCTTCTGCAATTGCTCAGTGAGTACTTGTGGGATGAATAAATGGCTTTCTCTGCTGTCAAATCCTTTGCTAGAATTCTGAATAGAAATGTAAATGAATCAGCATGGATCTAACAACTACCTTAATTTTATAACAAATGATGGTAGTGATGAGTTGCCTTTGAGAAACATATTATCTGTCTAGAATAGGTCAAGGCAATTCAGCTAGACTTTATATAAATATTTTCATGGGGCTCTTTCAGATGTACTTTCCTGCTTACATCTTTTTAGTATCTACTTTTCAAGAGGACAATTCCTTTGACATAAGGTAACTGAATACAAATTTTATTTGCATTTTTACACAGAAAAAGTAAAATATTCAAGAAGTCAGCTTTAATACAAAATGAAACACCCTTTTAAAAAGTCCTTTTCTATCTAGGCATTGACCCAATAGAGACTTGATTATTCTTAGTCTAGAGAAATGAATATTTTCGCAGTTAACCTGACATATGGAGTAAGGTTGAGGCTATCCCTAATTACATGCTAATTCAATACATGATGCAAACAAAGAAGGAGACAATGATAATACTAGCTAACATTAATGAAACACATTCTAGAGATCCTTAGACAATTAAGCACAATAGGACGTGAGGATGGTGGAGATTGTGCACGGCAGAGCATGGTAGAGAACGCTTATTCCAACTATCATTAACGTTCCCATTGGAAATCCTGTCAAATGTTTGGGCTATAGGGCTTGGTAGCAGCCAATGACTTGAGTTTCATTTAGCAGGACATCTATCATTTGGGGTTCTTGCATTCAGAATTCCAATCTAGAATACTATTTACTAATGAAGGCAAGGCTAATACAGATTAAATTCAGGAGTGGTGACTGAAATCCAGAAGAAGGAAAAAAACTATGAACTTAATTTAGAAAAAAATGTGGAACTACATTGTTACATTTGTTAGTGAAATCACTCACACCTGCAGCTCATTTATACAGCAATATACCCATCACAGAATCTACTGCCAAATTAGAAGTTAACGATTGGATTTTTTAACTCATTTGCCCCCTTTCTGAAAAACAAATTAACAAAATAAGTCCTTTATCCCCATTTTTTTTTTTTCTTTACTAGTGGTTATATAATTGTTTACATTGCTGCCCAATGAAACCCACCTGTAGTAACTACTTCAGTTTAAATTTTGAGTATGTTTAACTTAACTTTCATAAACAGATAGTCATTTTTCTTTACCAAGCTAGTTTACAGTCACAGGATGCAATTGGCAATATAATATTACACCTTGGACTTAAGAGACTTTGGTTCAAATCCAGCACAACAACTGTCTGTAATCTTATGCAAGTTAATTACCCTATTCTGAAACTTGAAGATGCTCTATTCTGTGGCCATATTAGAGAATATATGGCTAGTGACAAACTTAATAACTAACTTAGAGTTAGCACTTAAAATATTATTAATTTGTGTTAATAGCAAAGTTTTCATTCCACAGGCCTTGAACCATCTCTCTGTATGAAATTATGTTAAATAAATTTGCTTTTATTTAAATTACCTGGGTTTTGCAAGTTCTGTTCCCCAGGAAGCCAACTTTGAGAGAGAAGAATATGCTGTAAATTTATTAGGAATTTCTTCAGATCAACAGGTATGGAAAGAAGGGAAGGAAACGGGATTGGATAGAGGCATAAATTTGGCTTCAGTGCCTCAGTTGATCCCATGCGGAGCTCAAAACTGATATAGTCCTTCATAGTTGTCCCCCACTATAGTGAGGAGGCTGAGCACAACACTGGATACCAGTCGCATCTGGGAAGGTAGTATGACCTTGAGTGAAGCAGTTCTTTCAAGCCCAAAGCTTAAAAGAACTGCTATGGCCCTTTCAGAAAGGGCCATAGGCTGGCAAAACTCCCCATAACTAGGGGAATAAATCCTATATTCCAAAAGGGAAACATGGCTGGTGTATAACATCAGTTCATTGGGAGATAATACATCATAGTAATTAAAAAGCAAAGATCTGAAGTCAAAATATTTGGGTTTAAGTGATTATTGTGATATTTATTATGTATATGATCTTGAACAAATTGTTAACTATATGCTGAAGAATCTATATAAAGGAAATTAATATTATCTATCTCATTGGTTACTATAAGAATTAAATTTTTAAAAATGTTCTCCACTTAGCAACATGCTTGTCAAGTAAGTCAGTGATGTCAGTTGTTATTATATATATAATACACATGTATATAATATTATATGTATTATATGATGTCAGTTAAGCTTAATATCTTCTGCTTTGTATAATTAGATAATTATGCCTGGGGACTTTAAAAGAAATCATTGAAAATTGTGTAACTGGAAAGAATTATAGTTAACTTGCCTCAGTGTAATAGACATACTGAATTTACAGCATCTCTTAGGAACTGAGAACAGACCTCAAAGGTCATATTTAAGCCTGTTTTGATTTTCTGGGATGGAAACTTCTGAAAGAAATGCAAATAATCAGAGCCGGAAGCTAATGTCCGACCCCAAACTAGTAATCAATAATTGCTGGGGCCTTGGATTGTGAATGCCATTGTGATTGATCAGGTAATCTGAGTAATAAAGGGTATATATGAAGAAGTATATCAGTAAATCAGTCAGCATTCAGTCAGGAAAATAGAAACTATATTTGGTACTTCAACAGAGAGAATTTAATACAAGCATTGGTTAAACAGGTGGTAAAGAACTCAAAAAGCAGAAAGGGAACAAGGAGGTAACACAGACATAGTGACTGCAGGAGGTAGCTACAACCCCAAGGGCTTAGGGAAAAAAGGGGAGGAGTTAAGGGTATTAGAATCTAGACTCTTTGAGACGAGATTCTGAAGAATTAGAACTTAGACCTCAGAAGAGGGTTTGCTGACAAGGAAGCGCTGGTTCCCTCGGAGCCTGGAGAAGGGACCCACAGAGCTGTGATCCAGAACTCTGAGAAGGATGCAGCACCCAGCTGGTGCCTGTCCTCAAGAACGCAGAGGGACATCATGGAGTTAAGGCCTGAACACTGCTGGACTGGTTCAGGTACATCCAAGGATGCATAATGAAGCTGCTGCTCAGAGAGCAAGAGCAAGCACCCAACTGGAGACTGGAACCAACTGCCACCGCAAGGATGAAGCACGATTGTTGGAGTCACGTAGACTGGATGGCAAGCAAACAGAAGCAGCAGCAAGTTCCTTTTCCCTGCCCTCCAGTATCCCCCAGTGCAGGGAGTGGCAAACTACAGCCCATGAGCCAAATCCCACCTGCCTCATGTTTTTGTAGTCTGTGAGTTAAGATTTTTTTTTAATTAAAAAAATTTCATGACAGGTTAAAATTATATATAATTCACATTTCAGTGTCCATAGAGTTTCACTGTAACAATCCATGCTCATTTGTTTACTTATTTTCTATAGTTACATTCTTGCTACAGAAATGGAGTTAAATAGATGCAACAGACTGCAAATGGCCAACAAACCCTAAACTATTTACTATCCAGCCATTTCAAGTAAAAGTGTGTTGACTCCTTTTCGATTACTCCCTATTGGCAAGGGAGAAATGTTGTTTGTAGAGTTCTGGCCTCAATACTACAAGGCAGACTGCGAATGCGTTGCTTTGGGGCTGAGAAACAGTAGCTTAGTGCCTGGCAGAGTTGGTTCTACACACACACTGGGTTTTAAAATAAGTGAGTTTCTCTAATAAGTGTTAAAGTGTGTGGCTATGTACCAATAATATAAGACTGCTTCCCTGGTTTCTTTAGTCCCTGCTGTCCCAATTTCAGCCCCTCTCTCCTTTTCTCTCCAGTTCTCTTTCTGATATTTTTCAAAGTCTAAAAAGTTTTGTAGCCCACGCCAATCTTCTTTTCTTGGTCTTGTTATCTTATTCTGGTGTTTTTTTTTCCTCTCATTCAAATATTTCCAGATCTCTCATACCTTGGGAACTCTGGAGCTTCTTATCTGACACTTTCTGAACACAAACCAAAACAGATTTTGCCCAAACAGCATGTACCTGAGAAGATATTATTAATGACACCAAGGTCATATTGCTCTCTATACCACCTTACTGTAGGTGATTTGGCAGAAATCAGCACACAGTTGTAAAATGCCTTAATAGATCTCTGATGGATATCATGGGCCTTGCATATGATGTGGGAAGACTGGGAGTTTCCTGTCTAGTTTCCTCTTTTAATGATCTGTTTATGTGAACATAGAGCATGAAGTAAACAAGTTTTCCAATAATCTCTAAAATTTTAGTTATTAACTTTTTCCCTCTACACAAACTCTATAAGAACTAATAGATATAGAAATACATTTTTAATATATTTCCCTCCTTGACTGAAATCTGAAGCATTTATTAAGGAACACAGAAATAAAAATAAAGGCTGTAAAAGAACAGAACTGAGTTGTGGGATAGAACGTGCCTGTCCTTGGGGGAGCATGTGAGGGTCGAGCACATGGGTAATGGGGATGGTCACCTCTGACAGTAGGAGGAAAAGGCTTGGATTCACTTAAAATGTACATTGGCAAATAGGAAAAGGTATTGTCCTGCCCTTAAGGAACTTAAAATTGAGTACAGAGAAGAGAATGTACTAAACAGAACTGAGACTTAGAAATCAACACAGAGCTATTTTAAATGAGAGAAAAAAAAAAAAGTGCCCAAACTAAGGTATTCAGTGCTAAGAGAACATGAAAAGGCTATAGGGGCTTAGTTGCATTAATTAACAAATAACAAATCAATGGCTTTCTTAATTAGTATGAATTATAGCTTTTTATATATTTCTCTATATATTTACTACTACCTTTTACATTTTGGCAGGAGGTGGAATTAATGATATGTTGCATTTATTTTCCTTCAGAATCCTGAGAAGTTCAGCAAAGACTATGTTGACCAATCTCATCAAGTCATGTGCCCAATACTTTCCTCTTAATGTATGTATGCTGGAGGAGAATTCAAATGGGAATTTTACTCTTCAAAAAAACAGTTCTTTCTTGAACTTTTGCTCACCAAGCCCGGGAACAGTTGATGTTTTGTGTCAATCCAGTGGAGATTATGTGAGAAAGGAGATTTAAATCAGTCCTTCAGATATTCAGTTCTTATGCCATTCAAAAGACTAATATCTAAGGGTCAGAACTTTGAATAAGGAGGATACACTGAATTGGAAACTAGTTTAGAATTCAAGGGAAATCTTTTGGCTTCTGGTTTATCTTTTTCCTTTCTAAGAAATTCACTGAAGTATTGTGTTTCCTAATGTCATCAATAACACCTGCCACTTCCATCCCTGATGGAGTGGTTAACATCAGGAAAGACATTTTTATTTGTAGAAGTAAACTATATTATAAATTTTAATATGTAACATACCTGTATTTTTAATAATTTGATAGTTCTTTTATAAAATGTTCATACTATTGAACTTCTTTGTACCATATTGGAGACTATTGTATTGTTGTTACTATTCCTTTTTCACTTAGTAAAATTATTTGAGAAAAGTAATTAAAAATGTGGTGAATATTAGCATGTAAAAAGCACTCTTAAAATGAACATGAGAGGGCTTCCCTGGTGGTGCAGTGGTTAAGAATCCGCCTGCTAATGCAGGAGACACGGGTTCGAGCCCTGGTCCGGGAAGATCCCACATGCCGCGGAGCAACTAAGCCCCTGGGCCACAACTACTGAGCCTGCGCTCTAGAGCCCGCGAGCCACAACTACTGAGCCTGTGTGCCACAACTACTGAGCCTGTGTGCCACAACTACTGAAGCCCGCACGCCTAGAGCCCATGCTCCGCAACAAGAGAAGCCACCGCAGTGAGAAGCCCGCGCACCACAACGAAGAGTAGCCCCCACTCGCCGCAACTAGAGAAAGCCCGTGCGCAGCAACGAAGACCCAACGCAGCCAAAAATAAATAAATAAATTTATTAAAAAAAAAAAAAAAAATGAACATGAGCTACCTTAAATCTATCAGTATAAAAATGTACTTTATTAACCTTTCTTTGATTAATTAACTATTGTTTAGTCAAAATTTCAGGAGAGTTTTAAGGCAATGGGAAGTCCTAAACAAGGAGGAGAAGTAGAAAACACAGTCTCTACTCTTAGGGAGTCCAAATGCTAGCCAACTAATATCATAGTTCATAAAGAAATAGAATATAGGAATGTGATTACCTGGGTAAAAAGAATTTACATAAGGAGGTTACAGAAGTTGGCCCAAAGACAAGATAAGGAAGTGGGTAGGAGATATTACCAAACACAGTCTGGCAGCAGGTAACTTAGTAAATTCAAACAGAACATTAAGAAAAAAAGAATGAATTCCAGTAGTATGCCAGTAGGATATTTAGTACTATAAGCAGGAATAGCAGCAGGACGATGGTGAAAATCTGAGATTCAATACTATTCTGCTGAAAATGTTGGTCCTATTTCTGCAAACTGTATTGCTCCTGTTTAAAGCATGGAAGTTTCTGATAATTGATAAGGAGATAAAACAAACAAGAATAAGAGAACATTCTTGATATGTTTAGAATAAAAAGTTACATTACGAACATCTGGGTCTAGAGAAAGATGACCTAGCTAACAAAGGCAGTTAAGAAAAAATGGTTTTGCTGAAACACATAACAATTAAAATATACCAATATTTAATATTCTTTGTTGAATTTACCATATAGCGATGCTTTAAAAAGGAGTGATTTTGCATTACTAATAGGAAGAAAAATAGATTTAGATATATTTTTCAGAATTTATGATAGAAAAATATTTTATATTAATATGTGATATTATAGATTATTACCTGCAAATAAGTCATCCCAAGTGGTCAATGCAAGGGAGAGAAAAATGTAATAAGGACTAAATTAATTTTCTTTTAATTTCTGTCTCTTTTCTTGGCAAAGTACTGATAGATTGTTATCTGTCTGCTAGGTTGAATTTAGAGTACCAACAATCACCAGTATATCTTTTGAATTACTTTGTTTGAAGTAATTTATATATTTAATACTATATTTTAAATGTTTACAATTGCTAGAAAAACACAATTTGCATTTACTGAATATTGGCCTCTAGAAAGAACTGCAGATTCTCATCCTTGTGTCTCCCTTCCTTTACTTCATTTCTGGATATGAAATGGTATGTTTCATGGGTTCAAAGTGCTGGGAGTTGGCAGATATAAGAAGGACATTCTAATCTCCTTTTTTTTCTCTGAAAACAGGAGATTAAAAACTCCCATGTGAAAGATGCCCTTCCTGTACCAGTAGAAAAAAAACATTCGATGGTGTCAAAGCCAAGATAATTCTGTACAAACAGACCTTGCTCAAATAATTCTTATCTTCCTTTAGCCACCTCACATAGTTTACTCTTCCACAATTGCCTCTCTTTAGTCAACCTAATATAAGAACAAGTAGGTTTTTCCATTTGTTTGGGTCTTCATTTCCTTATGAGAGCTCCCATGTCATGTAAAGCATATATAAATTTCTATGCTTTTCTCCTGTTAATACGTTTCATGTCAGTTTAATTCTGAAACTCAGCCAAAAACCTAAGAGGGTAGAGATAAATTTTTACCTCCCCTATACCTTATATTTCAAATATTCTCCAGCTCAGATAACTAAGAGAATATACTAGGGTTAAGGCCAAAAGCTGTGACTAACAATGTATTGATGGTTCTCTCCAGTCCACTGGGCTTCTATCATAGATGAAGCACTAAGTGATAGTAAGCAGTCTGTAACAATTCAAGGGTGCTGGGTTAGTCATATCTTTCTGTCTGCCTCCATCAGATGTAGGACCAATGTTCTTGATCGTAATATTGAATATTTGACATCTGACAACTCCATCAACTGGCCAGTACAGGATAGAAGATGAAGAATGATTAATTGACCCATTTCTGCATCAAATAGTTCTTTTAGTATCTGTTGCATCTCCAGCACTTTTCTATATTTACTGAAAAAAAAAAGAAAGAGGGGACAAAAGTTTAAGGAATTATATTCTACTTAAGATAAACAACTAAAACACTCAAAGAACTGTATTAGCTTGTGCTTGTGAACATAAGTTTAACAAATAGATATTGTAATGAGGGGCCATTCAGAGTGTGGAATTTTTCTCAAAGAAACAAAGTAGGATTATTAAATTAAGTGATTTTTATATCTTCATTATGTTCCTTATACTCTCTATATAGTATTTTTGTTTTAAGATATCACATTTTATATTGCTATGACATCTAACGAGACTCAAATGTAACTTGAAAACTCATCAAAGTCCTATTAAAAAAGAGCAATGCGAAGTTAATATAAGCAATTTAATTAGCATATAATTTTCTTTTAAGAAGAAAATGCATACTATATTTCTCTTATTACCCTCCAGGGTACCTAAAACATTATTCTGTTTATAGTGAGTAAGCTGACTGCCTCTTTAGTACAGAGTGTAACATTTATTTTTTTCTATTCCTAGGGCCTACCCTATATCTGACACAGAAAAAATTTAATGATCATGTATAATATTAAGTAAATGAATGAATGGATGGATAAATGAAAGTAAGGATGAATGAATAACTAAATGAGAGAAAAATATGTAACAGCCTTCAGAGTTATGGTTGATATTACCCCACCTAATCTCACCACTCAAAACAACCTAAGTATACACATACATATATACACATATTTATTTATTTATGCATATATGTAGATATACAAATTTGGAGGTTGATATCTACATAAGAACGTTGCAAGGTTATTGTGGCTCTAATCTGGGATTTCTTAAATAAAAATTAAGAATTTGCTAAACATTAATTCTGAATGGCTTACTTAACTAGGCTTAAGATAATTTTTTTGAGTTCTTTAAACCCTCTGAGAAGGTATAATTTCAAGTTTGGTTCTGGGAACTGATGATAATCAAGTCTACTCCTAGCTTGTGAAATGTTTATCCATATGAAATTAAGCTACTATTAATGCTAAGTTTAAGCCATTTGTAAACTGAAACCCAGGCTCTCATGTGGTATTTTTCCTATTTGCTTTCAGTGATAGGGTGTCTGCAAGTTTTAAAATTGTTACTTTGTGTGGCTTACATCTATGTCTCATCTTAGCTTGTAATACAACTCAGTAATGAAATATCCTTTTAGGGACATATAGGTCTGTTTATTCCTAAATCCATGTAATTAATTAGTGTATTAAAATAAATCTTGATAATGCTTATATCTCATGATTTGAAGAACCATAATAAAGCTTCTTTGCAGTGTTGTTCCTTCGACTTTGCCAAGTTAAAAGTGTAATGCTGATTCAGCATTAGCATATTTAGGTGCCTTAGGGTATTTTCCATGAAGAAAGAATACCTTTTGGCACTTTCTCTTCTAGTTTCTCCAAAATCTCTGTACTGATTTTAGGGTCAAGGGGTGAGGCCCATCTGTTTAATGAGATTTCTGCCTGATAATGCAGGTAGACTGAAAAGTTGAAACTTAACTATACACTCCTTTAAGTATTGTGATTAACCTCTTATATCTGCTCAGAAGCTAAGTAATGAGCACATTTTAAAATGCAGATAATAGCAGAATGTAAGTTTTGCTTGTTTAAGCTATTTCATAATCCCCACGGGTTGAGTGTCTTCCTTCAGCCAAATTGGATCAGGTTGGTTTAAAATGCCCTAATATATCACTAAAGGATATAAGCCAATTTATCTGCTTAGATGTCAGGAGCTATACTTGAGTCGAACAGAGTCATTGTTCAAAGCCAAATGTATATACATTTTTTTTTTTCTTTTTTTACTTAATTGTTCCGGTTCAGAGTGAAATGGACATTCTTCTTTAAGAAAAGACTCAAGTACAGTTTTGTTAATTTTTTTCTTATGATTGTACGTGACATAGGGGCACTGCTCCATGGATTTTGCCAAAGATAGGCGTTAAATGGCCCATCTAAAGGCAACGTCTAAAGGCAATGACTGGGTAATATAAATATGAAAAATATTAGAGAATTGTATTTGGGCCTAGGTGGGGTGGGGTGGGAGGGAATAACAAAGAAACTTATATAACAATCCCTCTGAGTTAACATATAGCTTCCAAAGGAATTTTGGAGCAGAAAATCAAGTTAGATTCGTGACTAATTCAAAAATATGGGTGGTTAAAATGGGTTGACTGAGAAGAGGGAACTTACTGATTCCTCTAGACCCATGTTGTCCAATGCTCTAGTTGCTAGCTACACGTGGCTATTTAAATTCAAATTGGTTAAAGTTACACTAAATTAAAATTTCAGTTCCTCAGTCACATAGCCAACATTTCAAGCACTCAATAACCACATGTGACTAGTGGCTAACATATTGGGCAGCCCACATGTAGAAAATTTCTAACATTGCAGAAAGTTCTATTGGAATGAACTGCTCTGGAGTAAAGACACTAAAGGAAAAATTTCCCTACTGTTTGGTCTCAGTGGGTCACAAATCCAAATAGTAGCTGCCATCCTTAAGCTGAAAATTCCTGCCCAGTTGCCCTGAAGCTACCCTTAAAGAAAGTGCTATATTAAAATCACCTTGCTTCATTTTCAAGACTCCTCAATACTGGCTAATCTTTCTCTATATATTTCCTACATCATCTTCTAATATTATTTGTTTTAATTGTCCTCGATCATTGATTTTGATCTCACTTTAAAAATAACTAAAGTTAATCATAATGTCCTTTACTGTTACTTTACTCACACTTATTTAATTTATCTGATTATTTCCTATCTGACTTTGACACTCCAAATTATTTTTCTCTCTAATGTTTTTCCTGGATTTGAACAGCATTCTTTTCATATTATTCTGTTATGAATATCCTCTACTTTAGACATTTTAAACTATTCTTTGATAACTTTTAATTTTGTATTATTATTAAGAAAAATATCAAAAGTATTTCAAAGTAGAGAATATAGTATAATGAGTTCTTATGGGTCCTTCACCCAGTTTTGATGATTACCAAGTCATGATTAAAATTTTCATCTATATCACCCCTCACTTCACTTCCACCAACTCCCAAGTTTCTGTGAAGTAATTTAAAAACATGGTATTAAGTATGATTCCATTTATATAACATTCTCTAAAGGACAAACCTATAGAGATGGAAAAAAAGATTAGTGGTTGCTATGGAAAAGGGTTGGCATGAAGGAGTTCTTTTGTGGTCATAGAACAGTTTAGAACAGTTGATTTTTGAGGGGTTGCACAACTCATCACATGGAATAAAACTGCTTAGAATTATATACATACACACACACGAATGCAGGTTAAAAACAATGAAAATTGAATAAGGTCTATAGTCTAGTTAGCAGTGATGTACCAACATCATTTTCTTGGTTTTGATATTGTACTGCAGCTATAATATGTCACCATTAGAGGAAGCTTGACACTTGACACTATCTCCAAAATTTTCTGAGTCTATAATTAGTTCAAAATAAAAAGATTAAAAAGTTAATTTTAATAAAATTAAGTACTAAAATACTTAAGAACATACTGAACAAAATAAGTGAAAGACCTGTACATGGAAAACTCTAAAATATTTCTGAGAAAAAAAATAAAGATCTAAATAATTGGAGTGATATACCATGACTATTGATTTGAAGAATCAATATTGTGAAAATGTTAATTCTCCAAAATTAGATTCAAAGTAATCACAATCAAAACCACAGCAGAATTTCTTATAAAAGTTGACATGTTGAATATACAATTTATATGGAAATATGAAAACCTAAAAAAGTAAACTATTATAAAATAATAATAATAATAATAATAATAATAATATATAGTCATACTGGCATGATGATAGAAAAAAATATCAAAGGCAAAGAATAGACAGTCCAAAAATAGACCCGCACATATTTGGTCAATTATTTTTGACAAAGTTGCCAAGGCAATTCAAACAAGTAAGGCTTTTCATCTAATTATATTTAAAATATATCCATATATATTTCAAATATATATCCATATGTGAAAAAAAGAATATCAACCCTTACCTTACACCATGTACAAAATTTTATTTGGGATAGATGCATATCTAAATATAAAAAGCAAAACTATAAATCTTATAAAACATGGGAGAATATCTTCATGACTTGAGAAAAGGCAAATATTTCTTACACAAGATACAAAAAAAAAATGCCTTAAAAATTTAAAGGAGGAAATTAAAAACTAAACATTGTTAAATTTTAAAATGCTGCTTGTCAAAGAACACTGTTAAAAAATCAATAAAATAATCACAACCTAGAAGAAATTGTTTGCAAAACATTTATCTTACAAAAAACAAAATCAAATATATAAAAATCTCCATGTGACAATAAAGTGACAAGCCAATAAATAAAAATGGACAAAAGACTTGAACAGACATGTCACAAAGGGAGATATAAAAATGGGTACAAAAATGTTAAGAAAGTGAACATTATTTGTCATCAAAGAAATTCAGGTTAAAATCACAATGAAATAACACTACAAAACTAAGTTTGGCTGAAATTTAAAAGTTTGAGAGCACTGAATGTTGTTAACTAGAGAGAGTAACTGGAACACTTTCACATTTGTGGTGGGTGTGTAGAACTGCACAATGGAAAATGCTTTGGCAATGTGTTATAAAGGTAAACATACAGCTGTCCTAGGACATAGAGATTACACTTCTAGGTATTTATCCAAGAGAAATGAAAATATATGCTTACAAAAAAATGTCTGTAAGAATGTTCATAGCCACTCTATTCACAATAGCTAAACAGTAGAAATAACCCAAATACATATCAATAACAGAACTGATAAACAGATCAGTATATTTATACTTACTCATAAAAAGGAACAAACTACTGAAGCATGCAACAACGTGCATGAAATCTAGCAGACACTGTGCTGAAAGAAAGAATCCAGGCACAGAAAATTACTACTACACAATGCCATTTGCATGAAGTTTTAGAACAGATATAGATAGGTAAAACTAATATATGGTAAAAAAAAAAAAAAAACAAAGCAAAGTGTTTGCTTTGGGCAGAGGGGTTTTGATTGGGAAGAGAACAAGGGAACTTTCTGAGACTATGGTTATGTTCTATGTCTTGCTAAGGTCTGGTTACACAAGCGTACTCATTTTTCAAAACTCAAACTGCATATAAGATTTTTACATTGCACTGCATGTATCTTTAAACTAAAACCACTATAAAAATATTGAATTTTAGTTAGTTGGCTTCCATTTAACTACTTTAAAGAGAAACACACACTTTGTCATATACATGTGAACACAAAGAGAGAGAGAGAGAGAGAATGAATAATGAGTGATTGAAGCCATATTACTCACCAAAAATGGCACACCAGATGAAACATATTTAATTTTGTATGGCACATTCTGGAAAGTCTTTCCTAATATAAGCCATTTGTATAAAGCTTTCCTGAAGATTAAGGAATGAGTCAAGCATTAACCCAGAAGGGTATTCTAGATCTGAGGAAAAACCACCTGAAATAGGTGGTATGAAATGAAAAGCCTGATGTGCTAAAAGGTCAGGAAGAAGGTCAATGTGGAAGGAATATAGTCAACAATAATTTCAGAATGTTAGTAGAGTGCAAAATCTTATAAGACCTTGTAGGTCTTTGTAAGGATTATTGTTTTACTCTGAGGGGAATGGGGAGATTTTATGTAGTTTAAAGCAAAATATTGATATGTGTTGTGAATAGACTGTAGAAAGGCAATAGTGGAAATAATAATCCATATCAGAGATGATGATAACTTGGTATAGGATGATAACTAAACAGAGGTGGTAAAAGTGGTTGGATTTTAGATTTCAGAAATGTAGATTCATTGATTTTACTTCTATACACTAGATATGTAATTTAGGTTTTAGATATTTAGATTTAGGTAGATCACTCACAGGATTTGCTCATTTAATAGACATCAAATAACCCTATACTAGGGTCAGTATAGGCAGTGAGATGCAAAAATAAGAGATGGCATACAGAACTGGGTTCAGAATTAAGATTGTGAAGGAGTTGTGGGTTGTAATGACAGGATCAGTAGAATGTCCATGGGATTTTGTGACCCAGTCAAAATGGAGGACAAGTTCATTGGAGGAGAGAAGCTTAAGGTTATCAGAAAGAACTTGCATGGAAATTTAAATTGCAATAATTAGAAGTAGGGCTAGAGAGAGGAACAGTAAGCCAGGAGCCAAAATAGGGAATGAGGGAAATGACCCTCTGCACACAAATGTAACTTTCTATTGTCCACATTTAAATCAAATACTTTTTTTTTTTTTTTTGCCTTTCTTACATTTCTATTTTGGAAAGCTTAGATATTTCTATGTTTTTCATTGGCATATTAGTAATTTTATTTTTATTGAAAATAAATTCATTTTCTTGGTAAATTATTTCATTAATGTTACTAAACTATGACAAGATGTTTGAAACTACTAACATTCATAAATCAAAAAAATTTAAGGAATTTAAAAATTAAAATTAAACCTATTTTTATAAATTCATTCTAATCCAATTTTTATAATAAGGTGATGGAAATTATTAATTACCTAATTTATTAGTTCAGCATTTTCCAGACTTTTAAAAAATGGGATACCAAATACAAGTTCCTTTCAAAGCTCTAAACCAAGAAATATGGAGACTGATCAAGAAAGTTTAAGAAGCAAGATTAATTAGATTGAATTTAATTCCAGAAATCTGAATAAATTGTCAGGTAGGTGGTAGATTTTCCATTATGGATATTTGGTATAGAAAGAAATGCTCATTCTTTGTTTACTTCTTTTCTGAATGGTCTTAAAGATAAGAAGCCAGATCAGATAATGAACTGCTAGATCTGTGATCCTTCTGTCAAATAGCTGAGTTATTTACCTTTCTTTCTTATGGCACAGGCCCTCTACATAGTTAAGGAGTTATTTACCTTTCTTTCTTATGGCACAGGTCCTCCACATGCAATGTTTCAAGCATTGTATTACTTAAAATTGTGGAATTAAGAAGTTGCATTTTCTATCGCAATGCAAATCTTATCAAACATGCAGATTCGTATATATAATGGAGCCAACCAATTTTATACCTCTTTAATAATGCATTATTAAACTTGGTTTTAAGTTAAGGACAGCATTTGCTTATTGATCATGATGCATTATCCACACCCTGGAAAGCACTTGGCAGTTTGCATCTTGTCAGTTAATTCTGAATAATTCAGGAGGTTATGTGAGTTGTGTTTATTTTCGTTAACGTTTTCCCATATATACCTGACAGTGACATATAATTAGCTACACCTAGTTATGAGTAGGGTACCACTGTTTATCAGTTTACAAAGTTATCATGCCTTTAAGGCACAGCATATGTAATTTTTTTAGTACACACTTAGAATTCTCCTACAGTATTTACATTGTACCTTTTATATCGTACCTTTTATTATATGGTTTGCTACAGAAATCTTTTATGGTGAATGTCCTTTTTTACATAAAGTAAACAATATAAAAATATGTTACTGGGTATAAACTCAACATAAAATAATTTCTGTATAAGTGGCAAAAGATGCATTTCTAGACAAATTAACTTTTTCCCCAATATATTGTATTGTTGTCACTGTTATTTTTAAGGTTTGGAATCAAATTTAAAAATTATCTTGGGACTTCCCTGGTGGTCCGGTGGTTGGGACTCCACGCTCCCAATGCAGGGGGCCCAGGTTCGATCCCTGGTCAGGGAGCTAGATGCCACATGCATGCCGCAACTAAGAGTCCACACACCGCAACTGAGACCCGGCACAGCCAAAATAAATAAATAAGTAATTAAAAAAAAAAAAAGACTTGTGCTTGCCCATGCTGTTGCCTGTTCATGCCTCTCCCTGGACTGTCTTCTCCCTTTGCCTCTGAGTATCTGACCAATTCCTACTTCTCCCTAAAAAAAAAAAAAAAAATTACCTTGACTGAGATTTCAATAAAAAAAGTTTCAAAATGAACAGAACTGGAGAGTTTTTAAGCATAATTTTATGGAAATAGACAAGGAATGGTATTGTACTTTTTAAAGTAACACACAAAGCCCTAGGTTATTGCCTTGGAATTAAGTAGGCAAACAAGGCTAACAAGCCCAAAGGAAAGCACAGATGACCCATTTACATAGTCATCAGATTCATACACAGTGACTGAATTCTGGGCCAAGTGAGTAGTTCTTAATTTCTAAAATTAAACATGCATTCAATTCAATGTGGCAAAAATAAATGTTATATAATTCATACAATTTGAAGCTAAGTCTTCTCCAGATAATTCTTACTATACTAGAATAAAAATTATTTTGGTGAAACACTAAAATAAAAATTTTTAAAAGCTAGCATTTTTGTCATGGTTTGAAATAAGCATATCTATTAATAAACATAAAATGCAGCATTAGGAGTAAGTTTATATTGTAAACTTGTAATAAAAGAGAACTTTGATGAAGAGCTATATTTTTTATCTTGTATGTCTTTTTTTATTCTTTTGGAACAACTTGCAAAGGTAAAAAGTACTGAAACATGTTAGAAATAAATTTGAATTTGAATTATGATAACAATAATTCATATCTTACTACTTTTTTATTTGAAGTGATATCTTGAGAGATATTTTACTCACTGCTAAATTGCATAAAGTCACGAGCCTCATTTTTCATTTATTTTTTCTCAGCTAAACAATCAGTTAATATGCCATTGTATAACAATATACTTCAATCATTGTTCTAATTCTCCCATGAAGGGTTTCAAGTTATTTCAATCAAAATCAATTTGTTTTGAATCTGTTCTATGAAAACAAAGCAAAACAAAACGAAAAGACAAACATCTTCTATAAAATAAAATTGCATGCTACAAGTTGGAATCATTCTTAAATTACTGTAAAAGACAAAGTAGGGCTTCCCTGGTGGCGCAGTGGTTGAGAATCTGCCTGCCAATGCAGGGGACACGGGTTCGAGCCCTGGTCTGGGAAGATCCCACATGCCACGGAGCGGCTAGGCCCGTGAGCCACAATTGCTGAGCCTGCGCGTCTGGAGCCTGTGCAGCGCGACGAGAGGGGCCGCGACAGTGAGAGGCCCGCGCACCGCGATGAAAAGAGGCCCCCACTTGCCACAACTAGAGAAAGCCCTCGCACAGAAACGAAGACCCAACACAGCCATAAATAAAAAATAAATAAATAAATAAAAATTTAAAAAATATATATATTAAAAAAAACGACAAAGTATACTTGTATCTATAGACATTTTCTACCTGCTTCCAACCTATTTATTAACTTCTTACTGTAGTATGGTATGCACCCAAAATAATGTAAGAAGAAGTATTGAGAAAAATGATCTTCTGCATTATAGGCCTGAAAACTAGTACCTTTCAAGTTTTGTCTGCTAATCTGTTAGATTTTTTCCCATGGATGAAATATGATCTGAGAGATCTGGCTTGCTTGCTTTTGCTCACTTTTTTTGATAGACTGGTGTAGCCTGAGACTTCTAGAGCCAAAACTGTAAGGAAACTTAGAATAATCCAAATGCATTAAAATCAACTAATTAGTAATCTTTATTTAGATATATCAGATGATATATCTTCAAGTTTCAGATATTTTACATCAATAAGTTTTAAGAAGCACTTTTACATATCTTTTGAAGGAGAAATCTTAACAAATTGGAAATAAAGATCAGTCAAAAATGTCTCACCACTATAAAACTTTTGGCTCAGCTTCATTTACATCCATAACTTCAAGATTTTTAGAGGCTTTGTTTCTACTTTTATTTTTAGAAACTTCCATATGGATAATACTTTATGTCCTCAATATATTATTAAGAGCAATGGAAGAAACAGAAATAAATAAAATTTCAGTTAATGACTTACAAATCCTGAGGAATTCATATTTGAGCCTTACTTACATATCAGCAGCTTTACTGAAACAAAAACATGGAGAGGTAAAGTGATCTGCCTTAGCTCAGAAAGCTTGTAGATGGTTGAATCAAACTTTAACTGCTGAATTCAGTTTTCTACTGCTTTTTAAAAGTCATAATTTTTAATTTAACAATGGATGTTTTGGGTTGTAGTGATATTATATAGTATTTGTTTGACAAATGTACAAAATGTTAAACTACACACTTTCTAAGTGTAGATATTTAACTTGCAAATTATTTTCTGAATGATAATTAGGAATATTTCCAACTATCAAATAAAAGCTTTTAGAAAATATGAGAAGCCTTTAATTACATATATCAAAAGGATACATATATATTTATGCGTATTTAAATAAAAATATAACTGCAGGAAGATAAAGATCCTCTTAGAGTATACATGTACATTGTCATCAAATTCATATACAGTGTTATTAAAATGAATCAAAAGATTCTTAAACTATAACGAAAACAAATCCTATGAAATCTTGTTTCTATCTAGCTGTTCATTCTGTTATTTTAAAAATAAAGGAGTATTTCATAAGAAGGTTACAAAATTAGTGATGGTATCCATATGTCTATATTCTTATAGCTTGCTTAGACTATGAGTAATATGTGTTACCAGCATATGGAAGAAATCAAAGGTAATGATTATTTCTTGTCTTTTCTTATGGGAAATACATTATTGTTTTTATATTGCCATGCAGCCATTTACCATATATGTGTAAAATATCACAATAAAAAATTATTAACTTTAGCCCCCAACTATCCAAACTGAATGTTTTAACATGGTGAGATTCAAAATATACTTAGTATTTTTAAAGTAAATTTAAATCTTTATAAATAAAAATAGTTCAAAGAAGTGCTTACTAAGGTATTATTTCAAGCAAGCTTTACAAAACTGTAACAGGGTAGTCATTTGGAAGTTCAGCATGGAACTTACTTCCCATTGAGGAGCTTAATTACCAGACATTTTTGCTCACATTGTCTGAAGGTTATGATTAGAACACATTTAAAAACCAGCAGATTCAGATCTAAGTGAACAACAAGGTACATAAGGTGAGGAAAGGTCTCCCATGAAAGCACAAGTCCATAGCCATTAAGTATCTTCTATGAGAGTAAAATCATTTAGAAATCAATGGAAAATCTTTTAGAGCCCATGTTCAGTAAAACACAAATAAAACTGCCCGGAAAAATGAGAGCTTCTGAATTTTGTATGAACTAGAAATTACGTGGAAAATCATAGGGAGGAAAACAACTTGAGTATCCAGGCTTGTAATAAACATAGCTGTTTCAATGCTTCAAAGTTGTTGTTACTGAGCATTGCCACAAACACTATTATTTTATTTCTAATATTAAAATTTCAATTTTATGTTATAATAAGTGCAACGGTAATGGTTGCACTTATTGATGAATTGGTAGAAACTGTACAATGACTTTAATTACATATTTAAAAGAGAATATTTTAATTTTAAAGATAACATAGACAGGATTGATCTATAGAGATGAATAGATCAATAGAACAATTAGAGTCCAGAAATAGACATATACATATAAGAACAAATGATTTTGAAAAAAGTGTGAAGGCAATTCAGTGGAGAAAGGATAGTCTTTCCAACAATTAGTGCTGGAATAATTGGACATCCATGCATAAATAAAATTTGATACATACCTTGCACTATATACAAATACTAATTTTAAATGGATCATAGATTGAAATGTAAAATCTAATGGTATAAAACTTCTAGAAGAAAACCTTTTGGCCTTGTCTTGGCCAAAGAATTCTTAGCTACGTAATCAAAAACGTGATCCATATGAGAAAATTTGATAATTTGACTTCATGGAAATTAAAAATACTGCTCTTCAAAATAAAGATTGGGAAATTATCATTTATAATTATTTATCTTATCAGATAAATTATTTATCTTATCAGATAAATTATTTATCTATCAGAACTTGTATCAAAAATATACAGGGTACTCCCAAAACTCAATAAGAAGAAAATTCAAGTAAAAGTGGTCAAAATATCTGAACAATTTATGAAAGAGCATTTACAGATGGCAAATAAAAATCAAAATATATTCAATATTGTTAGTCATTAGGAAAATATAAATTAAAATCACAATGGTTAATAGTAAATATCTACTAGATCGTCTTTTAAAAGACTGACTATTGCAAGTGTTGGCAAGGCTGAGGAGCAACAGCAATTCTCATACATTGGAGTGGAAATATAAAAATGATACTACCACAGTGGAAAAATCTGGCAGTTTCTTAAATTTTAAACATATATCTATCATGTAATCCATATGATACCATATATAGGTAGTTTTCCAAGACAAATTAAAGCATATGTCCATACAAAGACTTGTACATGATTGTTCACTGCAATGTTATTTGCAATAGCCCCTAACTGGAAACAACCAAAATGTCAATCTATGTGTCATTGGATAATCTAATTGTGATATATCTATGTATCTATCTATATATATAGATATCACAACAAAATATAGCAAAAAATATGAATGAACTATTGATATATGAAACATGGATAAATCTCAAAATAATTATGCTGAGTCAAAGAAGCCAGGCCAAAAAAGAAAAAAGAAGGGACATACTATGTGATTCCATGTATATTAAACTCTAGAAAATGCACACTAATGTACAGTGACAGAAAGCAGATGGGTGGTCACCTAGGGCTGAAAAGGAGGGAAGACAGCAGGAAGGGTGAGAGGGAAAACAAAGGGATATGAGGAAACTTTTGGGAGTAATGGATGTGTTTACTATCTTGATTTGTATTGATGATTTCACAGTGTATACATATTTCAAAACATCAAATTTTACAACTAAAGTATGTGTAGAGAATTTTGTGTTAAATATTATAATTCAATAAAGCTGTTAAACAAAAAGCCACCACGCTCATTAGTTTTGTGAACACAATTTAAAAGAAACAAGACACTGAAAAATGTAACAACAACAATAATAATAATGAAGAAGAACATTCCACAGCTACTTTTATGCTGCTCCAAACAAGCATAACAAGCAAACCACCAAATGTCTTAGCATAAAAGAGGTTTCGCCAACCATGAAATTATTTCCTCTGTATCTACTTCTCTACCTCCTGCCACAAATTGTTATTTTGGCCTGAAGGACCTAAAACTGTTGGTAAAGGTAGCACATGGGACAATGTGAAGGAACAAATCACTCCCAAGAATTATTTGGGAATAGCTCTTAAGTTACTTTACGTAAAGTATCTAAAAGAAAACACCCAGGAAGCCAGTGAAATGGCTTTTGCAGAACTGGCTTCCTAGTTTTTCATGCTTTATGTCCCATGGGCAAGAAAATCTTGATTGAACAAAGTAAAATTAGATAAACTGTGGTTGCCACTTTTGGAGAATAAATATTTTGAATAAATTCACATAGAACTAATTACAATCTTAATAATGTGCATAGACCACTTTCTCTAAACATCAGTAGACATGTGAAAAAAATAAAAGTTCAAAGGAAGTGTACTATGCTAAGAAAGCAAAGCAAAAAATTCCTTCTTGAAACAGAAGGAAAATGTAAAGAAAAAGATAATATTAATTACAAGTTTTGTGATATATTTTCCCAAGTGATCTTGGATCAGAAATGTGCAGTTTCTGGTGAAAGACATAGTGTACAACGCAATAGACAGTAAGTGACACACTGGCTAATATTTGACAGACAAATCAGTGTTAAAAAATTATTTTAGAATTTTGAGGATGGAAAACCAGAAAAATATTAATATACTTAGCAAAGATAAAGCAGATATGGAATTATACAATCCAATATTCACGAAACAGCAATTCTGAGTGAGAAGAGAATAGCCAGAGAAGCAAAAAATCAAAGCAATAGAAACGGGATTCCTATGCAGAATAAGCATGAGACTTTACAATGAAGGGACCCACCAGTACCACTGATATTAATTAAAATCAGAAACATTATTTTGTTAAAGTTTTCACTTTCCAAAACTTAGATAAACTACAAGCATCCGGATGGAGGAAAAAAACAGTTTCCAATGAACAGAAAACAAATACATTAAAAAAAAAAAAAAAAAAGGTTAGAATTACAATAGACAAGACAATGCTTATTTGCTTATGAGAATGTGAAAATGAGTGAATTCATTTTCCAGGATGGCTCTCTGGTTCTTCTGTGATGAGATGGAAGTATAATGCGGACGGGGTGGGTGGGTGGGAAATCTGTGTATAAGATTACATAAAATGATTTAAGGTGGCCCATGTTGACTTTGTGAGGCTTCTAGGCTGATATTTCCAGATGTCAGATTATAAATAGTACTTAGGATACCATAAAATTATCAAACAATGTGTATACAGTAGAAATTTTAATATTTTTCTCAAACATTGAAATTTTAATGTATATTTAATCCCTTAATCCATATCAATTTATTCCATTTATTTGGTGCCTATTCTACACCTAATTTGAATTCTTTTAAAATATTTAATAATAAAATTTCATAGTAGGTATTATTATCCCCATTTTAGAGAAGGAAACTGAGACTCTGATGGGTTAATCTGTGTAAAAAGACATTTATAATGCTAAAGCCTGAGCTCTGACACACTTCTGACTGGTCATGCTGCTACTGGTCATTGCTCCCTGATGTTGTTTCCACACTGAAGCCTGAGTGATGGTCTCATTGCCTTCAAGATAAAGTCCAAGCTCCACTGTTGGCATGCTATGCCCTTTAGAACCTGGCCTTCCTCATTCTCACTATCTTCTATATCTCTCTCTCCCACAGGAATCCCAACCTCAGATTTCGACAGACTGTGCAGCTTTGGGTACACTTACACATAGTTCTATCTGCCTTGAAAGTCTGTCTTTTCTCTTATCCCCAGGCTAATTTCTACTCAGAATTCAGCATTTGCAAGGATCATTTCCTCTAAGAAGTATTCTTACACTCTCCAATTTCAAGTAAATGTCCTGTGTGTTCCCATTTCCACTCTGTTCATATATGTCATCATAATTTTCACATTACTATTTCTACTACTACTTTACGTTTTACTACTATTCTCTATTTCCTCTTTGTTTTCCTCTTTTCCATTAATAAATCATAAGATCCTTAAGGCTATGTTCTATCTCCAGGGTCTAGCACATTGCCTAACATAATAGACACTCAATATTTGCTGAATAAATAAACAAATAAAAGCATAAGGAGA
The DNA here is from genome assembly GCF_009873245.2 of Balaenoptera musculus. Classification (NCBI taxonomy): domain Eukaryota; kingdom Metazoa; phylum Chordata; class Mammalia; order Artiodactyla; family Balaenopteridae; genus Balaenoptera; species Balaenoptera musculus. The sequence continues at coordinate 43,300,651 of NC_045788.1, forward strand.
AAACTTAGATAAGTTGATAATGCTAGGAAGAAAATTACAAAAGAAATTGGAAAATGCACAAACTAATGCACCATTAAGCAAATGCACATTGGAAACATCTATGAAATACATCTACACATGGAACTGCTCCTATAGAACACCCACTGAAAGCTGGCAGAAGACGTCAGACCTCTCAAAAGGCAAGAAATCCCCATGTACCTGGGTAGGGCAAAAGAAAAAAGAAATAACAGAGACAAAAGAATAGGGATGGAACCTGCACCAGCGGGAGGGAGCTGTGAAGGAGGAAAGGTTTCCACGCACTAGGAAGCCCCTTCGTGGGCGGAGACTGCGAGTGGCAGAGGGGGGAGCTTTGGAGCCACGGAGGAGAGCGCAGCCACAGGGGTGCGGAGGGCAAAGCGGAGAGATTCCCGCACGGAGGATCGGTGCCGACCAGCACTCACCAGCCTGAGAGGCTTGTCTGCTCACCCGCCGGGGTGGGCGGGGCTGGGACCTGAGGCTCAGCTTCAGTCGGATCGCAGGGAGAGGACTGGGGTTGGCTACGTGAACACAGCCTGAAGGGGTTAGCGCACCACAGCTAGCCGGGAGGGAGTCCGGGAAAAAGTCTGCAGCTGCCAAACAGGCAAGAGACTTTTTCTTGCCTCTTTGTTTCCTGGTGCGCGAGGAGAGGGGATTCAGAGCGCCACCTAAATGAGCTCCAGAGATGGGCGCGAGCCACGGCTATCAATGCGGACCCCAGAGACAGGCATGAGATGCTAAGGCTGCTGCTGCTGCCACCAAGAAGCCTGTGTGCGAGCACAGGTCACTATCCACACCGCCCCTCCTGGGAACCAGTGCAGCCCGCCACTGCCAGGGTCCCGTGATCCAGGGACAACTTCCCCGGGAGAATGCACGGTGCGCCTCAGGCTGCTGCAATGTCATGTTGGCCTCGGCTGCCGCAGGCTCGCCCCACATCCGTACCCCTCCCTCCCCACGGCCTGAGTGAGCCAGAGCCCCCGAAGCAGCTGGTCCTTTAACCCCGTCCTCTGTGAGCGAAGAACAGACGCCGGCAGGTGACCTAAACGCAGAGGCGGGTCCAAATCCAAAGCTGAACCCCTGGAGCTGTGCAAACAAAGAAGAGAAAGGGAAATTTCTCCCAGCAGCCTCAGAAGCAGCGGATTAAAGCTCCACAAACAACTTGATGTACCTGCATCTGTGGAGTACCTGAATAGACAACGAATCATCCCAAATTGAGGAGGTGGACTTTGGGAGCAGGATATATTATTTTTTCCCCTTTTCCTCATTTTGTGAGTGTGTATGTGTATGCTTCTGTGTGAGATTTTGTCTGTATAGTTTTGCTTTCACCATTTGTCCTAGGGTTCTGTCCATCCATCTTTTATTTTTTTAAATTAAAAAAAGTTTTTTCTTAAAAATTATTTTTTATTTTTTATTTTAATACCTTTATTTTATTTTATCTTACTTTATTTTATTTTATTTTATCCTCTTTCTTTCTTTCTTTCTATTTTGTTCTCCCTTTTATTCTGAGCCGTGTGGATGAAAGGCTCTTGGTGCTCCAGCCAGGCATCAGGGCTGTGCCTCTGAGGTAGGAGATCCAACTTCAGGACACTGGTCCACAAGAGACCTTCCAGCTCCATGTAATACCAAATGGCGAAGTTCTCCCAGAGATCTCCATCTCAACACCAATACCCAGCTTCATTCAACGACCAGTAAGCTACAGAGCTGGACGCCCTATGCCAAACAACTAGCAAGACAGGAACACAGCCCCATCCATTAGCAGAGAGGCTGCCTAAAATCAGAATAAGGCCACAGACACCCCAAAAAAACCACCAGACGTGGACCTGCCCACCAGAAAGACAAGATCCAGCCTCATCCACCAGAACACAGGCACTAGTCCCCTCCACCAGGAAGCCTACACAACCCACTGAACCAACCTTAGCCACTGGGAACAGATACCAAAAACAACAGGAACTACGAACCTGAGCCTGCGAACAGGAGTCCCCAAACACAGTAAGATAAGCAAAATGAGATGACAGAAAAACACACAGCAGATGAAGAAGCAAGGTAAAAACACACCAGACTTAACAAATGAAGAGGAAATAGGCAGTTTACCTGAAAAAGAATTCAGAATAATGATAGTAAAGATGATCCAAAATCTTGGAAATAGAATAGACAAAATGCAAGAAACATTTAACAAGGATGTAGAAGAACTAAAGAGGAACCAAGCAACGATGAAAAACACAATTAATGAAATTAAAAATACTCTAGAAGGGAACAATAGCAGAATAACTGAGGCAGAAGAACGGAAAAGTGACCTGGAAGATAAAATAGTGGAAATAACTACTGCAGAGCAGAATAAAGAAAAAAGAATGAAAAGAACTGAGGACAGTCTCAGAGACCTCTGGGACAACATTAAACGCACCAACATTCGAATTATAGGGGTCTCAGAAGAAGAAGAGAAAAAGAAAGGGACTGAGAAAATATTTGAAGAGATTATAGTTGAAAACTTCCCTAATATAGGAAAGGAAATAGTTAATCAAGTCCTGGAAGCACAGAGAGTCCCATACAGGATAAATCCAGGAGAAACACACCAAGACACATATTAATCAAACTATCAAAAATTAAGTATAAAGAAAACATACTAAAAGCAGCAAGGGAAAAACAACAAATAACACACAAGGGAATCCCCATAAGGTTAACAGCTGATCTTTCAGCAGAAACTCTGCAAGCCAGAAGGGAGTGGCAGGACATATTTAAAGTGATGAAGGAGAAAAACCTACAACCAAGATTATTCTACCCAGCAAGGATCTCATTCAGATTTGACAGAGAAATTAAAACCTTTACAGACCAGCAAAAGCTGAGAGAGTTCAGCACCACCAAACCAGCTTTACAACAAATGCTAAAGGAACTTCTCTAGGTAAGAAACACAAAAAAAGGAAAACACCTACAATAACAAACCCAAAACATTTAAGAAAATGGGAATAGGAACATACATATCGATAATTTCCTTAAATGTAAATGGATTAAATGCTCCCACCAAAAGACACAGACTGGCTGAATGGATACAAAAACAAGACCCATATATATGCTGTTTACAAGAGACCCACTTCAGACCTAGAGACACATACAGACTGAAAGTGAGGGGATGGAAAAAGATATTCCATGCAAATAGAAATCAAAAGAAAGCTGGAGTAGCAATTCTCATATCAGACAAAATAGACTTTAAAATAAAGACTATTACAAGAGACAAAGAAGGACACTATATAATGATCAAGGGATCGATCCAAGAGGAAGGTATAACAATTGTAAATATTTATGCACCCAACATAGGAGCACCTCAATACATAAGGCAAATACGAACAGCCATAAAAGGGGAAATTGACAGTAACACAATCATATTAGGGGACTTCAACACCCCACTTTCACCAATGGACAGATCATCCAAAATGAAAATAAATAAGGAAACACAAGCTTTAAATGATACATTAAACAAGATGGACTTAATTGATATTTATAGGACATTCCACCCAAAAACAACAGAATACACAGTTTTCTCAAGTGCTCATGGAACATTCTCCAGGATAGATCATATCTTGGGTCACAAATCAAGCCTTGGTAAATTTAAGAAAACTGAAATCATATCAACTATCTTTTCTGACCACAACGCTATGAGACTAGATATCAATTACAGGAAAAGATCTGTAAAAAATACAAACACATGGAGGCTAAACAATACACTACTTAATAACGAAGTGTTCACTGAAGAAATCAAAGGCGAAATGAAAAAATACCTAGAAAAAAATGACAATGGAGACACGACGACCCAAAACCTATGGGATGCAGCAAAAGCAGTTCTAAGAGGGAAGTTTATAGCAATACAAGCCTACATCAAGAAACAGGAAACATCTCGCATAAACAACCTAACCTTGCACCTAAAGCAATTAGAGAAAGAAGAACAAAAAACCCCCAAAGTTAGCAGAAGGAAAGAAATCACAAAGATCAGATCACAAATAAATGAAAAAGAAATGAAGGAAACAATAGCAAAGACCAATATAACTAAAAGCTGGTTCTTTGACAAGATAAACAAAATTGATAAACCATTAGCCAGACTCATCAAGAAAAAAAGGGAGAAGACTCAAATCAATAGAATTAGAAATGAAAAAGGAGAAGTAACCACTGACACTGCAGAAATACAAAAGATCATGAGAGATTACTACAAGCAACTCTATGCCAATAAAATGGATAACCTGGAAGAAATGGGCAAATTCTTAGAAATGCATAATCTACCGAAACTGAACCAGGAAGAAATAGAAAATATGAACAGACCAATCACTAGCACTGAAAATGAAACTGTGATTAAAAATCTTCCAACAAACAAAAGCCCAGGACCAGATGGCTTCACAGGCGAATTCTATCGAACATTTAGAGAAGAGCTAACACCTATCCTTCTCAAACTCTTCCAAAATATTGCAGAGGGAGGAACACTCCCCAACTCATTCTATGAGGCCACCGTCACTCTGATAACAAAACCAGACAAAGATGTCACAAAGAAAGAAAACTACAGGCTAATATCACTGATGAACATAGATGCAATAATCCTCAACAAAATACTAGCAAACAGAATCCAACAGCACATTAAAAGGATCATACACCATGATCAAGTGGGGTTTATTCCAGGAATGCAAGGATTCTTCAATATACGCAAATCAATCAACGTGATACACCACATTAACAAATTGAAGGAGAAAAACCATATGATCATCTCAATAGTTTCAGAGAAACCTTTCAACAAAATTCAGCACGCATTTATGATAAAAGCCCTGCAGAAAGTAGGCATAGAGGGAACTTTCCTCCACATAATAAAGGTCATATATGACCACATGATCAAGTGAGATTTATGCCAGGAATGCAAGGACTCTTCAATATATGCAAATCAATCGATGTGATACACCATATTAACTAATCAAGGAATAAAAACCATATGATAATGAATTGTTTTTTAAAAGGCAAGCATGCATACCAAGATACAGGGACAAATATGATCATCACAGGCTTATTTACAATAAAATAATTACAAACCACTTATATATTCAATAATAGCAGAATTGCTAACAAATTATATATATGTGAAGTACTATAATACTGTAATTACTATTATACTAATATTATCAATATAATAATATATGTTATATGAAAATATTTAATGTCTTCACAAATTCTCTTATGTAAAAATTGCACATATGACATACATGGAAATTAAAAATACATATGCATAAAAAGAATACTGTAGTAAGAGAATTATGAATCTTAATTTTTTATTTTATTTTTTCATATTTTTCATTATGCATATTTAATGTTCAGAAAAACAATAAGCACATCACCTAATTAATATAAGGAGAATACAATTATTAACAGCAGCAAAAGTTAAATGGCATAAATTATGAAACATCTTCACATTTTAAATACTAATTCATCAAACAAGTTCTATGCTTGCCACTCAGAGAAATATTCCAAATATAAAATCAAACCGCTCAGAGCCACTAGTGTTCATGTTTTTAGCATCTAGTTGATTATACATGTTTAGGAGGGAGGAATTATAAGACCGCTGAAATCATCAATCAACCTTACAATTCTTTCCAAATGGGTTAATAGAGCCACGTCCATTTTGAAAAACAACAATTATAGCTATATCATTTAAATATAAAAACATACACATGAAAAGCTCAGTGATCAAATGAAATATCCACAAAAGTTAGTTATTACCAGTAAGAAAACACCAGGAAATGACTGATACACTCTGCCAATTAAGAGGAAACTATTATTCTAGGTTATGTAAGGTGATCCTACTGTTTGTTCCCAAAGAAGAAAATTCTTCATGGAATACTGTATTATTCTGACAATTGATTAGCATTTTGATGTGCTCAAAATTTGTTCACATGGAAATGAAATATTAAGGCAGACAGCAATTCAAAGTAATAGATGAAACTATTGAACAAAAATGTTTTTCTATATTTTTAGATAATTGGTTGCCAAGGAATGCACTTAAGATAGTTTCTACCTTCTCTTGTTACTACAGAGGTAAGCATTTAACAAGAAACAGATTTATATACTTGGGCTAAAAGTGTACCTTGTTTGGATTTAGTCTATTAAAAATTAGGGCAAAACCAGGAGCTATGCTCCTGTTTAGTAAATGAGGATAAAATATTATGTCTCAAGATTACTGGAGAGTGTTGAGATTCAATTTTCTCTTTTATATAGTGGGGATGAAAAACTGAAAGTAGCATTAAACACATTTGTCATTATTCAAAGAGAACTTATCCTGAAATTTGTAAGCTTCTACAAAACATTTCCAATTTGTAACATTTCATGCTCTATTAATTGCTACTGGAATATTACTTTCAATCTGCACTATTTGAAAACATCTGATCATTCTTGATTATGCTCAAAATGTGATTTTTTAAAACTATTTTGTTGAAATAAAAGTGTTACATTGAGGTGATGCAGATGAATGTTCTTTAAAAAAAAAAAAACCACGCAACATTAAAAGTAGATTACAAGTAGTTGAAATGTGTTTAAACTGAGCTTGGTCCTAACTGTGAGAAGGGAATACCAGCTTCCATTTGGGATATGCATTTGCTCTTTCAGTTCAGTCTATTTAGTAAATGAACTTTTCTGACACAGGAAATGTTACCACAGTGGCTCATAAATGCTAATGTATAGCCACAAATTGGAAGCCCCCCCACCCGATGCCACTTTGCTCCTATAATATCATGCTTAAAGCTCCATCGTTCATTCACTTTTCAGGATATAAGAGTAGCTAACTATCTTCATCATGTTTTTTTAGTATAGGCACAAAGAGTTGTTTCCCTTTCATCATGCAAAATAACTAGATGTGGGGATCTCTTGGGAGGCACACTGTAAAAATTTTGTAGGCAGAAGAATTTTTATTCTTCTATAGTATTTCATGCAACAAACATCTTCGACTCAAACGTATATTACAAAAATGAATTATACTGCATTTGGTCAGTATTATTGTCTTCCTTTTTCTTTTGACCTTAATTCGATCCATTGACATTTGCTCATTTTTGAAAATATCTCACGCTGTCTAAAATATAGCAGACCAATGTTATCCCTGTATTTCCTGAGCCTCCAGCTATCCACAATTTGAAAAAGAAACCACAAGGAGATAGTGCAATCTATTCACTTTTGAAAAATGCATATTTTATGAGCTTATAAGATATTCTGTTGGCAAAGTAAAGTGAATAATGCTTATTAAGACTCACAATACAAAAGCTCACATATCAGTACAACCTGGAGCTACTGCTGTCTGATGGAAATACTGCTGAAAATAAGGAGCCCAATTTGCTGTGTAATGAACTGAAACAACCACCAAATACATGCATTTATAGGCAGCATTATTTTTGTTTATTAAAGAGCATACTTTATTTCCCGAGTTGAGTTCTAGAATTTAATTAATTAATGTTAGTATGCTCCTTCCGAAAGAGAATTTTAGTGTTTTTAAACTGTAAGATCCCTTAAATTATTCTCAGCAAATCTCAGATTAGGAAAAACAAAAACAGAAGAAAAAACTAACTTTAGCTAAGAGTTGTCAGGAAAATAGATCCTTACAAAGTAATTTGCAACCCAAAGAAAATTCTCAATTTTAAAGAGCATTTTTCATAATTTTAATTATACACATCTTGTATAATTTCTAAAGAATTGGTGGTCATTGAAGTGTCCAAAAATGCATCTTATAATAAAACGATATATATGTGTTGTTTTGCAGTACACGGTGAAACAACATTCTGAAATTTGACCTAGTCTGAAATACATACCCTCACTTCTTCTGAAATATCAGTGGTGATTTTGTATATTTAATTAAAAATTGACATATTTTGTGGCTTTACATTCCATATGACTTTAAGCACCTCAGCAAGATTGCTGGTGTTTTAAAATAAAAATGTGGTATATGGGAAAAGCACAAATTATTATTCAAGATTTGAGGTAGACTGCTTGAAATACTATTAAGCTAGATTAAAAATATTGATTTTAAAGATCTGCAAACAACTGCACGAAATACATACATCATACATATTCACCTGGTTTAATTATGAGTGATAATCCAGGCATGCTTTCTTGTAAGTACAATAATTTGTGGTTTAATTTGAAATGCCTTCTCAGGCATTAATATGATTTTACATATACAAGATACATATTAGATTATTAAAACATTCATTATCATGGTGAACTGTGGCTAATAAAACTAAAAAATTGTTCAAGAAATCACATTGCTGTTTTATGGATTTATTTACTGTAGACTCATAACTTTTAAAATATGGGATCTAGCAATTAAGATAAATGTCTTTGTGAAAATACAGTATAATTCAAAATATCTCAATACATTCCTTTTAAAATTTATTTTTTTATCTTTCTATAATATACATATTGCTATTAAATACACCATGCAACATGAATATCAACATATTAATTTCCATCTGGCTAATTATGTAAATCAATCACAATTGTATGTTTTACTGTACTAATTTATGTACTACTAATACATTATTTTTTACAAGTTATTTGATTTTACAAATATTATTTGTGTTCTCTTCCCCCAAAAAACCTTAAAGACTAATTTTGGGGACAGATAGAATATTAAAAAAAAAAGAGCCCATATCATTTTTACCTTTTAGTTAAAAAACTCATGCTGATTCACGGGGTCAAAGTTTTACCTAACCAAGGCAAAACAGTATTTAGATACACATATTAGTCTTATTTAAAAGTACAAAGTTTGAAAATACATTTAACTAGTATTATATTTTTCTTATGAATCAATTTTTAACTGACATTCTCTACATAATATCATTAAAATACATATATTCATAAATTAACTCAGTTTAGTCTCAATGTTGATATATTTTTTCTTTTCTTGAATTTTCATAAGTATTTAGAATTTCCATTTTAAAAAAACAAACCTTTAACATTGATTCGCTGATATTTAACAATGAACTTTTCTTATTTGTAGCAATCAAAGATATCTGTGATTGAGAGAATGTGTCAAACAGTAATTTGTATTGATTCTTAGGCAACAGGCTATTTTCCATAATTATGTAAGAAATTTCTCACTTGCTTTGATGACTTGTACAAGTTCATACACTGACATGGATGAAAATTTCTCATCCTTTCAGGACAAAATTCAAATTCATTTTTTTTTAATTCAGGTACTCTGGATGAACAATAAAAAGTAACACTTTTTAACTGCAAAGGACATTGAATTTAGCAACTATTTTTCTGTAAGCATTTATGCAGAGACTGAGAGAATTGTGTGTACTGAAAATGCTGGTTTGTTCTGCACATGCAAGAAAAACTTTCCATATACATGAAACCCAGTGTTGGGAGTTAAAAAATGAAAAGCTGGGGGCTATACCAAGGTTTCCTTGGACTTCTTAAGATATACCCTTATGAATAATATATGAGGGATTATTAATGATCATGATGAGCAATTTATAAGATAATTAGAAATCTTGCAGCTTCCAGATACTTTACATTACTTATAAACTACAGAAAGTTCTACCACATGAAATTACTAATTTAGAAAATTAATAATAATATTAACAAATTATTTGTTTAGGAGATGCTCATATAAGAAATAAATAAAATAGAATTAAAATGAAAAATGTTAGAGTAAAATAAAATCATAGAATTTTAAAAAAAGCATTGAGTTTTGTTTTCTAAACTGAAAAATGAACTTGTGTTTCAAATTTCTTGACTCCAGATTCTGATTCCTCTTCTTACTACTTGCTTGACTTACAGCAAGTTTTTTTTTAACCCTACTGAGCATTTTTTATTCACCTGCCAAGTGAGATAATAATGCCTGTGCCTTACTGATCTGTCATCAGGAATAAATGAGATATACATTTCTTACTCTTAAACACTTTGAAATGTAAGTTACTGAGAGGTTTCTTAAAAATTATACTGGTATGTGGGAAAACTTATTTACATAAATTAGAATCCTAGTGCTAAAAAAAGAATTTAATAATTGTATAGTCCACTTTTATGTTATTATAGATGCTGACAAAGAGTCAGAAAAACTTAAAGGTGCTGTGACAAAAATGTTACTAAAATTTAGGTGTCGTATATTAAAGATGAGTAGATACTGCCCAATACAATGCTGTTCTAAGCAAACACAACAAAAGGTTTATGCTGAACGGATGTGAATACAATGGAATTATTCATTTAATAGAAATAACGGTAATTCATCATGGCAAGAAAAGAGAACAGTTTGACTTAAAAGTTTTATGCCACTCCATATGCAATATTTAATTGCAAGCCTAAATGTAGAATTCTATGAATGTTGAATCATTCATTTAAAAAATTAAAGTGATTATTTTGTCTATTCATTTGCTTTTGAAACTAAACTGAAAGCCTATTGTTAAGATAGCTCCATTTTTAAAAACACCAATACTTCTATCTGTACCATAATCTTTCTTGTTATAATTATTATACAGATTGATAAACAACTGCTTCCTTATGATGACCTCAAATGCTTTGTGCTATAAATTAATCTTTTCTAGCACTCAGTGGAAAATGGAACATAGTTGCTTACCATCTTCTTCCTGATATTGATTTGTTTAAGTGATGACTTTGATTAATTTCTTTTGTTAGAGCCTGTCCCAAGAATGTTTCTCCACCACAGACTGGAAGTAGAAGAGTACATTTTTGGCTAAGCACTAATTTCTAGAATCCACACTAGGCTACCTGCTCTAAAACCTCTCAATGTTTACACCAAACTGTTGGAACTAATAGTAAATAAAACATAAATATTATTGTAAACAAAGTCAAGATTTTTCTTAGGAAGCATTTCTGAGCATGCCTTAGCATACAAAGACATGTGTGATTAAGTTACTCGTTTTCTATTGCTGAAACATGGCCAAGCAAAGAGTAATAGCACCATGACAACTAAAAATTCTGAATAATGAGCTCATGAAATGTCTGATTCTGACTGAAGAAACTTCCCAATGACCTTCTCCAAATATTTTGGTGCCAATAATACACACATGAATTTATTTACAAGGAGTCTGCTCTAATGGGTTAATAGCTACAATCCAACAGAATTTTGAAGAGCAATTGACAAGTTAAGTTTAAAATCAAAACGGTCATTGTTCAACATTTCTTTCTGTCAGTAGTTTAAAAATTATACTAATTTCTGAATAAGACATTTCTGATTAGTGAAAATAAGACAATATTCATTGATGTCTTTAAAGACAAAAAGATTATGTATTTATACTCTCTGCCAAGTACATTTTTAGATGATGAAGGTACCACCTTAGATAATACATTATAAATCCATGATATTTGCTAAGTAGTGTAATCCCTAAGATAAATGTAAGGGCAGCCTGTTATCTGAGCAGAAAAGATCAACTTTTAACTCGAATCTTGGAGTATGATCATGTTCAGTTCAGGGTCTACTGATTACAGAAATTTGCCTTAAGCACTTGTTATAAGAGTAATAATGAGCTAATTAGGTAAAAAGTTGGTGGGAGTGGAACATTTCGGTTTCAAATAGATAGAGGTATAAAAATACAGGGAACTTGAATAGAAATAGTAATAAGACTGGAACAAAGAAGAATAGAAATGGGAAGAATGGAAATTTGGGAAGGCAGGAAATCCAGAAGGCAATGAGAAAATGTAAGGAGAATGATAATTGCTTTTTAGGAAACCTGAGCAGTTTTGGACAAGTATACAGAAGATCTATATGGAACTACTCAGTAGGCAGTTTGAGCATTTATTTAACATGTAAGAGGTAATTAAAGACATAATGCTTGATGAAGTCCCTCGAGGTGAGATTCTAGAGTAAATGGAACAGAGAAATAAACATGAACCCCTGAAGAACTACAATACTTAAATGGATGGAGAAGGAGGAGAATGCAAAAGTGAATGAAAATAAACATTCAAAATGGTAGACGGAAAACCAAGACAGAATTGTTTTATAATATAACTCATACTGAGAGTGATAAATTATATCAAATTTTGAAGAGAAATGATATAAATTAAATAAGAACTCAAAAAAAAGTCACTTTAAGGAAAAAACATTCAAAGTAGGATGCTGAGTTAAAATATAAAAACAATTATGTATCTATGGGCTACAATTTCAATTTCATAAAATAAAAATATCTGGATATGTAAAGACAAGGAACTGGAAAGAAAATACATCATGTTCACACCAACTATATGTGGGTTATTTTAATTTTTGAAATCTAATAAATTTTCTCCAAAATTGTCTTAGAAATAAAGAGCAAAAACATTCATTGAATTTTTTAATGTAAGGAGGCAGAATTTTAAAGTGGAAAAAGTTTAGAATCAGACTTGCCTGAGTTCCAATACCAAATCCTCTGCTAATAAATTTTGCTTCACTAAAAGCCAATTGAAAAAAGGCAATTTATGAAATAGTTTTTTTCCACTAAACTGAAATTTCACCTTTATCATAATGTAAATCCTGAGATACACGATTTTATTAGTTATTTTCTCTATTTTGTTCCATTGCTCCATGAATCTAATTCTGAGAACATAACAGTTAAATTGAAACTAAAGGTAAAATGAGCTCAAGATATTAGAATAGAATAAATCAGCATCTTAATTAGCTCCTCACATTCTATGTATGTTAACAAAAATGTACTAGGTATCACTATTTCTACTATATCTTCTTTAAACGAAGTCACTATTTTAAAATTCTAGAAAAATTATAGAGGGTGTTACTGGCTTGAATAATCATATTTGCAAATGAGTAAGGATGAAACTGGGATTTTGGGACTTTAGGCAATCGTGATATGTTAAATTCTTGGCCTAGGGAATACATTTTTGGGCAGAACAGTGGAGCTAACACTCTCAGAAGGGAATGAAAGCCAAAGCCAGTTAACCACAATAGGAGAAAAATCATTACAAATAAGTGATTCCAACAAGGGGCAAAAGGAAAGAATGTTAGTTTGATGGAAGTTCTTTGAAACCCACCTCCACAACCTTCTCCTTTGTTCCTCCCCACCATGCCCTTTTTGCCTTCTTTCTTTCTCCTTTCTTTTATCTATGTCCATCTACCAATCTTCTAATTTTCATCAATTTATTTGTCCATCGATTTTGCATCACTTCTCTGGGTCATACAGCTACTTCCAAGGCATCTCTATTAAAAGTATTTATATTTCCTCATGGTCATACATACACATGGCCACATATCTTTCTGGGTGAAAGGTCAAAATATGAATTTGACCAATCCTCATCTATGAGTTACAGAGGTTGCATTATGTACCACTTAGGCCACTAACTGAAAATGGTACCTTGGATCTATCTTAGACTTCCCATTGAACTATGCTATTAAAGAAATGTGTAAAAAATTTCCTAACACTTAGGAATGTTGTGGCTTTATACTTTAGGGACATATTTTCTTTCATATTTTGAATCCTAATTTGAACAGTCTGATTCTTGGGGAAGTAGGAAAGATGGTGTGCCAAAAGAGAGACAAAAAAACTTGATGTTTTCTGTTATATTATCCCTGAAGATGTGGATTTATTCCTTGTGAAAAAACTGAACACATATACAAGAGAAAGATAAATAAATTCAATACTAAGCACCCATAAATAGACTATAGTCTCTGGAGAGAGGGATAGAGGTAGACAAAGAAGCTAGCAAGGAGGTAATAAAAGTCAAAATCCAGGGAGAAATCAGAAACCAAGATCGCTATCAAATAATATTATAGATTCAGAAACATAGTAATAAGCCTAAATCACTGAATATTTTTTCATCTAAAGTTACTTTGGGAGAGGCATTTCTGTGCCATGTCTTTTCCTTGGTGCACTTTAAAGCACCATTCAGCTCCCAAACTTATTTTCTTCATGAAAGAATACAACCAACCAATGTGTATGATGATCTGCATGCATTTTTTTTTCAGGAAGCTACATACTACAAAGAAATGCCCAATTAGCCTGTTAGCTTTAATCCCCCCCTCTCTCTTTCTCTTTCATATATATGTATATATGTTTATTATATGTATGTATATCTTTGATGACTACAAAATAAAGATGTTTGTTTGATTCACTCTGACTCTTGCTGATGGAAATATTAATCACAAAAATTATTTAGAGAGTTCTTTATTTTTTCAAAACAATGATAGAAAATATGATTTCAGTTGCACAGCACTGTGGACTCATAACATATAAAAAGTATGCAAAGCACATTGGAAAAAAAGAAATTTAGAAAAAGGTAAATAATATATTTTCTTTCCTCTCCATCATTTAGAAGAGATGTTGATTGTAAATACACAATTTTTAGCCACTCCTTTACAGTTGTTTCTATAATCTATTCTAGAACCTTGAATACAGCTAAATGTATACAGGTACTTATCAAGTTAGGCAACCCATTTAACTGCAGGAATTATTTTTGTTGTTCCTGCAATCAGTGTGCATTTGAAATCAGCTATGAGAGCTAAATATAACTTGACTGCCCTCAGTCTTTTAAGCTCCTCATTTTGGGCTTTCTTAGGTATAACACGGAATCAGAAAATAACACCTTTTCTAACAAGTTTACACTAATATAATTTTTGAATGTTTATATTTCAAACACTGATATCCTTTAACATTTTGAAACACAAATTCATCATTTCTTCGGCCATGCATCCATATAATTACTTATATGATGAAAGTATTTTATTTTAATGATATAGACAAAAGTACTTGAATCAAAAGCTAACCATTTGAGGGCCTACAGTGAAGAGCCTTTGCATTTATTATCTCAATCACACAAGAGCCATGAAAAGTGGTACAATTATTCTAACTCTGTGGATGACCAGTGATATGAGAAATGCTAATTATACCCAAGGTCACAGAAATGGAATGAGTTATTCTGGATTTCAATGTCAGCTTTATCTAGTTCTAAGGCTATGGTTAGAAAGCAAAAGGTATTTGTTTGATGCGCTTTATTTTATGTGGTTGGAATATTCTAAGCTTTAACTGTGGAGATTACTGGTATAAGTTTTCTTATATGCAAGAACTATATTTAAGAACTTTGGAAAGAGGTTCATGAAAATTACCACTTTTAAAACCAACTTTTTACATTTGTGCTCATAGCTGTCAGTTGAGGGATTACAAATAGGTAACTAACCAGTTAAGACTTCCAGATATTAGGGATTCTGTTATACGTATTGGAAAAAAAAAATCACAAGGATTGCAGTATCGCTCTGGTATGTTTTTGTGACAGAATCTTCCTGTATTCATTAATGAAAATTAAAAAAGAAATTGAGTTATTTCTGGCAGAAGATTGTCTTGGTATATTTCATAATATAACCTTAGTTGGTCACATTTGAGTCTTCACTTTCTAGGAACAGTTTGCCAAATACATCAACAAAGGATATAAAGATGTATTAAATGCCCACTAGGGGAATACAATTTTAAAGACTCTAAAATATTATTTACATGCAAATAAATGAGAGATATGATTACTTCACTAAGACTTCCACCTGGATTTAGGTATGATACATAAAGATAATATTTTATTATAAAATAATATATAGTTTACATGCTTCAGTAATTTAAACAATACTAAGAATCTCAACCAGAAGTTTTTTTCAAACCTTGCTGTTCAGTTTTCCTTTTGAACCACAACAAAAGCATTTGTTTTTAAGGAGCTTTCCAAAGGAAACATTTAAAATATAATGTTAATGAACTCAATTCATTTTATAGTAAGTATTTTATAAGATGCTCAGGTTTCATAAGAAAGAGGTAAACTTATTGTAACAATGTTATTCTTTCACAAAAAGGGAAATCTAAAATTCTATACAGTGATTCATTTGAGAAGATGTGATTTTGAAGTTCAATTGTCCCAAAGTAACTGATAGTATTTTAAAGATGTGGGGAAGAAAAGAAATTGAAATATCAAGACTAAGAGATGAAACGTATATACAACATGTAGAAATGGGAAAGGCTAACAGAATATACATGTAATTAATTCATTAAAATGTATAAACTTCAAATCAGTTAATATTTTTTAAGAAACTGTTTTTAACCTAAAAATCATTAAGTGCAACTTTTATATAATTTCTAAGTAATTCTTTTCATTATTTCAATGAATCAAAGGTATGATATGAATGCAGATTAGCAAAATTTGACAAGCTCCCTAATTATGTTCTCATTTAGTATGTGTCAAACTAGCATTGATCTTTGTCTTTTAACTAAATTTACTTGATGTACTACAGATATTAAAATGTGTAGTTATTTACTACAGATTAAACATTAAATAATTTAACAAATATGTGTTGATAATATGATAGGACACCAAAATCAATGATCATAGATAAACATCCTCAGATGTTTCTTCACAGCACATTTTTACCTAATGAAGAAAAATAGCTATATAAAGTCACATTTTCTTCTTATGCAATAGATTTTCTACATTTCTATAAAAAGTTCAGTCTTGGGTCTTCACTGCAGATCAGATCTCAAAGTAGAAGAGACAATCACAAAGCTTAAATTATTAATAATGGTACGGATGATGGAACCTCAAAAGAATCCAGGTCAGGTGAAGAGTCAGAGCCGCCAGAAGCCATGGGCCACAATGATCATAACATAACGGCTGAAAATGCTAGAGGGATAGTCCAAAAAATATTGACTTTCAGAGATTTATGAAGATGCCTAATAGAACATGGTGACCCTGAGGACCAAAAGAGATACACTCAATGAGGGTACAACATAATATCTATAATAAAAGAAGGCATTAACGGAGAAGCAAGAGAATGAGGGGCTGGCTTCAATGAAAAGACATGATTCCTTCCTCCATTTCCAAATATGAGCCAATATTCAGTTCCAAATGCACTGATTCAAGAAGTGGCTGGGTTCCCAGGATAAAAGACTCTGTGACACCACATCAAGTATATACTATAATTCTGCAGCCCCCTCCCAAAGGACCGTCTTGCTATTAACTAGGAGAAAAAGAATATATGAATATTTTGAGGACTATCGGGACACAGTGTCTGAGTTGACACTGGTAAATATAGGCATAAAATAGGACTACAACCCCTCTGTTAGTGTGAGTATATACATGGCTGGGTGATAAATGGAATGCTGGTTAAATTTCAGCTTATAGTAAGTCCATATAGTAATGAATCTGCGGACTCATGTATCTGCCCTTTTTCTTGTTATCAAGTGTGTAGTTGGGATTAACATAACTGGAAGTTGGAATAACATGCACATCAGGCCCTTGGCCTCTGAGTAAGGAGTGGTATAAGGGGGAAGGCCAAGTGAAATCCTTGAAATTTTTCCCTCCCTAACCAAGAATGTAAATCAAAAACAATATTTTATCTCAGGGGAAATATAACAATTAGTACCACTCTTAAGGATCTAAAGGTGGTATTGCCTATCATATTTCTGCTTCAATGGTCTGACACATGCAAAAACTGGATGGATCCTAGAGAATGACTAGAAACTGCTAGTTCATCAAAGTAGTAGCCCTGATCAAAACTGTGATGTTTTGATCATAATGTTACTAGAAGGTTCAATAAGGACTCATGTATATGGCATGTGATCATTGATTTAGTAAATGTATTCATTTCTATACTGATCTAATCTCATCCTCATTAAGCTACTAACTATGTAGGAAATGCTACCCATCAAAACACACTAACACTTTCCACAGGATCCTTGGAATATGTTTGCATTCAAGAAGTCTGTCCAGATGCAGTCTTATGTAAACCATAATATGTCTCTAGGCCGATGAGACACCACTTATTCTCTGTATATAGGACTTAGTCATGACAGGAACAGATGGCTTTAAGGTGAGCGAGTCAGAGTTTTCATTTCTTGTAGTGGTTTTAAAGATTTCAAGAATTAAAAAAAACATTAGGTTTGAAAATTCTTGTCACACATTTATAACATTCATAAACCACAGAGGAAAAAAAAGATTTTATAGGGAAAAATGTTACATAAAAAAGAACAAAATGAGACTTCAGTCATTTAATTATCCTTAAATGCTCGAAGCGATGTAGTGCAAGTTCTATAGGAAAAATAAGTCACATTCATCTTACAATTCTATTCCAATAAAATTTCAAGGATGAATGAGGTTTACTCACATAGGTATGGTTCTTGAGATGGGAAGAATTAATCCAAGATAGAGTATAAAGACTGAATTAAAGAAATTGGAAGGCATGGAGTACAATTCACATAAGGAAAATGAAGCCAGAAAGAAATGAAAAGAGGGTTTGTTAGACTAAATATCTGGAGATTCACAATTTAATGGTAAACCTGAATTGTCTAAAGGTTGATTTTTAAAATATGATTCTAGTAACATTATGTACCAGAGAATTTAATATTTACATAAACACAAATGTTAAAACCCAGTTCTTTAAAAATATTCATACAGACAAAACTTAGAGGACTTATACAATATACTTTTCATTGCAACTTTGTAGTGTGAATGCCATCTGCCCTAATTTTTTTAATATTTCATGGTAGATGACAAAGAATAACATTTTTAGAGTCGGTAAATAAAGACAAAACTCATTAAGTTATTCAAATCATGCAATCACTAAAATAAAAAGTTATAACTGAGAAATAATCATATTGTAAAATGGGAAATGAAGTCAGAGACTAGTTTAAGTGTACAAGATTCTCAGATATAAACATAGACCATTTCTAATGAAAAAGAAGTGATAACTCATGGTCTGAAGCCACAATGCCAGAAGAATGCATACAAAAGCCACATAGACTCACTCTCAGGGAGTAGGTAAAGCCTTAATCCAGAAAATGGAGATGTGTGCCAGGCTGTAGTCAAGAACTTCAGTGGACCAGTGACCAATATATCCATCAGTTTTTACCCTTTTTGAATGGACATCATTTCAAGTCCTTGCCTAAAAACTGTATGCTGGATGTGGAAGAATATGGACCAGAAAATCTGTCTCTTAATTAACATATCTCCAAATCAAGAGGAGCTGTAACTGAGGAACCTCATCTGTACCTGGTCATAATTTAGATGATAAGACCCAGGAATTTAAGCCTGAGCCTGATGTCATAATGTCCTGAGTGCTTGGGGAATCTTGGGGAGGTTGAGTATATTTTGCATATGAGAAGAATGTAAATAATTTGTGATCAGTCGTTAGATTGTGTATGAGTGAAAAATGGCCACATTTTCTTTGTCACTTACCCCATTTACACATGGTTTTTATTTGTCCATACTTGTGAATCTGGTCTGGCCTTGAGACTGGCTTTGACTACTCAAGCATAGATATTTTAAAACTTCAAAGCAGTTTTGCAAAGAATAAAACTTCAGGAAGAAATCAAAGAAACATTCATTTCACAGACATAGAAAACAACCTTGTGGTTACTAAAGAGGAAAGGGGGGCAGTGAGGAATAAATTAGGAGTTTGGGATTAACAGATACACACTAGTATATGTAAAACAGATAAACAACAAGGACCTACTGTATAGCACAGGGAACTATATTCAGTATCTTGTTATAACCTACAATGGAAAAGAATCTGAAAAAGAATATATATATATATATATATATATATATATATATATATATATATATATACTGAATCACTTTGCTGTACCTCTGAAACACATTTTAAATCAACTATACTTCAATAAAAAATTGAAAAAAGAAACATTCATTATTTATATTACTAACAATTTTAAATTGTATTTATATTGACCCTGTGTATTTAAAATAACCATAAAAGAATCAATTAAAAACAAACAAAAAAACAAATGAAAAGTATTCATTTGTGCAAAATCCTACATAAAATAATTCATTTTCAGGAGGTGTTTGAATTAATTTATTTTAAAATCAAGAATCTTATGAGAATAATATCAGTTTAAAGAATTCACTTTTGGAAAAGTATTTTACAAAAAGTAAAAAATATTAAAAGTTTGTATTACCAGCTTGTCTCATACTACCTATCTATACATATACACATACACATACATACATATATATAAATTTATTTAATCTAGTTTATGTTTATTAGACATGAAAAAGATGGGATTCTGTGGAGGAATATAGATCCTTGAAGCATGTTTATATAATAGTAGATATACTAATATATAAGGAAATATTACAAACTAGTGGAATAATCAACAAATATGTAACACTATAGGGCTTTGTGTTATGTGGGTTTAAAGAAAGGAGGAAGTAGAAAATATTTTATTGAAAAAGATCTAGAATAATCAAAGAATTTTAAAGTTGGAGATAGGGAAATGAAGTTTATTTTTACTGTACAAAATGAGCAATAAATGTTTAGAATATTTAGAAAATAGTGTGTACTCTATATTAAGTGGAACACAGTGTCTATACAGATGAAGTTCAAAAATTGGGGCTACGCTGTAGAAAAGTTTTAACAGAATGAAGAATTTATTCTTAACTGATCAACATAATCAGAGCTGTTTCCAAAAAATTAATCTGCTAACATTGTTGAAGGTTGATGGGAAGAAAGAAGTACAAAAGGTAGAAAGGTGTGGTACAGGGTTACTATAATGGTGCAAGTGAGAGTTAAAAAGGATTTGAAACAGAGGTGTGTCTATGGGAATGCACTACACTCAAAGAATATGGGAAATACAAAATTTGTTCAACCTGGAATTGGTCAGAAAAGTAGTTACTATTAATAGGGAAAGAAAAAGTGCTCTTTTTATACTAATTATAAATTAAATTAAAACACTATGTTGTTATTTTAATGTTTCTGAAAAAAAGTACATTTATTTTTATTTCTACAATAAAAAATATTTTCACTGTATATTTTATGATCTTCATAGTTATTCACTGAGTGCCATGATGACAAAATATCCTACTGATGACTTATGTCAGTAAAATGATCTGAGTATATGAAGCTTTAGGAGTAATGCAGAAAAGCCTATTTGGGATAGAGCAGCAGAAGTTGATGGCTACCTCTATGTTTTCTCCTCTAAATCAAAAGCAATTCAATTACTTTGTATAAAAAATGTTCTCAGCACAATAAGGCTCTTTCTAAATCACTAACTATATTTAAATGTATCTTTGAATGGACTCATCAACTTGTATTAAATTATATACTTAGATTTGACTTTGGTCTCTCTTCCACTACTGTTTTAACTTAAACAGAAGATATCGTGCAGAACTATTCCTTTGATTCAACTTGTCAGCTTTACATTTATGAAATGGATCACAAATGCAATCCCACCTCACTCTACATTTTTTTAACTTATTCATTCATATTCAATTATTCTGTTATCTGTATTTTTCCAATAGCTTCTAGAGAAGGGTCCCATCCTTCAAATTCTTCACTGGTTAAAAAAATAAGACATAATACTATTCTATTGTGCATTTCAAATATATTCCCAGTTCACTTGTTATATGAATTCACATTCAAAACTTGTATTTTCAAAAAGGAAGAAAAAAAGTGTTTTAGTAAAGTAGCATGCTTCACATAACCCTGTACAGCTGATCAGTATTATGTTATAAATATAATACATAGTTAAAATCTGTGTTTTATATTTCATTGTAGTATATCAAAAGCAGTATTAAATCATTTCGCATTTGCTTCCAGCAGTATGGGGCAAGGGGTTAGAGACTATTTCCTTATACAAATGAGTAACGGAAAGAAACTGACAGGTCTTTATGAGGGTTTAAGGAGTAAGTTCTTAATAGTGGCTCTCACAGGTTTGAGAATGGCGAGGGAGAATAAATTGGAGTCACTGTCTTACGAATTTTGCTTTGTAAAAATCTCTGTCCCATCCCCAAACATTCTGCCATAAACCTCTCCACACAGCATTTCTCTGCCAGTTGAAATGTGATCTACATAAAAACTGCTTTGGTGACAAATAATTTCACAATGTGTACATATCAAATTATCGCATTGTATACTTTAAATCTATATATACATTTTCTTCAAGATGGTCCAATTTGTTGGTGTATAGCTATTCATATTATTTTATACTCCTTTATGCTCATGGATTGGAAGAATTAACATTGCTAAAATGTCCATATTACCTAACTCAATCTACAGATTTAATGCAATCTCTATCAAAATTCCAATGACATTTTTCATACAAATAGAACAAAAAATGCTAAAATTTATAGGAAACCACAAAAGACCCTGCATAACCAAAGCAATCCTGAGAAAAAAGAACAAAGCTGGAGGTATCACACTATCAGATTTCAAATTATATTACAAAGCTATAGTAATAAAAACAGCACAGTATTGGCAGGAAAACAACAACAACAACAAAAAGACACATAGATCAATGGAACAGAATTGAGAGCCCAGAAATAAAGAGACATATGTGGAAAATTAATTTACAGCTCAGGAACAAAGAACATACAATGAAGAAAGAATAGTCTTTTCAATAAATGGTGTTAGGAAAACCACACAAACACATGCAAAAGAATGAAATTAGACCACTATCTCACACCATACACAGAAATCAATGCAAAATACATTAAGGAATTGAATGAAATACCTGAAACCATAAAACCCATAGAAAAAAACAGGCACTATGCTCTTTGACATTGTTCTTAGCAATATCTTTCTGGATATGTATCCTCAGGCAAGGAAAACAAAAGCAAAAATAAACAAAATGGGACTACACCAAACTAAAAAGCTTCTGCACAGCAAAGGAAACCACCAACAAAACAAAAAGACAATACACAGAATGGGAGAAAACATTTGCAAACCATGTATCCAGTAAGAGGTTAATATCCAAAAATATATAAAAACTCATACAACTCAGCAACAAAAAACAAACCCAACTGAAAAATGAGCAGAGGATCTGAATAGACATTTTTCTGAAGAATACAGACAGATGGCCAACAGGCACATAAAAAGTTGTTCAACATTACTAATTATTAGGGAAATGTAAATCAAAACCACAACGAGCTCTTACCTCGCACCCGTTAGAATGGACATTATCAAAAAGGCAACAAATAACAAGTATTGGAGAGGATATGGAGAAAAGGGAACCCTCATACACTGTTGGTGGAAATGTAAATTGGTGTAGCCACTCTGGAAAACAGTATAGAGATTCCTCAAAAAATTAAAAACAGAACTACCATATGATCCAGGTAGCCTACTTCTGGGTATTTACCAAAGAATAGGAAACTAAAAGATAAGTACTCCTATGTTCCTTGAAACACTATTTACAATAGCCTATATATGGAAACAACTTAAGTGCTTAACAATAGACAAAGAAGAGGTGGGATATACACACACACACACACACACACACACACATATATACATACACACACTCACAGTAGAACACTACTCAGAATAACAAAACATGAAAGCTCACCATCTGCAACAACATGAATGGACCTTGAGGGTGTTACGCTAACTGAAATAAGTCAGAAAGAGAAAGACAATTACTGTATGGTTTCACTCGTGTGGAATATGAAAAATTTTTTTAATTTTTCAATAAATGAAGAAACCAAACCAAACAAAAACAAACACATAGATAGAGAAAACAGTATGGTTACCAGAGGGGAAGGGGATTTGGGAGAGGGTGAAATGGGTAAAGGAGGTCAACTGTATGTTGACGGATGGAAAATAAACTGTTGGTGGTGAGCAATCTGTAGTGTATACAGAAGTCCAAATATAATGTTGTACACATGAAACATATAATGCTATAAACTAAAGTTACCTCAATAAATAATTTAATTTTTTTAACAACTTTATTGGAATATAGTTGCTTTACAATGATGTGTCAGTTTCTGCTGTGTAACAAAGTGAATCAGCTATACATATACATACATCCCCATATCTCCTCCCTCTTGCATGTCCCTCCCACCCTCCCTATCCCACCCCTCTAGCATCGAGCTGATCTCCCTGTGCTATGTGGCCATTTCCCACTACCTATCTATTTTACATTTGGTAGTGTATATATGTCCATGCCACTCTCTCACTTCGTCCAAGTTTACTATTCCCCCAACTGTGTCCTCAAGTCCATTCTCTATGTCTGTGTCTTTATTCCTGTCCTTTCCCTAGGTTCTTCAGAAACAATTTTTGTTTTTTTTTTTGATTCCATATGTATGTGTTAGCATATGGTATTTGTTTTTCTCTTACTGACTTACTTCACTCTGTATGACACACTCGAGGTCCAACCACATTGGTACAAATAACTCAATTTTGTTTCTTTTTATGGTTCAGTAATATTCCATTGTATAAAGGTACCATATTCGCTTTATTGATTCATTTGTCCATGGTTACTTAGGTTACTTCAGTGTCCTGGCTATTGTAAATAGAGCTACAGTGAATATTGTGGTACCTGACTCTTTTTGAATTATGGTTTTCTCAGGGTATATGCCCAGCAATGGGATTGCTGGGTCGTATGGTAGTTCTATTTTTAGTTTTTGGAGGGACCCACATACGGTTCGCCATAGGGGCTGTATCAATTTACATTCTCACCAACAGTGCAAGAGAGTTCCCTTTTCTCCATACCCTATACAGCATTTACTGTTTGTAGGTTTTTTTTTTTTTTTTAATAAATTTATTTATTTATTTATTTATTTTTGGCTGTGTTGGGTCTTCGTTTCTGTGCGAGGGCTTTCTCCAGTTGCGGTGAGCGGGGGCCACTCTTCATCGCAGTGCGCAGGCCTCTCACTGTCGCGGCCTCTCCCGTTGCGGAGCACAGGCTCCAGACGCGCAGGCTCAGTAGTTGTGGCTCACGGGCCTAGTTGCTGCGTGGCATGTGGGATCTTCCCAGACCAGGGCTCGAACCCGTGTCCCCTGCATTGGCAGGCAGACTCCCAACCGCTGCGCCACCAGGGAAGCCCTGTTTGTAGGTTTTTGATTATGGCCATTCTGACTGGTGTGAGGTGACACCTCATTGTAGTTTTGATTTGCATTTCTCTAATGATTAGTGATGATGAGCATCCTTGCACATGTTTGTTGGCAATCTGTATATCTTCTTTGGAGAAATGTCTATTTAGGTCTTCTGTCCATTTTTGGATTGGGTTGTTTGTTTTTTTGATATTGAGTTGCATGAGCTGCTTGTATATTAAGGAGATTAATCCTTTCTCAGTGGCTTTGCAAATAACTTCTCCCACTCTGAGGGTTCTCTTTTCATCTTCTTTATGGTTTCCTTGGTAGTGCAAAAGCTTTTAAGTTTCATTAGGTCCCATTTGTTTATTTTTGTTTATATATCCATTTCTCTAGGAGGTGGGTCAAAGAGGATCTTGCTGTGATTTATGTCATAGAGTGTTCTATGTTTTCCTCTTAGAGTTTTGTAGTGTCTGGCCTTACATTTAGGTCTTTAATCCATTTTGAGTTTATTTTTGTGTATGCTGTTAGGAAAGGTCCTAATTTCATTCTTTTACATGTAGCTGTCCAGTTCTCCCAGCACCACTTATTGAAGAGGGTATCTGTTCTCCATTGTATATTCTTGCCTCCTTTATCAAAGATAAGATGACCATATGTGTGTGGGTTTATCTCTGGGCTTTCTATCCTGTTCCATTGATCTCTATTTCTCTTTTTGTGCCAGTACCATACTGTCTTGATTACTGTAGCTTTGTAGTATAGTCTGAAGCCAGGGAGCCTGATTCCTCCAGCTCCATTTTCCTTTCTCAAGATTGCTTTGGCTATTTTGGGATTTTTGAGTTTCCACACAAATTGTGAAATTTTTTGTTCTAGTTCTGTGAAAAATGTCCTTGGTAGTTTGATAGGAATTGCACTGAATCTGTAGATTGCTTTGGGTAGTATAGTCATTTTCACAATGTTGATTCTTCCAATCCAAGAACATGGTATATCTCTCCATCTATTTGTATCATCTTTGGTTTCTTTCATCAGTGTCTTATAGTTTTCTGCACACAGGTCTTTTTTCTCCTTAGGTAGTTTTATTCCTAGTATTTTATTCTGTATGATGCAATGGTAAACAGGAGTGTTTCCTTCATTTCTCTTTCAGATTTTTCATCATTAGTGTATAGGAATGCAAGAGATTTCTGTGCATTAATTTTGTATCCTGCTACTTTACCAAATTCATTGATTAGCTCTAGTAGTTTTCTGGTAGCATCTTTAGGATTTTCTACATATAGTATCATGTCATCTGCAAACAGTGACAGCTTTACTTCTTCTTTTCTGATTTGTATTCCTTTTATTTCTTTTTCTTCTCTGATTGCTGTGGCTAAAATATTCCAAAACTATGTTGACTAATAGTGGTGAGAGTGGGCAACCTTGTCTTGTTCCTGATCTTAGAGGAAATGGTTTCAGTTTTTCACCACTGAGAACGTTGTTGGCTGTGGGTTTGTCATACATTGCCTTTATTATGTTAAGTTCCCTCTATGCCTGCTTTTCAGAGGGTTTTTATCATAAATGGGTGTTGACTTTTGTCAAAAGATTTTTCTGCATCTATTGAGAGGATCATATGGTTTTTCTCCTTCAGATTGTTAATATGGTGTATCACATTGATTGATTTGCATATATTGTAGAATCCTTGCATTGCTGGGATAAACCCCACTTGATCATAGTGTATTATCCTTCTAATGTGCTGTTGGACTCTGTTTGCTAGTATTTTGTTGAGGATTTGTGCATCTATGTTCATCAGCAATATTGGCCTGTAGTTTTCTTTTTTTGTGACATCTTTGTCTGGTTTTGTTATCAGGGTGATGGTGGCCTCGTAGAGTGAGTCTGGGAGTGTTCCCACCTCTGCTATATTTTGGAAGAGTTTGAGAAGGATAGGTGTTACCTCTTCTCTAATTGTTTGATACAAGTCACCTGTGAAGCCATCTGGTCCTGGGCTTTTGTTTGCTGGAAGATTTTTAATCACAGTCTTAATTCCAGTGCTTGTGATTGGTCTGTTCATATTTTCTCTTTTTTCTTGGTTCAGTCTCAGAAGGTTGTGCTTTACTATGAATTTGTCCATTTCTTCAAGGTTGTCCATTTTATTGGCATAGAGTTGTTTGTAGTAATGTCTCATGATCCTTTGTATTTCTGCAGTGTCAGTTGTTACTTCTCCTTTTTCATTATTAATTCTATTGATTTCAGTCTTCTCCCTTTTTTTTTTTTTTTGGATGAGTCTGGCTAATGGTTTATCAATTTTGCTTATCTTCTCAAAGAGCCAGCTTTTAGTTTTATTGATCTTTGCTACTGTTTCCTTCATTTCTTTTTCATTTATTTCTGATCTGATCTTTATGATTTCTTTTCTTCTGCTAACTTTGGGGTGTTTTTGTTCTCCTTTCTCTAATTGCTTTACGTGCAAGGTTAGGTTGTTTGAGATGTTTCCTGTTTCTTAAGGTAGGATTGTATTGCTATAAACTTCCTCTTAGAACTGCTCTTGGTGCATCCCATAGGTTTTGGGTCGTCATGTTTTCATTGTCATTTATTTCTAGGGATTTTTTGATTTCCTCTCTGATTTCTTCAGTGATATCTTGGTTATTAAGTAGTGTATTGTTTCACCTCCATGTGTTTGTATTTTTTACAGAGTTTTTTCCTGTAATTGATATATAGTCTCATAGCGTTGTGGTCAGAAAGGATATTTGGTATGATTTCAATTTTCTTAAATTTACCAAGGCTTGATTTGTGACCCAAGACATGATCTATCCTGGATAATGTTCCATGAGGACTTGAGAAGAAGGTGTATTCTGTTGTTTTTGGATGGAATGTCCTATAAATATCAATTAAGTCCATCTTGTTTAATGCGTCATTTAAAGCTTGGGTTTCCTTATTTATTTTCATTTTGGATGACCTGTCCACTGGTGAAAGTGGGGTGATAAAGTCCCCTACTACGATTGTGTTACTGTCGATTTCCCTTTTATTGCTGGTAGCAATTGCCTTATGTATTGTGGTGCTCCTATATTGGGTGCATAAATATTTACAATTTTTATATCTTCTTCTTGGATTGATCCCTTGATCATTATGTAGTGTTCTTTGTCTCTTGTAATAGTCTTTATTTTAAAGTCTATTTTGTCTGATATGAGAATTGCTACTCCAGCTTTCTTTTGATTTCCATTTGTATGGAATATCTTTTTCCATCCTCTGACTTTCAGTCTGTATGTGTCCCTATGTCTGAAGTGGGTCCCTTGTAGACAGCATATGTATGGGTCTTGTTTTCATATTCATTCAGCCAGTCTATGTCTTCTGGTTGGAGTATTTAATCCATTTACATTTAAGGTAGTTATCAGTATGTATGTTCCTATTAACATTTTCTTAATTGTTTTGAGTTTGTTTTTGTAACTCTTTTCCTCCTTTTGTGTTTCCTGCCTAGAGAAGTTCCTTTAGCATTTGTTGTATAGCTGGTTGGGTGGTGCTGAATTCTCTTAGCTTTCGCTTGTCTGTAAAGGCTTTAATTTCTCCATTGAATCTGAATGAGATCCTTGAGGGTAATCTTGGTTGTAGGTTTTTCCCTTTCATCGCTTTAAATATGTCCTGCCACTCCCTTCTGGCTTGCAGAGTTTCTGCTGAAAGATCAGCTGTTAACCTTATGGGGATTCCCTTGTATGTTAAATGCTGCTTTTCCCTTGCTTCTTTTAATATTTTTTCTTTGTATTTAATTTTTGATAATTTGATTAGTATGTGTCTTGGCGTGTTTCTCCTTGGATTTATCCTGTATGGGACTCTCTGCAAATCCTGGACTTTATTGACTATTTCCTGGCCCATATTAGGGAAGTTTTCAACTATAATCTCTTCAAAATATTTTCTCAGTCCCTTTTTTTTCCCTCTTCTTCTTCCTATAATTCGAATGTTGGTGCGTTTAATGTTGTCCTAGAGGTCTCTGAGATTGTCCTCAATTCTTTTCATTATTTTTTCTTTATTCTGCTCTGTGGTAGTTATTTCCACTCTTTTATCTTCCAGGTCATTTATCCATTCTTCTGCATCAGTTATTCTGCTATTGATTCCTTTTAGAGAATTTTTAATTTCATTTATTGTGTTGTTCATCACTGTTTGTTTGCTCTTTAGTTCTTCTAGGTCCTCATTAAACGTTTCTTGTATTTTCTCCATTCTATTTCCAAGATTTTGGATCATCTTTGCTACCATTACCCTGAGTTCTTTTTCAGGTAGACTGCCTATTTCCTCTTCATTTGTTGGTCTGGTGGGTTTTTACCTTGCTCCTTCATCTGCTGTGTGTTTCTCTGTCTTCTCATTTTGCTTTACTTACTGTGTTTGGGGTGTCCTTTTCACAGGCTGCAGGTTCACAGTTCCCATTGTTTTTGGTGTCTGCTTCCAGTGGGTAAGGTTGGTTCAGTGGGTTGTGTAGGCTTCCTGGTCGAGGGGTCTAGTGCCTGTATTCTGGTGGATGAAGCTGGATATTGTCTTTCTGGTGGGCAGGACCACATCCGGTGGTGTGTTTTGGGGTTTCTATTAACTTATTATAATTTTAGGCAGCCTCTCTTATAATGTGTGTCTGTGTTCCTGTCTTGCTAGTTGTTTGGCATAGGGTGTCCAGCACTGTAGCTTGCTGGTCATTGAGTTGAGCTGGGTCTTAGTGTTGAGATGGAGATCTCTAGGAGAGCTTTCCCCGTTTGATATTACGTGGGGCCAGGAGGTCTCTGGTGGACCAATATCCTGAACTCGGCTCTCCTACCTCAAAGGGTCAGGCCTGACACTCGGCCAGAGCACCAAGACCCTGTCAGCCACAAGACTCAGAAGAAAAGGGAGAAAACAAAAGAAAGGAAGAAAAAATAAAATAAAATAAAATAATTAAAATAGAAAAAAATTATTAAAAATAAAAAATAAAAAGTAATTTAAAAAAGAGAGAAAGAAGAGAGCAACCAAACCACCAATGAAAACAAGTGCTAAAAACTATACTAAAAAAGAAAAAACAAAAACAAAAAATAGACAGTCAGAACCCTAGGATAAATGGCAAAAGCAAAGCTATACAGACAAAATCACACAAAGAAGCATACACATACACACTCACAAAAAGAGAAAAAAGAAAAATATATATATATAAAAAAGGAAGAGAGTAACCAAATCAATAAACCAGTCTATCAATGATAATAAGCTCTAAATACTAAACTAAGATAAACATAAAACCAGAAACAAATTAGATGCAGAAAGCAAACCCCAAGTCTACATTTGCTCCCCAACTCCACCGCCTCAATTTTGGGATGATTCATTATCTATTCAGGTATTCCACAGATGCAGGGTAAATCAAGTTTATTGTGGAGATTTAATCCATTGCTCCTGAGGCTGCTGGGAGAGATTTCCTTTTCTCTTCTTTGTTCGCACAGCTCCTGGGGTTCAGCTTTGGATTTGGGCCCACCTCTGCATGTAGGCCATCTGAGGGCATCTTTTGGGAAGTCTGAGGTCTTCTGCCAGTGTTCAGTAGGTGTTCTGTAGGAGTTGTTCCACATGTAGATGTAGTTTTGATGTGTTTGTTGGAAGGAAGGTGATCTCCACATCTTATTCCTCCACCATCTTGAAGGTGCCCCCTCAATAATTTAATTTTAAATGTTTCTACTAGCTGATCGACAATTATTTTCTGGAAGAGATGAGAAATTACTGCTAAGCTTGCTTCTGAACAATATGACAGACGTTTTCTATGGCATTTGAAGGCTTTAGCTGTAAGGTGAAAGTAAACATACTTAACACTGTATTTTTGAAAGTTATTATATAAATCATTTTACTCTGTGTTAAATTTGAGAACCTAATACTTGATAAAAATTTAAGCAAGAAATACTTATCATGCAAAATTTCCTTTTTCATAAAGTCAGATCTTTCTGAATTTGATAATTTACCTTTCCATAAGCTCCTAAATGAGATTTACTCAAATACATCAATATTTTTTCTGAATAATGGGAAAAGGTAATGAAGCACAATTTGATACCTAATCAAACAATACATTATCTTTTTTAAAAGGGCTAAATACTGTGCCCAACTCATAACTAACTCATTTACTGTCCTAATTTTATGGGTTATTAGCTTACTGCCCTAATTTTATGGATTAGGCATGATTTTTGGTATCTTATCAAGACTCAGATATTAAGAGAGATAGAGAAAGATTAAGATTGCCTGATGTTTCCAATATTATTTTATTCCTTGTTATTCTCTGTGTTCATTCATGGCAATGACTTAAGACAGTAATGAGCATGTTTCTGAAAAATTAGGATTCCAGTTTATTTCATAGCAAACTTCCATTTATGCCTATTTCTCTACATTAGAAAAAATCTGATGTCTATTAACCTCATCATTTTATTATATTTCATTAACTATTTTGCACAGGTCCACCCCAATTTAGTGATCTACAACTTTTACAGAGAAAAGTAAGTAAAATAAAATTGTAATAATAAACTAAACGGCACTGTAGCATCTGTCCTTTTTTATGTAGAGTGGTATTTGGGTGGCTCTGTAATTGCAGTACGGGTCCTATGTAACCCAGAGTGAAGTGGGTATTTTTGATAAAATGGTTTCCTTTTTTATCTCTTTCTTTTCTTATATCCTCTTCTTTTTCCTTCCTTCCTCCTTCTCTTCTTCTCTCCTTCTAACAAGAGGTCTTTTCAGAACTTTCTAAGCATGTCAGATGCTGCTACATTGTCAACCTGTACACAATGTCAAACAAGTAACCTAAATTCAAAATTTAGCTGATATCCATTCTCAGAAAAACATTCAGAAATATTCAGACTTGCCTAGACTTAAACACAATTAGAGCCAGCAACGTCCTACCTTTCAGTTATAGGACTGACATCCACCTAAGTCTAGTTGACAAACAGAGCTTGTATATTTATTTTCCCCCTAATTGAACATTATTCAAATTCTCTGAAGATGATTAGCTGCAAAACTTATATATGTCTCATATAACAGTCAATACTAGAAATCTAGAATTTTATTAATTTATTTTGACATTCAAGGAAAGGTGATTTTTCTCCACGGCCAATCACCACAGTAAAATAAAATAATATCTGTGTTATTTTGAAGGAAGGGAAATTACACTCACTTCAAGTGAAAGATAATGTCCCGCTGTCCTCATTTATCATATGTTTGTACATTTCTTATTTATTCATCAATAATCAAGGTTTTTATGTAAGTTCAAAACTGGATGATGTCTTCACATCCTCATACATATGCATGCTCTTGCTTTGACCTCTCCCATAGAACACTTACTTAAGAAAAGTGTCTACCTTCCTTTCTTATCAGAAAGCTATGTGGGAGAACTAAAATACACAAATAGTAGAGTTTATGCAAAAAACAGATGTGAAAGACAATTAGACCTATGTTTTAATTTTTTCAGCTATGCCAGTTATCAGAAATGTTATAACTTACTTACAGTGTCTTTTACTTGCTCTTTCCTAAAGGGTGGTATCAATATAAATTTTACATGATTGTTGAGAGAAACAAATGTAATGACATCTGAAAATGTCTGGTACAGAGTGAAGGTTCAAGAAATATTAATATTCTGCACATCTTCCTCTTTTAGGATGCAAGTGGTGTGGTCATTACCTTCAACAGTAAGAAAAAAATGGAGTTCTTCAAAACTATGTCCTCATTACTGAATTTTCTCTCTCTTTATATCTGAGAAGAGGAAGGGTTTTCAGTGTCCTGCAGAGAAGCCAAGTTACCTTTCTTCTCCTCCTCCAGCTCATCCTCATCATCTTCTTTCTTCTTTATTATTTTGAATATATATGAGCTATGCACTTAGTTTTTGATTTATATATACCCACTTCTCCTGGATCCTGGTAACTACCCATATCAAGAAAATAGAAGCGATGTTTTCCAACACAACTCAATGGATGCAGCACTCTATTAGCATAAGTTACAGAAGAAATTTTATTAGGAGGTTAATATCAGTGCAAAATGATCAGATTATTATTTGGATGCTTTATCCTTAGACTAGACTTCCTAAAGTCTTCCTTTCCAGTCTTACTAAGGTCCAAATGACAATCCCTCTTGTGCTGTGAACTAAGAAGGCAAATCTTGTAGGTTGGGCCATTAATATTAACAAAGGAGAAAGAAAATATAAAAGAGGGTGTCCAGGGGTAGTGGCTGCTACTTCCAGTTTTAGAAAGTGGCCAGAAAGCACATTCGAAGAGCCAAGGACCAAGGCCTCACATCTGCAGACAGAGTTAGGGGAACAAGTTGAACTGGTTGGAAAAGCCAAGTCCCCAAATTTTAATATTTGAATATTTAACAGGTGAAATAAGACACATAATCCTGAAGATAAGGAGATAGAAAACCTGAGTAAAATAATTAGAAAAATCATTTGGGGAACAGAAAAAAAGGATACTGCCTCTTGTCCAATCTCATTTATCCATACAAACAGCCTATACATTAGTGATTATTATAATTATCATCCTTCAAATTAGAAAACTGACTTTTAGAAAGTTCCATAACCTCTCTTAAGAATCCTTGCTTATAAATATTAGAGCCCAGATTTTAAATCAAGGCTTTTTAACAGCAAAGGTCAAGCTTTTGTATGTATAATTTTTTTAATATACTAAGAACACAACATGAGATCTACTCTTTTAACAGATTAAGTGTATAGTATTGTTAACTATAGGCAAAAATTTATACAGCAAATCTCTATAACTTATTCATCTTGCATGAATGAAACTTTATACCCATTCATTACCAATTTCCTATTTCTCCATTCTCTTTGTTCCTAGCAACCACTGTTCTGCTCTCTGCTTCTGTAAGTTTGACTATTTTAGATACCTTACTTAAGTGGAGTCATGCAATATTTGTCCTTCAGTGACTGGCTTATTTCACTTAGCATGATATCCTCAAAGTTCATCAGTGCTATTGCATATTGTGGGATTTCTTTCTATTTTAAGGCTACATATTATTCCATTTTATGTAAGTACCACATTTTCTTTATTCATTCATTTGTTGATGGACACTTAGGTTATTTCCATGTCTCAGCTATCATGAATAGTTCTGAAATAAACATGGGAATGCTAATATCTCTTTAAGATCCTGATTTCAATTCTTTTGGATAAATACCCAGAAGTGGGATGGCTGGATCACATGGTAGTTCTATTTTTAATATTTTGAGGAACCTCTATACCATTTCCCATAGTGGCTGCACCATTTTGCATTCCCACCAACAATGTACAAAGTTCCAATTTCTCCATATCTTCACCAATGCTTCGTGTCTTTTGCTTTTTTTTCCTTTGGTAAGAGCCATCATATCAAGTGTGATGTGACAGCTCACTGTGGTTTTGATTTGCATTTCTCTCATGTAAGTGATGTTGAGCAACTTTCCATATAATTACTGGCTATTTCTATGTCTTCTTTAGAGAAATGTCTATTCATATCTTTAGCTCATTTTTTAATTAGGTTGTTAGTTTTTGGGGTTTTTTTTTTTTTGTATTTAATTGTAGGAGTTTCTTATATATTGGGTGGGCCAAAAAGTGCCTTCAGTTTTTTAAGTAAAAATAAAAGACACATTTTTCATTTTCACAAAGAACTTTATTGAACAATGTATTCACCCTTTTGTTCCACTACCTTCTGCCATTTTCCAGGCAACTTCATAATTCTATCTTCCCAAAACTTTTTATCTTTTTGAGCAAAGAACTGTTCCAGGTGCCTTTTACAGTCTTCCAGGGAACTGAAAATTTTTCCATTAAGAGAATTTTGTAAAGACCGAAATAAATGGAAATCCAAAGGTGCAATGTCTGGTGAATATGGCGAATGAATCAGAACTTCCCAGACAAGCTCTAAGAGTTTTTGCCTGGTCATCAAAGAATCATGCAGTCTTGTGTTATCCAGATGAAAGATTATGCGTTTTCTGTTGACTAATTCTGGATGCTTTTCAGCGAGTGCTGCTTTCAGTTGGTCTAATTGGGAGCAGTACTTGTTGGAATTAATCGTTTGGTTTTCTGGAACAACTTCATAATAGAGGATTCCCTTCCAATCCCACAATATACACAACATCACCTTCTTTGGATGAAGACCGGCCTTTGGTGTGGTTGTTGGTGGTTTATTTCGCTTGCCCCATGATCTCTTCCATTCCACATTGTTATACAGTATCCACTTTTCATCACCCATCACAATTTGTTTTAAAAACTGAATGTTTTCATTACATTTCAGTAGAGAATGGCATGTGGAAATATGGTCAAGAAGGCTTTTATTGCTTAACTTATGTGGAACCCAAACATCAAAGCAATTCACATAACCAAGCAGGTGCAAATGATTTTCAATGCTTGATTTGGATATTTTGAGTATGTCGGCTATTTCCCACTTGGTATAACATTGATTGTTCTCAATTATTGTTTTGATTTGATTGCTATCAATATCAACTGGCCTACCCGATCATGGAGCATCGTCCAGTGAGAAATATCCAGCACGAAACTTAGCAAACCACTTCTGACATGTTCGATCAGTCACAGCACCTTCTCCATACACTGCACAAATCTTTTTGTGCGTTTCAGTTGAGTTTTTAC
This sequence comes from Balaenoptera musculus, assembly GCF_009873245.2. Taxonomy (NCBI): domain Eukaryota; kingdom Metazoa; phylum Chordata; class Mammalia; order Artiodactyla; family Balaenopteridae; genus Balaenoptera; species Balaenoptera musculus. The sequence goes on from NC_045788.1 coordinate 43,335,964, forward strand.
CTTTCTTGAAATAATAAAGCATAACATGCAGAAAACATTGTTTTCTTCCATCTTCAACATTAAAATGGCTACACAAAAATTCACCAATTTTGATGTTTTTTAAATGCACGCTGATATGACAGCTGTCACATACAATCTAACAAAATTGTTTCCAATGAAGTTAAAGACAACTAAGTGCTATTAGAGCCATCTTATGGAAAAAAAGGAACGAACCTTCTGGGCCACCCAATATTTTGTAAAGTAACCCCTTACTGATATAAGGTTTGCAAATATCTTCTCCTCTGTAGGTTGCCTTTTCACTCTGTTGATTCTTTTTCTTTGTTGTGCAGCTTTTATTAATTTGATACAGTCTCACTTGTTTATTTTTGATTTTGTGGCTTGTGCTTTTTGGTATTGTATCTATGAAATAATTGCCAAGACCAATGTCATGAAGGATTTTTCCCTGTTTTCCTTCAGGAGTTTTACAGTTTGGAATCTTATGTTTAAGTCTTTAATTCATTTTTGAGTTGATTTTTGTGTATGGTGTAAGATAAGGGACTAATTTCATCCTTTTGCACGTAGATACCCAATTTTATCTTCACCGTTTGTTGAAAAGACTATCTTCATTGTGTAGTCTTGGCATCCTTATGGAAAATCAGTTGACTGCATATGTATGGATTTATTTCTGGGCTCTTTAGTCTGTTCCATTGGTCTATATGTCTGTCTTTATGTCAATACTATTCCATTTTTATTACTGCAGCTTTGTAATAATATATTTTGAAATCATGAAGTGTGATGCCTTCAGCTTTGTTCTTCCTTCTCAAGATTGTTTTGGCTATCTGTGGTCTTTTGTAATTACATATGAATTTTAGAATTGGACAGGCTTTTAATCACTAAGTTGCATTTTCTTTAAGGTTCAAGTCATGGAATCTGTGTGGTTGTAGCAGTAAGCATAGAATGATCAGGCTAAGTGTCTGATGCTATTGCACTAAAGGTTTTTGGTTGAACATAGATAAGAATATCTAGTTTAGAAATACAATATAGAATTTGGTGATCATTTTATGGTAATGTAAATTTTGCAAATTCTTTCTGTAGGTTTTTGCTTATTGTTTTCTTTTTGTGAATATAGTCCTACCCTTATACTTCTTTCTGCACACATGTCTATATCATTTACAGAAGCTTAACATTTTCTTTTCTATTTGACAAATATAAAATATAATCATATACATTTGATATCAATGATTTTCAAAATATTAGAAATAATACAAGTATGTAGATTGGGATCTCATGTCCATTCTTATTATTGTTACTAATCTCTCTTCACTTTTTTCCTTTCCTTGAATTCTTCTTTCCTCACCCTCTCTCTCCTTCTCCTTGCCCTGTTTCCTTCTCTCTCTCTCTCTTCTTTTTCCTTCTGGATCAAGGTGAGGGAAGGATTCAGTAGTGCTGATATATTATAAAGCATTCTTTTCTAAGTGTGAGTCTGTGTATCTCTAATGTGTGAGTATATCCATATATTTTCTTTTTTAGAGCCTGCATATCAAATGCCTTCTTGAAAAACTAAAGTAAGTACTTGAACTGAAGTAATTATTTTCCTTCATCATAGAGAAAAGAAAGAAGCCTACAAATAACTTTTTCTTTATTTTCTGGTAGCCTGCCACAGATGAAGTTTACACTAATTAGAAACCGTCTGGAGGCATGAGAACAGATTGAGCCTTCGGCTGGAAGTGCTTCCTGACAGGTGGTTCACCACAAAGCAACATTACAATTACCTAACATACTGTTTGATTTGTGTAAACCTCATTACTACTCACATTATTTAATGAACTATGAGCATTCCTTCAGCTCCCTGCAGATTGCAGTGCTCCATTTCCATTTCAATTCAGGAATGAAGATTGCATGGTTTAAACCCATTTGCTTTTTTAAGGCAAATATTGCCTTGAATTTATAATTCTGAATTTGAATAGAAGTTTTAAAACATCTACCTAAAACCAATAATGAAACATGCAGGCAAAGTTTGTTCATAATATTAATAATATTAAGATTTAACCTCTTGGGTTATATTTCCCCCATGAATAAAAGAGAAAAGCTGATTTTTCCAAATATGTAAGAATGTATATGTTCAGTATGTGTTCCCATATGTAGTGAGGTGCAAAATTAAAGCAATTATCCAGATAATTCAAGCCTCAAACCACAAAACTGCCTCAATTCTTAAGTTTTCTGTGTACATTCCATTTGAATAAAACCAAAATGTTGTATTTTCTTCTAAAAACGTATAATTTTTTTTATATCTACCTTAGCCTAAGATCTCATGTTCTAATATCTCATGAATTTTTTGTTCTGAAAACAGAACAATAGGTTATTTACAGTTTCCCAGAGAAGTGATTCTGGCTAAAAGAATCTGATAACAATAGATATAGTTTTCTATAATTTATTCTATCAAAATTGTTTTTCCTAGGTTGCCTATATGTGCCTAGCATTGTGTTACATCCTCATAATAAACAAACTCAAGATTTTTTATTGGCTGGAGCTAAAGTTCAATCAGTTTTCAAGCTGAACAAAATTTCACCTCAACACACTTTTCAGGTCTTTATCACTATTACCTACTTCCAGAAGTTTCTATTCCTATCAAATGGTTTAATGTCCCCTAGACACTCCCCTATTCTAGCAATGCCCTCCTAAAGGCATCCTCTATTTTTCTCCTCCCATGCTTACTCATCAGCAAGGAAGCAACTGAGTCCAGTTCTGCCTGACTTCAAGAACTGACCCTTCAACACTGTCTATCTGACCTTCCGGACCCAGCAAAAATACTCTCTATAAGTCCTGATGACCTAATCATGCTGCAGTTACCAACTACCCACCCCAAACCCATGACATAACAATACAAAAGTTGCTCACTTGTGGTTCATTTCCAATGTCAGTTTCTAGACAATCTGTTCATTCATTGGAGACACTCAGAAATACAGTCAAATGGAAGCTTCCTCTACACCTGTATTTCCATTATCACAGGGATGGGATAATTAGAATGTGATGAATCATGCAATAACTCTGTGGTAGATTAAAAATAATTGAGATTTTTATTCCTACGTTTTTATTAAGTCATGGAGTTTAATTCCTGTCCTGTAAATCTGGCCTTGCTTTAGTGACTTGTCTGATACATAGAACATGGTAAAAGTGACAATGTGTGAGTTCCAAGTCTAAGTTAAAAGATGTCCTGAAGCTTTATGTTTTAGGTAGCTCTGAGGTATCACCCTTTCAGCCATCCCTACCAAGGAGCCAGACATGTAAATGAAGCCATTTTGCAGAACAGACCAGACCTGGCACCACCAACTGAAAATTACTAACTGATCTCAGTCAACTCCACATGGAGAAGAATCTACCAGCTTATCCCCGTTTGAATTCCTAACCTAGAAATTGGGAGTTATAATAAAATGTGTGAAGGTGCTACATTTTGGAGTGGTTTATTATACAGCAATACATAAACAGAGCAAAGTCTTAAAGCTTTCACTCAGTGACACATGTTCCTTTCTTCTCATGATTAATTGGTGAAAGAAATGCCGAATGGGCAGACGATTACCAAATTCAATAACTATAACACTTGTGATTATAACAAATACCACCTTTTCTTAAAGCAATCTCTTTCCCTCCTGAATCTTTTATAAAGTATTTAATTGGCAATTACTTGTGTGCTTCTGTTGATATATTTTCTATTATTTTGAATTATTATTTTAATATTTTCCTTTGTCATTTTCTTATTGATTTCTTATAGGATGTGTTCTAATCCTTGAAACATAAAGATACCAGAAAAAAATTAAAAAGAAAAGACAACTCAAATAGAGTAGCAGTATGAGCCAAGTCAACAAGGCAGGAATGGCCACTGTGGGTAAATATAATAGTGACTAGATTTAGAAGAGAAATTGAAAATTAGAAATATTAGAGGAAAGTTATAAGAGGAAGTAGGCTGGCACTAAATGATAACAGATCTGGAAAACCAGATAGATGATTTGTATATATTTGAGACAATACTCATTTCAATAATTATTAGAAGATCATAATGAATATGGATTTGAGGCACAGCTTTCTTTGGCAAAGATGAACAGTTTCATTGAGTCTGAAGAGGATGGAACTAGAGAGTGCCGCTAGGATATGTTTTGTGATTCATATGCTACAGATGAAGGAAGCCAGGATGTCACCTCAAAATTTACCTCTTTGACTTAAAAATTGTCTTGAGCTGAAGGCAATTAAGAAGGAGCAAGCCCAGAAAAATCTTCCCCTTTTAAAAATGCCTAAAGGCAGGATATAAATTCTCCTTATATTGGACAGATTCTTAGCCTAAAGACCACACCAGAGAGATCTGCAAACAAAACATTCCATTTGTTTCTTTCCATGTATTTTCCTTTCCACAGTATTGCTTCGAAGCCTAAAACTACTTTCCTTTGTCCTATCATTTCTCTATACATTTATCGTTCTGTGTTGAAGATGCTACATAAGCTGCAATCCTAAACCACCACTTTGAGTTACTTTTCTGTTAGGTTTCTCCTATGTCATATACACCATATACGTTAGTAAAAAAATTTTTTTTTCTCTCTTCTTTTTGTTAAAGAGCCAGCTGAAAAGCTAAGATGGGTAGAGGTAAAGTTGCCTTAACTACATAGACAATATTAGTAGTGATGGTAATAGAAAGAAAAAAGGCAATCTGAATAAAGTTTCTAAATGCCAGGAGTCTATGAAGCTTATAAGACTTCTAAATGAATACAATAACTTGGCTGGGAAACTGGAAGGATAAATTGCACTGCCACAATAAAATGGAAGAGTTTAGAAGGCAACCTGATTTAGAAAGTGAAATCAATTTGTAGATTTATCTTGCATGAATTTGGGTACTTATCCTAAGACAAGTAAATTAAAATAAGAAAATATAAAACAAAATAGAAAATAAAATATTCAGGGAAAAATGAAAGCATTAAATCTTAAAAAATTCAAAAGTACTTATTTTTCCTAGAGTTCATGTGTATTCTTAGTCTCCAGTTAAACAATTCACTAATGTCCATCATTTGAAAAAATAATATCAGAAATTCAATTCCCAGGGTCTAAAAGAAAATAATAATAAACTATTTACTATATAAATGTGAAATATATCCTCTCTGAGTACCTACACACAATAAAAACTACACATAATAAACTTTTAACAAAAACTTACACAGTAAAAATATTTGACAACATACTAAATCACACATGTACAAAGCTGAAATGTACGTGGTATGATGAAGGATGAACAGTCTTAGATTCTGTTTAAATTCCACTGTATTAGCTGAAAAAAGGAAAAAGGTGATCACTTGGAATGAAGTCTTTAAGAATCTTCCAGTGCAACGTTATATTATCCCATGCCTAATTTTTAGTGGGACTGTGCAAGAAGTTTGGTGTGGGCAAGTTTTTAAAGGAATAAGAAAAATTTTACCCAGTAACTGAAAGCAAAGATTACACAGGTTCGAATAACTGAAAATGTTCACAAGCCACACTCACATGAGGCTTTTATCAAAACGTAAATAAAACAACACAGCAGGAGACAGAGAGTGCAAGCAAGTGCTGAGGTTGCAGGGGTGGTGTCTGAGAGACAACCAAGTCCAAGCTCTGCACCATCCTTTTAATTCACCTAAGGTCACCCTTAGTCTCTGGACTATTTCTGGAAAGCTTAGGCAAAAGTGTCCAGTGCTGTCTTCTATTCCCATCCAGTCATGCAGCCAAGCAGTCAAGCTGCCTAAATTTTCACATCATGAAATTTCCCATGTCATTATATATTTTTCAGAAACATGATTTTTAAAAATAGTGATATAACATTTCATCATATGGATCTACCTTCATTTAAAACATTGTTAAAAATGTAGATGGTTTCTAAGTTTTTAATAATTCTTAGTAATAATTCTTGGTAATTTTTCACAATTTTTAAAAATTATTGTATAGCATGTCACAATTATAAATAATCCTCCAATTTAAAAGAAAAAATGCCAGGTGAAAGCCATCAACAAACAAAGTGGCCCTGGATGCTGAAGAGGGGGATTTTGTTATTTACCTAATTAGAAAGTCTTCCTCCCTCATCTTGACCAAGAGTCAAAGCCAGATTTTCAGGAGCCCTCAGAGGTAAGAATAGAGTTGTCTTCCTGCACTTGCAAAATACCTCTATCCTACGTACTGGAATAGTAAGAAAAAATCCTAAGTGACTATCTGTGTGGTATTTTTTTTTTTTCAGTAAGTTTTGAAATCAACTTTAGAAATGTATTCTTTGAATAATGGCACACTGAAATTGTTGCTGTTTATGGAAATTTAATGAAAAACTGAACTGACATGAACTAAACTGAATTTTTCCATAAGACCTATAAGTTGTCTCATTTTTATAGAAAATTTCATTTTCTTTCATGGGTGAAAGTTTTTCTTTTCAATTGCATTTTAGGATACAATAATGAAAACATGTAAAACTAAGGAGAATCCCAGAGCACTGGAAGAATATACTCTTTGTTTTCTAAGAATATGGCCAAATGATTTAAAAATATCTTTTGCATGTAGACCTTGGGGAAAATTGTGTACACTAAATTTGCCCACGGTGGTTTAACTTTTCCATTTATCTTCTTTTCCTTCCTGCACAAGCCCTTTTCAGTATTATCTCCCCTAAATTCCAACCTTAGTAATTGGGAAGAATAAAAGCAGTTTTCCAGTAATTTCTATCTCACCTGATTACTGAGGGAACATTGCCAAGGGAAGAAAAGAAAGCAGGTGACCCAAGCTAATGTCTTTGTCAACATGGTCTTCTGGGTAAACAAATAACATTAACATTCTTTCCAGGGAGAATCTATTGCTATGGAATGTTCTCAAAAGTTGCTCCTGGTAAAGGATCGCTTATGATAAGGAAATCTAGAATCTATGGATTTTTGATGCATGGCTCTTTGAAGAATGTCACATAAGCTATACAACTCTTTGGGCATAAAATGGGGTTGTGTACTTTGGGCCAGAGAGTGTCTGTCTGACAGGAGAAAGGAGGACAGGGAGGGCTGGCTGCAGTGTGTGTCTGTGTGCCTATGTTGTGGACCTTTCTCTGCTTTGTCTGAACCTCTTGATTTCCTAGATCCTTGAAACCTCTAACATGTGTGAGTCTGATTTAGCAAACTAATCCATTGTAATAGCTCAGTAACTCATAATATTATGTACTTTCCTATGGCTAACATAATTATCCTAAGGGATACTTGCATTTGGAAAGATGATAAATGCTTTAAATACGTAACTTATTTCTAATTCTAGAATGCCATTCATTTGCAAAGACAGCATAATAGATGGATTAAGCAAAAAGCCTGTTGTGTTTTATTTTAGTTTTTTTTTTTTTCTGTTTTATTTTAATGAGAAGGTCTGAGTTACGAGCTCTTCTAAATTTTGATTTTACTTTCCCCTCTGACTTGTGATCCCACATTGTTTTCCTTTGCAATTTTCCAGGCTTCATCATCACTATGGGACCTTTTTTTAGAATAGTATTTGTGTGTACAGTGTCAAATATTTATGTTGCACACTATCTAAATTAAATTCTTTAGGATCAGGTCATACCTGATATTCCTTTATACTAAGCACAATGCTAGGCCAATAATATATTCACATTATAAATATGAATAAAAATAATAAAAATGAAAGTAGCTTTAGGAGTGTAGTCCTAAAACTTCATGTTCTTTAAAATAACACTGGCATGTAGTCATAGCCATATATGATAAGGGCCACCATTTCTGTGTGTAGGGAGTGTGAATAACCCAACACCAAAAGAAATACATAGAGAATGTAATTTTTACATGTATATTAAAATAGAATATAAAATTGTTTGCAAAATACACACAATGTAACCAAGCAGGCCAAAGGAGCCCTTACAGAGTTAATGAAAACTTAATTGCACTAAAAGTTATTTTTCAAAGACACAAAAATCCTGTAGGGGAGTGTAAGTGGAGTTATATTTATAAATGTTCATATTTTTTGTTATAAATGTATCATTAGTCATCCAGAAGGAAAAAAATTACAAGAATTTAAACAATTGGTAAAAGTATTTTTTTAATGAGGTATATTAATATGAACAAAATGTATTGTAAATACCCATGAATCATTTATTAGAATGAAAGAAGAAATAACATAGATATAGAAGAAATTATTCCAATATTTAATCACATTACATTGTAGATGGGAAAATTCAAAAATTACTGGGGGTAGGAACCCACAAAAGATTTAGGAAAATAAAGATAATTAATACTAACAGGAAAGCCTCAATTTATTAAATTTTCTCCTATACTTGAAGGATTAAAAAGTATATTAAAATGATGTAGTGAAAGGAAGTGACTTTCAGAATATGCTGTTGGTAATTATAATCATTTCAATGTTTTATACCTACAGGTGTATAATCATGATTAACATTCAAGGTGGTCTTCTTGAGGCAATTCATTACTTTATTTAAAAAAAGACTAAATTACATTTCATATCATGGTCAGAAAGTTAACTAATAACATACAGAAATGTTTTTAGCAATGTTTTAAATAAAATGAGTTTATACTGGCAAATTTATTTTCATTAACTTATAAGTTCAAAGATTTGAATGTAAAGGGAAAAAGTCGATATGGTCCAAGACCATACAAATCATAAAGAACATGGAAACTACTTAACTGGGATATTTAAAATGAATTCTAAGACACAAGTTATCATTTCCTTAAATTATAACACTTTATAATACTAAAATCTGAGATACAGACAGTGGCATTACATGAGGGGATCTACACTGCCTTACAAAATGTGATGGCTTTATAGCATGTTCAGAAATTCTTTGACATTCCTCCCTTCAAAAGGTGAAGCCTAATTCCTCTCCTTTTGAAGGTGGGTCAGGTTTAGTGACTAGCAGCTAATGAACAGAATATGGCAGAAGTAAAACTATGTGACTTTTAAGATTAGTTTATAATAGGTATAGTTTTCACTTGGTTCTAGTTCTCTGATGGAGGGTTGCCATGCCATGAGGACACTCAAGCAGTCTATGGAGAGACCCATGTTGTAAGGAAATGAAACCTCCCACCAACAACCAGCACCACCTTGTCAACCATGTGAGTGAGCCACCTTGGTAAAAAATCCTCTGGTCCCAATCAAGCTTTCAGTTGACTCTGGCTTTGAGTCATTAAATTTGTGGTGATGTGCTATAGCAGCATCAGGAAATTAATACATTACCTGTATGACTTCTCAACTGTCTTATATACAGATAGTCCAATCTGGACTCTACCCCAATTCCTTTGCATTCCAAAATTTCACCCCCAGTCCTAAAACACTGAAAGGTCACTGTAACTGGAAATCAAATTAATAGTTTATCAGCAAAGATCAACATACAAAATCCTAACAAAGGGGAAAAAATAAAACTATGACATAAAATTAAAGGCTTTAAAGGGGACTAATTTATTCTGAAATAAGGTAGACCAGTTTATGTGAAATAAAGACACTTAAGTATACATGAAGCAGTCAATAAGAATCTTAGTAACTAGGTTAAGAAAGCAGTCGTTCAAACTCAACTACGTTAGGTTTATGAATAGAAAAGCTTTATCTGGCCTGTTACTTGTGTATTTCATACTTAGCACATGATCTGCCTATAGTACATTGGCCCATAATTATTTGTCAAATACATTTCATCTAAAAATTGAAGGATAAATAATTCAACATAAAGATGTACTCTAGGTAATATAAATCTCGTTTTCAAGTAGAAAAAATATTGCTAAAATTTCCAAAATTTTTTCTTAATGCAAAAATTTTCATTGTTAATAAAATCTAAATATGCTCAATGTTTTCTGATATAGATTGCTGTTATCATCAATGAACCATTAGGTTCATTTTATGAACCATTAAGTCAGCCAATGTTCCAATTATAGTGGAATAAGAGCCTTATAAAATCTGGGGGCCAAAAGGGAATTGATAATTTTTAAAAGGAGGTGATGACTGAGAAGCAGAAAGCATGGATAACACCAAAATGTAGTCAGAACAGCAAAAGATGAGTTAAAGAATGATCTGCATTAGATAATAATTTAATATAGCAGGGGACATTAAATCCAAGAAGGTCTAAGTAAAGGAAAGAAAACCATCAAGCAAATTTTAAGTCCAAATTCAAGTGATTATTAAATGGAATACAGCTGGTTTAATTCATAGGGATCTTTGATCTAAGATGAAGTGCAGGGACTCAGAACATGCTGTGATATGTTCTGTGTATTTTGCTGGCATATGAAATCTGCAAGGTAATCAGTGATTCTAAAATAATTTGTGAATCATAGATCCAGATCAACTTTTAAGGACATTTTTGAAATTACAGTGACCTGTTTTCACAATCATAAAAGTACAGGCTTCATAAAGCTTAATTTCAACAAAAGTGCCCAAAACAGATGTGTTACACTAAGATGTTAGATAGGTTCATAAATTATCATATCTTTAAAATACCTCATACTTTTGTATCCTCCCATTCCCATCTTAGGCATCATAATCTAGATTCCCTATCATCTTACACATCTGGTTTTAAAACTTTGGAGTAATATTGGAAAGTAAATTCATAGGCAATTTAGCTATGACAGTTTTTGAAGTGGCGTAATACCCTGCATGTTTATATATATATATATATATATATGTGTGTGTGTGTGTGTGTGTGTGTGTATACGTATCTACACATTATATATATTATATATATGATATGTGTATATATATATATATATATATATATATATATATTCTATTGTAACAAAATTCAAGTCGAGGGAATAGTATAATCCACAATCCATCTTCTACTATTATCAACCCATGACCAATCTTGCTTTATTTATACTCTCTTGTCTACAGTTCTCATCTTCAGATTACTTTGAAGCAATCCCAGGAACTGTATTATTTCATCTTAAATATTTTCTTTTTATGTTTCTAAAAGATGCTTATTTTTTGTTGTTATTTATCCCATCTCTTTTATATCTATAATTTATATTATTTTATGTTTTCTTTCTATTTTTGTTAGTTATATACTTTTTACTATTCTTTTAGTGTTTCCTGTATGTATCTTTAACATTACCACCTAATAAAAATTCTTAGTTTTACCAATTCTGAGAGAGTTGTAGAACTTCAGATTCTTTAAAATTTGTTTTTGCTCAATCAGATTTTTCCTTTTTTGGCATGCATTGCTTTTCCTAATATAATCTGAACAGTATAAGACATTATAATTATTGTGTTCTTCAGTTGGTATTTATTTTATTGACCTACATATTTACCTTCTGTGATGGTCTTCATTTCCCCTGAATAGTCATGCTTCTGTCTGGAAATTTTTCCTTTTCTACCAGAAGAACTGTGTTTAATTTTTTAAGTGCAGGCCTGCTGGTGACAAATTTCCTTGGTCACTGTTTGCTTAGAAAAGTCTTTACTTCGTTTTCTCTTCTGAAGGATATTTTCACTGGGCAAATATTTCTAGATGCGTTTACTTCCTTTTATCACTTTATATACGTCTTTCATTGCTTTCTGGCTTTCAATGTTTCTGTTGAGTAGTCAGTCACCTATCTATCATATTGTTGGCCCTTTGAAAGTAATGTGTCTTTTTTTTCTGACCGCTTTTAAACCTTTTTTCTAAGATTACCAACAGGTTTACCTTATATGCATGGGTGTGGTTTTCTTTGGTTTAGAGGTTTGCTAACTTCCTGAATCTGAGGGTTGATATATCTCATCAGTTCAGAAAATTCTCAGCCATTATCACTTCAAAAGTTATTTCTACCATATTATCTCTTTTGTTTCCTTTTGAGATTCCACTAGCACACAAGTTAGACCTTTTGCATATAACCCACGTCTCTTCTTTTTATTAATTAAAATACTTTCTGTATTTTATTAGAGTATTTTTTATTGACCTGTCTTTGAGTTCATTGATCCTGTATTTTCTGTTAAAGCCATCCAGTGAGCTCTTAATTTTATTTTTCAACTCTAGAATGTTCATTTTATTCCTTTTTAAATTTAAGATTCCAATTATTTTTTGAAAATCCTTATTCTGCTTTTTTCTCATTTTAAAAATTTTGTTAATAAATTTATCATAGTTATTTCAAAGACTGTGTCTGCTTATTCTAGTAACTGTGTCTGTTAATTCCAGTAACTGTGTAGTCCACATATATTGTCTGATATTTCCCTCGATTATCAGCCATTGCTTTTGTCTCTCACATGCTTCATCATTTTTGTTATTATATGCTGAAAATTGTGTACCAAAAAAAAAAAAAAAAAAGAATCCAGATGATCTCATCTTTCACCAGTCATGGGTCTCTCTTTACCTTATTAAGTAATATAATCAGGAGTTGAGCTGGGTCAGGCTAGATTGCAGTTTTAGTAAAAATCAGTCCATCTTAATTTCACCCTTGTTTTTAAGGCATGACCCTTCCAGTATAATGGGGCTCTCTCCTTGGCCTTGATGTACTGTGGGAGATCAAACTCTGTCCTTCAGATATTCCAAATCAAGCTTTTTCTTTTTCAGTTCCAAGTAGTTCAAAATTGAGCAGTATCTTAAGGGGAATAAAATTGTTGTGCCTGAGGTAAATATCCTTCCAATAGGTCTTTTTTTTTTTTTTTCCTAAGCACTATAAGATGTGGGAGATTGACTCTGCCTTTTACAAACGTTCAACCCAGTTCCCCAGTCTCCTAAACAGCATCAGAACTCAACAAATGTCCAATGATACAAACTATGAGTTTCTTTCTCTCTAGTTTCCAATTGTTCCTATCAGCCTCACATGACCACTACATTTTAGGTTAATTTCTCTTTCTCCTAACAGATTTTTTTTGGTCTAGAAAAATCCCAATACTTTTAGCCAATTCCAAGAATTAATGAACTCCCAGAGGAGAGCATTAGCTTCTGTTAGAAAAGTTCTTTTCTTTATGGAATATTTGCTTGTCTAATCCTCATGGCACCACAAATCTCTGATACCATTACAATATTATCTTGTAATTTAGGCAAGCTTTCTTTTTGTTGAGCCATATGAAATTTCCAATATTTTTTAGGTCAAAAACAAATTGCCCCAAGAGACTTAGCCAGCCTTGACCTATCATGTTTTATTCATAAGCAGAATTTTTATATACAAAGACTTTTTACAATATATATTTAGCTCATTTGCAGCCTGCAAAACAATCTTTATGTTTTAAATCCAATAAAATGATTAATTCATTTATACAACAAAGAGTTAATACACGCCTTTTATTATTCTCAGACTTAGTGTTACATGCTGAACATGCAATAACTGGCAAAACAGACTCAGTTCCTACCTAGATAAGCTGAAATCTTTCATCAGGGAGACATCTTTGTCCACAAATTCACAGAAATACATAATCTAAAAAAGTATCTAGATGAAAAATTCTGTTGAGCTATAAAAATATTTATAAAGTGGACCTGATCTAGTCTGAGGAGTTTAGATAAGTCTTCTATAAGAAGTGGCTTTTAAATTCATAGCTGAAGAATACATTAAGTAACACAAAGCTGCGATTTAACATGTAGATAAGTGCAGTACTAAATAAATGTAGATAAATGGAAGTATATTTGCCAAAAATGAGGGTACCTTAGAGAAATAATAACTCATAATCCTATAATAAAATAGGACACATGATGTTATGTGAACCCTTGAGTGTCATTTAATCTGGCTTTGGTGGGCCAGAGTATGTGCCTATAGAATTTTCCATCTAAGCTCACACAGGAAAGGTGAGTTGATGTCAGCCATGAAAATATAGGGAAATCCTATATTTTAGACAAAGGGAATTACAGAGAAAAACATGACAGTCCCTTAAGATGTTTGAAAATAACATAAAGATAAATAGCTATTCAAGGATTTTCATCAGGGAGCTGACATGACCTGTTTAGCATTTTATAAACTTTACTCTGAATTCAATGTGCTGAAAGATCTGGAGAGAAAAAGCCTATAATCAAGAGGTGACTATTCCAGGATGGAAATGAGTAATCAAAATTCCAGAGAGCATTGTAAACAGTGGCTATTTTGAGAAATTTTAGAAGACTGATGAGTCAGGGCTTTTCATTTGATTTGATCTGGGGGTTTAAGAAAGAAGAAAGATAATATAGGGAGTAAGGGAAGAGAGCAGCAAGCTTGTCATCTGAGGGAGATAGATTGGAATTTGATATTGATGAAGTCAATTTTTAATGAGACTGAAATTTAAAACATAGCCTATGTAGGCATTTGGTTTTAGTTATGCTGAAATAAAGGTCATTAGTGTTTAGAAAGGTAAAACAACTAAGAGGCTAGGATATATAAGATTAAGCAAAGTGGATATTGAAGTCAATCAAGTGGATAGTAACTGGAAAGATCTCTAGGTAGAATGACATTGAGAAGGTTTAGAGGGTGTAAAACTTTTAATACAGATGAGAATGTTGAAGATGGGAGAATACATGAATTATCCTCAGAAGTTGACATCAGACACCACTTTTACCATGTTAATTCCACTTAACCTTATTTATGTTTTGTTTTAGTTATAAAATCATGTATATTCTGACACTTTTGTTTTGATATTAGTATAAAGTAAGAAAATGTGCCAGCCATGAAAGTAAATCACAAGAGCACAGGGTAGTAATTCATTTGGAAAATAGGGTTAGCTGTAATAGCAATATGATATTAGCCTAAAGAGTAAATTTTAACTTATATAAATATAGCAAATTGCTTTTGTGAAACAAAGAGTTCAGTACAACCGTGAAGAAAAGAATAAGACTCTTTCATTTTACCTGGTGGAAGTAAATGGATACCGATACTGACAAGGATGTTCCTTCCTGTGCTTATATTTTTACTAAAGAAGTCAGAAGAGTTGTCAATTTTAGTTAAATGCTGCTATATTCAAGGAACTTGGACTTTGAAAATGGCACAGAAAAACAAAGAAGGATATATAGGGCAATCCTGACAATATTTAAATCAGTCCTAACCCATAATGCATATCAGGGGAAGATAAATTATTGTAAAGTTATCTTATCTCTGTTCAAAGTTCAAATAAAATCTTTGCACTTTTGTAAAAAAAAAATAAAATAATAATAATTTCCTAAAAGAGTATTCCCCAAAATAAAAGATGTAAAGATTTGCTATGTTTTGCTTACCTGCTCTTGTGAAAATCTTATTCAGATACACAGCTCAGGAAAAAATATCCCTGAGTGTATAAGCAGCTAAGGAAACAGTGACATCTACAGCAGCAATAGTTAACATAACATTTGTAAGTGATATCCATCACAAACCAAATATATCTATTTCATATTCAGTCTGGAGAGTGGGAGCCGAGTGACAGCTCATGTGCGTGTATGCAATCTAAATGATGAGAGGTGAATCATTCAAATCCTCTTTACTGTAATAAGAATGGAGAAACCTGCTGTAACTAGCTCAGAAAAAAAATGACCATCTCTCACTCAAGTAATGTATAAAATGTAGATTGTGTAAAGTGGTTTCTTTTGTGAGGTCATGAAGGAAGGTCTACACATCTGTGTGTAGAAAATAATTTTGGAATATTGTGTCACAAAACAAATCAGAACCAAGGGGCCATACACACACACACATATCCATCTACACAGAGAATATAAGTCAGAAAAGAAAAAAATAGAAATGTAATCTGAAGTCTTGTTTCCTCCTAGCAAGTAAATCTCTATGTCATTTTCTATATATGACTCATTATTAAGTTCCACCTCTGTCTTGTACATGTCATTACTTTCTTTCTACCTACTGAATATCTATCTACTTTTTCTCCAAATCTGATTATTTCCCAATTACCTTCAAGAGGTAGGTTCATGGTCACCCTTTTCAAAAAGCATCTCTGTGTTCATGTTCTAGACCAAGATGAGGGTCAAACTGATATTAGCAACTAGTATTAGTAGTTGTTGAAGTTATGCTAAACACACGATGGGAAAGACAGATTGCATAGGGTATAATTCAGGTCAGGCCAGACATGGAACACTCCCAAAACCAAGGTATTCAAAATAAGAAAGGCAAAGTTCAAAGGCAGAAAGTATAATAAAGACTACACAAAGTCTCTGATCCCTTGAGTCAGACAAAGGGAAACTTTACTTCTCTGGCCAGCTCTGTGAAAAGTACAAGAAACTGACAAACTCTCAGTTTGGACTAAAGAATTCTATTCTCTGCTTTCAACCAAGGTTTCACAAACTTCTTCTACTGGTCTGTAAATAAGCTTTCACTGGTTTGCAAGAGGAAAAACTGTGAAAAATGAGCATTAATGTAATTAGTTCTTTATACGGCAACATTTATTAAAATTAAGACTGTCCTGTGTTTAGAGATTATGTTATTCCTACACTCTTGGTGATAATAAATGATAATTTGAATTATTTGTTTTACTTGTTTCCAGGTCTTCATTCTGTAAATTAAATATCAGAACTTATACTTTAGTTACTGAATTCCCGCCCCCCCCGCCCCCCGCAGCCGGGGTTTATTAAAAAAAAAAAATCAAAGGGATCTACTGTCACTTAATTACTCTATAGATAAAATTCTTCTTGATAAGTGGATATCAAAGAATTTTGTAACTCTGAAAAACCTTCTCAATTCTTCAGGAGACTTTTTAATCTCCATTCTTTCATTCATGCCCTCAAAAAACGTTACTAAACCTTACCATATGCCTGACAGTATACTAATCACCTAGGATATATGTGAAAATGCCAGACAAGTTTCCTTCTCTAACAGAGCTTAAATTCTACTTCAGGAATAACAATAAGCAAACAAACAATAAGCAAATAACAATAAAAAACAATAAGCAAATAAATTAAATAATTAAATAATAAATAAATTAAATTGTTAAAAAACAATAAGCAAATAAATTAATTTATAGATGCATAGCTCACATAAAAACATAGAATATATAGTATGTCTAAAATTAAAATACAACTATGTGAAAGTCACTGAGTAGTTATTTATATTTGGAAGATCATCATGGAAAGTCTTTCTGAGAGGTAACATTTAAGTGAAGATCAGATTGACAGTTAGAAGCCAGTCAAGGAAAGCCTCTTTCAGGAAGATGGAAGAGCAGCTGGAAAAAAAGGCCTGAAGGCATATTCTATGGAGAGTGACTGATGCCCCCGGAGCTGCGCAGTGCAGGAGGGCTAATTCCAAAACAAAAAGAAGGCAGGTATGCTGAAAAATATTAGGCAAGACTAAGGAAAAGGAGTAGGTTATGGTCAGAGAGATAATGAGGATTATGAAATCAATTCCAAAACACTGTCTCCTCAAATTTAATCTTTCATTCAATAATAACTCATATCTATTGGATGTTCAATATAGTTCATATGTGCAATTACTCATTCCTCACAATAAGGCTTTAATTTTTACTTTTTAGACCTCCATTTTATAAAGGCAAAACTGAAGTACAGTAATCTGTGCTCCATCATACAGATAATAAATGAGAAATAGTACTTGAGTGCATGCAATCTAACTTTAAACTCTTAAGTAGGATGTTACACTTACTGATATGTTCCTTGCAGTTACTTCATGACCATGCCATAAAAAGATGGATGTCCTTATGAAATTTAAATTCTATTTGAAGAAAATGTATTTGGTTAAAAACTCTAAATAACTGACTTGAGGATTAAAATATGTTTACCAACATGAGTGCTTTGGACTAGAATTTCAATGAATGAGGGTATTTTGTTTGCCACAATTGGGAGGGGTGGGGAGTGGCTACTGGCATGAAATGGGTAGACACCAGAGATGCAGCTCAACATTCTACAATACACAGGATAGATCCCATAATAAAGAATCAGGAACAATCATTGACAGGAAGACACTGGAACTCACCAAAAAAGATATCCAACATCCAAAGACAAAGGAGAAGCCACAATGAAATGGTAGGAGGGGCACAATCACAATAAAATGAAATCCCATAACTGCTAGGTGGGTGACTCACAAACTGGAGAACATTTATATAACAGAAGTCCACCCACTGGAGCAAAGGTTCTGAGCCCCACGCCAGGCTTCCAAACCAGGGGGTCCAAAAACGGGAGGAGGAATTCCTAGAGAATCAGACTTTGAAGGCTAGTGGGATTTGATTGTAGGACTTCGACAGGACTGGGGAAAACAGAGACTCCACTCTTGGAGGGCACACACAAAGTAGTGTGCAGATCGGGACCCAGGCAAAGGAGCAGTGATCCCATAGAGACTGAACCAGACCTACCTGCTAGTGTTGGAGGGTCTCCAGCAGAGGCGGGGCTGGCTCTGTCTCACCATGAGGACAAGGACACTGGCAGCAGAAGTTCTGGGAAGTACTCCTTGGCGTAAACCCTCCCAGAGTCCGCCATTAGCCCCAACAAAGAGCCCGGGTAGGCTCCAGCGTTTGGTCGCCTCAGGCCAAACAACCAACAGGGAGAGGACCCAGACCCACCCATCAGCAGATAAGTGGATTACAGTTTTGCTGAGCTCTGCCCACCAGAGCAACAGCCAGCTCTATCCACCACCACTCCCTCAAATCAGGAAACTTGCACAAGCCTCTTAGATAGCCTCATCTACCAAAGGGCAGACAGCAGAAACAAGAAGAACCACAATTCTGCAGCCTGTGGACAAAAACCACATTCACAGAAAGATAGACAAGATGAAAAGGCAGAGGGCTATGTACCAGATGAAGGAACAAGATAAAACCCCAGAAAAACAACTAAATGAAGTGGAGATAGGCAATCTTCCAGAAAAGGAATTCAGAATAATGATAGTGAAGATGATCCAGGACCTTGGAAAAAGAATGGAGGCAAAGATCGAGAAGATGCATGAAATGTTTAACAAAGACCTAGAAGAATTAAAGAACAAACGAACAGAGATGAACAATACAATAAATGAATGGAAAACTATACTAGAAGGAATCAATAGCAGAATAACTGAGGCAGAAGAACAGATAAGTGATCTGGAAGACAGAATGGTGGAATTCACTGCTGCAGAACAGACTGAAGAAAAAAGAATGAAAAGAAATGAAGACAGCCTAAGAGACCTCTGGGACAACATTAAACGCAACAACATTCACATTATAGGGGTCCCAGAAGGAGAAGAGAGAGAGAAGGGACCTGAGAAAATATTTGAAGAGATTTTATTTGAAAACTTCCCTAACATGGGAAAGGAAATAGCCACCCAAGTTCAGGAAGCGCAGTGAGTTCCATACAGGATAAACCCAAGGAGAAACATGCCGAGACACATAGTAATCAAAATGGCAAAAATTAAAGACAAAGAAAAATTATTGAAAGCAGCAAGGGAAAAATGACAAATAACATACAAGGGAACTCCCATAAGGTTAACAGCTGATTTCTCAGCAGAAACTCTACAAGCCAGAAGGGAGTGGCATGATATACTTAAAGGGATGAAAGGGAAGAAACTACAACCAAGATTACTCTACAGGGCAAGGATCTCATACAATTCAATGGAGAAATCAAAAGCTTTACAGAGAAGCAAAAGCTAAGAGAATTCAGTACCACCAAACCAGCTCTACAACAAATGCTAAGGGAACTCCTCTAAGTGGGAAACACAAGAGAAGAAAAGGACCTACAAAAACAAACCCAAAATAATTAAGAAAATGGTCACAGGAACATACACATCGATAATTACCTTAAACGTGAATGGATTAAATGCTCCAACCAAAAGACACAGGCTTGCTGAATGGATACAAAAACAAAACCCATATATATGCTGTCTACAAGAGACCCAATTCAGACCTAGGGACACATTCAGACTGAAAGTGAGGGGATAGAAAAAGTTATTCCATGCAAATGGAAATCAAAAGAAAGCTGGAGTAGCAATACTCATATCAGATAAAATAGACTTTAAAATAACGAATCTTACAAGAGACAAAGAAGGATACTATATAATGATCAAGGGATCGATCCAAGAGGAAGGTATAACAATTGTAAATATTTATGCACCCAACATAGGAGCACCTCAATACATAATGCAAGTGCTAACAGCCATAAGATGGGAAATCGACAGTAACACAATAATAATGGGGGACTTTAATACCTCACTTACACCAATGGACAGATCATCCAGACAGAAAATTAATAAGGAAACACGAGTGTTAAATGACACAATAGACCAGATACATTTAATTGATATTTATAGGGCATTCCATCCAAAAACAGCAGATTACACTTTCTTCTCAAGTGCTCATGGAACATTCTCCAGGATAGATCACATCTTGGGTCACAAATCAAGCCTCAGTAAATTTAAGAAAATTGAAATCATAACCAGCATCTTTTCTGACCACAAAGCTATGAGATTAGAAATCAATTGCCGGGGAAAAAACGTAAAAAACACAAACACCTGGTGGCTAAACAATACGTTTTAAATAACCAAGAGATCATGAAAGAAATCAAAGAGGAAATCAAAAAATACCTAGAGACAAATGACAATGAAAACATGATGATCCAAAACCTACGGGATGCAGCAAAAGCAGTTCGAAAAGGGAAGTTTACAGCTATAAAAGCCTACCTCAAGAAACAAGAAAAATCTCAAATAAACAATCTAACTTTACACCTAAAGGAACTAGAGAAAGAAGAACAAACAGAACCCAAAGTTAGCAGAAGGAAAGAAATCATAAAGGTCAGAGAAGAAATAAATGAAATAGAAACAAAGAAAACAATAGCAAAGATCAATATAACTAAAAGCTGGTTCTTTGAGAAGATAAACAGAATTGATAAACCATTAGCCAGACTCATCAAGAAAACGAGGGAGAGGACTCAAATCAATAAAATTAGAAATGAAAAAGGAGAAGTTACAACAGACACCACAGAAATACAAAGCATCCTAAGAGACTACTACAAGCAACTCTATGCCAACAAAATGGACAACCTAGAAGAAATGGGCAAATTCTTAGAAAGGTATAACCTTCCAAGACTGAACCAGGAAGAAATAGAAAATATGAACAGACCAATCACAAGTAATGAAATTGAAACTGTGATTAAAAATCTTCCAACAAAAGTCCAGGACCAAATGGCTTCACAGGCGAATTCTATCAAACATTTAGAGAAGAGCTAACGCCCATACTTCTCAAACTCTTCCAAAAAACTGCAGAAGAAGGAACACTTCCAAACTCATTCTATGAGGCCACCATCACCCTGATACCAAAACCAGACAAAGATACTACAAAAAAAACAAAATTACAGACCAATATCACTGATGAACATAGATGCAAAAATCCTCAACAAAATACTCGCAAACAGAATCCAGCAACACGTTAAAAGGGTCATACACTATGATCAAGTGGGATTTATCCTAGGGATGCAAGGATTCTTCAATATATGCAAATCAACCAATGTGATACGCCATATTAACAAACTGAAGGATAAAACCATATGATCATCTCAATAGATGAAGAAAAAGCTTTCAACAAAATTCAACACGCATTTATGATAAAAGCTCTCCAGAAACTAGGCATAGGAGGAACCTACCTCAACATAATAAAGGCCATATATGACAAACCCACAGCAAACATCATTCTCAATGGTGAAAAACTGAAAGCATTTCCTCTAAGATCAGTAACAAGACAAGGATGTCCACTCTCACCACTATTATTCAACATAGTTTTGGAAGTCCTAGCCATGGCAATCAGAGAAGAAAAAGAAATAAAAGGAATACAAATTGGAAAAGAAGAAATAAAACTGTCACTGTTTGAAGATGACATGATACTATATAGGGAGAATCCTAAAGATGCCACCAGAAAACTACTAGAGCTAATCAATTAATTTGGTAAAGTTGCAGGATACAAAATTAATGCACAGAAATCTCTTGCATTCCTATACACTAATGATTAAAAATCTGAAAGAGAAATTAAGGAAACACTCTCATTTACCACTGCAACAAAAAGAGTAAAATACCTAGGAATAAACGTACCTAGGGAGACAAAGGACCTATATGCCGGAAACTATAAGACACTGCTGAAAGAAATTAAAGTTGATACCAACAGATGGAGAGATATACTAATTTCTTGGGTTGGAAGAATCAATTTTGTGAAAATGACTATACTACCCAAAGCAATGTACAGATTCAATGCAATCCCTATCAAATTACCAATGGCATTTTTTATGGAACTAGAACAAAAAAATCTTAAAATTTGTATGGAGACACAAAAGACCCTGAATAGCCAAAGTAGTCTTGAGGGACAAAAACGGAACTGGAGGAATCACACTCCCTGAGTTCAGACTATACTACAAAGCTACAGTAATCAAGACAATACGGTACTGGCACAAAAACAGAAATATAGATCAATGGAAAAAGACAGAAAGCCCAGAGATAAACCCATGCACCTATGGTCAACTAATCTATGACAAGGAGGCAAGGATATAAAATGGAGAAAAGACAGTCTCTTCAATAAGTGGTTCTGGGAATACTGGACAGCTACATGTAAAAGAATGAAATTAGAACACTCCCTAACACCATACACAAAAATAAACTCAAAATGGATTAGAGACCTAAATGTAAGACCAAACACTATAAAATTCTTAGAGGAAAACATAGGAAGAACACTCTTTGACATAAATCACAGCAAGATCTTTTTGATCCACCTCCTAGAGTAATGGAAATAAAAAGAAAAATAAACAAATGGGACCTAATGAAACTTAAAAGCTTTCGCACAGCAAAGGAAACCATAAACGAGACGAAAAGACAACCCTCAGAATGGGAGAAAATATTTGTAAATGAATCAACGGACAAAGGATTAATCTCCAAAATACATAAGCAGCTCATGCAGCTCAATATTAAAAAGCAAACAACCCAATCCAAAAATGGGCAGAAAACCTAAATAGACATTTCTCCAAAGAAGACATACAGATGGCCAAGAAGCACATGAAAAGCTGCTCAACATCACTAATTATTAGAGAAATGCAAATCAAAACTACAAAGAGGTATCACCTCACACCAGTTAGAATGGGCATCATCAGAAAAATCTACAAACAACAAATGCTGGAGAGGGTGTGGAGAAAAGGGAACCCTCTTGCATTGTTGGTGGGAATGTGAATTGATACAGCCCCTATGGAGAACAGTATGGAGGTTCCTTAAAAAACTAAAAATAGAATTACCATATGACCCAGCAATCCCACTACTGGGCATATACCCAGAGAAAACCGTAATTCAAAAAGACACATGCACCCCAATGTTCACTGTAGCACTATTTACAATAGCCAGGTCATGGAAGAAACCTAAATGCCCAACAACAGAGGAATGGATAAAGAACATGTGGTACATATATACAATGGAATACTACTCAGCCATAAAAAGGAACGAAATTGGGTCATTTGTAGAGACATGGATGGATCTAGAAACTATCATACAGAGTGAAATAAGTCAGAAAGAGAAAAACAAATATTGTATATTAACGCATATATGTGGAACCTAGAAAAATGGTACAGATGAACCAGTTTGCAGGGCAGAAATTGAGACACAGATGTAGAGAACAAACGTATGGACACCAAGGGGGGAAAGCGGTGGTGGGGGGTGGTGGTGGTGTGATGAACTGGGAGATTGGGATTGACATGTATACACTGATGTGTATAAAATGGATGACTAATAAGAACCTGCCGTATAAAAAAATAAATAAAATAAAATCCAAAAAGAAAAAAGAAAAAACTTAACAACAAAAAACCAAACAACGTGATTCAAAATGAGCAAAAGACTTGAACAGATATTTCTCCAAAGAAGAGATACAAATGGCCAATAAGCACATGAAAAGATGCTCAACATCCCCAATCATTAGGGAAATGCAAATCAAAACTGCAACAAGATACCACCTTACACCCATTAGGATGGCTACCATCAAAAAAATCGAATATGAGTGTTTGCAAGGACATGGAGAATTTGGGACCCTGGTGTACTACTGGTGGAAATCGGTACAGTCACTATGGAAAACAGTATGGTGTTTCCTCAAGTAATTAAAGATGGAATTACTATATGATCCAGCAATTCCACTTCTGTGCATATACCCCAAAGAACTGAAAGTAGGATCTCAAAGAGATATTTGTACACCCATGTTCATAGCAGCATTATTTGTAATAGCTAAACCATGGAAGCAACACAAGTGTCCATCAGTGGATGAACGGATAAGTAAAATGTGGATATACATACAATGGAATATTGTTCAGTCTTAAAAAGGAAGGAGATTATGCAGTATGTTTACAACATGGATACCTTGGGGACATTATGCTAAATGAAATTAGCCAGTCAGAAAGAGATACATATTGTATGATCCCACTTATATGAGGTACTTAGAAGAGTCAAAATCATAAAGACAGAAAGTAGACTGGTGATTACCAGGGGCTGGGGGCAGGGAATAACGGGGAGTTGTTGTTTAATGGGTATAGAGCTTCAGTTTCACAAGATGAAAACAGTTATGGGGATGCACAGAGGAGATTTTTGCACAACGTTGTGAATGTATTTGATAGCTCTGAACTGTACACTTAAAAAATGGTTAAGATGGGAAAAAAATTGTTTATCATGAAATATATCAAATACAAAGTGTAAATAAAATACATATGTATAATTTAAAGAATAAAAAAAAGATGTGGCACATATATACAATGGAATATTACTCAACCATAAAAAGGAACAAAATTGAGTTATTTGTAGTGAGGTGGATGGACCTAGAGTCTGTCATACAGAATGAAGTAAGTCAGAAAGAGAAAAACAAATACCATCTGCTAACACATACATATGGAATCTAGAAAAATGGTACTGACGAACCTAGTGACAGGGCAGGAATAAAGACACAGATGTAGAGAACGGACTTAACGACACAGCGGGGGAAGGGGAGACAGGGACGTAGTGAGAGAGTAGCACTGACACTACCTGGTAAGCTGCCGCGTAGCACAGGGAGATCAGCTCGGTGCTTTGTGTCCCCCTAGAGGGGTGGGATAGGGAGGGTGGGATGGAGGTTCAAGAGGTGGGGATATGGGGAATATATGTATACATATAGCTGGTTCACTTTGTTGTAAAGCAGAAACTAACATAATGTTATAAAGCAATTATACTGCAATAAACATGTATTAAAAAAAAACAAAAAAGAATCAGCTGGCCCAAAATGTCAATAGTGCTGAGATTGGGAAACTTTGCTTTATAGACACGAACACAAAAAACAATATATCTTATGTCAGTTAATTTCTTTCTTCTTGAAAATCTACTGCCCACACTATAAATAAAGCTTATAGTAAATCTCTCTCTTTCTCTCCCTCTCCCTCTCTTTTACTTTAGTTATCCAGTATCTGAAAACCTTTTCTATGTTTGGGAAGAATCCCACATTATGATTCTCAGGGAAAAGCTGAGAAAGCCTCCAATCATAGGAGCTTAAAAATGTCATCAATTACATTTTCCTTGCAACTAGTACACAGTCATGTGGCATTGGCCCAACAGTAAAATAATCCACCCAGATCTTGAATTAGGACTTGGTGATGCAAGCAAATGGGGACGGCCAAAATCTACCTCTGACAACAGCTACAGGAAAGCCAGCTTCCTGGAGTGATGGAGCAGCAGTGATAAGAGCTGGTTATGTTGGCAATTCAAGCTGCTCTTGGTGCTTGGAAGCTGCAAGGTTTCCTTCACCAAATCTGCTCTACAGTGTGATTTGGGAGGTTGTTCCTGGATCTACAACCTGATGCTGTGGCCCATCCAGCAATTATTAGAATTGCTCAGGATCCTTTAATAAATTTTTGTCCTATTTTATTCAGCCAGAATGGGATTCTGTTGATTTCAAGTAAAAAACTCTGATAAAGAGCTACTTTTTGCTCTTGCTCTCTGGGTATTTTAATATGTATATCTTGTAACTACCTATATCTTGAGAAGACATACAGCATTGTATATATTCAATTTGATTTTCCCTTTAACTTTCTATTTATTATAATTATATACAAAAGCATATAAAACATGGGTATAGTTTTTTAAGGTAGCAAATCAAACCCATGTACCATCACCCAGCTTATAAATGAAGAAAAACAAAAACAAACAGGGAATGAGGTGTTCTCTGTGTTACCCTACATATTTGCCCCATCTCTCTCCACAAAGAGGCAACCCCGCACTGAATACATATAATATACACATATATATGGATATATATCATAATATTCTGGTGTATATATATTTATATATTCTGATGTATACACTTATATATGTGGATATATATATTTGATATATAGCCTGATACATATTCTTATATATATACTGATTCTTAGTATATCTGAAAGATGTACTAATGACTTTTGAAAGTTAACACAGAGAGATAAAACTTCGTAACTGCCATTAATAATAAAAATGATTTGGATATTACAATTATGTTCAATTTTGAGAACGAATTATCTGTTTTAGTGTTAAAATGCAGATTCCTCAAGTACAATCCAGAAGTTGTAAACCGGAATCTCTGTTATTGGGAACTGGCATTTCTTGTTACATGCCTTTCTGTACCTTCCATGGTTGAGTCTCAGGGAGCCAGAAACATCTGGTGAGTGGGGATGTAAATATCCCTGTGTGACCCAATGCCCTCACGGGTCCATTCTGCAAAGCCTGGCACAGGTGGTGTCAAATCTGCCTCGCCTCCCTTCCTCCTCTTCTTCTGGGGCCCCTGGCTGCTCCAGTCCCCTCTCTCCTCCGATCCAGTGGAACCACTCATCAGGCAGCCCTCCTCTCTACCCTCATACACCGTTACAGGTGAAGCAGGCAGCAACAGCAATGAGCGTGGGTGGGAAGGTCACAGCTGTGTCGTTTCCTTTCTAAAGGCTACACCAGTGGCTCTTAACAAGAATGCCCTGCCCTACCCACTGCGACCAGGGCTAGCAAACAGCCCGGATTAAACCCTCAGCACATCTGGGATGCTCCTGTCTCACCTGCAAAAGGTTTTCATCAACCATGGGAGAAATGGGTACTCTGACCTCCATACCTACGCTCCTGGGAACAACATGCCTCCAGCCTGGGCCACCCACCGAGCCCACCCTGATGTCCCGGGTGGCGGGGTACCTAGTGGTGGTGGTGGCTGGCACCCCCAGGGTGGCCTATGTTGACCCTAAAAAGGACCTCCCAGACAGCCACAGCCTGCACGGCCAATGAGTGCCAGTCCCCCCTTTACAGTAAGCCATGACGCAATCCCTGGGGGCCCCTTCCAGTTGAAGGAGCCTTGCCAGGCTACAGAAAGCGGCCACCAGGACCTGGAGACCCACCCCTCTGAAGGGGCCCAGCAGCCACACCACAGCCTTGCACGCACCCCGTACGACCTTGCCAGCTGTGGCACAGGAGTCAGCAAAGGGCGTGGTACTCTCAGCAGGCGCCCAGCCACCAGAGCGTGATGGCCAGGCCCACCTCCGCCGAGATGGCCAAGACGTGGTGTCCCGGCGCTGGTGGCAGAGAGCATCGCTCCCGCTGGGTAGTCCAAGACGGGCCCCCTTGTTTCACAGAGGCGGCCAGGGCTGGGCCCGCAGGGGGAATGG
Source organism: Balaenoptera musculus (assembly GCF_009873245.2). Lineage (NCBI taxonomy): Eukaryota > Metazoa > Chordata > Mammalia > Artiodactyla > Balaenopteridae > Balaenoptera > Balaenoptera musculus. Next base: position 43,363,385 of record NC_045788.1, read on the forward strand.
GGTGCGCTGCCGTCCCCCCGAAACTGGGCTCGCCTTCCCCACCTCCCCTTCTTCTATTTCACTGTCCCGGTGCGGCGGCTGCGGGCGCCGCCATCCGCCAAGGCCTGGGCGACCCTGAGGAGAGAGAAGCATGGGCCCGGCGCCTATGGAAGGCCGCCTGACTCACACAGTCCCGCTCCCCACGACCCCGACCCCCGCGCCGTTTCCTCTGGAGACGCCAAGAGTACAGGAGATAGAAAGTTACAGTGCCCCCACCCAATGCCATTTTGTAGACTCACACGCCTTCTCTCTCAACTTCAAAAATGTGAAGTCAGCTGGAAGAAGACATGTTGGCTCCGAGCCTCAGGAGCGGAGACGAGCTAGAGGAGAAATCTTGCTGCCGAAGCGGAAGCTTTAACCGAGGCGAGAAAGATGGAACTGCGCAGGCGCACAGCAGCTTTCAAATGCGAGCAGCTGGGAGGGTGTGTCCAGAAAACGTGGTCGCCGGACGAGGCCTGTGTTTCTCTCCTCTGGGTTTTATCAATAGATATTATCATATCTACAGTCAATGTATGAAGAAACTGAGGCACAGAGAGGTTAAGTAACTTGCCTGGTGTTACACTGCCAGTGAGTAGCTGAACGAGGATCTGAACCTAGAAACTCTAATTCCAAAATTTGCCTTCTGGATAAATGAATTTATATGTACACTTGTTCTCATAAAAGTGACCAAAATATTTTTTAAAAGATGAAATATTTAAGGAAGTCGGAGCGTCCATCAGTGAAATAATAATTTTAATGTGTTTGTAGAGGATAGCAGGTTGATGTGATTAAGGGGTAAAATGTCAACTGTAGTTCAAATATAGGAAATTTTATTTCCTTTCATGAGAAAGCAGAAGAGACTCCAAGTCCTTTAAATTGTAGTGGCAAATATGATACAAAAATTAAAATTAATTAATTAAAAAAATAAGACCCTTGTCAGCTAGAGCATTGAGATTTGACACCGCTTCGATACATGATTGACTTGCGACCATGACTCTCTTGCTCCCTCACCCCCACCGCCCCAAGTAAAGCCTAAGAACTACCTGCGAGCCAAAGTATGTAATTTACCACCAAGGACCTTCTAGTAAGGACAGTGGGGTCTCAGTGAGAAGCAGAGCTGCCTGCAGAACTGAAACACCTTACCCTTAAAATTAGGCTCTCCCACTTGGTCTTTGCTTGCACTCCATCGCTTGGTCACTGTACAAATTGCCATCTCATATCCACCCAACATCCCCTCATGTAGTCTACATTAACATAGATTCCTTGACTTGCCTTTATTCTGTCTGCTAGGTGCACCTTTCTTCATCGTACTGGAATATCCTTACTTTTCAAAATCAATCCTTATTCTTTATTATAATCTATGTGAAATTCTAACTCACTTTTTAAATATCTTAATCATCACCATCATCATCATCACCACCACCACCACCACCATCATCATCATCATCATTGCTGCCATTAAAGCATGCATTCATAACAGCATGTTAAACACTCCATATGCATTATATTACTATGCTAATGTTATTTGAGTTGAAAAAAACAGGGTTAAAAGATTAAGTAACTTACCTAATATTACAAAGTTAGGATGTAGTAAAAGCAGCATGAAATTCATTCTTTTTCTTATTTCACAGTCTGTCATACTGCCTTGATCTACAATACCTTTTGTGCACTTTCCATGTGCATTTATAATTACATATACCACATAATGTTGTATTTATTTCTTTACATGTGTATCATTCCTCTGTTATTCATCCAGGAATGAATACTCCCTGACAATATAGATTGTAAGTGATTTGTGAATATATCTATATCTGTATATCTATATATCTAACACCTGGTGAAGTTTCTGATACTCTATAGCTATATCATATACAAGTATAAAACATAGAAAATAGGAACAAAAATTACAAATGTATGGGGCACATATATGCATATGAAAAACATTATAAATAAATCAGTATCTTCAAAATTAATTCCAGTTCCAATCAGTTTTAATAAAAAAGTTTTGGGATGTTCTTTTAACTTGACAAACAGTAGAAACTTTATATAGAAAAAAAATTGAGAGTAATCCCAAAAACATTAATAGAGAATAAATAGATGTTATTCCTATAGATATTAGAACATGTTATTATAAAAAAGAATAAACAAAATGACATAATACTAACAAAAATAGATAAGAGAAATGGAAAAATCACCATATATAGTCACTATTACATAATATATAATATATAATGTATATATTATATATATAAGAATTTATATGTGTAATTTCTTTCTTGAACTCATGAAGAAGTACTTTTAAAAACTGATTTTAGGAATACTGATTATTAATTTTAAAAACATTAATATCCTTACTTCATGCCATATGCACCATATTACAATGTAATAAAAATAAAATGCTTTAGAATAAGAGACAAAGATGAAATTTAAATATTGAAGCAATTCAAATATAGTAAAAACATAAAATTTTGCTAAATAAAAATTTAAAGTTGCTGTATATTAAAAATAATAAAATAAAAGTGCCAAATAATTTTGGAGAGAAATAGCAAAGAATGTGACAACAAATAGGTTGATATTTTTATTTTATATAAAATTTATGAGTGATGATATGAAAATACTACAGATCCTATGACCAGACATATCTGAATATAGAAGTAAACTAGCTGATAAACAATTTTCAACATATCTCAGAATAAAAAATCAAATTAACACAACAAAAAGCCATTCATCCCCTAAAATATTGGAAAAATGAATTTGAAACATTCCAATGTTTGCTTAGTGTCCTAGTACACTGGCAAAGATGTAATTTGGTGAAGTTCTTCTGAAAGACAAATTAATATCATATGTCTAGAACCTTAATTTATATATTTTGACCCATTATTTCCCTTTCTTAAATTTATTGCAGTGAAATAATTGTAATGGTAGGCAAAAGTTTATATGTGCAAATGTTAATCTCAGAATTATTCATGATAAACAATCAGAAAAATATTAAATTTTCAACAATGTATACATTTAAAATATTGTATCTTAATAAATAAAAATGATCTGATCTTTAAAATATGGCTTTAAAAGATAATTAAACATCATGATTATAAGCTTATGATATAGAATTGAACCAACAATAAGGCAGATTACAAAATCATATTATTTGATGTTTATTAAATTATATTGTTTTCATTCATATACCAAATTTAATAGTTACTGACCTAAATTTAGACATTTTTAGTAATTTTGTTTCCATCTTTATATTTCTCTAAGTTTTTAAATGATCATATAGTATTTTTGTTTTCATTACTAGAATGTTCACACGAAAATTATCTTTTCAAAAAATATTTATCTCTTTAAAAATACTCAGAGTCTAATAAGTAGGATAAAAGGAACTGCATAAAATTTTACAAATATGCTAATGCAACTTTTAAAAATAAAATTTAAACTATTTAAATATATTCAACAAATGCCACAATGTCCTTGCTAATTTGATGTGGTTTTCATATATTGTTCTACTTTCCAAATGTTTTATTTATAACCTAAATAAAATGTTAGTAGTGTATCTTTACATTAAACTTCATAAACTTTTCCAAAGATGATGGATCCTTGTTAGTTGTTCAGGCTGCTGTAACAAATTACCATAGACTGGGTGGTTTAAACAACAAACATTTATTTCTCACCAGAGCTGAAGGCCAGAAAGTCCAAGAGCAAGGTGCCAGCAAATCTGGTGTTTGGTTAAGGCCCTCTTTCTGGTTTGCATATGGCTGCCTTCTCAATTTATCTTCACATGGCAGAGTGGAAACAGATCTTTCTGGGGTACTTTTTATAAGGGCACTAATCCCATTCTTGAGAACTTCACCCTCATGACCTAATTACCTCTCAATGGCCCTACCTCCTAATACCATCACATTGGGAACTAGAATTTCAACATATGAATTTGGGGGAGACACAAATTTTCAGTCCATAATAATATGCAAAGTAACAATCAAAACAAAAACATTCCAAAAAACTTTTAATGTTACACATGATTAAAATTTTTCAAGATATTGTTTTTATAAATATGGACTTATTCAATAATTACATAATGATGTTTTTAAATGTGAAAGAGGTGCCTTAGTAATACATAACATGTTGTTTTAACAATCAGGCTCCTACAAATTCAAATTAAATAACTCTCATAAACTAATACTTGATGTAGAGAGACATGGAAATTTGAGAATTCATTATTTGATTCCTAATAACTTAAAAATAAAGGTGACAGAATTAACACTTTTCCCAATCTCACCCAAAATCCCAATATATTAACAATGACAAATACATCTATTACAGATGATTCGAACCATGTTGTGTATTGTAGCCTTGTTTTGGAATCTAGTCCTTTTTGCCATGTACGTGAGTTCAAAGGATAATCTCAGAGAGGAAATGTCTAAATATCTAAGATGTATAAGAGGACCTTTTACTGGGAATGAAATCTTTTGGTGGGAGCCCAAGGTAAAGATGAGAGTATGCAGTTCTGTGGGAGGTGATAGCCCTGTGCTAAGCATTTTCACAGTTGTCAACCTATCCCAAAATACAAGAGTTAAACTTAACAAAAAATGATAAGTGTAATCTTAATTCATGTAGCTACTGGAGGAAGCTGGTGTACTCTTACAAAAAACAAGGATAATTAAAAGTTTTGAATGGCTGGGGAACTTGAAGATTGTCAATATTTTACAATGTGCAATGTCCAAATTTTATAAATAAGTGCATTTGGTACCTATACAATGTTCATACTTTCATACAGAATAAACATTTATTTCTCCAATCATTTTAAGTTAATTTAAAAATATGGAAAACTCCTTCTTATGTAGAAAGAGTGATTCTAAAATATAACTTATTAATATTTCAAAATAAGTAAAAACAATACATAGTCTTCTCAGATATCTACAACAGCTTGGTATGATAAATATATTTTACCAGAAACTGAATTCTAACTCACAGAATCAGTTACTGAGGACATCTGTTACTATTCTCTTCATCTTTCTCAGTGTTCAACTGAAATGCATCTTTAAACTTAATTGCAATTTAAAAATAATTTTTAGTCCATATTTCTAATTTTAAACACAGATGATTAGACTGGCAACTGCTCACATGTCTAAATTATTTGTTCTTTTATCAGTACCATGATTGTTTTTATTTAAAGTGCTGAATAGAAAAAAATAATCTTGCCTGTACCTGATTACATTGTTAGAAATTGAATGAAGAAATTACAAAATGGAGGAAAATAAAATTTAGCTAAATAAACATTAGAACAACTACAGTTACCAGAAATATTTTCAAAAATCAGCTGCTCCATATCAAGTGATTTTGGCTCTCACATCTCTCCTTTTTGATTTGGGAATAATAATTTTATAATATTGGATATGTTCACAGACCTAGCATACTGCAGCTGTAACCACCATTCAAATTTTTACGCTGATTATACTCAGTAATTACAACTGGGATGCAAAACAGATTTCATATTAAGCTACATTTCAATGGAAGAAATTTAAACAGACCTATTTTTTAGAAGTATATTCCTTTGGAGACTGCAGATTTTAAGGCAGCATTAGCCAATTAAAAACACCAGGCTAGTTCTTGAATAAAGGATTAAAGCAAAAGATTACTTTCACACTTGGGTGGTGTATGTCAAAACAGACATTTTGCCTGATGGCAACCCTTGTGGCAAATGAAATGAAAAGCTAGACTATACAATAAAAGATGACCATTTGTACAGTTCCATATTAAATAATGCATTTTGAGAAGCCTTTTCTATTTCCTTGGTAGGCTGTCAAATTTGAATTTGGTCTTCATTTCAGCAAGACATATTTCACTTATTTACCCCTGTATATTCATCAGGCATTTGTGTTTCTAGTGCAAGTGTTCTCTCCATGACTAACCTTATCCTTTCAGGAATGAGCCTGCTGGAATTTGACATACACAACGCCATGTAATTTAAAAATCTCATATAAGTGTGGATCCAATATTCCTTCCTCAGGACACAGTATTGTTTACAAATGAAGGAAAACAAACCACTCTGGCATTAGGTTCTGAAACTATATGCTGGGTAAAAGTAATTTGTCTGCTCTGAAAGTAATTCCAGACCTGATAGGATGATTGGATAAAGGTTTAGCATTGAATTTGAGATGAGCAAACATGGGGTAGAATGATTCAATCAGACTTTTGCACTTGTTTTTTACTGTTTCATTAACATACTGAGCTAACTTTTACCTCCATGCCTTTGCTTATACTGTTCTGTACCTAGAATGTCTATCTTTCTAATTCCCAGTATCTGGATTATAGCCACTTTTTAAAGCTTGAGTCAAGTTGCATGTATTTGTTGAAGTCTTTTCTGCCATATCAGTAAGTAAATAACCTTACTTTCTTCTGAGCCTCCTATACTATTTTTTTTTCTTTCTATACAATGAATTAAGTGATATTTAGGAAAGAGCACACACATTGTAGTTAGATGACAGTCTGAATTTTATCTCTGCCATTTACTAGCTGATGTCATTATCTTCCCTTAAAGAGGAATAATAGTGGTACATTAGGAGATGATGAGGATCAAATATCTTAAAGCAAAAGGAAGTATGTGGTAAACCAAATAAGACAAGCTTTTATATTTTAAAATGTACTTTTGTTTCATCATGTACTTTCCTTTTTTATGTAATTGTTCTTTATGTGCTTTCCAATATTGTTTCAATTATAAATCCCTGGAGAGCAGGGATTGAGGCATGCATATGCACAAATGTTTTACATTTTGGAGATTTTTGGTACATTTATACAATAAATGAGTCTATATCCATCTAGTTAGCTATCTACCTACCTATGTATCAACTATCTTGGAACCAGAATGGATAAAAGGCTCAAGACATTTTAGAGACCAGTGCAAAGGGAAATAATTAAATAATTGAACTTACGTTGATACAGGTTAAAATATTTAATATACTAAGAGAGTAGATCTTAAAAGTTCTCATCACAAGAAAAAAATCTGTAACTATGGGTGGTAATGGATGTTAACTAAACTTATTGTGGTAATCATTTCACAATATATATATCAATACATACATCAACTCTTTATCTTGTACACCAAAAACTGATATAATGTTATGTGTCAATTATATCTGAATAAAAAATAAACATTTAATATGTATCGAACTGTACCATGACAGAAAAAGTCCTGTAGAGCAAGTAAAATTTTATTTGTTTAAGAAAGAAAAAAGTGAACTGACAAGCAAATATACAAAATTGCATAAGGAGAAACAATAAGAATAAACTGCTCCCAAGTTAGAGCAACTAGCAGAGGACTAGAAAATAGCTGATAGTAAATACATGATTTTTCAAATTTGAAAAATTTAGTTAACAGAGAATAAACATCAGAAAAAGCTGAAATAAGAGGTGACCTAATAATCATGAATAAGCAAATGCTGAAAGTTCTTTTTATCTTCAAATACTGTAATGTCTTCACAAGTTTGCCATAGCCTCTCCTTTCTGTCCTGGAATTCTTATATTTAGAGATCACTAGTGGTTAAAAGTGAGACCAATATGTATTTATAAACCACCTGATACAGAAAAAAAACAAAAAAGTGATTAGGAGAAGTAAAATATCCAAAGTGGACAACCTGAAAGATTACAATATCTATTTCATATGAATAAACATTGTCCTGGGCATTGTAAGAGAAAATGAAGATGAAAAAGGTTTGGTTGCTGCTCTGAAAGTTATAATTTGTAAACAAAATAAGTAAACAATGTAACAATAATATAATATACTATGCCTAATGTGAAAGTATTGTTTAAGATACTAGTTACTGTCTTTTATTCCCAGAAGCCCTCCTCTTTTAAATATTCTCAGTCTACCACTCAGACTCCTAGAATCAACTGCAGTTTTAACTTCCGTCTCTCAAATGTGTTTGACTTAAGCAGGAAGAAGTTAATTAACTTTTACCTAGCACTCAGGATGCAACGGTCAGTGTACGCAGCTAGAATTATTCTGACTTAGGGTCTCATTTTTAACATTTGGGTTTTCACTTTTTCCACTTTCCCAATTTTACTCTTACTTTTAGAAAATAGAAGTTCCTCTACTAGAGTCGCTATTTTGATTGGCTGACAGTAACCCAGTTCCTCTGGAAATTTCAACTTCCTCTAAACAATTTCCTTAATCATGGCCCACACTGTGATCCATAGACCCTACTAAGAGCACATAACATCTCTGATGCAACTGCTTGTCTGTTCTGTTTGAATCTCTTAACGTTTTTGGTCTTGACTTCTGAATTCCACACTATGATTTTTGTAAAGACACACAGTTTCTCTCAATAGGACCTCCTGGCATTGCCTTCTGGAACAGACATGCCAGCAATGTCTTGTTATATGGTGAGTATCATATTTTCCTACCAGACCTTCCTATAATTTACTGGCTCATGCCTACCCTTAGTATGTGACTCTATTTTTGACTCTTGTTTCTCTACAAAACATTCCTATTCCTAACCTGGGAATGCCTATCTGTGTGTGCTAAGATGTATCAAAGCAATATTATAAAATGAATGATTGCTATTATATCCCAAATCTCATCAGGCTCTGGAAGTGTTTTCATAAGAAGTATACCTGGGTCAAAGACCTGCCAAGAAAGAGAATCAGGTTAGTTTCTTCCAAGACATGTACAGTGCTCAGCAGGGGCAGCTAAAGCAGTCAACTAGTTATCAACTTGATCACATTATTAATGAAAGCAGAATAAACAAAACAAATCAAAACTTTTCCTGAAAGATTGTTTAATTTACAACTATGGTAGGCAAAATAATGGATCCCTAAATGTGTCCATGTCCTTATCCCAGAACCCTTTGTATATGTTATGTTACATGGCAAAGGAGAATTAAGGTTGACAATGCAATTAAATTTTCTAATCAGGTAACTTTACAATAAGGAGAGTATCCTGGATTATCCAGGTTGGAATAACGTATTTGCAAGGGTCCTTTTTTTTTTTTTTTTTTGCTGTAAGATTTGGGGTGGTTTATTACACAGCAAGGCTGTCTAATACATGTTGCAAAGAATAATCTTACACATACAAATTTAAGAGTAGAAGTTCCCACATAGGGTGAGAGATGGAGTGAGACTTAGTAATGGGATCCTTAGGAATGGGATGGAGTTTAGAGATGGAGTAAGGAGAAGGGGCTCAGGAATGGGATAGAATCATAGATGGGATGAGAGTTTAGGATGGAGATGGGAAGCTCAAGAATAAGTGAGGATGTCTGTGTGCATTTACTTGGTAATTTTCAAAATCTGAATATTTACTGGTGTATTATGTTGCACAAAAATGTCATCTACCGGAGAGTGCATATTTCACCACATACTCACGAAAAACACGTATTATTCTTTTTCTTCTTGGCCAGTATGATAAGTGAGACTGATATCTGCTTGCTTTGATTTTGCACCCTGTGGTTACTGGCGGAGTTGAATTTCTTTTCACAGAGTTACTCCATTTTTCTTTTCCCTGTTCATGCCCTTGGTTCACTTTACACTGGATGTTCCTCTTATTCTTATTAATCTTCAAACCTTTTGTCACAGAGGTTGCAAATATTTTCCTAGTTTATAGTTTGCCTTTTAATTATTTTTACAAGGGTTTTAAAAAGTCAACTTGTTTGAGATATAATTTACATTAATAAAATGAAGTTATTTAAAGTGTAAAGTCTGATGAGTTTTGACAAGTGTATATACCTGTGTAACTGCCACCACAACCAAAATTTAGAACTTCTTCCTCACCCCTAAAAATTCTTTCATGCTCCTGTCCAGCCAATTTCCATTTCCACCCTGGCCCCAGGCAACCACTGATCTACTTTTTCTATCATTATAGATTAAAACTGTCTAGGCTTTTTGATATGCAAAATGTATTTTAAGCTTTTTATTAGTCAAACCTAACTCTTCCCTTAAATATGTTGTGCTTTTTCTTTTGTTTCTGTTTGAGTGGAGTGCCCTGTGCTATACAGCAGGTTCTCATTAGTTGTCTATTTTATACATATTGGTGTATATATGTCAATCTCAATCTCCCAATTCATCCCTCCCCCTGCCTTTCCCCCCTTGGTGTCCATACGTTTGTTCTCTACATATGTGTCTCAATTTCTGCCTTGCAAAGCAGTTCATCTGTACCATATTTCTAGATCCCACAAATATGTGTTAATATACGATATTTGGTTTTCTCTTTCTGACTTATTTCACTCCATATGACAGTCTCTAGGTCCATCCACGTCTCTACAAATGACCCAATTTCGTTCCTTTTTATGGCTGAGTAATATTCCATTGTATATATGTACCACATCTTCTTTATCCATTCATCTGTTGATAGACATTTAGGTTGCTTCCATGACCTGGCTATTGTAAATAGTGCTGCAATGAACATTGGGGTGCATGTGTCTTTTTGAATATGGTTTTCTCTGGGTATACACCCAGTAGGGGGATTGCCGGGTCATATGGTAATTCTATTTTTAGTTTTTTAAGGAACCTCCATACTGTTCTCTATAGCGGCTGTACCGCTATACATTCCCATCAACAGCACAAGAGGGTTCCCTTTTCTCCATACCCTCTCCAGCATTTATTGTTTGTAGATTTTTTGCTGATGGCCATTCTGACCAGTGTGTGGTGATACCTCATTTTAGTTTTGATTTGCATTTCTCTAGTAATTAGTGATGTTGAGGATCTTTTCATGTGCCTCTTGGCCATCTCTATGTCTTCTGTGGAGAAATGTCTGTTTAGGTCTTCTGCCCTTTTTTGATTGGGTTGTTTCTTTTTTTGGCATTGAGCTGCATGAGCTTTTTGTATATTTTGTAAATTAATCCCTTGTCTACTGCTTCGTTTGCAAATATTTTCTCTCATTCTGAGGGTTGTCTTTTCGTCTTGTTTATGGTTTCCTTTGCTGTGCAAAAACTTTTAAGTTTCATTAGGTCCCATTTGTTTATTTTTGTTTTTATTTTCATTACTGTAGGAGGTGGGTCATGAAAGATCTTGCTGTGATTTATGTCAAAGAGTGCTTTTCCTATGTTTTCCTCTAAGAATTCTATAATGTCCGGTCTTACATTTAGGTCTTTAATCCATTTTGAGTTTATTTTCTAAGTTCATTCTTTTACATGCAGCTGTCCTATTTTCCCAGCATCACATATGTCAATGGAATGAATTTTATAACAAAAAATTTTGTCCAACATCTATCTGTTGAGAATATTATCTGAATCTTCTTCAGAAACATTAAAATTTTACTGAACCTGTGAAGAAGCAGTATTGTGACTGGCATGGATTCTAGTTCCTACAGAGTTCAGAATGTTCTTGAATATTCTGATGCTTTATGAGAAAACGTTAAATTTAATTAGAACAGCAGCTCAAAACAAATAGAATTAGAACATTAATATAATGCTTAAACTTTTTTCTATAAAGACATTTCAAAATTTTTATTACTCTATATTAATGTTTTTATTAGCTGATATTCCTGAGCAGGATATATGTTAGTGTCTTCACAAATCTAAAAGTTATCTTTGTACTGAAACATATAAAGTATCATGTTAAAGCTAACATTTTTATGAGTTTGGGTTTAGGAAATCTTTGCATGATATCATTTATGAAAGGACAAAGAAGGTTCATTAAACACCTTTAAAAATCACTCCAGGCTATACATTGCTTTTATCAAAGATTTTAATTTATATCTGAGAAAACAGATTAGAAATGTTGCATCACTGTGATTTTGATCACCTGTTTATAGTTCTTGAATTATATTCTTTCATGGAGCTACATACATTTAAGTAATCAATTGTGAGGTAAGAATAAATGTTTCTATTTATTAGAATAATATTCAATGCATAATGTCACTAGAAGATAATTTCTCTTAGATTTTGTGTGTGTGTGTGTGCATGTGAATGAGAGAGAAAAGAGAGAAAAAGAAAATTTCACAACTACTGGTTTATATATATAACAGTCAATATTCTCAGCAATTAGAAGTTTACAAATCATCCAAATAATTGGGACTCCAGCTGGTTTTTGAATCAACTGAATATTTGATATTTTTTTAGTAATGATGCAATTATAATAACTAGCAGTTATCAATTGATTGCTCTGTGCAAGGTAATGAATTAAGTGCCCTGAAGGCCTTTTATCATTTACTGCTCATGACGATGTCATGTTATAGTTATGACAATTATCCGTATTTAAGCTAAGGAAACTGAAACTTTAAGAAATTAGACAAATCCTGTGGTGAGCATATCATACAAATCAGTACGTGTCTGAGAGGGAAAGAAAACCTATTAATAATTATCTATCTGGCTTTATGGATGTACACCAGAATTGTCCTAGGTAAACCAAGATACATGATTACCTTACACATATAGTAAGTAGCAGATGTAAGAGTCAGCCCTAAGGAACCCATGTAATTTTCCAAATGTACGATTTAACTACTACGTGGTGAATCTGCATGATCCAGACAGAGTAGAATTTTAAATGTTCCATGAGTGGTTTGGCATCATGAGCCAATGTCCTAATCAAATTTAACATTTCTTCTTGTCACCCATATGTCTCTTTTCACTTTTATTTAACCAATACGAAAGCCAATTCATACATCTCTGAAGTAGTAACACGATATTTCACTTATGTATCTCTGCATATTTTCCCTCCAACTCCAAACGTCAAATTTTTACCAATATATACACTATTACTAATTTGATGCTCAGATGCAAATTTCCTCCTCCAAGATTCCTTTCAAGATTCACACCTGGAAATTTCAAAACATGTTATTTGTATTGTTATTATGGTAATTATTACAATATTTATCATATTCATCATAATTTTGTGTATACTTTCTCCCCTAAATAAAACCTCAACTCTTACTCATGATTGAAAGTTTATAATATGATTAATAATATGCATATACATGAGTCATCTGCATTTCTAAAATTTTGTTTCTCTTCAGAATTAACAAATTCTTAAACTTGAAGAAAGATATTTACTCTTTAGTTTACTCTGGACATGAGGGTATAAATGTGTAACATAAGAAAACAAATTGTGTGAAGCTTTTTCTATTCATAATTTAGAGAGAGATTGTGGAGCAATAAATTTTGGCTACAAATACAAGTTTTTATAAATATTTGATGTAAATGTATTATAAATTTCAATATGACTTTAGATTTTTATTTCACTCAGAGTTTCTCATTTTAAAACTCTCTCAGATTATCTAATTTTGTCTAATAAATACATATTTTTAAATTTATTAAGCTGTGCAAGCCATGATCTTTCTATCAGAAACTTTCTATCATGCATATATTCATCTCATTAATACTTTATTTATTTATTTATTTATTTATTTATTTTTGGCTGTGTTGGGTCTTCGTTTCTGTGCGAGGGCTTTCTCCAGTTGCGGCAAGCAGGGGCCACTCTTCATCGCGGTGCGCGGGCCTCTCACTATCGCGTCCTCTCTTGTTGCGGGGCACAGGCTCCAGTCGCGCAGGCTCAGTAGTTGTGGCTCACGGGCCCAGCCGCTCCGCGGCATGTGGGATCCTCCCAGACCAGGGCTCGAACCCGTGTCCCCTGCATTGGCAGGCAGACTCTCAACCACTGCGCCACCAGGGAAGCCCTCATTAATACTTTTGTAAGTGAATATCATGTAGGAAAATCACTTTGTTTCATGATTTTGCTTGTAAAGATGCACACTCATCTACCTTTACTCTGACTGGCATTTTAAATTGAAAAGTAATAGTGGAAGTTATTTATATATCGTTGTAACTTTTTTTTTTAACACAAGAGTTTCTTCTGAATGCCACTGACAGAGAGAAACTATTTAATTCATTCCACAAGGGTGATATTTAGAGCCTGTGTAAGTCAGAATGATAGCTGTCCATGTGCTATATTATTAGGAACCTTAAAAGAATCACCCAGCCTAAATAATCTGCCTCACTATATTTCCACAGTGCCTAAATTTTTTTTTGTCAATTAATGTCACTCCTTAAGGGTGTTGCCAAGAAAATGGACTTTTAATTCATTACCTTAGAGGGGAAGCACATTGGTACAGATTTATCTTTATCGCAACTGGGCTGTCGCAAATAGCAGGATCCAGCTGTTATAAGACAGTAAATGAGTACATTTCAATTTAGAAGTAAGCAGGAAAAAGTTCTAAACTGACAATTCCTCGCCAAGGGCATAAATTCCCAATGACCTAAGTTTTTATAAACAAAGATACCCCGGTCTTACCAGAAAACAGTTTTAAGAGTCAGCAAATTTGCAGTGAACCCCAAATAATCTTATTGTGCATTGGAATTGAAGCCAGTGCTACTGAGGGAAATTATTCAGTGTTGTTCTGTGCCTCAGGGAGGACCTTGAGAACTGAAGAAAGCCTCCCCCAAAACCCCCAACCACCCCCACCCTGGCTCCCGAGGGTACTGAAGCAATAAAGAGGGAAGAAAGGAAATAGAAAATTTGAACTCAATCTCAAGTTCATCTGAGTCCTGGGTTAAGTATTTCCCATGTTCACTCTGAGCACCTCTGTTGACTTTCACATGTTAATTCTGAGTTCCTCTGTTGGATTCTAGGGAATATTTTCATTCTCAGAGAGTAATCCAGAACAAGGCATCCAGATTGTTTGTATAGAAAGTAAGTCATCAGACTTTCTGCCTTATTAGAGCTTAGTTGGGTTTTAAACAATACATATCTAGTTAGGTAATGCAGTACTGTGAAAAGAGAATTTCATTACCTCTATATAGAAGGCGAGGAGATGTATCTTCCCAGTAATTAGTCTCAGGAGGAATTTCCTGTAAAGTGACCAGATTTGGATTTAATGACTAACACTGCTGAACCCTGGTGAGGAAAATACTGCAGTGTTGCCACTGTGGGTCATGATGAAAGGAAACCTGCAGGTCAAAATGAAGAGGAAAAGAAACCAAAAGGTAGATGACATTGCAATAACAAGAGAAAAATAGACACCTGTTCAGTCTGGTAAGATGATTGTCTTTCCTTACCAAACAAAAGTTTCTAGTACTTTTCAAAATAGTCTAATCAAGACTCAGTTATACATCATACTTTTCATATACATTTTAGGACATCCATATTTTCTTTTCCATGGAAGGTATCATTTATTATTATGTTCCCTTCTTCTATATTAAAAATTTAAAGTGAACTTGCTTTTTAAATCACTAGAGGCATATATCACCCTACACTCTAACCTCAATATAAAGCTAGCACTCCATTAACAATCAGTTTTATTTTCTTTTTGCTCAATCATCTCAAATTCCTCCCTTATGTCTTCAGACTCTCTCTCTCTTTCTCTATCTCTCTCTCTCTCAATCTCTGTCACACACACACACACACAAAAATACTCTTTCTTTTTTTCTCCTTTTTCTTTGTTTCTGTATTTTATTTTCTGTTTTTATTCACAAATCCCTTTCCTCCTCAACTTTATTCTTCTTTGATTAACATGTAGTGTACAGAAGTGAAAGGAAGATACTTTGCTGATGAAAGAAATTGGTTTCTGGAACCAGAGCCTCTTTTCCTACAGCCATTGAAGTTTGATAGTAAAGAAGAGGATTTTTAAGTCCTTATTAGGATATACTTTATTTTATTCAAATATATACTCTGGGGCCTAGCAAAATCATGAATAGGCCTAACATTCAGTTGGTTTCTTGAATGAAGGAAAATGAGAAGAGGGCCCTGCCATAGTATTAAAATATCCTGCAAGCAATTCTTCTCTTTTTCTGTTAAATCAAGATGGAGAAAATAATTGAATAAAATCCACAAATTTTAAGTGTATAATTAAATTAATTTTAACAAATGTATTATAACCACTGTCAGAAAGAGAAAAACATATATCGTATATTAACGCATATATGTGGAACCTAGAAAAATGGTACAGATGAACCGGTTTGCAGGGCAGAAATTGAGACACATATGTAGAGAACAAACGTATGGACACCAAGTGGGGAAAGCAGCAAGGTGGTAGGGGTGGTGGTGTGATGAATTGGGCGATTGGGATTGACATGTATACGCTGATGTGTATAAAATTGATGACTAATAATAACCTGCTGTATAAAAAAATATAAATAAAATAAAATTTGAAAATTAAAAAAAAGGTATTGAGTAAATGGGGAAATACAAATGTACACTGCAGAATTTCTTAAAAAATATATAATGCAAATACTACATTCCTGCTTCTATGGCATGCATTTAAATAGTGAGCAGGAGAAAAAGAATAACTGTCCAAAGAAACAGAACCCATATGATATGAATGTATATAAATGGGTGGGGGGAGGTATCTATTGTAAAGAATGGGCTTATGAGATTGTAGAGGCTAGCAAATCTAAAATCTGTAAGGTAGACCAGCAGACTGGAGATCCAGAGAAGAGGTGATAGTGCAGCTTGAATCCCAAGGGAGTCAGCTGGCAGAATTTCCTCTTCCTCCAGAGAGATCAGTTTTGTTTGTTTGCTTATTTTGTATTTATTTTGTTCTATTAAAGCCTTCAGTTGATAGGATGAGACCTAATCACATTACAGAGGGTAATCTGCTTTACTCAAAATCTACTGAGTTAAATGTTAATCTCATCCAAAAAAACTCCTCCACAGAAACACCTAGAATAATATTTAACCAAGTATCTAGAAGCCATGACATAGTCTAATTGACACAAAAAATTAACCAGCTCAATTTGTGTCAATTAAAAAAATTTAATACCCAGCAAAACAAGGAGTAAGCTAAGAAAATCGCAAGGAATAAATGATAAAGATAAAAGTAAAAATTGAAGAGATAGAGAAAATAAAAACAATAGATCTGGTTAATGTCTGAGTAAATTAGAAATGTTTTTTGAGTAAATTTACAAAATTGACAAACCACAGGTAATTATTTCAAACCACCATAATATCTGAAAACAGTTTATACTGATGTAACCCATGTTATATTTTTAAATGAGATATTTAGATTTTGGAAACTGGGTTTTCATTATTAATAGTATATTTCATTTTCTAGCTTTATTGAGGTGTATGAAAATCTTAAATTATATATATTTAATGTGTACAACCTGATGATTTGATATATATATACACTAAAATAATCAACATACTCAAGCTACTTAACATACCGATCACCTCATATAGTTACTGTTTTCTTTTCTCTTCTTCTTTTCTCTTTGTGTGTGTGTGTGTGTGTGTGTGGTGAGAACACTCAAGATTTACTCTCTTAGCAAATTTCAAGTATACAATACAGAATCGTTAACTATAGTCACATTGTTGTACGTTAGAGCTCCAGAACTTACGTATCTTGTATAAGAAACTTTGTACTCCTTAATCAACATCTCCCTATTTTCTCCTCTCCCAAGTCCCTGATAACCACCATTCAACTTTCTGCTTCTATGATTTGACTCTTTCAGATTCCACATGTACCAGTGATCATGCACTATTTGTCTTTCTACCTTTGGCTTATTTATTTAGCCTAATGTTCTCCAGGTTTATCCATGTGCTCACAATTGGCAGTATTTCTGTCATTTTTAAGGCTGAATAATATTCCATTGCACATATATATCACATTCTCTTTATCCATTTGTCCATCAATGGACATTTAGTTTGTTTCCATATATTGACTATTGTGAATAATGCTGAAATAAACATGGGAGTGCAGATATCTCTTCAAGATCCTGATTTCATTTCCTTTGTATATACACCCAGAGGAGTGATCATTGGATTATAAAAATAGTTTTATTTTTAATTTTGTGAAGAGCCTTCATACTCTTTTCCATATGGCTGTACCAAATAACCTGATTTTAAAATGAGCAAAGTACCTGAATAGGCATTTCCTAAAAGAGGCATATAAATAACCAACAGTCATATGAAAAAGTGGTCAACTTCACCAATCATCAGGAAAATGCAAATCAAAACCACAATGTGATATCATCTACACCTTTTAGAATGGCTCTTATAAGAAAAAGATAACAAGAGCTTATAAGCAAATCAAAACCACAGTGAGATATTAGCTATACCCTTTAAAATGGCTCTCATAAAAGATAACAAGAGTTTGTGAGGATGTGGAGAAAAGGAATACCCTTATACACTGTTGGTGGGAATATAAATTGGTACAGGATTATTACTAATTTTTAAAAAGGTGAAACTAGCATAAAGAACAAATAATATCATTGCAACAATAACTAAAACCTTATTTCACACATTAGGTTATGGGTTAATGTGTTCTAAATGCAGTTGGAATCAAAATGTTTCATCTTTTTTTATAATAAAGACTATAATATGTTGGATCAAATCTATAAAACTACTTGATATGGAACAGAATGTAAAATAAGTTCATGAGTTTATGAAATACCAAGTAAAAAAATAAGAAAGATTGTTATGAAGAGTTTTGAAGTTTGAAGTTTTTCCTTTTCCTTTTTTTGTTTTGTTTTAAAACTTTCAAAAATAAATAAATGTAATGTCTATGCTATTTACATATATAAAGAGAGTCAAGTTGAAGCTATCACTGAATCACATGGCCTTTTACCACATTGGTGGATGAAGTGACTATTAGAAAACTGAAAGAAAAGAATAAGTAATGATGTCAATAAGAAATCAAGTATACAAAAAGTGAACTCTAAAAAAGCTTCAGTGCTGACTAACCTAATTTAAGATGACTGATATTAAATCAATATGGTTGTCACAATTCATTTTTTAAATATTGCATCATTGTCACCTAGGCACCATATGTTGTATCAAATGACAAGGTAAAAGAGTTCATCAGTATAAAAGTAAAGACTGCCATCATTAAATCAACTCCATTACAGAAGAAAGGAGAAATAAAAATATGATTTTAGTATAGCAAACCAGATGTTCTTTCATGAGTTCATGAAATTAAGAACCATATAAACCTGCAATGTAATTAAATGTATCATCAGGTCTTATAGAATCTAAGATTAAGTTTGATTTAAGGAGATGTTCCCAGAATTTTGACTCAGAGTATGTTTCTCTCCTTTATTCTGAAGATCATGTCAGTTCTGCTGATAGTTTAACAGTGAATCAGAGTAGATATCTGGTTTACAAACAGCTTAAATGAAAAGCTACCCTTAGGTCTTTTGAAAGAAAAATCTTAAATGCACTGACTGACATTATTTTATCTCCCAAGACACTGCAGATAGATATGCTTTTAAAAATTCTACATTAATTCTAAAGTAGATCTAAATAAGTATAATTAGAGCAAGAGTTATTATTGTCAAGTTACACTTAGTTGATATCAATATGTATAAATATTCATAATGAATTGAACTGATGCAAATTGATCATAGAGGAAGCTTTATTTTCAAGAAGAATTTTAACACTATTTATTCTCTAAGACAAGTTATTGAAAACTGACTGAAAAATATAAAAAATTAAACTCTTTATTTATTTCCCATGTATAAAACCTGATTCTACCAAGAAATTAGATATTTTAATTGTCTAAAGATATTTATATTGAAGCACTATATTTAAGCAAATATTTAGGTTTAAACAAGCTTTAGCCTTGTTTTTGGAATGTTGTAGGAGTGGTTAATTATAACACACCAAGATTTTATGGTGCATACATTGTCCTGAATATGTGTATTTGTAAGGATGTAAGAAATTGCATTCATAAAAAAGTTGCAGCATTTATTTTTAATTTATATGCAGATGATGTGGATAGTACAGAACACAAAGAAAAATATTTTTAGGCTGATTCACAAAATTAGATTTTTTATCATATGATATGATATCATATCATATTTGCAAAATAAAATTTGGGGAAACTTCTTTTCCATCTTTCATATAGTTCAACACTGTGGATTAAATTCCCACAGTCAAGAGTTCAAATAAAATATTTCTCTTGGACTATACTTTAGAAATTAGTGGATTGAACAGAATTATATGTATACATAAAATGGCCTGGTGCAATCCTACAGGTCATATTTTGTTGGCTGCAAGAGACAATAAAATTGAATAATGAATACTTTAACTTCTTTCACTGAGAGAAAACCTATATGAGGAGATTTAAAATTCCTGTGTGGATTATAAAACATTTACTAAGGAGTGGGTTTAAAAAAATTCCATGCATTACTTTTTTTTTTTTTTCAATTTCTTCAAGTCTCAAAAGTTGCAAGAAAGTTTTTCACTTCAGTGTACTTCACTTTAATCAACTAATAATTTGAAATAAAATTATGTATATTTTGTAAAATGCTGTAGAGTATCTATGAACACATAAATTAAAAAAGATAGTGCCTTTAAAAGGTACAATAAATTAAGCCAATTAGACAAAATAATGTTTTAAAAGTTATGAATTGTCTTTAAATAAAAAAAGAAGTATGAATCCAATTTTGGCCTATTTTCCAGGAAAAAATAGTGTGTGACCACTCTGTGTTAATCTTAACATCCCACCCTTCTCTCGCCAGCCTCAGTAAACCAACCTACAGTTTCAGGTGCAAGAAGTTCCTGAGATAAATCTGATGAAGATGGGAAAATTATTAGGAGCCAAGCATCACCAGTTTTCCAGGTCTAGCAATTTTTGTGCAGCCCAAAACGTGGTATCTGTAGAGAGAAAGTTACACAGTTCCTCTTTTACATCTAATGTGTCAACCAATGCTGTGGGCTCTAACTGCAATTATGTGCAGAATTTGAACATTCATATCAGTTTTATCTTATCCAAATCATCATCATTTCTTGCCTCCTAACAGGTGTCGTTGCTTCTGCCTGTAGCCCCACTAGAGTATCTTTACCACAGAGTAAACCAATTCATCCTTACACATATAACTCATATTATTCTCATACCATTCACCATGTGATCAAAGCCAAGAATCCTCTTCTGCCTTTATGTTAGGATAGAGCTTTTGGTAAGTAAGGGAATTAACCCTAACATTTTTCTTACACTATGTCGTTCTTTCTGGATTTTCTATTAGGCTCTTGACTTTGGATTGTTTTAAATCATTGACATTTTAGAATTAGTTTTTATTCTTCTCTTTCTGCATCTCCTTTTATTTTCATGAGATTGCTTCTTTCTTTTAGTATTCTTATGTGACTGGTGAAATATAATGGGGTGGGGGAGTGGCCCAAGTTTCCTGATGGGTTCTCTCCGATGTTTGGATAGGTCATGCTGCTCATGACTGCTGGAAAAGGATGAAGGAATTCCACTGTTCAAAACAAGAATATAATAATTTTCCATAACACTAAGGGAAAAATTAAAGGCTTCATTAATATAGCTTTTGCTTACCTCAACTGAATCTCATTTGCTCTGCCTTGTTTACTCCCTTCCACCACTCTGGCCATATTGATATTCTTTAAGCACATCAAGTCTGTCATGGCTTCCGGCCTTTTATGTTTGCTGTTTTCTATGCCAGGAATGCTCTTCAGATTGCCACATAGTTTTCCACATGTCATTCAAGCCTTTACTCAAAAATCAGATTATCTGAGAAGACTTCTGAGAATATCCTACCTCGCCTCCTGCCACACTCCATTCCCTTACACAGTTTGGGTTTTCTTCCTAACATCTATTAACTGTGGTTACTCGGCTCAATGTTCGGTAATGACCTAAATGGGAAAAGAATTTGAAAAAGAATGGATACTTGTATGGGTATAACTGAATCACTTTTCTGTACACCTGCAACTAACACATCATTGTTAATCAACTATACTCCAATATAACATAAAAATTAAAAAATAAAATGAAATAGATAAACAGCAAGGATATATTATACAGCTCAGGGAAATATAGCCATTATCTTGTAATAACTTTTAATGGAGTATAATCTGTAAAAGTACTGAACCACCATACTGTACACCTGAAACTAATATAATATTGTAAATCAACTATACTTCAATAAAAAAATACTATATTGTACACTTTTAAAAAAATGTAGTTAGAAAAGTATCTACAAATAATTAAGCACTAAACAAAATCAGTAAAGTAGATTGCCCTCATCAATGTGGGTGGGCATCATCTAATCTTTTCAGAGCATGAATAGAGCAAAAAGCAGAGGAAGAGAGAATTTGTTCCCTTCTCAAATAGTCCCTGCCTGTTTGAACTAGAACGTTAGTTTTCTCCTGCCCTTAGCCTGAGATTTACACAATCAGCTCCCCTGGTTCTGAGGTGTTTAAACTCAGACTAAAATAACACTGAAGGTTTTCCTGGGTCTCCAACTTGCAGACTGGTAGTATTTCTTGTAGTCTCTAAATGTTGGTATGTTGAGAACTAATTAATAAACAAACCATCATGTAGGTTTCAAATTTATGTCATTGCACATATAATGCATTTTAACCTGGGCGATAATAATATGTGACATATTTTAGATTTCTTTTAGTTTTAATCACCATTCTGATCATCTCAGGAAACTATAATGTTAATTAAAACAGTATTGTTAACTTCCAATATTATGAGGATAGCATTAGCTTATAATCATTGAATAGGTAAATGGTAGATACTCATAAATGAATTGACTTTAAAAAAAAAAAAAAACCCTATGTGAAAGTATGTTTCCTAGAGCAGGAGAGAGATGTTACCCAAAAGATGGTAGTTGCACTAAAAATTTCGCTTTTATGTTGAGATAACTTAAAGAATGTTTCTACTACAGTGGTAGAAATGAACAGTTTTCCAGATATAAATATTTGGGGTATTTTAATTTTTTTCTTAAAGTGTCTAAAAGTGTTTCTGTTTCAAAACTTTTAAGTGGTGCTCTTAATAGATAGAACTTATGGTTGACCATTATAATAAGAAAAATAAGATGTTAAAAAGCTGTTAATAGATTATAAAATATATTTTACTTTAAACAGAGAAAAACATCCAAAATATTTGCTGAATAAATATTCTCTACTAAATAATTTTTGGTGACCATCTCTGGCAAGTTTTGATATTGTTGTCAACTATGAAGTTACTTGAGAGTATCAACATATTGTGATTAAAGCTGTCACTATTGATCCAGTACTTGTACCTTTAAAAATCTGAAATTCAGATATAGGAATCTGTCAATTCTCATTTATGAATTTTCTATTTTTAATATAATGGTTTTTTCCTTAGTTATATATCTCATTTCTATATATAATCAGAAAGTCTTAATGGAATTCTTTTAGCTGAAAACTCTACACAGCTTAAAAAATTAATTGGATACCCTTGTGTCATTAAGTTTAATCACATGAATTAAGAGGTTAGATTTTTTAAGTTCATAGGAAGATAATATACAAAATTCACAAGTTGTATATTGTTGTTTTTCTAGCCTCCTTCTTTTACAATGAGACTATAAATGCATGGAGAGATTAGTTTTCTAGACTCCCCTGTTACTAATGCTTAGGCTAGTGTTTGTAGTTGTAGGGAGTAAATCACAGTTTATAGTTGAGAGCATACTGATGTAGTATTTTTCTGGTCAATGGTATTTTTCTTTATATTTTTGTCTGATACCCACAACTTTTATACTCTTTAAGGAATAAAAAAATAACTTTATTTCTTCATGGTTTAACAGTTGGCCATTGTGATGGTTAATTTTGTGTGTCAATGTGACTGGGCCACAATGTACCCAGATACTCAGTTAAACAGTATTTCCTGGTGTAATGTGAGCTTGTTCCTGGATGAGATTAGCACTTGAATCAGTAGACTGAGTAAAGCAGATTGCCCTTCTCCATATGAGTGAACATATCTAATCTGTTGAGGACCTGAATAGAACAAGAAGGCTGAAGAAGAGAGAATTTACTCTCTTTCCCTGACTGATGAACTGGAACATCAGTCTTCTCCAGCCCTCAGACAGACCTAAACTATCAGCTCTCCTGGTTCTCAGGCCTTTGGACTAGGACTGGAACTGAACCACCAGCTCTCTTGTGTCTCCAGCTTACAGATGGCAGATGGAGGAATTCTCAGCCTCCACAATCAAAGTGAGTCAATTCCTTATAATAAATCTTTCTCTCTCCTATCTCTGTACCTATCTCTTTCTCTATCGCTATCTCATCTCTACCTCTGTTTATATCTATATTTTCTGTTAATTCTGTTTCTTTGGATAACCATGATTAATAAGTAGTTAAACATTCAGTAATGTACAAATGTTGAACAAAAGCGTAGGTTCTGCTGTCAGACAGACCTGGGTGAATTCTGCTTTTCACAGTTGCTGCTATGGAATCTTAGGCAAGATGCATAACTTTTTAGTTTTGTTCATCTGAAAAATGGAGATATTATTATCTCATGGATTTTTCCACCCAGGGGATTGAATGTAACATTTTGTAAATTGTAAAACTGAGAAATATATGTAAAGCTCGCTGAAAAGTATCAGGCATATATTAAGAGTTCAATAGCTGTTATTGTTAGGCTTCTAAATCTCCTTCTTTCTACAAAATTTGTCTTTGGAATCTTTATCCCCCAATCTCTTTTCCAACTGTTTTTTAGAAATTTTGTGTCTCAGTTTTCAGTTAAATAGCATTCAAGAGTATTGTGAATTTTTGAAGAACTAAGTGACAATTGAATCTCCTGAAAAATATTCTGTATAGATCATATATTCGACCCATTTTCTTTATATATCAAACAATTTAGTCTGATAATGAATGATAAATGCAATTATAGTATGTAGATGTGTGTAATAGACCCTTTCTATTGATGTTACTCTTCAAAAATATTGATCAAATATAAGTAAATAATCATTATGTACAAGCTTCTACTCTATTGATCTAACACACTGTCTCTATCTTGAGATTTATAAAACATTGAATAATTATCATTTTCTTCAGCATATAATTGAAATATATTTTGTGGTGGCTCTAAAACATGTATGGAACTTCATCAAAATAATGTGAAAGCCAAGAACAGCATAAAACAAAAAATCAAAGAGAAATAGAGCCACCACACACAGGGAGTTTATTTATATAAACTGCAGATATGATAAGAGTAGATAATCTTTTCTTAGCCATATTTGGCTCTTTTTTTTTGAAACTTTAAGCTTTATTCCCAGAGAGAACACTATCAAAGAGACACTTACCTCTTCAGAGAGGAAAAAAAAAGGAAATTTCAATGTGTAACTGTGCTCTTCCTGGGACTAGGACTTCACTCTTTTCTCCCACAGTAAGGACATTTCCATTCTTGAATTTTTGCTTTGAATTCATGCTGTTCTGCTATCCCCTTGAAGGTCATCTTGATTATGAGAGTGCAGATAACAGTTCCCAAAAGCAGTTTTCACTACTGCTTTCAAGAAAATGATTCATATATTTAAAATCTATGAAAGCATAGAAGCATTTACATGTCATATTACTTTTGGATATATAGAAATGCTATCAAATATTAAATGAAATATATATTATTTAGTTACAGGAATCATTGTATTCAATTAAGTGGATGAGCTGCTAAATTGCTAAAACTGCCCCCACTAATAATTGGCAATTTTCATGGGGCAAAATGAGATAATTCTCAAGTTTATGAATTTCTGCATGAAATGTAAATCTTGTTATATTGTCAGTGGTTTATTCCTAGGAATTATCACTTAAAGATAGTTTAGTATTTACTTGAATGACCTTTTGAGCTTCAAAAACAGTATCACACCGAAATAAACTCACTATCTGAGAAGTAAATACAAGTGAATA
Source organism: Balaenoptera musculus (assembly GCF_009873245.2). Classification (NCBI taxonomy): domain Eukaryota; kingdom Metazoa; phylum Chordata; class Mammalia; order Artiodactyla; family Balaenopteridae; genus Balaenoptera; species Balaenoptera musculus. Next base: position 43,388,933 of record NC_045788.1, read on the forward strand.
CAACTTAAGTTGAATATTTTTCAAAATTGTAGCCATACATGATTAATATATAAGGTTATTCTGGAAAAATAGGTGTTTTACCATTGAACCACGCCCTAAGCATACATATGACTCATGCTTAAAGTACATGTTTTGCTTTATTTTAGATAAAAATACTATCTCATTAAGTATGTGAAGCCCTCACACATTTGTGAATTAATTGGATTATGAACTTCAGTATGAATTAATTTTTATAGCCAACATAATTGCCAACAAATTCTACGTAAAGAAAAAGGAAAATATTACAAACTAGATACAAAAATGATGAAAACAGATAACACAAAATAAACTCATAAATTATATTTAGGAAAAGCACAGTATTTTATCAGTTTTTCCTTACTGAACAAGTAAAACATAAATGTTTGACAAATGTCCAAAAATTAATAAGTGAAACCTGGAATTAGTAAGTTGTAGAATTGTAAAGGTTGATTTAATATTATGTTTGGACTTTATTTGCTATTACTTTCTCTGCTACTTGTCAGGCTGCACCAATCTGTAATTGATTTGTAAATCACATGTTATTGGTTACAAATGTTGACTCCTATAAAAGATAAATCTCTAAGAGTTTTACTTTGTGCTATTTTCTTTGACTTTTAGTGACTGCAGTAAGTAACATTTACTTATAGTACTATGAACTTATTATAAATATAGAAAATATTTAGCAGTATATTGAATTTGAATTGTTGATAAACACAGCAGGTCTCTACATACCATAAAATAAGTTACTTTTATTTTATAACGAATGTTAATGAAGAAGCCTACCATGCCAATTCTTAGAATTATGTTCCCATTGACGTATTTTTGGCAAATACTTCTTTAATAAATTTCCCTGTAATCTATTACTTACAGATTTAGAAAAACTGATACTCAAAAGTTTTCATTAATATATATACTCACATTTTTCTTTGGGAAACCAAAACTTACCCAAGTTTATTCATTGGAACACTATTCGTAATAGCTAAAGATATGACTAGAAGTAGATTGAATAACCTAGAGCAAATGTAGCAAAATATGAACAATTTCTAAATCTACAGGGTATGGGTAAATGTATAGGGGTGCACATTATTCTTTAAAAATTTCTAATTTTGACATTTTGTGTAATACATTTGGAAAATAGATTAGGAAAAAATCATTCAGCTCTAGAAGGCTTCATCACTCATATTACTCTTCAAGTTTATAAATTTCCAAAATACTTTAAGAAATTCATTATTGTAGCTATGGAAAAGAATATGGTGGTTTAACACCAGAAAGATCAGTCAGTGAACCCAGATGTAATTAAATGTCTTTGTCACTTTGACCTATAGAAAAATATTAACAAATAAATACACTACTATATATGCTTAAGCAAAATAAATAAGTAAACAAATGGAAATTTTTACAGATTATAGATGAAGTGTTCATATCTTGTAGTGAGAAATATTAGGATTTCTTTTTATGCATAAAATATATTTAGTATATTTAGTATATTTTATATATTTTATTATATTTTAACATTTAAATAGACATTTGTTTAGATATATTCTTTCAGGGAAAAACTGTCTTTCATAAAGTAAAAATGATGTATATTGAAATATCTTTAAAATATTGATATCAAATATAATAAAGTATAAGTTATAGTCATTTCATGTTGTTCCAGGTATGCGAATATTATTTCTTGCCCAAATTATCATTATACGGTGGAAAAGCACTCACTCAAATTTGCTTCTCTTTTTCATTAAGGAACTTAGAAATACCAGCATAGGCTCTGTTAGCAATTTCAGCAGCATTGTACTTTGTGATTCAATGATACTTGAGTATATGATTGAAAAACATCCACAAGCTTTTGTTTTAGAGGGCTTTCCTCTTTGTGTATTGTTTTCAGAGACATACCATCATTGATGTTTTGGTTACCTATATAATTGTATTTCACTGCTTATGAAAGGTTTTATTATTTCTGAAATCCAGAGTCCAGAGTTAGATTTTAACCTCTGTCTGTTTTAAATTAAAGATCTATAGTCCTAACTGTGTATGAAGATTGTAGAGTCAGCTTGGTTTAAATGCTGACTCATTTTGAAATAAATTTTATAATTTATTTGAGTAATTATTTAAGCTTTTACAATAAAATATTTAAATGTCAAACTACAAATTTTGAGATAAATTTTGGGATATGTATTTTCAAAATTCAGGAGAAATGTAAGAGAAGAGAAAAAAGAGGAAGACTCTTATGGTAAATTGTATTCTTGTTCATGATTGTCTCCTCTTCTGTAAGAGGGTTATACTCATCTTTTCTTGCCATATATCTTTCTATACTTCCCCACACCCTTAGCAGTCTTGACCTTTCACTTAACTTTTCTTGGATGTGATTTTTGCCAGGTCTGAGAAGAAGCTTTATGATTGTGTGGGTCAGCACAATCTCTTATGCTTCTGCCACCTGTCACTGGAATAACATATCTCAAAGGCAGTTCTTTTTCCATATGGGCTTCAGAATGAGAAGATACAGTCTGGAGAAGAGCCACAGTCAACCTATAGCCTATATGTGAACAAGAAATAAATGTTTACTGTTGTAAACCCACTGGGATTTTAGGAGTAATACGTACTACAGCATAACTCAGTAAAAGGTAAATATTGCTAATGCCCACAAGCACTGTTGCTATTTCCACTGGATGTTTCTGCTCCCATTTTGCACTCTTGGGAAATATTTCCTCTTCTAGTTGGTAGCACTGCACCTTTCAGGCACCACAGACTCCTATCATCCACTGCCATATTCCGTTAGGTAATGGCATTATTTCGACAAGATTTTCTCATTCCCTAATAAAAGCAAACAGCGCACGACTTCCAATTCCACTGGGCAAGTAACATCTGATTGGCAGCATCATCATTTGTAATAAGTTTCATCAAGTTATTCAATACCAGAATCTCAACTGTACCTTCTATAGCACAAATTCTATTTCATAGGCTAAATGATCTGTGAATATCTCAGTATACGAAAGCTCTATCAATTGCTTTGCAGAATTGGAGTCATGTAGTGACACTGTGCAGGGCAGGGAGAGCGGGAGAAGAGTGGTTCCCCCACACCACCAACAAGCAATTCTAAGACATCATCTGTGTGTCCTATAATTCAACTCAATTCTGACACTGTCTGCTTGGAGACAGCATCAGATTCCACAAGTTAATGGTTCAGTTCCATAAGACTACCCTGCCACCACCACTTCAGATGCCAGTTGCAAGCCTAGGTTGTTACCTGTACTTCTGAACTACTGCCTATAAATCAGAGGTTCACAACACCCTCTCATTGGTTCAATTAATTGGTAGAGTGGCTCACAGAACTCAGGGAACATCTTACTTATTAGATCACCAGTTTATTGTAAAAGGACGTGATAAAGCTTACAGATGAACATCCAGATGGAAGAGACGAGTAGGGCAGGGTATGGAGAAAGGGCATGGGAATTCCATACTCTCTCAGAGCAGACAATCTCCCCAAATCTCCCTGTGTTCACCATCCTGGAAGTTCTCCCTCTGACTGCAGTCCTTTTGGGATTTTATGGAAGCTTCATTACATAGACATGATTGATTAAGTCATTGGCTATTAACCATTAATTCACACTCCAGATCCTCTCCTGTCCCCTGAGGTGGGGGGAATGGGACTAAAAGTTCCTAATCACGTGGTTGATTCTCCTGGCAGCCAGCCTCTATCATTAGGTGGGGTCTAAAAGTCTCCTCATTAACATAAGAGACACTTTTATTGCCATAATCACTTAGGAAATTCAAAGGGTTTCAGGAGATCTGTGACAGAAATGGGAATGAAGGCCAAATATACATATTTCTTATTATAAATCACAATATCACATATGTCTTTTTCCACAGGTATTCACTTTCAGACATTCAGTTCCATCTATTTTTATAGACACTTTCCTTATTAAATACTTCTACTCCCTCTCCAGAGGAATTATAACTCATATCCAGATGGTAAAACATCATTCTGTGCTCAGAATTTTCCCCAAACCATTGGAAGTGACCAGCTATATAAGTAATCTAAATCTGGGATCTTAGTTCCCAACCAGGGATTGAACACTGCCCTGGCAGTGAAAGCGTCAAGTCCTGACCACTGGACCAGCAGGGAAGTCCCGTAAATCTGTCATCTTTCATAGCATATAATTACTAATTATTTCCTAAATGTTGATGAATTAAAAATTTAATATACAAATTTAATGTTATGTTTTTAGTCATATAAACATATACAGAAGTATTTATTGAGAAAATTATGAAATAATTACCCTTTTTGCTCCCCATTAATAATACTTAGTTATTTTTTAAAATAATACATTTTAAAAAGAGTGACTGATACTTCATAAAAATTGCCTTCATCCTGACTCACCAGGCATATAAGAATTCCAAGGGGAGTCACAGGTTAGGTTAAAATTAGGACCCTGATCATAATAAAATGTATCTCTATGTTGTCTAACATGGAATGTCCAACCCCATGTATAAAATATATCATAATTTATATTACCCTAATTTTTCTTTTTTGCATAAAATTATATGAGAATTCTAATGCACACAAACATATACACAATTGTGATATGTATAATCAAACTCTGACATTTTGGTTCAAATAAATTATATTACATTTCTGTCGAGGTTAATTACACCAAAAATGGAATTCAGAAATAAACAAAATGAAAGTAAATTGGGTTACAATATATAAATAGAACAATTTTTGTTTTGTTTTACAATAAAAACTTTAAAATACAGAGGAGACTAAGAAAAAGTGACTATAGACTATAGAACTTAACTATTTATTTATGTATAATAAGTTGATGGCATGTGCTTGATCCTGAAGTTACTGAGAGTAACCTTTGAGCCATATATTGTTTTTTAGTGGATAAATGGATTTAAAAATAACTAAGTAGACTAAATAAAGATTACTTTCTCACCACTGCCTCTCCACTGGGGGAACAAAAAAGATATTTAAACCCTTATATTTCTCTGTTCTGGATAGGTCCAAGAAAAAAGGATTTTAAAAATATCTGAAATATAAAAATAAAAATATTTTGAATATATGATTAGAAATAAAGAAAAAATATTTTGTCATATATTATTATAAGCACCACCAACAAAAGTTTGTAAATGTGTTGATTATTTTTGGTTTAATATATATTGGCTAGGGCTTCCCTGGTGGCACAGTGGTTAAGAATCCGCCTGCCAATGCAGGGGACATGGGTTTGACCCCTGGTCCGGGAAGATCCCACATGCTGCGGAGCAACTAAGCCTGTGTGCCACAACTACCGAGCCTGTGCTCTAGAGCCCGTGAGCCACAACTACTGGGCCCACATGCCAAAACTACTGAAGCCTGTGTGCCTAGAGCCCATGCTCTGCAACAAGAGAAGCCACCGCAAAGAAGAGTAGCCCCCACTCACTGCAACTAGAGAAAGCCTGCGTGCAGCAACGAAGACCCAATGCAGCCAAAAATAAATAAATAAAATAAATAAATTTATTAAAAAAATAAATAACTAAAATAAAATACATTGGCTAGGTAGATAGTAAAAATATTTTATAAGAAAATTATAGCAGATAAAAATTGATTATACAATATCTATTATCATTAATTTATGACATTATAAAAGTTAACTAAATAACTTATTTCTATAATTTCAGTCCTTACTGCTTCATTTTCAATAGTATAAGAATAACTGGTTTGTGAGAGATTTTACAAGTAATCACAATTATTTTTTGGATGAGCAAAGCATATGTATCCATAGTTTAATTTTTTGTTTGCTTGTGTCTTTGTTTTAATAAATACTTTTAATTATTAGTTAGATTTGGAATGTGTTCTCTCTTTCTATTAATTTTGTCTTTTTATGATGTGTTACAAGTTTGATGCTTATTTTTTATACTCTAATAAATTATTTATATTTTAATCAATCTAATAAATTGTTTATATTTTAATCACATGAATACAAGCCATGAGGATGAAAAATATTGAACATTTTATTTCTTAAAACAAATCTGAAAGTTTCCAGTGAAATGAAATAGAAGAGAATAACAAGGAACTTCCTACATTAGCTTGTTCATGTTTCAATAAACGTCTTTGGTTTTCTTCTTACTATTAGAGATGAAGAGAAGTGACATCATCTCATATTCCCCACGACTCAATGCATTTTGCAGCCACTGTAGCATAACACATTGGAAAGAGCACAGGCTTTATTGATAGACAACTTGAATTTTAATTCTAACTCTACCAATTACTTACTATGGGATGTTGGGTGAGATATTTAATTTTTATAAGCCTGAGGGTCCTCATTAATAAAATACTGATGGTCATATCTAACTCAACATACTGTGAGGATTAAAGGAAAACTGGTATGTAGAAGAGATTAGCCCTGCAAACAGTAATAAATGGTAGCTGTTCTATTAAAATTATTATCATTATTATTACTGCTATTAGAGAAGTGACTGATGGCCCCCAAACAGTTCTGGGGTTAGAAATGGCACCTTTTCTCAAGTCACCTCCCCAAGATTCAGAATTAGTTAAAAGAAATAGCAAGAAAGAACATTTGGCTGCATAGTATTAAACCTGCCACTACCTACTCTACTTCTTCCTCTTGTCTGGGAATTTCAACAGTCATACCATGGAGGAAATGGATTGCCCTCAAAACAGATCCCTGAAGAGTGGGGAAGAACTGTGCCCTGACTTAAGAACAGTAGTTGACACAATTATTGTTCCTCATATACTATGGAGAGTTTAAAGTATGTGTTCAATTATGCATAGCTATAACATTTGAGTATTAAGTTCCATAGTTATCAATTTTTTATTGTACAGGTGACTGACTCACATTTAAAATGAGATTCTGAAATGCCATTTAATTTGCATATTGTGAGGAGTTTTAAAAATACTATTCTAGCATAACCACCTATTAAAATAGCCATAGTCACCTATATTATTATACTTTTCCTAGGATAACTTATTTCTGAAAATTCCTCCCTGCTCCTTTTTTTATAACGCTTAAAGTTTTGTAAACTAATTGGAACCCTATCAGCACTTTGATCTGTGTAACTCAAAAAATAATAATAATATTTGTTGAGTGCTTAATATGTGCTGGTATACTATCTTGTTTATTTTAAAAACTTTGTGACACAATATTATTATTTTCATTTTACAGTCAAGAAAACTAAGATTGTTAAGGTTGTTACTATAATGATTTCTATAATAAAAATGTTAAAGTAATAGCTAATTGAGAAATCTCTGAAGGCAATTAACTCTCAGGTATATTTTCAGCTCCTAAAATGTGAATTCTTGCTTTTGTTAGTGTCTTCTTGTTCTGTTGTCTCTTTAAACAGCTCACAACTGTTTTTGGAATGCTAGAGATCAGTTGATTTGAGAAGGTGTTAACATGTCAGGCATGTATTACAGACTTCCTCATTTAAGCATCTTAAAACCACTTTACATAAATCAGTAATATTACCTGTTTAAAAGCAGAACACAACTCGCCAGTTTCTCACATACATTATCCCATGCTTCCTTTATTTTACTTATAGATGATATCTAAAATAATAGCAATTTGAAGTGAGTTCACATTTTTAGGTATAAAGAAATTATCTCTTGTCTCTTCACATCTGCATTGTTCCTATTCCTCCTTTCCTCCTTCACTTTCTTCTACATTCCACCTTGAACCATTTGTTAACAGTGGGTGATAATATGTTTAATAAGTTAATGTTAAGTGCAACAGTGATTGTAATAACATAATTCATTAACAAATCAAACTACCAAAGGCCTTTAGTGAATATTTATAAAGTTGGATATTACTGGATATATTGAATTTATTTGTAATGGTTAATTAGGGAAGACAATAGAAGAAGGTAAGGGAAAGATTACAAGGGGAGTGTCTGAAAGGGAATTTGCATGGAGATATATATATGTACATGTATATGTCTGTCCCCACCACATCCATTGCTTACTCTGGTAACTTCCAGTTTTTCTTACACATAGAATGTGGACAATATAATTGATAGAAATAATTTGTTAATAGAATACCTATTGATAGAATTGATTTGAAATTGAATCATAGATAATCATAGAATTGAATTATTGACTTGAAAGTGAATCATAGATAATCTTCCTCAACCCACCCCAACTCCTTTCTCTGATTATATGTTTTTATGTTTGTAAGGACACTGAGGTGAAGTGAGAATGAAAAAATAAGCTTTTATTTTGCACATTTTCCACCGTCCACCAGTGATTTACAGAATGACTTTATTTTTAACTCTTCTTATTTGGAAACAAAACAAAACAAAAAACCCTGACTACTGTTACCATACTAAACTGATTATGTTTTATAAGTGAGACAATAAAATGAGGCAGTAGGCAGATTTCAAATCCTCTATATGCTACCCTCCAGCTAGAAGGGACAGTCCCTAAATGTTTGCTATTGCAATAAATAACCTCTGCCCACTCTGTTGAATATTATTGGAGCTCACTAGGGAATATTTCTAGCGAGGCACCATATGCTGCTCTCCTTTATATTGCACACTAGGGCATACAAACAATATATTCCATTCTGTTAAAGAATATATGAAGATTTATTGGAGTAGAATGCACGGTATCATTTGGTTTAAATCAAATTCATGAGATTTGCCAACCTTGCTAATTACTTTGGAAAATATGAGAAAAAAGATCCTCATTTTTTATTCTGGAGAGGTCAACCTATTCCGGCTTGAGATATCTCTCGGCTTTTTCTTAGGAACAGGGACTTGATGTTCCATTAGCATAATTGCATGTATCCTTCAAGCCTCGAGGAGGACTTCCAACACACTGAAATTTTAACTGTGTCTGACTCCTCATTAAAAAAAAAAAAAGTAATTTCTCAGAAAAAATCTTACAGGATCAACAAAGTTATGTGTCATACTGAGGATTAAGGACATTGAAAATGTCTGTTCTGTGATAATAAATTTCTTCACTCTTTTAAAATGGAAACCTCAGAGGAAGTGATTTTGAAATGAGAAATTAAGGCTTAGAAACAAGAGGTCATGCATAGTTAACCTCTATTATCACCAACAACTCACAAACCATATTAGTCCTGAGAACAATCAGATAAAATTTAGCAAATTACATGAATATTGGATAAGAAAGATAATATCCTTTGTTAATATAAATTGAAACTGAACTGCATTTTAACACACATTTTCTGTTCTGCATTAATGCATGTCGTTTTAGATGTTTATGTGAGAGGAATCATATTTTTAAAAACAGCAAAAATAATCACTAAATTGGCAAATCTGGAAATATCACTGCCTTACAGACAAAATGTTGGGCTATAATTTTTAACTATTTGCTGCCTTGATGGAAATAATTCATTGAGTTTGGTTCTTTCCTTTTTTCTTTTTAAAGAGTTTTTTGATGTGGACCATTTTTAAAGTCTTTATTGAATTTGTTACAATATTGCTTCTGTTTTATGTTTTGGTTTTTTGGCCTCGAGACATGTGGGATCTTATCTCCCCGCCCAGAGGTCGAACCTGCACTCCCTGCATTGGAAGGCGAAGTCTTAACCACTGGACTGCCAGGGAAGTCCCAAGTTTTGTTCTTTCTTAAAAAAAATTAAGAATATGGAAAAGATGAATTTCAAAAATTCTTTACTGTTTGCAACCTTTGATTTTAAATTATAGGTATTCATACATGTTACTTTTGATACAACTAATAACTAAAAATCCAATGGAGAATATTTTTCCAAATCCATGTCAAAGGATGGAATGAGTTGGAAAAAAAGAGTTATTAATTTAAAGTACATATCTAAATAGCATAGTAATGTGGAAAATCAGATGTGACACATAATTGGAGATGAGTGTAATATATTGTTATATATTTGAGCACAGTAAACAATATATTTGTTAAATGAATGCATAATCAAGAATAAAATAAAGAAAAAGAAAGAGGAAATGTGAACACATTTAGGTAGACCAAGTTTAAAAGAGATTTTAAGTTGTGGGGAGAAAAAAGTACTTAAGATGGAAAAAGCAGGAATGAGATAGAAAATAGAAATTTGTGTGTAAAAAAAGGGTAGACTCTGTGCCAAATACTGTGTTTGGAGCTTTTAGATGTTATCTCATTGAATCTTCATAAAAATACCTCAAAGTGCATATCAATCTCACCATTTCACTCAAGGACAACTGAGAATTTGTCAATATAAAGGCCCTTTTAGATATGTTCAGAACAGTGTGGAACAAGAAAGGGATATGCTTGCTTCTGGGCCCAGGCTGATATATGTAATAACCTGGAGGAAGAAATTCTTTTCAACTTCCATTGTACCTCCTTCTTCTCTTTCAATGAAAATTTCCCTCTGAAAAGACAATTTGAAAAACCATAGTAAAGAAAAACAGACATACAGATAGGTTGAGGCATTTAAGAGAGAGCTCGTGTGATTTAAATCAATTAACAAACATTGATTCACTCCAGGGTACATAGTGACCCAGTGTTCTGGTCCAAGTTGCTGTGTAACCAACACCAGTACTTTCCTATGGATGGAAAGTGAAGAAGATCATCTACATCAGGGCTTGGCAAACTATGGACAATGGGCCAAAGCCAGTCCACCATCTGTTTTTTTAATAAGTTTTATTAGAACACAATTACGCCCACTGTCAATGGCTGCTTTTGCATCACAAAGGCAGAGTTGACTAATTACTGCAGAGACCACAGAGCTGACATAGATGAAAATATGTACTATCTGGCCACTTACAGAGAAAGTTTGCCAATTCTGCTATAGAGAGTTACTTGAAAAGTGTAGATCTTTAGGTTGTTCATTTTCTCTGTTTATCTACGCATTAAGGTTCACAACAATGTCAGTGTGGAAGCACACGATCATTACTTTCTTAAAATAATATTTTAATCTTGGAGAATTATCTTTGAAAGTTAATTGTTTTAAGAAAATTAATTTTAACACATTTTTCCCACTTATTGTTCCTATAGTGCAGCAAACAAACACCTTTTATGAGAATGTAGTAACTCCAACAAAAATATTTTACTGATCTTAGAATCATCTCAAAGAAAAACATGAGAAGGTATAAATATTTTCCTTGAGAAATGTTCATGTATACTTCCATAACAGTGTAACAATAAAAGCCCATAACACCATAGGGTTGTGGGGTTTTTTTCTGCTTTGTGCACGTGTGTGCGTGTGTGTGTGTGTTTTAACATCTTTATTGGAGCATAATTGCTTTACAATGCTGTGTTAGTTTCTGCTTTATAACAAAGTGAATCAACTATACATATACATATATCCCCACATCTCCTCCCTCTTACCTCTCCCTCCCACCCTCCCTATCCCACCTCTCTAGGTGGTCACAAAGCACCTAGCTGATCTCCCTGGGCTATGCAGCTGCTTCCCACTAGCTATCTATTTTACATTTGGTAGTATATATATTCCCATGCCACTCTCTCACTTCATCCCAGCTTACCCTTCCCCCTCCCCGTGTCCTCAAGTCCATTCTCTACATCTGCATCTTTATTGCTGTCCTGCCCCTAGGTTCTTCAGAACCATTTGTTGTTGTTTTTTGTTGTTTTTTTAGATTCCATATATAAGTGTTAGCATACGGTATTTGTTTTTCTCTTTCTGACTTACTTCACTCTGTATGACAGATTCTAGGGCCATCCACCTCACTACAAATACCTCCATTTCATTTCTTTTTATGGCTAAGTAATATTCCATTATATATATGTGCCACATCTTCTTTATCCATTCATCCAATGATGGACACTTAGATTGCTTCCATGTCCTGGCTATTGTAAATAGAGCTGCAATGAACATTGTGGTACATGACTCTTTTTGAATTATGGTTTTCTCAGGGTATATGTCCAGTAGTGGGATTACTGGGTCATATGGTAGTTCTATTTGTAGTTTTTTAAGGACCTCTGTACTGTTCTCCATAGTAGCTGTATCAATTTACATTCCCACCAACAGTGCAAGAGGGTTCCCTTTTCTCCACATCCTCTCCAGCATTTATTGTTTGGAGACTTTTTGATGATGGCCATTCTTATTGGTGTAAGGTGATACCTCATTGTAGTTTTGATTTGCATTTCTCTAATGATTAATGATGTTGAGCATCCTTTCATGTGTTTGTTGGCAATCTGTATATCTTCTTTGGAGAAATGTCTATTTAGGTCTTCTGCCCATTTTTGGATTGGGTTGTTTGTTTTTTTGATATTGAGCTGCATGAGCTGCCTGTATATTTTGGAGATTAATCCTTTGTCAGTTGCTTCATTTGCAAATATTTTATCCCATTCTGAGGGTTGTATTTTCGTCTTTTGTTTATGGTTTCCTTTGCTGTGCAAAAGCTTTTAAGTTTCATTAGGTCCCATTTGTTTATTTGTGTTTTTATTTCCATTTCTGTAGGAGCTGGGTCAAAAAGGATCTTGCTGTGATTTATGTCATAGAGTGTTCTGCCAATGTTTTCCTCTAAGAATTTTACAGTGTCTGGATTTACATTTAGGTCTTTAATCCATTTTGAGTTTATTTTTTTTTGTATGGTGTTAAGGAGTGTTCTAATTTCATTCTTTTACATGTAGCTGTCCAGTTTCCCCAGCCCCACTTATTGAAGAGGCTGTCTTTTCTTTCATCCTTTATCAAAAATAAGGTGACCATAGGTGCGTGGGTTTATCTCTGGGCTTTTGATCCTGTTCCATGGATCTATATTTCTGTTTTTGTACCAGTACCAAACTGTCTTCATTACTGTAACTTTGTAGTATAGTCTGAAGTCCGGGAGCCTGATTCCTCCAGCTCTGTTTTTCTTTCTCAAGATTGCTTTGGCTATTCGAGGTCTTTTGTGTTTCCATACAAATTGTGAAATTTTTTGCTCTAGTTCTGTGAAAAATGCCATTGGTAGTTTGATAGGGATTGCATTGAATCTGTATATTGCTTTGGGTTGCAGAGTCATTTTCACAATGTTCATTCTTCCAATCCAAGAACATGGTATATCTCTCCATCAGTTTGTTTCATCTTTAATTTCTTTCATCAGTGTCTTATAATTTTCTGCATACAGGTCTTTTGTCTCCTTAGGTAGGTTTATTCCTAGGTATTTTATTCTTTATGTTGCAGTGGTAAATGGGAGTGTTTCCTTCATTTCTCTTTCAGATTTTTCATCATTAGTGTATAGGAATGCAAGAGATTTCTGTGCATTAATTTTATATCTTGCTACTTTACCAAATTCATTGATTAGCTCTAGTAGTTTTCTGGTAGCATGTATAGGATTCTCTATGTATAGTATCATATCATCTACAAACAGTGATAGCTTTACATCTTCTTTTCCAATTTGGATTCCTTTTATTTCTTCTTCTTCCCTGATTGCTGTGGCTAAAAATTCCAAAACTATGTTGAATAATAGTGGTGAGTGTGGTCAACCTTGTCTTGTTCCTGATCTTAGAGGAAATGCTTTCAGTTTTTCAGCATTGAGAATGATGCTGGCTGTGGATTTGTCATATATGGCCTTTATTATGTTGAGGTAAGTTCCCTCTATGCCTGCTGTCTGGAGGGTTTGGTGTTGAATTTTGTCGAAATCTGTTTCTGCATCTATTGAGGTGATCATATGATTTTTCTCTTTCAATTTGTTAATATGGTTTATCACATTGATTGATTTATGTATATTGAATATTCCTTGCATTCCTGGGATAAACCCCACTTGATCATGGTGTATAATCCTTTTAATGTGCTGTTGGATTCTGTTTGCTAGTATTTTGTTGAGGATTTTTGCATCTATGTTCATCAGTGATATTGGCCCGTAGTTTTCTTTCTTTGTGACATCTTTGTCTGGTTTTGGTATCAGGGTGATGTTGGCCCTGTAGAATGTGTTTGGGAGTGTTCCTCCCTCTGCTATATTTTGGAAGAGTTTGAGAAAGATAGATGTTAGCTCTTCTCTAAATGTTTGATAGAATTCACCTGTGAAGCCATCCTCACCATAGGGTTTTGATTCCACAGTGTGAGTAAAATAAATTCACTTATGCTGTACATTAGGGAGCCTCCAGAGAGGATAATCAATGCAAATACATATAAAGATGGGTCTGAAATTCAGAATCCTTCCGATGATGGAGAAGAGATGATGACTTTTGAAAGTGCTAAAAGTGAAAGTTGGAACTCTCTGTTGTATGTATTTTAAACTAGAATCATTTTCAAAGCAAACAGAGAAACAATATTATTAGTAGTAATGTCATCACTGTGATTAATATCACAAATGGAAGTGGTGGAAGCATTTGAAGATCTTGTTTAACCAAATTCTAATTGATATTCTATGTTGATATTGGGTCAGAGGTGCAATTTGTTGTCATTGGTGGGTATCTGATATCACTAAAATAAATTTATATTTTGAAATCAAAATCAGTCCAACATTGGACTTAGTTTTTCCTTTAACATTTAAGAACAATGGCTCAGCAACTTTTTTTCATCACCATTCACATATTCAGTTAAAATTATTACAACCAATACATACCAGTATCTGACAATTCTGTTGATGAAGATCATATAAATGATCAAATTGTATGTGCTAAGTCAATGACTTAGTGTTCAACTCTATGGATTCCATATAACTAGTTTTTGGAGCCAGGTCAACTGGTAAATGAATCACATTTGATTCCCACTTACTGAATCTGTGAATTGGGTGAGGTATTTAACATGTCTGGCTTCAAATACTATGTTTTTTGAAAAACACTTTATTAAATTATAACCACAAAAGCAGTACTCTATACTCTAGTCTTCGAAAACTTAAGCATGACTGGTAATTAAATCACAGTTACTTTCATTTATTAATTCTGGGTATTAGGTGAGGAATTTAACATGTCTGAGCCTTATAAAGCTCATCTCCAAAACTGGGATGCTAATATCTAATTAATAAGAACAAGTGTAGTTTAGATGACATATAAATTGTTCTTAGCACATGGTGCCTTAAAAGAAATACTCAGCATAATCATCATCACCATTGTCAACATCATCATAAATAAAAATTGAGATAGATGCTACAAAATACTAATAAGCAAGAGTTATTCAAATTTTCCACATAGGAAGATGATGAAGAGTATGATTTTCTTTGGCTGAACAAACATAAGCTCACCATCCTTCTCCTTTGCTATCTTTACAACAGAGACTGGAGGATGGAAAACTTCACTTTCCCTGCCTCCTTTACATGTGTAGACCATCATTTCATACAGTTCACACTCAGGCCTGATTTGGGCCTCCAAACAATGAGCTGTACAGCACCTGGGCACTGACCTGCTGCCTTGCCAGGGCAGGGAACCTTATTCATAGCCCCATTTTCTTTTTTTTTTTTGTGTGTGTGTGTGTGTGTGTGTGTGTGTGTGTGTGTGTGTGTGTTTTAATTAATTAATTAATTATTTTTAAAATTTATTTTATTTTTGGCTGTGTTGAGTCTTCGTTGCTGTGCACAGGCTTTCTCTAGTTGCGGCGAGCGGGGACTCCTCTTCGTTGCGGTGCACGGGCTTCTCATTGCCATGGCTTCTCTTGTTACGAAGCACGGACCCTAGGTATGCGGGCTTCAGTAGTTGTGGCTCACGGGCTCTAGAGTGCAGGCTCAGTAGTTGTGGTGCACGGGCTTAGTTGCTCCGCGGCATGTGGGATCTTCCCTAACCAGGGCTCGAACCCGTGTCCCCTGCCTTGGCAGGCGGAATCTTAACCACTGCGCCACCAGGGAAGTCCCATAGCCCCATTTTCAACTGCATATAGAACCTAGACTCAACCATCTAGGTAAGCTTGCCCAGAGAATTCAGGCAATCATGAAGCTCATCCTACAGCCCCACTTGGGTAGGGAACCAAGTCAGCAGTCCTGTCCAAATTTTTTCAGCCTCTAGCACACCCCCTAATCTCCAACCTCAGACCTACTACAGTTGCCTTGTGCCCAAATAGACCATAATGACAGGCCCCACCTGCCCAAGCACATTACCAGCAGACATACCCAGAAACCCAAACTGAGCTGACTTGTGAAAAACTGTCTCTGCCAAAGCAAACCTGCAATGTCTGGAAAAGGAGTCCCATTACTCAAATGTGCAGATATCAATGTAAGGAATCAAGGATCACAAGGAGATGTGATTTTCACTATTAAAGATAGGAATTTAAACTTTTGAAAGGGACAAATTAGAATATTAGTAGGAATTCTGAAATTATGTTTATACATATATAATAGTATGTGTATTGTGTGTATTATATATGTGTGTGTACTTATTTTCAAGCTTTTTCCACCGAGTGGTTTTAGAACAGCATTCATTATCTAATAGAATTTCCTGTGATGATGGAAATGCTTTATGTCTGTGCTGTCCATTATGTCACTAGCCACATTTGGTTATTAAATACTGAAATGTGACTAGTATGATTGAGAAACTTACTTTTAATTGTATGTAATTATAATTAATACTTATGTTAAAATAGCTATGTGTTGATAATGGCTATTATAGTTGCAGCACAGAACTAGAAGCAAGAATACACCATTAGTAATGAGCACACAGAGAACCCAGATTTTGATTTTTACTAAGAGAAACCAGGACTCTTTGGAGAAAAGTTTGATTCCAGAGCTGGGTCAGGGAATGTATGATATGAGCTTGGAAAATCTCACTATAACAAAAAGTAAAGGAGTTCTCAAAGAATGAAGAGTCATATCAAAATGATATGAGAACCAGCTTGAAGGATTCCTGCTAGTCATATCTGGGGCATTTGGATATCAAAATAAAGAGTGATCATAATGAATTATAATCCATTAGATAAAAAATTTCCATGAGTCCATTTGGATATAAATAAATAAATACAAAAATAGGGAAAAGAGAAAAATCTATTTCTTAAAGTAGAATGTCAACTGGTAATGGTGGAAAAAATAATGGAATTAGGAAATATTAGTGGATCGTAAAACTAGTTAGTGACTATTTGATGAAGAACAGGGTATTTACATGCTCTCAAAATATCTCATATTTATGTAGTCTTGAAATATGTCTCAAGAAAATATATCAATTTCCAGGAAAAATAATATTGGCAGTGAAGAGACTTGACAGACACTATCTTAAACAAGTGATCTAATTTTACATGTCCCAATATAGGGACAAGCCAACATCATGTGTTTCTTGATGTGATACTCAGAGAAGAACATAAAATCATTTACGTAGTATTTCTGCCAAAAATGCATAGTCTGAATTCAATCGTAAGGAATTTTCAGAGAAAACCAAACTGAAAGACATTCTAAAAATAAAAAAAAAGTAGTCTGTATTGTTAAAATGTCAAGGTTAAGAGAGACAGATAATATTCCAGGTTAAATGAGACTAAAAATAAATGGCAACTAAATGTAATGCATGATCCTAGACTAGGAAAATACATAGCCCTTAAGGACATTAATGGTACAACCGACAAAATATGAGAATGGACTGAATTTAGATAATAGCATTGTATCTATGATACATTTTCTAATTTTGATAATTGCTCCGTGGTCATGTAAAAGAATGTCCTTGTTCTAAGGAAGTACACACTGAATTATTTCAGGGTAAAGTGACAAAGTTATTCTAAGGAAGTACACACTGAATTATTTCAGGGTAAAGTAACAAAGTTATCCCCAATTTGTTCTCAAATGATTTAGAAAAAAAATCATAACACATATACAGGGAAATGTAAAGAATTGGTGAATCTGGATAAAGAATTATCTGTATGATCCTAGCAACTTTTCTGTAAATTTGAAATTATAAAAAAATGTAAATTTAAATCAACTATATTTTTAATAAAAGCAAAAAAATGAAATTTAAAAAGTATAATAATACCAAGAACTGTAAAACACTTAGAAATACATTTAATAAAAGTTGTGCTATGTCTCCTATAAAATGTGGAAGACTCAGTATCTTAAGATGTCAGTTCACTTCAAAGTAATCTATAAAAGTAACTCAACCCCAGTCAAAATTGTCAGGCTGTTTTTTGGTAGAATTTGACAAGCTAATTTAAAATTTATATGAGAATGTAAAGGACCTAGAATAGTCTCCAAAACTTCTTTGAAAAAGGATAACAGAATTGGAATAAGTACATGATGTGACCTCAGAGCTTACTGGTATGCTACACTGGTTGCGACACTGGCAAAGGATAGACAAATAAATCAAAGGAAGAGAATAGAGAATCTAGACAACAAGCAACATAGACATATTGATTTTCTACAGAAGTACCAATGCAAATAAAAGGACACTGGAAAGTCAGTTTCTCTCTCTCAAGAGAGAAAGCGACCTGAAGTATGTGTAAATTTTAATGAGTGCTATTATTTTCATAATATGCTAAATAAAAATGATTTCTTTTACTGCCAGAGATGCTAACTTCCTTTCAAATATTATTTTCCTAACTTTTGGTAAGTAATGTACCTAAATGTGACTATTTAAATTCTGAATGTGCTTGCACTGAATTAGACTTTGTATGAATTAAAGTTTCCATAAATGTCACTTTGTCAGGAGATTGACATGAGTTCCAGCAAACATTACTTCTTAAAGAGCCAAAAATGATGAATGAGCACGAATGAAATAACTATGGAGTGGTATATAACATTCATAGCCAGCTGTGGAATTGTTCGTATTATGAGCATGTGACTAAGTTGTCACATGTAGCATGCATACGCCAACTCAAACATTAAATCAGTTCATCTTATATATCAGCAATGAGAAACAATTCGGCACAAACAGTAAGCATAAATAATTCTAATTTAAAGTATAACATTGATCTTCTGATAGTTATGACTGATCAGTTTCTCTTTCTATTCTGAAAATTTTGAAGCCAGCTTGTTGCATTCAAACCCCATCCACCTAACACCTCATGAAAGCAAACTGATCATATCCATGAGGGTTTCTAGTGATTTGTTCCCAAACTCATGCTGCTTTGATATTACTTTGATTTGGTTCCAAAATTTTAGTCGCATCATTCAATCATTATCCATTCTTGCATTGAATTAATTTAGTTTCTCTGTCTCAACTCTTGGCTTCTCCAGAGACTTTCCCTATTTTAGGTCAGTTTAGGTAATCCTTTGTGGGAAATGGGGAGGCAGACTGCTGTGAGAAACCTTAATGAGAGAGTAATAAAATTGGACCAACTACTGTCAACTTATGTTCCTTCATTTACTGGAAATGTTTGGGGATTAGGGGGGAAAAAGGAAAAGATTAAAGAAATGTATAGAAGTGGCAATTAGTTGAGATATCTTCTTGGTCTTAAGGTCTACTGATTGACAAGTTAAAGAAAACTGTAATCCTTTTTAAGCAAAGGTAATATTTTTACTTATACAGGGAGAAAAATATTATCTGGAAAGATAAGAATAATTATTTAAAAGCACAGCAGTTAAGATGAATAAATACTTGAAAATATTAACTATACTACTTAAAAGGGTAATTAAAAAAAAAAGGCAATTATTTTCTCCTATCAAATTGACAGCTGTTTTATTTTAGCAGTAATAAAATTGTTGGCAAAGATTTAGTCAAGTGTACAGATGCCCATGTTGTTGGTGGAGTGTAAATTTGTATAACCATTCTGAAAGGCACTTTGGCAATGTGCCTTCAGATTTTTATAAAACACTCATAATATTTGATCCACATATTCCACTTCTAAGAATCGTAATTTAGGGAATAATCATAGAGGTGGACGCATATCTGTGTAAGAGGATGTTCATTAGTGATTTGTGTAGCAGTGAATCATAAGAAACTACTGATATATCTATAAAGAGCTAATAGTTAAGACAATAATACCATAAGTTTATAATGAAACACTTTGTAGTCATTAGAGCCTTTAATTTTGTTTTGACAAGCATTCATTACATAAAGGGTTGTTCGTGATAAAATAGTAAACAATATCTAGGTATAATACTGATGCATTTTGTTAAAATAGGAGAAAAAAGAATAGAAGTCAATACTATGAAAATAAAGAGTAGTCATTTTATTTTTTTTCCATATTTTTCAAACATTACCTTAATTCACTTGTCAATTGCCTGTTATAACCTGTATCCATCCTACCTTTCTTTATCACTTCTGTATGAATTTTAGCTCTGCACATTGTCTTCCAGCAAGAGACAAACATTTCTCAGCTTTAATGTGATCAACTGGACCTAAATTTATCTAAGAGATTGTTAGCCCATGTTTCTAATTGGAAACACATGTGTGTTCACCAAGATTTTTTTTTTTCCCTTTCAACTGGCTGGGAGTGAAAAGATCCAGAGCAGCTACCTTAGATTTAGGAAACGTTGTACTAACAATGTGGACCATCCTACTTACTGGTTGCTTACTTCTGGACTGTTAAAGAGAAAAATAAATGTTTATCTCGTTAAAGCCTCCGTATTTTGAGCCTCTCCATTATAGCATGTAGCATGTGACATAATTAATAAATATGTACATTTTTATAAAGAAAATTTTATAATAAAAGAAACAAGTAAGTCAACAGGGTAAATAACTAATCTTATTGTATAAAATGCATTATAGTATGTGGAAGCCATGAGCTACCTCTAGAAGACTGTTGAGCTTATAGCTTCCTCAAGTGCTGATATTTAAAATTTGCAAGGGGTTCATACAAAACATACACACAGAAGTTTTAAGAACCTGACAATGGGACACAATTCTTGATCTACTGCGAAATTTTTCAACTTCAGCACTATTGACATTTTGAAGTAGAGAATTCTTTGTTGTGATGGGCTGTCCTGTGTATTGTAGGATGTTTAACGGCATCCTTGGCCTCTACCCACTAGGTGCCAGTAGCACTCTCCCAGTTGTGATAACAAAAAACAATCCAGATATTGCCAAATGTCCACTGGGCACAAAATTGTCCCCTATTGAGAACCACTGACGTACAGTTACCTCTCATGATTATGGGGAATATGGTGTATAATAAAATCATTGAGAGCAAATTAATAAAGTGCCATGGCTCTGACAAAAATTCTCTCCTTGACCAAACTCTAGTGAGGCTCCTCTGAATCCTCTTTCCAACTAGGTCTCAACCTTCAGCCTTTGTGTTTGTCTTTACATTGCCTGATTTTAGCCAAAGTCCTGCTAGTCTGTTTAGCCAAAATCTCCTACCTGGATATCTGATCAATATTTAATCAAATTTTTCATCTTCCACCATCTCCCAGGTGATAGCTAATCACTCTGGCCTGCCTTCAGCAAGAATCCTATTACATCATTTTAGGCAGAAATTTTCCCTCCACTGACCACCCAAACTACTCTTTGGCCATAAATCCCCAATTTGTCTTGTTGTATTCAGAATTGAGCCCAGTTCTATACTGAAGTCTTTTTTCCCCTATTTCAATACTTCCTGAGTAAAATTTGTTTTTACCACTTTAACTACTGTCCACCTCTGAATTTCTTTGACAGATCCACAGAGAAGTTATATCTGTTGGAAGAAATCAGAAAATCCTGTTAACCGGAGATTCCAGAGCATTTGAGCTAAGATTCAAGACACAGTAGGATTTGGGGGATGTATTGGTTCAGTTTGAGGTGCACTGTGTATCAGATACCTAAATATATGCATTTATCCTAAGCTTCTTAAATTATTTGTTAAATTCATGCCATATGTCAAGCATGTAGGTAGCCATCTCCTGAAGAAAAAAGAATGGACTTCACTCCAGCCAGAAGGGTCAAGTAATTTCTTATGCAACTATTTTTAATGTTAAAAAGAGAGATACCAAAGATCACAGGACACATTCACACTAAGTTCTGAGTAGAATAAATATCAGTAATGAGAAAAAAGCTTCTATTTTGGATAATGCCTCATTATCTGTCTTCCTTTAATGTGAATATGATGTATGGTACATAATAAACTTCCATGAAAAAAGTGCTATTTTAACTATAATTTAGAACTGATTTATTGTTATAGGCCCATGTCCTCATAGGTGATGTTAAGTATTAAAGAGATAAAAGAAAGGAAAGTTTGTGGCAATAGTCATTCTCTCTAAGAAATGAAATAATCTAATCATTAACAATATTTATTTTGATTCACCTGAAATTCTTATAACTCAATCTATTTGCAAATATATGGTTATGACTTACTTAGTTCATACTATTTTGTGTTAATACTTTTTAGTGAAGAAATAGCATATTTTATTATTATTAAAATATTCTAATTTAAAGCAAAATTAAAAATTTTAGAGATAACCTTTTTTAAGTAGTGGGGTTCAATGAAAAGAAAGGGATAAAAAGAACAATCATTGACAGATACGTATTGTCTTTATAACTTGTTATGAAATAATGCTTTCTTTTATTTTAACAAGAATAAAATTAAGATATATTTTAATTAAATACATAATGCTGTATAAAATTATAATACATGTTATATATCATATATTACCATATATTATATACTGTATCACATTCTTATTATATACTTATATTACATATTTATATAATATATAATTAGAGTACATCTGCTTAATCACTGGAAATGTAAAATGCCAAAGAACATTAACTATGTAGGTGATTTTGTAAGAATAAAACCTTAATCTGAAGTCAATTGATAGATATTATTTAAATATAGTGATTTATATGCATAATCTAAGGCACACCTGGATTTTTATTGTACACGAATATTATTTATGTCCATATTTAGGTCATCATCCCCAGAAGATAGTTCAATTGTTATTCTGCAGAATTCACAAAGTCTCTAGTGCTCTCCTAAATAATGGTTAGTAAACTTTCCCCAGAATACAACCAGTTTTGAAAAAATGTAAATTGTTCTGTTTCTGTTGACATCTTCTGGTGTGGAAGAGATTTCCAAGTAGGTGGGGCTCTTTGGTTGGGTCAGAGTTCATTTCACTAGTACAACTTTAGCATGGTGGTGGATAATCATACCACAAGTATGATTATCAAACAAATGATTATCCTGATCCTTGTTCATATTTGATGCTATACCTCACAGGCTAACTTTGCTTCAAAGACAAATTTAAAATCTGTAATTTTAATTCATTTTAATATCAAAGTCATAATGTTGTGGTGAGACATATGATAAAATAATACAGAAATACCTCTTTTATGGTGCTTTGTTTTATTGCATTAGCAGTTACTGTGTTTTTTACAAATTGAAGGTTTGTGGCAACCCTGCATTGAGCAAGTCTATCAACACCATTTTTCCAAAAGCATTTGCTCAGTTTGTGTTTCTGTCACATTTTGGTAATTCTTTCGCTATTTCAAATTTTTTCATTATTATTATATTTGATATGGTGATCTGTGCTCAGTGATCTTTGATGTTACTATTATAATTGTTTGGGGCACCATGAACCATGCCCATATAGGACAGTGAACTTAATTGATAAATATTGTGTATGTTCTGATTGCTCCAACTATAGGCTGTTTCTCTTTCTTTCTCTCCTAGGGCCTCCCTATTACCTGAAACATAATAATATTAAAATAAAGCTAATTAATAATCCTATAATGTCCTCTAATTATTCAAGTGAAAGGAAGAGTCCCACGTCTCTCACTTTAAATCAGAAGCTAGAAATGATGCCTTTAGTGAGGAAGGCATGTTGAAATCTGAGATAGGCTGAAAGCTAGGCCTTTTGTGCCAGTTAGCCAAGCTGTGAACGCAAAGGAAAAGTTCTTGGATGAAATTAAAACTGCTACTGAAGGCAACACACAAATGGTATGAAAGCAAAACAGCCTTATTGCTGATACATAGAAAGTTTTAGTGGTCTGGTTAGATCAAACCAGCCACAACATTCCCTTAAGCCAAAACCTAATCCAGAGCAAGGCCCTAACTCTCTCCAATTCTTTGAAAGTGGAGAGGGTTTTCAGCTTTGAAGCTGCATGAGAAAAGACCGAAGCTAGCAGAGGTTGGTTCGTGAGGTTGAAGGAAAGAGGTGATCTCCATAACGTAAAAGTAATAGGTGAAGCAGCAAGAGCTGATGTAGAAGCTGCAGCAAATTATCTGGAAGATCTAGCTAAGATTATTAATGAAGGTTTCTACACTAAACAACAGATTTTCAACATAGATGAAATATCCTTTTTATTGGGAGGAGATGCCAGCCTGGACTTTCATAGCTAGAGAGGAAAAGTCTGTGGCTGGCTTCCAAGTTTCAAAGGACAGGCTGACTCTCTTGTTAGGGGTTAATGCAGCTGGTGATTTTAAGTTGAAGCCAATGCTCATTCACTATCCTGAAAATTCTGCTTAAGAATTATGCTCAATCTACTCTGCCTATGTTCTGTATTTAGAACAACAAAGCCTGGATGTCAGCACATCTGTTTACAACATGGTTTGCTGAATATTGTTAAGCCTACTGGTAGGACTCACTGCTAGAAAAAAAGATCCCTTTCAAAATACGACTACTCATTCACAAATAAACTTTTATGAAACAGAAACAGACTCACAGACATAGAGAACAAACTTTTGGTTGCCAAGGGGGAAGGGGGACGGAAGAGGGATGGAATGGGAGTTTGGGGTTAGCAGATGCAAATTATTATATATAGAATGTATAAACAACAGGGTCCTACAGTATAGCACAGGGAACTATATTCAATATTCTGTGGTAAACCATAATGGAAAAGAATGTTAAAAAATTTATGTATATGTAGAACTGAATCACTTTGCTGTACAGCAGAAACTAACACAACATTGTAAATCAACTCTATTTTAATTAAAATTTTTTTAAAAATATGACTGCTCATTGACAATGCACCTGGTCATCCAAGAGCTCTGATGGAGATGTACAACAAGATTAAAATACCAAGAAAACTAGAGTTACAAGTGGAGTCTGAAGTTGTGACTGAATTACTACAATCTCGTGATGAAACTTTTAACAGATGAGGAGCTGCTTCTTACGAAGGAGTAAAGAAAGTGGTTTCTTGAGGTGGAATCTCCTCCTAGTGAAGATGTTGTGAAGACTGTTGAAATGACAACAAAAAATGTAGACTATTACATAAACTTAGTTGATAAAGCAGTGGCAAGTTTTGAGAGAACTGACTCCAATTTTGAAAGAAGTTCTACTGTGGGTAAAATGCTATCAAATAGCATTGCCATGTTACAGAGAATTGTTTGTGAAAGAATCAACTCATGTGGCAAACTTCATTGCTGTCTTATTTTAAGAAACTGCCACAGCCACCCCACCCTTCAGCAACCACCACCCTGATCAGTCAGCAGCCATCAACAACGGGGCAAGAGCCTCCACCAGCAAAAAGATTCGAATCACTGAAGGGTCAGATGATGATTCACGTTTTTTAGCAAGAAAATATTTTAAAATTAAGGTATGTGCACTGTTTTTTAGACATAATGCTATTGCACACTTAAAAGATTACAATATAGTATAAACATAACTTTTGTATGCACTGAAAAACCAAAAAAATCACGTAACTTGGGCTTCCCTTGGTGGCGCAGTGGTTGAGAATCCGCCTGCCAATGCAGGGGACACGGGTTCAAGCCCTGGTCCGGGAAGATCCCACATGCCGCGGAGTAACTAAGCCCGTGCGCCACAACTACTGAGCCTGTGCTCTGGAGCCCGTGAGCCACAACTACTGAGCCCACGTGCCACAACTACTGAAGCCCACGCGCCTAGAGCCTGTGCTCTGCAACAAGAGAAGCCACTGCAATGAGAAGCCTGTGCACCGCAACAAAGAGTAGCCCCCGCTTGCTGCAACTAGAGAAAGCCTGCGCACAGCAACGAAGACCCAACACAGCCAAAAATAAATAAAGTAAATAAATCTATTAAAAAAATCACGTAACTTGCTTCATTGTGATATTTGCTTTATTGCTGTGGTCTGGAACCGAACCTGCAATATTGCTGATGCTTGTATAATAGGGATAATTTCTACCCTAGATTGTGTCCTTTGACTGTGTTTATTTGTACATTTTGGACTGCTTAAAGCCATAAAATCATTGTATCATCAGAAAAAGTCAAACAATAAACCAGACACAGATATTATGTTACCATTTTTCCTAAATAAACCAAAGTCACCCTAAATAAATCAATCAAAACTCTTAAAATGTTTTTATATGGAGTCATTGAAGCAAAGTTCTTTGTAGTAAACAAAATTGCCAGAGTCTTTTGGCTAATAACTATTAAATACTTAATGACTCTTAAAAGCTTGAGTCTCCAACTTTGGTTTATTCTTAAGTATCCAAAGCTTTGTCTGACCTTGAATCCACATTCTTAACGGACTCAAAACTGGTTGTTTTGTCTTCCTTTGTACTACTTTAGATGTTAGCGCTTCAAAGTGTATAAACACATGATATCACAATTAAGAACTTAAGAAATATAATCTCAGCACCTCACCACAAATGTTTTCCTTTAATAATAAAAATAAATTAATCTGTACGTGTCATTTTAGGTTCAAATGATGACTTGGCAATAGATAATGGGCACTAAATCTGCATAATCTTGTAGAAAGACATCAAAACATTAAAGTATTGCAGAGCATTTTTGCTATTATCTTGCTATTATTTAAATAAACATTATGCTCATTAAAATCTTTTTAAAGAATTTATAATTCCTTATAACTATATTTACTGTTATACCTAATTCCAGTGATACAATGAAGTAACAGTAATTAGGCAGCAATGTATTATTTTCAAGCTTAAATGATAACCTGTCCTTTTTCATTCTCTTAAATTTTCAGTCACCATTTTACTTTATGGAGAAAAGTTATTGTAAATTCTCAATTTGCTTTCTGAAACTTTTATTATTTTATGTTGTAGATGGGATGCTATGCAGAAAACCTAAAATATAACCCAAAGGTCATTCCCAGAGTATCATTTCTCATCCAATTTGAATTATAAACCTTTTACAAATCTCTTCTAGAATATATAAAGATCTATGGATTTGCTTTAAGTGTTGGCTGTAACAATTTTAAAAAAAAATTTGTGTGACAAGAAAAAAATGTCTCAGGCATATCTGTATCACAAATTACTCTAAACATCACTGATTTGAAGACAACATTTTAATATCAGGCTAGATGTATATTCAAATACCATGGCCATAATGATTAAGTGTACAAGTATTAAGATTTATAAAAGATACCATATTTTAAAAATACATAGCATGTGTTTTAATAATGAACCTAAAGAGGAAGCTAATATTTACAATATTTCAGAATGTCCAGAACTCAACAGCATGAAGTTAAATTATATTTATATCAGGCCCAAAGTGATTTTACTTTTACACCTTACACCTTACAAGAGATAAAATCTTGTCTCTTACCCATATGTTGTGGATAGA
Organism: Balaenoptera musculus; assembly: GCF_009873245.2. NCBI lineage: Eukaryota > Metazoa > Chordata > Mammalia > Artiodactyla > Balaenopteridae > Balaenoptera > Balaenoptera musculus. Next base: position 43,416,113 of record NC_045788.1, read on the forward strand.
AAAGGACTAGAACTTATAAACCATAAGATGTGATTGCTGTTGAAATAAAAATAGTGCATGGATCTCCTGACTTCTGGATAAACATAAAAAACACTGCACATCCTTCCTTGCATATAAGAAACAAGCAGAATCAGACATAGAAATAACAGCTGAAAAAAAAAAAAGAAAAAGAAGTACTAATAAGAGTAGATACAGATATAGCTGTTTTAGGGGAGCAAAACTTGCCATACCAAAATGTGCCTCTTTGGCTTGAGGATTATTTGGGGCTGATTGTTTTTAAGAAACAAAAAGCTTAGGAAGAGCTTTTACCTCCTCCCCTTAACTGCCTAAAATAATTTACACAAAGGGCCTGTTCCAAGAAGAACTATCACCATAGATAACTAAAGTATACTATGAACAAGTTGCAGCAGACTGGGGAAACTTAGTAAGGCCCACCTTGACCAATGTCTACTCTGTGTCCCATTGTCTCTGCATAGCATGGCAAACATTTTTACCAAACATTTGTTTTTCCATCTCCATGTGAATTGCCTTCCTCTCCTTTGAAGTCCCAAACCCCTACCCAGTCTCCTTGTCTCTGTTGCCATACAAGCTTCAATTGCCTAACCTGTCCTTGGGCCTCATATTCTTATGGAGAAACTGTAGGTACGTAGTAAAATTTGGTTTGTCTCCTGTTAGCCAGTCTAATGTCAATTTAATTCTTAGACTGCCAAAAGAATCTAGAAAGGGTACAGGAAATGTTTTGTTTCTTCCCCATGCTATGTATAATTCTAGATAGTTAGATAATCTCTAGCTATAATCTATTATATATATTCATACATTTAATTATGTATTACTTATTTGCATTCTTACATAAGTTAGCAGAATTACACCCTAAAGTATGTCTCTGGCATGAGCATTATTTTGAGATGATTATTTTGAGAAATTGCAGACACAGAGGAAGCTTAAAAACAGAGTAGAAGGTAAGCTGTGGTACCAAGAAAAGAGCTGTTACCAGAGATAACTGTTTTTTTTAAGTTTTTTTTTAAATAACATTTTTATTTTTTATACAATTTTGAAGGGTTACTTTCCTGTACAATTATTACAAAATATTGGTTATATTCCCAATGTTATACAATACATCCTTGAGCCTATCTTAAAGCCAATAGTTTGTATCTCTCACTCCCCAACCTCTATATTTCCCCACTCTCCCCACTGGTAACCACTAGCTTGTTCTCTATATCTGTGAATCTCCTTCTTTTTTTTTATTATATTCACTGTTTGATGTATTTTTTTAGACTCCACATATAAGTGATATCATACAGGATTTGTCTTTCTCTGACTTATTTCATTTAGCATAATGCCTTCCAAGTCCATCCATGTTGCTGCAAATGGCAAAATTTCGTTCTTTTTAATGGCTGAGTAGTATTCCATTGTATATATATAACACATCTTCTTTATCCATTCATTTGTTGATGGACACTTAGGTTGTTTCCATAAATTGGCAATTGTAAATAATGTGGCTATAAACATTGGGATGCATGTATATTTTCGAATTATCATTTTTGGGTTTTTTTGGATATACACCCAGAAGTGGAATTGCTGGGTCATATGGTAGTTGCATTTTTAGTTTTAGATGACTTTTTCACCTGAGAGAATTATCTGCAAGTTTACAAACATTTCTTCTTCTCACCATCCTGTGAATTGCTTTCCCTCCTTTGAATCCCTAGTCCCTTATCCATCCCTTTCCTTACCTCAGAATGGTATGTATATAAGCCTCCATCCTCTGGCTACCTTTTGAGTCTCATACCTTTGTGGGGCTCCTGTATGTTCATAATTAAAATTGTTTCTTTTCTCCTGTTAATCTGTCTTTTATTACAGGGAGTTCTCAGCGAAGAACCTAGAGGAGTGGAAAGAAATTATTTTTCCTCCCCTACACTTAGGGCAAAATATGAAATGTTCATTATCGAACCACCTAATAATAGCTTTAAAGCTAGCAGTAAACTCTTGCTACTGTAATTCAATTCATTCATTAAGTCAGTGTTTAACGCAGCACCTGAGGTATTGTGTATGACTCAGGAAAAAATAAAAACTAATGTAAAACCTGATTGCTATGCCTAAGAATCTAATAATCAGTAGGAAAATTTTAGTTATAGACACATTAAAATAAGAATTTCTGGAAGGATACTTAAATATAATAAAAGCAGAAAACAAGAATATAGAACAAATAACAGAACTTTCTATAAATAAACTTTTATGTGGTGTGTTGAATGATCCAAAATATGTCAAATCTCAGAATAAAGTTTTCCATTAAGTAGTAGTATTTTTTAATCAATAAGTGATTCCAAAGAAGTGCACACTCAGTTCTACTCCATGCCTCACTGAAAACCTGTTTAAAATATAAAAATAAAAGAAAAAAAGGTGACTCTCATAAATCCAAAGGTAATTAAGGGAATGAAGGCATCTTTAGCAGTTAAGATATTGCAACTAATTTTTCAAAAACAAAGAGGAAAAGGATTGTTTACTGATGATTGCATAGTACAAAATTTCAAATAGGTTTAGTGAAAGTGTACTGAACATAGAGGGATTCAACTGAAAATAGAGACAGACTATTTATAAACCCTAAGCAAAATACAGGGCACTCCTTATGCCAAAAAAAAAAAAAAAATTCTGAGTAAAGGTAAATCTTTCAGTGTAAGCGTTAGCTCCACCAAATAAAAACCTCTTATTCAGGTGTTGAAGGAATCTAATCCTGGCAATCCACAGCCTGCCAGCTCTTCTTAATGTAAAATTTGTCCTGACAAAATACATACTTCTCACAGTAACAACTGCCACTACAAGGTATTGAAGGAGAGCAGAATATGCCACAGCAAACTGTGCCACATTGGCAAATGGATTATTTTGAACTGAAGGCAATCAAGACCCAGCAACCCAGAAAAAGCTTTTTTCCCCTCCCTTAACTGCCTAAAAGAATTTGGATAGGGTACCTATATCAGAAAAAAGTTATTAATAGAGATGACTTTTTTTTTTTTTTAATATATAGTTTTTTATTTTTGGCTGTGTTGGGTCTTCGTTTCTGTGCTAGGGCTTTCTCTAGTTGTGGCAAGTGGGGGCCACTCTTCATCGTGGTGCGTGGGCCTCTCACTATCGCGGGCTCTCTTGTTGCGGAGCACAAGCTCCAAACGCGCAGGCTCAGTAGTTGTGGCTCACGGGCCTAGTTGCTCCGTGGCATGTGGGATCTTCCCAGACCAGGGCTCGAACCCGTGTCCCCTGCATTGGCAGGCAGATTCTCAACCACTGCGCCACCAGGGAAGCCCCTAGAGATGACTTTTTATCTGAATGACTTATCTGCATGGCAGGGCAAATATCTGATTACCAAACATCTGCTCTTCCTGTGAATTGCTATCCTCCCCTTTGAAGCCCCAGACTCCATCTCTTTTCTTCTGTTCAGGATAGAAGATAAGTCTCGATTGCTTGACTGCCCTTTAGTCTCATATTTTTATAGGCTCCTGTACATATGAAGCTAAATTAGTTTTACTCCTGTTAATGTCAATGTCAGTTTAATTATTAGACCAGCCAAAGAACCTAGGAGGGAAGAAGGAAAGATTTTTCCACCTCAACAAAGTTTAGTGTAAAAGTCATACATACAATATGCCACAGGACAGATACTAGCCCTTTTGTTCTTATTTCTTAACTATGAAAGAACAAAGACCAAAGACATATGAACATAATTCAAAAAGAGTCATGTACCACAATGTTCATTGCAGCTCTATTTATAATAGCCAGGACATGGAAGCAACCTAAGTGTCCATCAACAGATGAATGGATAAAGAAGATGTGGCACATATATACAATGGAATATTACTCAGCCATAAAAACAAACGAAATTGAGTTATTTGTAGTGAGGTAGATGAACATAGAGTCTGTTATACAGAGTGAAGTAAGTCAGAAAGAGAAAAACAAATACTGTATGCTAACACTTATATATGGAATCTAAAAAAAAAAAAGGTTCTGAAGAACCTAGGGGACATAGAGAATGGATCTGAGGACATGGGGAGGGGGAAGGGTAAGCTGGGATGAAGAGAGAGAGTGGCATGGACATATATACACTACCAAATGTAAAATAGATAGCTAGTGGGAAGCAGCCGCATAGCACAGGGAGATCAGTTCGTTGCTTTGTGACCACCTAGAGGGGTGGGACAGGGAGGGTGGGAGGGAGGGAGATGCAAGAGGGAAGAGATATGGGGATATATGTATATGTATAGCTGATTCACTTTGTTATAAAGCAGAAACTAACAAACACACCATTGTAAAGCAATTATACTCCAATAAAGAAAAAAAACAAACATATGAACAGAACAATATGTAAGAAAAAGGCAAAGGCAAATGGTCAGAAAAAATACAATATAAGAAAAAGTTATAAAATTTATCAAAGAACTTTAAAAACTTTAATAAATATACTCAAAACATTGAGAAGTTATGATATTCTTAAAATGACAATTTTGTGCTATGAAAAGTGAGCAGAAAACTCTATAGGGCTCTTGGAAATTAAAAATTAGGCAAGGAAGCAACATCTTTTTAAAGTTTTGGGAAAATATTTACAACTTAGAAGTGTATATCCAGGTAAAGCCTTGAGAAAATATAAAATATTAGATATTTAATATAAATATTTTATATAAAAGATTAAAAACATTACCAAACATAAAATTCTCAAAATATTTTTCTCTTTTATATCCTTTCTGAGGCAGTTACTAAAGGTTACCTCCAGCAAAATGAGGGAGTAAACAAAAAAATTGGAAGGTATGAGATCCAGAAAACAGCATCCTTATCTAGGAGAACCTAAAGTTTCTGGAACATAAAGTTTCTGTTAGGATGGAATTCCTAGGAGAGTCCTGATTTAAAAGATGGACACATTTTTAAAAAAATAATACAAAAGTAATATTTAACAAAAATATAAAATTCAGGAGAAACAAATATTTTAAAAGAAATTCATAATTCAAATATCAAGGTAATTATAATGTGGTCTGACTGTAAAATTTTTTTAAATGAAAAATGTAAAAAAAGAGAGAGAGAGAAAAAGAATTAGTTTGGTATTGATTCCAGAAAAATTCTCCTTCAAGTGCCCCAGAAATCTAGACATATTATCCATAGAGAAAAAATTAAACCCCAGAACTCTATTTGATCCAATAATAAAAAAAAATTACATAAACACATAAGATAAATGCTATTTATTTCTCTTTCAACATATAGAATCAACCCAGGGGAAAAATGCAGAAGACTTAGTCGTAGGAGAGAGCATAGTATTAATAACGTGGCAATAATAAAAGCAATAATGTAGTTTACAGAAGGTAGACCACATACATTAAGCAAAGGTAGGAGTAGAAAAAGTTGGAAGTATGTGGATTCTAATAGCATCATTCAACATAGGGGTTTCTTGAAAGACCATGAAATATAAGTGTATGGTTAATAATTTCTAATTGAAGAACAAAAACTATTTTCAATGTCAAATATTGAGAGGCACATAGAGAAGGATATATATTCCTTTCTTCCAGGGCAAAATGTCTTCAGATACAGCTCAGCACTAAAAAAGCACTTCTTGAAAGTATTGTCCGTTAATTGCCATAAACTGAATCTCCAAGGTACTTTCTGCTTCTGTGTTAACAAAAATAACCTAAAACAATTACTACTCTTTAAAATCTATTTCCCCTTTCTTTGCCAGAGTCACTATCATATGTTCCTCATATCAAATACATCTCAAATACAATACATTCTCCCCTGTTGATGTGCTGAGTCTGTGATGGTAAATGTTTCTTGGTTCAGATCCTCAAATGTAAGCTCACATTCATTTTGAAATCACCATGTGGAATAGAAATCATTTAAGTATTGATGGCCTCATTTGTCTCAGCTTTCAAACAGATTAAATAGTTCACAAAAGATTCAATAATAATGATATTTAGAATTTAAGCTGTAATGTGAAGGGTTATTAGAAAGTCCCAGGGTGACAGAAAATAACTGAATTCAAAAATACCAAAGATTTTCTTGCTATGTTTTGTTTTTTTTCTGAAGAGTTACATTATCTGGGCTGAAAATAGATGGGACACTGGGAGACTCCAACAAGATTTTGCTATCCATTGTCGTTTTTCATTTTCAAGAGCTCAATATATTATTTTCTTATTCATTGGAATTTAAAAAAACATCACTTTAAAAAATATCTCTGTTGGTTCAAGAATAAACATGAAGAAGAAATCATATTTACAGATATTATGTGAGACAAAGCTAAGTGTAGTAAAAGCCTATAGTAAAAGACAAGGGGAACTGAAATACTCAACAGATGTTATTTTTTAAAAATAAGACTGATGTATTAAGAATTTACCTTGAGCCAAAGTTGTCATTTGAAAGTTTTAAAAACCGTAGAAGTGTACAACACAAAAGATGAGTCCTAATATAAATTTTCAGTTTTAGTTAACAATAATGTATCATTTTTTGCTCATCAACTGTAACATGTGTAACACACTAATGCAGGATATAAATAATAGGAAACTGTGCGCAGAGAGGAGACTGGGTGTATGGGAACTCTGTAATTTCTGCTCAATTTTTCTGTAAACCAAAAATTCCTCTTAAAAGTTTAATTAATTTAAAAAGTATTGAGAAATGATTTTCCCAAATAATCACACTAGTAATTAGCTTTGGCTTTATTCTAATTTGCAAATATTAACCCTGCCTCTTCTAAACCACTCATATCATTATAAACAAATATTTCATTTTAGAGTTAGGGGGTAGGATATCTAGACTATTTAAATAGCTTCCTAAGCTTGTACAGCTTCTAGGTAATAGAAAGAAATTGGACCTGGTCTTGTTTGCTTTGTTTGACATAAAGATGCTTCATTATTATTTACTATTAAAAATAGTTTAAGGAAATATAAATACCTGCCATACTCAAATTGAATACAGTCATAGACTCCTACTTGGGGTGGGAACCTACAAAAAGAGAGTGACTAGGCATTTCATAATAGAGACTTATTAGTTTCTTATCTAATTTTAATTGCACTTACCCTCTTTTTCTTCCCTCCAACCTACTACTACACTATGCCACTAAATTTTTGTACCGAAGTCATAATGTTCATTACTCAGTTGAATAATCTTACATTATTTTATTTTATTTTTTTTCAAACAATGTAAACCAGTCAAGTAGTAGAGACAAAGAGGGAACTGAATATAAAAATGCATGTGTTCTTCTCAGACCTCAAACTCTCCAGGGCAGCCAGATTCCCAGAAGACCCTGGAATTAGGAACTGAACTTGTAATTTTTGTGTAACACTCAAGTAATTAGCACATGCTTAGATAGTGTGTGTGTAAATGTGTACATTAGGGTGTAAAATGAATTGAACAGATGTGAGGACAAATTCAGCTACTGTCTATTTTCATGGTAACTTCAACTATTAGCAATACATTTATATTGGTAAATGCTAATATATGGATTGTGTTTTTGGCTTCTGGCCTGTAAGAATTTAAGTCATTCTTTTTCACTATGTTAAGTAAGAAACTGGAATCTTGTATGGTTTATTGCTATGTGTTTCCATTGATAAAAATATGTAACCTAATGACCTGCTTTACTAGTATGTCTGCAAAGAATTCATTGCTTTAGTTGTCAATTAAAAGGAATAAGCCTCCTGATCAGTGGATGAGCAGAGAGGTAACTAACATTACATATTTATTATGTAAAATATGGAAAAATTTGCCCAATATGAGTAGAATATTGCCAATAAAACATTATTGAGTGGCTTTTATTTTGTTTTATTTCAAGAATACCATCTTTCCCTCCCCTCTTTCACAAATAATTTGTTGCTGATTAAAATTATTTAGTATATTGAAGCAATTGTTTTTAATATTAATAGTAATCCCTGTATTTGCAATAAATTTAAACTTGTTGTTCACGTGTAGAGAGAGCAGCAATGGAGAACTAATTATAAAAATAAAAAATTCATTTGCAAGATTAATATGCAAATTTTTTCAGTGAGTGGCATTGTATTGACTATTGCCATTTACTTATTATTAAAAAAAACTTGATAACTCTCTATTTGTATTATTTAACTCATTTCTGTGAAGAAAGATTTTATGTGTTCAATTGAAATGATTTCTGCTCTATTTCTTGTAGTTGTGCTTGATCTCATCTCAAAAAGGTGAAGATGTGGCATGCTAATAGCATTGTATTGCTTTAATGTGATATTCATGCTTTGGTAAGCCATTCTACTTATACTTTGCAAACTCATAAGGCAATTTTTATTTGTCACTGAAGAAATGAGCTCTTGAGTAATGTTTCTTGGTGATTAAGACATGAATTTTATCAAGCAGGATGGATTCCATCCAAGATAGTTAGAAATGAGAGAAGTTTAATGGTGCTATGGCAAAATATTTGAGGTTTTACATTCCACTCAGATAGGCAGAGCCATTTAATTGATTCTGTAAAATACCAAGTGTACAAAGAAAGTTAATCAATTACTGAAAATAATGTAGTGCCAGTGAATCCTGTTGTTAATAACAGATGATTGGTAGTAGTCTTATTAAATTCCTCTTCTCTCATTTAAGAAAAAAAGAAATACTTCTTATTCTTTTCCCTTCTTCTTCATTGCACACATGCACACTCACACACACACACACTCACACACACACATATAAAATCTCCAATAGCAACCATGAAACAGCTTTGAGTTAGGATATATCTAACTTAAATAGATAGATCCTATATATCTCATTTTATACACACACACATACACACACACACATATGTATATATTCCATCTTCTGGATTATCCATCCACACTAGAAGTCAAACTCTTCTATCTAAGTAAATGGTAATATGCTAGCCCTCACTATCAGCTTATTTCAAAAAATGAGTTTCTCTGCTGCTCTTAGCAAAAATGTCTCTCCTAGAAAAGAAAATATTGGATAGAAAGGTGCGGAACCTTCAGGCTACTTAAATTACACATTTTCTCATTTTTCAATATGTGCTTTCCAATTTCCATGTATTGGAAATCCTATTTGCTGCTCCTTCAGAAATTCTTAACACATGTTACTCTTAGCAGCACTTCTATTTATGGATGACAGTCTAAGAAGAACATCACAAAGGAACATGGGAAAATGCTTAATATAAGATGTACACAGTGAAATCAATGCAAAAGTAGCAATAAAATATACGTTTGCCTTTCTATATATTTTGAAAATAGATGCAAAGCTACAAAAAATAAACTTCCTTTTCAAATTGTGAGAGTTTCCCAAGGAATGTTATTATATAGAAACTGCTCTTTATTTTTCTAAGAAGAGGAAATTGGAACATTATTTTTACTGAACTGAACAGAAATATTTAATTGACCTTTTCTCTTTTAGTTTTGGCATATATTTATTTTTTTAGTGTATGGACTCCAAAATCATAACCTCAGAGTTCTTCAGCTACTCTGTATATTTTTATTAAAGATCAGTTAAGAAAACAAAATTTTTAGGAATATTATATGCCTTAAATATATCTATGAACTATTAATATATGCCTCAATCTATATGCTATTTCATCCTCTCTGTTGAGGTATTCATGGGATAGTAATTGAAGATTAAATGTTTCTTGATATAAGGATACATTTTTCCCTAAAGGAATAGAATTATAAACAATGGAAAATAACAGCTTAGAGTATTATATTAATGCACAATTACTTCAAAAGTAACCAAAGAAAAGAAATCCAAAATTATAGAGGGGTTGGCATATTAAGTGGATCCCATGCAAAAGAACAATTGACTGTAAGTTAAGTATGACATTCTTAAATCAGGGGAAAAAATGACCTTCCCAATCCTGAGCTAGAGATTGCAGCATGAAGTATTGCCTCCATTTGTATATTTGCTTTGGAATAATTTTGCATTTCACCCTTTTGACCTGCCTGTGAAAGTACCAATAAAATACCCACTAGAGCTTTTTGCACTATCTACACAGAGAGTAAAATCTCCCATGTGAATACTACTAAGTTCTCTTTTGCATGGGTGCAAAACTCAGCAGCATGCTTAAATCTACCAGTGAAAATTAGAGCACTTTGGAGCTTTGACATGCTCATTTATTTAATACTTTGTAGTTACTTGTGGTATAAACTTTGATTTAGTGCAGTCTAGAGAAGCCTTATCACCTCATAAATGGTTAACAATTAGGTATGCCCACACAACTCACTCATAGATCTGAATAAAATGTTGACAGTTTCTGCCAGCCATATCATTAAAGTCAATAGTAGTTCATCATTCATGCCCTTACCTGACAGGATTATTATAGTATTGCTATTTATATATAGCAATTACTTGGTATATATCTTTACAGAAGGCTATCAATCAATGAATTTTAGTGTAATGCACACCCTTTACAGATAAACTTTGACATCAAAATGAAGCTGCTTCAAGTAAAGCAGAGATATAATAGTATCATATGTACAGTTCTTCAGAGAATTCTTTATGGACAAAGCCAGAAAACGTGTCTTTACTGCAAATTCCATGTTCAGTCAATAAAAGCAGTTTTTAAATTGGTGCTCCTGACATTGCAAGAAGGAAGGCTCACAGAAGTTGAAATGATGAAATTAACAGGCCCGGTTAAGAGTCTTAACCTTAACAGAGGTAGAGATCGTGCTTCAAGTCCTGTACAACTTCCACTACATTATGCCACCTCTGAGAATATAGCCATGCTCTTGGCAGTGGAGTTGCACTTCTAGCAACTGTCTCTTTGGGGTTGAATTCACCTCAATGACAGGTGACAGCAACATTCATAGACAATCTCTCATTGGGTGTGCAAAAGCAGGGAAGACAGAATCAAGAGGCCTATAAGGACACAGTGAAGGACAAAATAGGAGCAATGGAGCAAAGCTGCTTCACATTAGGAAATAATAGCAGTAGAATCCTTGAAGTCTGGAAATATATAAAATGGATCATTTTGAGCAAAAGTGTCATTCAATTTCTCTGTGAAGTATAAAAGACTATCCTTGATTATAACTCTATTATTTATTAAGGGGAAACCAAGCCTTTTTGAAAAGTAGAATGGTTCAATATTGAAGTTTTCAGCCACTTTAACATGACTCACAGCCTCAACATGACCATGGACATTAAAATCATATCATTACACACAGAGCAGTGTACGCCCGATTACAGAGTGATAATAAATTTATACACAGTTGACTAAAGTTAATGTTTTAGATAGAGCTACTTCTAACTTTAGTATTTCACCTATAAACAATTTGACATAACCTCAATCATGAGTGGTCACAGGAAAGATTTTTATCCTGTCCATTAGTTTTTCCCTTATATTTCTTGGGTCATATACTGGCTCCCCTTGGAATGCTGTCCTCCATGAATTAGCATTTTTAATTTCAAATAGAAAGAATGTACTTTCATGCCTTAGATCTTCATAGCTTATGTTTTTCAAACAGATGCTTTATATTTTGTCCTCCATGATGATTTTTATGGTCCATTATCCTTTGAAAGATGTTGATGTTATTGCCTAATCTATTGTCACTGCATTGTGTTTCTGTTTTTCTCTCTGAACTGCTGTGCCCCTCGAAAATGTGCTCTTTTAGCTTGTAAAATCGCTGACTTTCTTGGGCACTAAAGCCCAAGTAGAATGAATCTACTCTGAAAATGTCTCCTCACCCATTAGTCTTGATCTGACAGTTCCTAACTTATCCTAGTTTATCTTTTACTATTCCAATCACATTTTTTTAAGGTCTACAAATATCTCCAGTTCTACTAAGTGCAAATCACTTCTTTAGATTTTTTAAAGAAATGGGCATTATGTAAGCAATGAATTTAGAAATTCTTTCATCCAACAATTAAAGCTTTATCAGTGGAAAGTCTAATTCTGGCTTCTTTGTATCTTTAGATAAGATTCCATCCCGAGGGACACATCAGCACCGTGCAGATTCCCAACTGCTCAGTCAAATCTGTTATCTCGTCAACAAAAGTCAACTCTCAGCAGAGATGAGCATATGTTTAAGCTAAGGTCACGTACTTTCAGAGGCCACTTTTGTTTGTGTAAATAAGATTTTTTTGTTGTATATTTTTGATCAAATTTTGCAAATGTATGAATGCCAAATTTTGTAAGAGCTTGCAATATTTAATGTAAAGCTGAACCACATGCTACTTATATCTGAATTCAGAGAAATGCTTGTTTGTAGTTGGAGCTAGGTGATTCTGAAATATACTCAGAATTTGTAATTTGTACGATATAGAAATAATATGTGTTGGGACCCTTTCCTAGTATGCACACTCATATTTAAAATTCAAGTTAAATAAAACGTTACGAGACAGGGCCCTCACAAATACTCTGATTTTAATTCTTCCTATCGTATAAGATGTGAATAAATTTATAGGAGACTATTTCAATACTAGATTGTTGTCTAAGAATTATCTACACTTTATTTGTGAATTTGAGCTATAAAATTGTAAATGTAATATCTATTGAGTGTTTACTATGATCCAGGAAAATTTCTAAGTGCTTAACATGCATTTGCTCATTTAACCATTATGTTATACCCTGTAGTGATTACAATGACTTCACCGATTTATTAATGAGGGAACTGTGACACAGTGAGGTTATTATCATGTACCAAAACACACAGGAACAAAATGTGGGAGCCCAGTTTTTAATTCTCATGCTACTGGTTTTAAACACTGAACTGATATATACTGATTCTGGACAAAATTTTCTGTATATATAAATATATGTGGTTTTTATTTCACCACAGCATGGTGATTTTATACTCTGGGGCCAAGCTGGCAAGATTTGAAAAGAACTGCAATCTATCTATCATGAAATAGTGAGCTAAATTACTTAACCTCTATGCTTAAATTATCTTATCTATAAAACAGGTACAATAATAGAGCTTAAGGCACAGCATTATTGTGGGGATTAAGTGAGTTAATATATGTAAAGTGTTTAAAAGGCATGTATATAGGTGTAAGTGCTTACTTATATATATTTTTATACACAAACACTATTTTATGTGAATCTAGTTGTATATTTATAGACAACAGATATATGGACTTAGAACATGTCGAAGTTAAATTAGCATCTTCTGCGTTTTCATATCTACCATATATTTTAGGTTAAGCTTAAATTTGCTCTCTCTTTCAGTGTTTATGGTTTAAGGAACATTCTTTGGTATATCTATTAAGAAAAGTTCTGGGCTTCCCTGTTGGCGCAGTGGTTGAGAATCTGCCTGCCAATGCAGGAGACGCGGGTTCAAGCCCTCTTCTGGGAAGATCCCACATGCCGTGGAGCAACTAGGACCGTGAGCCACAATTACTGAGCCTGCGCGTCTGGAGCCTGTGCTCCGCGGCCAGAGAGGCCGCGATAGTGAAGAGGCCCGCGCACCGTGATGAAGAGTGGCCCCCGCTTGTGGCAACTAGAGAAAGCCCTCGCACAGAAACGAAGACCCAGCACAGCCATATAAATAAATAAATAAATAAATAAAATTAAAATTATAAAAAAAAAAAAATTGAAAAAAAAAAAAAGAAAAAAAAAAAAAAGGAAAAAGTCCTGCTATCTCTGACTTGGAAGTTCTTGTTGTTGCTAAGGAATGGTAAAAAATGAGTGTTGTCATTAAATTTCACTGGACAGTGAGCAAATCAAGTATTATCTGTGGTTTGCCAAGCCGGAAACTTTGGAGGTTTATCAGATTGATTTGCTTCTCATATATTGCTTCTAAAAGGGAAATATGAGAGTGAGCATTGTGATTCAGGATCTTCTGTGTCATCATGATGCGATAAAATAATTAGTGGAATTATAGTTTCTGTAACTCCTGGGTAAACCAAAAGAAGCATTGTACAGTGATAGCTCTCAATGTCTTTCTCATCCTCAAAATAGTGCCATGGGAAAGACATACTTCAGATCACATATGTTCACTGCTCTGTTTGGGAGCTCCTCAAGAACACCCTCAGGTTCAGTGACTCATTAAAGGAATTTGGGGAACTCGGAAAAGCCACTACATTCAAAATTGCATTTTATTAAACAGAAAGAATACAGATTAAAATCATCAGAGGGAAGCAATACATAAGGCAGTACCTAGGAAGACCAGGAATGGAGTTATTTGTTGTCTTTCCCAGTAGAGTGCGTCCAGAGTGCTTACTCCCCTTGGCCCCGATATTTGGCATTGCTCACCAGAGAAATGCACGTGAACCTTGGGGTCCAGGCTTTTTATTAGGAGTTGGTCACTGAGACGTGGCTGACCGCTCATGTGGCCAGTCTATGGATAGCAAGGAATCTGTCCTCTAAAGAGAGGTTTTGCCTTTGTTTGTGCTTCTGGGAGGTAACCTCTAAAACTCTTGGAATTTCCTGAGTGCCAAGAGTGCCATTGTTATTGATAGTGGGCCCCTTGGATCACAACTGACAGTTTATGGGGACAAGATGAGTCAGAGTGGGGTCTGGACAGGCAAGAGAGACCAATCATGTGATTAAAGGGCTAGGGCTTTGGGCCATGTGATGTCTACCTGACATGGGGGAGGTGTTGGCGTGGGCTTTAGATTAAGTTCAGTCACTGGGGCAAATCAAACAATTATGTCTAGGCAATAAAGTCTCAAGAAAAAACTCTTGATACTGAAGCTTGGGTAAGCTTTCTGAGTTGTCAATAATCCATGTGTATTGCCACACTTACCCAGAGAAAGGTGGAAACTCTGCATTTGTAACTCTCCAGGACTTTTCCATTTAGGTCTCTTCCAAATTATTGAATCTGAAGATGGTTTTGAAAAAGCCCCAAACTTACAGTTTGGGTCAGAAGCCTTGGGCAGGCTTGGCAGTCTGGAAAACTGTGCCTTTAACTTCAAGTTTGACTAAAGTCCTTTGTATTGTAGCTCTCTAGCCCCTCCAGAGGTCAAGTTGATATCACATGGCCCTAGGCCTCTACTATAAATCCCATTGCCAAAAAAAAAAAAAAAAAAAAAAAAAAAAAAAAAAATCCCATTGCCAGCTTGGACTATCTAGCACACTCTAAGGTCTCCTGGTAAACAAAGACACTCTAAGTAGGCAGGACATTAAAAGGGCTTAGAAGTTACCTCCCAGGACCTAGTCAAGAGTCAAACCTTTCTTTGAGCAAGGATAAACTTTTACTGCACATCCACCCACTAACATTTTAAAATGTAATTGCTTCTCCTTTTCCTAGTGAAAGGGAGTCCTAGGGAGCTGAACTGTGTCCCCTTCAAAATTAGTATGTTGAAGCCCTAACCCAACATGTGACTGTATTTGGAGACAGGGCTTTCAAAGAGATAATCAAGGTTAAATGAAGTCATAAAGGTGCGGCCCTGATCCCATATGACTGGTGTCCTTATAAGAGGAGAAGGAGACCCCAGAGATGACAGAAAGTTGAGAAAAGGCCATGTGAGGGTATAATGAGAAGGTGGTCGGTCATCTTCAAGCTAAGGAAAAATTATTCCTGCTAGTACCTTGACCTTGAACTTCTAGCCCCTAAAACTTACAGAAATGTCCGTGGTATTTTGTTATGGCAACCCTAATAATCTAATATACCTACCAAAAATCCACAAAACTCTAAAAGAATAAATATGAAATATTGCTCACCTTTTTGGGAAATACAATTAATCTGTAACTCATGCCAGAAAAATAGGTGCAAATATTATAATTATATAAATATGCTAAAATGAATATAATATTTCTACTTACTTGCAGCTCAGGATTCACTGTGAGAATCAATATTACCCAGTCCCAGTACTGGTGTATTTTTAAAGGGTTCATTTATCTTTTACCCATGTTTAATTGAAGTAAACTGGGGTGTCATAAAATTGAAATACTTTTTGTGGAGGTCATTACCTTTTTGTTACATTATATATGCATATTTCAACTTTATTTTTGTATGTGCACTTCAATTTATTGTAATAGAAACTATCATATTTTCTGTTTTCCATTTTTTTTTAATTGCTAGCAAAACATTTACATTGCTATGCATGCATCCCTGATTTCTTAGTGAGAAGTAGTCATATTTTCTGCACAGAGTATAACAGACACAAATATCTTGCTTTAGGTTAGAATTTGACCTAAACCATGAAAATTAGTGGTTTCTCTTTACTCAAGTGGCTCTCCTCACTTACTTTGAAATTTTATAGCATGATGAATCAAATTAGTTCTTGTTAGCTATAAAAATCGCCAACTTTTAATGATAACAGAAAATGTAAAAGTTCTAACATAAAGTTTGCACCTGTTCCATAGGAGCCATGTGCCTTTTATACGCACTATCTCATTCTAACTTCATGGCCACTTTTGTTCCCTGTGAATGTTACAACTGCAAAGCTCTAAGGGTGAGGGAGGGGGTTCAACATAGAAACAAATGGAATCACTTACCAGCTGTGTGTTTTCAACGTTCCTTTTTTTCTTAAAATATTCTAATAACTAATATTCTTTACTATATCAAAGAATTTCAGGCTGGTTGTTAGGATCAAGTAAGTATAACTGTGAAATGTTTCTTGTTGTTAGCTTTTCCAATGACAGTAGATCCTTTATACACAATGTTTTGCTTGTTGTTTTTCCTCGCTCTGTCTCATTTGCAAGAGATAATACTGAGATTTTAGGCAGTACTGTGATGTTTTAACTAGCTGTATGTCTTCTTTTTTAATGTGAATCAAATAGGAATGTTGCTTCTACACGTTGTCCTTTAATTAAACCAGCTGTAAACTAATCACTGGGTTCTATAAGGCACCTTGTCTATACATGTAAAATTAACTGAGCACAGCACGGGTGATATCTTTATTTTGACTGTCTTAAAAATCGATGAGTGCTGCCACAAGGACAATTTGACAGCAGTGATTCTTATCCTTTGTGAAGACAGCTGTGATGAGGTAGAAACTTTATTTTCCCCCACATTACAGACGCAGCACAGGGGTGTCTTGGAAAAGTAAATATACCTGTTTGGAAGCTTACATTATATACTGAGTGAATTAACAGAATGTTAAAAACACACTAAGACCTGTATTATCAGTTTGTGGTGTGGTAAAAAGACTTATAAACTGGGAATCAGAGGAATGGCCTCCGCCACAAGCTGCAGTAACTGAATGCCCTTATCACAAGAGCTGGGTGTGCCCTCACTGGAACAAATGAGGAAGTAGATTGGACAGCACATTTTAACCAGCCTTCAGGATACTAGGTAGGGAAGGAGCATGAAAGCTGGGTGGGACAAATATCTCCTCTTCACCAGTTTACCTCTAGAATAAAAAGCACTTGGGACATTGAGGACATGTAATAAATAAGTGTTGAATGAATGAAGTATTTCCAAAGCAAACAGATCTAGGATTCAAATTATGTTTCTGTCTTTAATATACTTTGTGAGTTTGGAAAAAGTTCCTAGCCTATTAAGCATCACTTTCCTCAGCTATAACATTTGCCTCATAGTGATTAATTGAAAATTAACAGTCTAATAGAGAAATATAGATATGGCTATAGATACAGAGATATACATTTGAATGTAGATAGCATGGTATAAGCATATAATATATAATTCCTTCTATAATTATATTACACTCTGTGATCCTTTAGATTGAATAAGATAATTAACTTTTACCCATGAATATAAAAATTGAGCAGTTTTTCAACTTCTCATGACAAATTATGCCTGCACCCTAAGACTATTTAATTTTTCGCGGAACATAGAATTCTATGAATCACCTATATTTAGTTTTTTCAATCAAAAGTCAAATCCGTAATTTGATTTTCAGATTTCATTTTCTCCAGATACGAAATCTTTACCTAAGGGGCTAGGGAAGGTTTTAGAGGATATAAGAATTCAGTGAAGAAAATATATTAAAGATTACTTACGAGAGTTTTCCTTAATGAATTATAAGATGCTGATCTTACAAAATAGAGGAATTCCTGAGTTTTTTAAAGTTGCCTTTTGTGAAATTTCATTTTTCTTTTTTCTTAAAATGTATATATATGTACATATATATGTATAATTCCTATTGGTTTTTTTTGGAATGTTTATAATCCTTGAATGTACTTATAGGTCAAATATTAATAATCTTCGAATGAAATACAGAGTCTAGTATTCATAGTGCTAAGTTTTGTCCTAATGGTTATTCTTTAGGTATATCTTTATATTCTAAGTGCTCCAATCCTTATCACTCTAAAATCTCTGCTCATCTAGTTCAACCTTTGATATTTTAAACAGATTATTACAACTTTTCTTATGTAGACCTATAATCCAGGATAGTTCCCTTGCAAATTGTCCAAAACACTGCCTCCTGGTCTTTTTTTTTTTTACTTCTAACCGTATTATTAAGCCCCACCCCCCTCCAAATATTTTAGTGCCTCTCTTAACAATCTTCACATGAAAGCACATTAGCACGTTATTTTTTGCAATATAAGAATGTAATCATGTAATAAAAGTATTTTCTTCAAAACAAAGTTTTATATTAAAATATTACATTATTTTTAATATTATGTTTCATTGGGGTAATGATAATAATATGAAGTAGGTAACTGAAAGACCTTATGGTCAAACCACTAATGAGACCTAATGCTGGTTACTAACATTTAGGTAAAAAAAAAAAATCTCCCAGCTTTGGGCCTAGCTGATACTTCAAAAAGACCTTTAGCAATAAGACGAATTTCTTTGTTTTCAGTTAGCAGAAATTTAGAATTAACTAAAAAATATAATAAAATTTAATTTATTTACCTATTCTATTTGTAAAATACTTTTGTTTTTAAGTATAGTTTAATGACTAAGACTTTATACAAACTTGTAAGTAGACAAGAACTTTATTATTATCTACAGTATTATTATCTACAATTATTATTATCTGTGAAAGACTATTAAATGTTGCCTATGATGGCATAAGTGTGTGATCAAGTGTGTGATCTAAGCTCGTCACAAAAGCTAGGCTATCAGACTCCCAATTCCTTTGCTCTTTTTACACTGACAAATTATATTTTATTATTTAAATATATTTAAGTCAAAATTAGTGAACATATAATTTAATTGGTTACTTGGTTTAGACACACAGAAGATTGTCTTTTTATGGGAATGTAAAAATAGGCAATGTCTTCATGCTGTTGTTCCTTTAATAATAATATTTAGCATAGTATTTAGAACTGATAGATATTAATGGAAAATAATAACAACAGTAATAATGATGATGATAAAAAGACTTCTATAACTTTTGTTTCTTATAAATTACAAACATTTTATCTTTTATTAACTATTAGTTTTATGCAGGCATAATTGTTAAATATTTATGTTTAAATACATTAATAGAGTACTGCAAAAACTATGCTAAAATGAAGTTTTAGCTTTGTCGTTTTATAAACTTTTTTTTTTGCCAAAAAACTTCTATCTAATCTGAGCAGTAATTTTAGATCAGACTAAGTCCTTTTTTTTTTTTTTTTTTCAGTTGTGCAGGTAATTGGGTACAGAATCAGATACTTTCAAGCTTTAAGTGCTACGTTCAAAAGGAAACATGTTTTCTCTGAGCATGGGGGTACAATTTTTGCCAATTTAAACTGATGGTTTCCAAATCTATCTTCAGTGGCAACCATTATGAAATTTGTTTTTGACAGATTATTAAAGAGAATTGAAAGACAAATGCAATAGCTTATAGCACCCATTGTGGATTCTTATTAGTAAAATCTTCACTTATAGAGTAAGCAAGGTGCTGCATTCTGCTTCCTCACTGTTCTACAGTTCTTTGATGACTATTTTCCATGAGATAAATTAAACACTGTAGATCCACTCATTTATATGTTGACTTTTGGGGAAGGAAAAGAGAGAAAAACATTACCATTAGGATTACAAAGCTTCCAGTTCAGAGATAGAAATAAACATCTTTCTAACAATGATCATAGCCAGGACTGATGGAGCAGTATCTCAGAGATAGGCAGTGGGTAGAAATGGACGTGAAGAAATTGTGCAATACAAAGGAAATTTTGGACTAGGTTATCATCCACTAAAAAAAAAAAAGAAAAAAGAAAAGAAAAGAAAAAGTAACGTAAGCCTTTGTCAGGCTACATGCATACTCTGTGCATCTGGTAGAACTGGAACTAACTGAAAATCTCTTCATGAGGGGTCAGTATTTTAAATAATTCCTTCCATTCAACTTTAAAAACATTTATTACCCTAATCAAATTCTTAAGGAAATATGAATCTGTTCTCTATCTGATCCCATCAATTCTATCCTTTTCACTTGTACTCTCATTTCTAAGAATCGGTGCCTGTGGTACTGCTACTGGAAGCCTTACTTCATTTTCCTTATTTTAGAGTTTGGATTGTCATAGTATATTAATATTCCCTTTTTTTTTTTTTTTTTTTTTGCCCACTATTGGCTTGATAGTTAAACATTCTGTCAGTGCTTACCTTTCCTTAGAGACTACAAAGTGCATCTTTGTTTTAACTTTCTGAAATCTTCATGCAGAACTTTATTCCACCATTGCTGGTTGTCCTCAGTGAAAGGACTAGTTTTCTGCCATTACTTAAAATGGAAATAGTAATTGCATTTGATCATTGTATTGAGAAACCTTATGAAAAAAAATTGGAAATGTTTCCATAAGTCTGACTTTCATTTTTTTTTTTAATTAATTAATTAATTTATTTTTGGCTGTGCTGGGTCTTCACTTCTGTGTGAGGGCTTTCTCCAGTTGTGGTGAGCAGGGGCCACTCTTTTTTTTTTTTAAAACATCTTTATTGGAGTATAATTGCTTTACAATGGTGTGCCAGTTTCTGCTTCATAACAAAGTGAATCAGTCATACATATACATGCGTTCCCACATCTCCTCCCTCCTGCGTCTACCCCGCTCCCACCCTCCCCATCCCACCCCTCCAGACGGTCACAAAGCACCGAGCTGATCTCCCTGTGCTATGCAGCTGCTTCCCACTAGCTATCTATTTTACATTTGGTAGTGTATATATGTCCATGCCACTCTCTCACCCTGTCACATCTTACCCCTCCCCCTCCCCATATCCTCAAGTCCATTCTCTAGTAGGTCTGTGTCTTTATTCCCGTCTTACCATTAGGTTCTTCATGACCTTTTTTCCCCCTTAGATTCCATATATATGTGTTAGCATACTGTATTTGTTTTTCTCTTTCTGACTTACTTCACTCTGTATGACAGGCTCTAACTCCATCCACCTCACTACAAATACCTCCATTTCATTTCTTTTTATGGCTGAGTAATATTCCATTGTATATATGTGCCACATCTTCTTTATCCATTCATCCGATGATGGACACTTAGGTTGCTTCCATGTCCTGGCTATTGTAAATAGAGCTGCAATGAACATTGTGGTACATGACTCTTTTTGAATTATGGTTTTCTCAGGGTATATGCCTAGTAGCGGAATTGCTGGGTCGTATGGTAGTTCTATTTTTAGTTTTTTAAGGAACCTCCATACTGTTCTCCATAGTGGCTGTATCAATTTACATTCCCACCAACAGTGCAAGAGTGTTCCCTTTTCTCCACACCCTCTCCAGCATTTATTGTTTCTAGATTTTTTGATGATGACCATTCTGACTGGTGTGAGATGATATCTCATTGTAGTTTTGATTTGCATTTCTCTAATGATTAATGATGTTGAGCATTCTTTCATGTGTCTGTTGGCAATCTGTATATCTTCTTTGGAGAAATGTCTATTTAGGTCTTCTGCCCATTTTTGGATTGGGTTGTTTGTTTTTTTTGACATTGAGCTGCATGAGCTTCTTGTAAATCTTGGAGATTAATCCTTTGTCAGTTGTTTCATTTGCAAATATATTCTCCCATTCTGAGGGTTGTCTTTTGGTCTTGTTTATGGTTTCCTTTTTTGTGCAAAAGCTTTTAAGTTTCATTAGGTCCCATTTGTTTATTTGTGTTTTTATTTCCATTTCTCTAGGAGGTGGGCCAAAAAGGATCTTGCTGTGATTTATGTCATAGAGTGTTCTGCCTATGTTTTCCTCTAAGAGTTTGATAGTGTCTGGTCTTACACTTAGGTCTTTAATCCATTTTGAGTTTATTTTTGTGTATGGTGTTAGGAAGTGTTCTAATTTCATACTTTTACATGTAGCTGTCCAGTTTTCCTAGCACCACTATTGAAGAGTCTGTCTTTTCTCCACTGTATATGCTTGCCTCCTTTATCAAAGATAAGGTGACCATATGTGCGTGGGTTTATCTCTGGGCTTTCTATCCTGTTCCATTGATCTATGTTTCTTTTTTGTGCCAGTACCAAACTGTCTTGATTACTGTAGCTTTGTAATATAGTCTGAAGTCCGGGAGCCTGATTCCTCCAGCTCCATTTTTCGTTCTCAAGATTGCTTTGGCTATTCAGGGTCTTTTGTGTTTCCATACAAATTGTGAAATTTTTTGTTCTAGTTCTGTGAAAAATGCCAGTGGTAGTTTGATAGGGATTGTATTGAATCTGTAGATTGCTTTGGGTTGCAGAGTCATTTTCACAATGTTGATTCTTCCAATCCAAGAATATGGTATATCTCTCCATCTATTTGTATCTTCTTTAATTTCTTTCATCAGTGTCCTATAATTTTCTGCATACGGCTTTTTTGTCTCCTTAGGTAGGTTTATTCCTAGATATTTTATTCTTTTTGTTTCAATGGTAAACGGGAGTGTTTTCTTAATTTCACTTTCAGATTTTTCATCATTAGTATATAGGAATGCAAGAAATTTCTGTGCATTAATTTTGTATCCTGCTACTTTACCAAATTCATTGATTAACTCTACTAGTTTTCTGGTAGCATCTTTAGGATTCTCTATGTATAGTACCATGTCATCTGCAAACAGTGACAGCTTTACTTCTTCTTTTCTGATTTGGATTCCCTTTATTTCTTTTTCTTCTCTGATTGCCGTGGCTAACACTTCCAAAACTATGTTGAATAATAGTGGTGAGAGTGGGCAACCTTGTCTTTTTCCTGATCTTAGTGGAAATGGTTTCAGTTTTTCCCCATTGAGGAAAATGTTGGCTGTGGGTTTGTCATATATGACCTTTATTATGTTGAGGAAACTTCCCTCTATGCCTACTTTCTGCAGGGCTTTTATCATAAATGGGTGTTGAATTTTTTCAAAACTTTCTCTGCATCTATTGAGATGATCATATGGTTTTTCTCCTTCAATTTGTTAGTATGATGTATCACGTTGATTGATTTGCATATATTGAAGAATCCTTGCATTCCTGGAATAAACCCCACTTGATCATGGTGTATGATCCTTTTAATGTGCTGTTGGATTCTGTTTGCTAGGATTTTGTTGAGGATTTTTGCATCTATGTTCATCAGTGATATTGGCCTGTAGTTTTCTTTCTTTGTGACATCTTTGTCTGGTTTTGGTATCAGGGTGATGGTGGCCTCATAGAATGAGTTTGGGAGTGTTCCTCCCTCTGCAATATTTTGGAAGAGTTTGAGAAGGATAGGTGTTAGCTCTTCTCTAAATGTTTGATAGAATTCGCCTGTGAAGCCATCTGGTCCTGGGCTTTTGTTTGTTGGAAGATTTTTAATCACAGTTTCAATTTCAGTGCTTGTGATTGGTCTGTTCATATTTTCTGTTTCTTCCTGGTTCAGTCTCGGCAGGTTGTGCATTTCTAAGAATCTGTCCATTTCTTCCAGGTTGTCCATTTTATTGGCGTAGAGTTGCTTGTAGTAATCTCTCATGATCGTTTGTATTTCTGCAGTGTCAGTGGTTAATTCTCCTTTTTCATTTCTAATTCTATTGATTTGAGTCTTCTCCCTTTTTCTCTTGATGAGTCTGGCTAATGGTTTATCAATTTTGTTTATCTTCTCAAAGAACCAGTTTTTAGTTTTATTGATTTTTGCTATTGTCTCCTTCATTTCTTTTTCATTTATTTCTGATCTGATCTTTATGATTTCTTTCCTTCTGCTGGCTTTGGGGTTTTTTTGTTCTTCTTTCTCTAATTGCTTTAAGTGCAAGGTTAGGTTGTTTATTCGAGAGGTTTCCTGTTTCTTGAGGTAGGCTTGTATTGCTATAAACTTCCCTCTTAGAACTGCTTTTGCTGCATCCCATAGGTTTTGGGTCGTCGTGTCTCCATTGTCATTTGTTTCTAGGTATTTTTTGATTTCCCCTTTGATTTCTTCAGTGATCACTTCGTTATTAAGTAGTGTATTGTGTAACCTCCATGTGTTTGTATTTTTTACAGATCTTTTCCTATAATTGATATCTAGTCTCATAGCATTGTGGTCGGAAAAGATACTTGATATGATTTCAATTTTCTTAAATGTACCAAGGCTTGATTTGTGACCCAAGATATGATCTATCCTGGAGAATGTTCCATGAGCACTTGAGAAAAATGTGTATTCTGTTGTTTTTGGGTGGAATGTCCTATAAATATCAATTAAGTCCATCTTGTTTAATGTATCATTTAAAGCTTGTGTTTCCTTATTTATGTTCATTTTGGATGATCTGTCCATTGGTGAAAGTGGGGTGTTAGAGTTCCCTACTATGATTGTGTTACTGTCGATTTCCCCTTTTATGGCTGTTAGGATTTGCCTTATGTATTGAGGTGCTCCTATGTTGGGTGCATAAATATTTACAATTGTTATACCTTCCTCTTGGATCGATCCCTTGATCATTATATAGTGTCCTTCTTTGTCTCTTGTAATAGTCTTTATTTTAAAGTCTATTTTGTCTCATATGAGAATTGCTACTCCAGCTTTCTTTTGATTTCCATTTGCATGGAATATTTTTTTCCAGCCCCTCACCTCCAGTCTGTATGTGTCTCTAGGTCTGAAGTGGGTCTCTTGTAGACAGCATATATATGGGTCTTGTTTTTGTATCCATTCAGCCAGTCTGTGTCTTTTGGTGGGAGCATTTAATCCATTTACATTTAAGGTAATTATCGATATGTATGTTCCTATCCCCATTTTCTTAAATGTTTTGGGTTTGTTATTGTAGGTGTTTTCCTTCTCTTGTGTTTCTTGCCTAGAGATATTCCTTTAGCATTTGTTGTAAAGCTGGTTTGGTGGTGGTGAACTCTCTCAGCTTTTGCTTGTCTGTGAAGGTTTTAACTTCTCCATCAAATCTGAATGAGATCCTTGCTGGGTAGAGTAACCTTGGTTGTAGGTTTTTCTCCTTCATCACTTTAAGTATATCCTGCCACTCCCTTCTGGCTTGCAGAGTTTCTGCTGAAAGATCAGGTGTTAACCTTATGGGGATTCCGTTTTGTGTTATTTGTTGTTTTTCCCTTGCTGCTTTTAATATGTTTTCTTTATATTTAATTTTTGACAGTTTGATTAATATGTGTCTTGGTGTGTTTCTCCTTGGATTTATCCTGTATGGGACTCTCTGTGCTTCCAGGACTTGATTAACTATTTCCTTTCCCATATTAGGGAAGTTTTCAACTATAATCTCTTCAAATATTTTCTCAGTCCCTTTCTTTTTCTCTTCTTCTTCTGGGACCCCTATAATTCGAATGTTGGTGCGTTTAATGTTGTCCCAGAGGTCTCTGAGACTGTCCTCAGTTCTTTTCTTCTTTTTTCTTTATTCTGCTCTGCAGTAGTTATTTCCACTATTTTATCTTCCAGGTCACTTACCCGTTCTTCTGCCTCAGTTATTCTGCTATTGATCCCGTCTAGAGTATTTTAAATTTAATTTATTGTGTTTTTCATCGTTGCTTGGGTCCTCTTTAGTTCTTCTATGTCCTTGTTAAATGTTTCTTGTATTTTGTCTATTCTATTTCCAAGATTCTGGATCATCTTTACTATCATTATTCTGAATTCTTTTTCAGGTAGACTGCCTATTTCCTCTTCATTTGTTAGGTCTGGTGTGTTTTGACCCTGCTCCTTCATCTGCTGTGTGTTTTTCTGTCGTCTCATTTTGCTTATCTTACTTTGTTTGGGGTCTCCTTTTCACAGGCTGCAGGTTCGTAGTTCCCGTTGTTTTTGGTATCTGTCCCCAGTGGCTAAGGTTGGTTCTGTAGGTTGTGTAGGTTTCCTGATGGAGGGGACTAGTGCCTGTGTTCTGGTGGATGAGGCTGGATCTTGTCTTTCTGGTGTGCACGTCCACATCTGGTGGTGTGTTTTGGGGTTCCTGTGGCCTTATTATGATTTAGGCAGCCTCTCTGCTAATGGATGGGGCTGTGTTCCTGTCTTGCTAGTTGTTTGGCATAGGGTGTCCAGCACTGTAGCTTGCTGGTCACTGAGTGAAGCTGGGTCTTGACGTTGAGATGGAGATCTCTGAGAGATTTTCGGCATTTGCTATTACGTGGAGCTGGGAGGTCTCTTGTGGACCAGTGTCCTGAAGTTGGCTCTCCCACCTCAGAGGCACGGCCCTGATGCCTGGCTGCAGCACCAAGAGCCTTTCATCCACCCAGCTCAGAATAAAAGGGAGAAAAAATAGAAAGAAAGATAGAAAGAAAGAAAGAGGATAAAATAAAAGAAAAGAAAAGAAAATAAAGCTATTTTAATAAAAAATAAGAAAAAAATTATTAAGAAAAAATTTGTTAAGAAAAATTTTTTTTTTAATTTTTTAAATAAATTTATTAATTTTTTATAATAAAAAATGATTAAGAAAAAATTTATTGAGAAAATTTTTTTAAAATTTTTTATAATAAAAAATATGAAAAAAACTTATTAAGAAAAAAAATTTTTAATTTTTAAAAATAGAAAATAAGGAAAAAATTATTAAGAAAAAAAATTTTTTAAGTAAAAAAAAAAAAACAAAAAAAAAACGGATGGACCGAACCCTAGGACAAATGGTGAAAGCAAAGCTATACAGACAAAATCTCACCCAGAAGCATACACATATACACTCACAAAAAAAAGGAAAAGTGGGAAATTTAATATATCCTGCTCCCAAAGTCCACCTCCTGAATTTGGGATGATTCGTTGCCTATTCAGGTATTCAACAGATGCAGGTACATCAAGTTGTTTGTGGAGCTTTAATCCGCTGCTTCTGAGGCTGCTGGGAGAAATTTCCCTTTCTCTTCTTTGTTCGTATAGCTCCCGGGGTTCAGCTTTGGATTTGGACCCGCGTCTGCATGTAGGTTGTTTGAGGGTGTTTGTTCTTCCCTCACACAGGACGGGGTTAAAGGAGCAGCCGCTTCGGGGGCTCTGGCTCGCTCTGGCTCGCTCAGGCCGGGGGGAGGGAGCGGTACGGAGGAGGCGGGGTGAGCCTGTGGCAGCAGAGGCCTGCGTGACGTTGCAACAGCCCGAGGCGCGCTGTGCATTCTCCCGGGGAAGTTGTCCCCGGATCACGGGAGCCTGGCAGTGACGGGCTGCACAGGCTCCTGGGAGGGGCGGTGTGGAGAGTGACCTGTGCTCACACACAGGCTTCTTGGTGGCGGCAGCAGCAGCCTTAGCGTCTCATGCCCGTCTCTGGGGTCCGCGCTGATAGCCGCGGCTCGTGCCTGTTTCTGGAACTCGTTTAGGCGGCGCTCTGAATCCCCTCTCCTCGCGCACCAGGAAACAAAGAGGCAAGAAAAAGTCTCTTGCCTGTTCGGCTGCTGCAGACTTTTTCCCGGACTCCCTCCCGGCCAGCTGTGGTGCGCTAACCCCTTCAGGCTGTGTTCACGCCGCCAACCCCAGTCCTCTCCCTGCGATCCGACTGAAGCTGAGCCTCAGCTCCCAGCCCCGCCCGCCCCGGCGGGGGAGCAGACAAGCCTCTCGGGCTGGTGAGTGCTGCTCGGCACCGAGCCTCTGTGCGGGAATCTCTCCGCTTTGCCCTCCGCACCCCTGTGGCTGCGCTCTCCTCCGTGGCTCTGAAGCTTCCCGTCTCTGCCACCCGCAGTCTCCTCCCGCGAAGGGCCTTCCTAGTGTGTGGAAACCTTTCCTCCTTCACAGCTCCCTCCCACTGGTGAAGGTCCCGTCCCTATTCTTTTGTCTCTGTTATTTCTTTTTTCTTTTGCCCTACCCAAGTACCTGGGGAGTTTCTTGCCGTTTGGGAGGTCTGACGTCTTCTGCCAGCGTTCAGTGGGTGTTCTGTAGGAGCAGTTCCACGTGTAGATGTATTTCTAATGTATCTGTGGGAAGGAAGGTGATCTCCGCGTCTTACTCTTCCGCCATCTTGCCCAGACCCCCCGGGGGGGCCACTCTTCATCGCAGTGCGCGGGCCTCTCACTATCGCGGCCTCTCTTTCTGCGGAACACAGGCTCCAGATGCGCAGGCTCAGTAGTTGTGGCTCACGGGCCTAGTTGCTCTGTGGCATGTGGGATCCTCCCAGACCAGGGCTCAAATCCGTGTCCCCTCCACTGGCAGGCAGATTCCCAACCACTGCGCCACCAGGGAAGCCCCTAAGTCTGACTTTCTAACTAAAAAAAAAGTCACCTGTAAAACTCTAATAACTTATAGTTAAAAAAAATTAAATGAAAGTCTCTAATCTGTATAAACTTCTTACAAAATAAAAATTTCAGTTGATTTTGATTTTCTCAAAATTATGGAAATGCTAATTATCTACTTTGTTTGTGAGACCAACTGATTTAAAGCCATGGACGCTAAAGTTTACTTGCTTAAATTCAATAAAATTGTTAAATAATTTATGGATCAGATTGAAAATTAAGTATTATGATTTAATAAACACAGACAACACTATGATTCTTCCATCTAGATCTATGCTTCTTTGTGAACCAACTTTTGCAGCTAAAGAAATTCCAAATAATAAAATAAAATAACTTCAATTCATGGTACTACAAAGTGATGAAGCAAAATTTTCAAAAATGTTAAAGGGTAATTTTCAGAAAAAGTAAAATTGTGGTTCCAATACAGATATAAAAATGAGGAATTTATTTTACTCATATGATATCAAGAGACCAGGCAGATTTTTTTGTTTGTTTGTTTGTTTGTTTTTAACATCTTTATTGGAGTATAATTGCTTTACAATGGTGTGTTAGTTTCTGCTAAAGTGAATCAGCTATACATATACGTACATCCCCATGTCTCCTCCCTCTTGTATCTCCCTCCCATCCTCCCTATCCCATCCCTCTAGATGGACACAAAGCACGGAGCTGATCTCCCTGTGCTATGCGGTTGCTTCCCACTAGCTATCTATTTTATATTTGGTAGTGTATATATGTCCACAGGCAGATGTTTGAACCAATTCAAAAGAAAAGCCAAAACAGCACATATTTATATATTTGGTTGGCCAAAATGTTTGTTCGGTTGGTGAATACATTGTTCAATAAAATTCTTGGTGAAAATGAAAAATGTCTCAGTTTTACTTAAAACCAAACGAACTTTTTGGCCAACCCAATAAAATAAAGGAATTTTGGGTGAATTGCAAATGGAGACAAAACTGATTTTCCACCGGGGAGCTGGGAGGGAGGTAGACACAGTTAAGTTAGTATCACACAGGACAGAGTTGCAAAGATAATGAACAGAGCTATAATCTGATTAATCCACACTGTATGCTATAGAAAATGTATAATTTTCCATTGAAAAGCAATTTTTTTCAACAAAATTAATTTGGTTGAAAAATCACAATATAACACTCACAAAATATAAGCACATATATAGATTCATAACACTCACAAAAATATAAGCACATATATAGATTCACAAGTCCTTTTTCACTAAGAGTTTTCAGTAACCATAACCCTAACCATGCTCTATTTTGATATTGGGGAATAGATGTTCAGCTTTAGCTTTAAGGTGGTATTAATGTAATGTTACCAAGAAATTCTAGGATCAGGACTATTTTCAGATGAAGTTCCAGAGTTTCTCAAAGTCTGGTAAATCAGTTGCATCAAAATTTTCTAAGGTACCAGTAAAACACAAATTTCTGAGTCCCACCTCTGATCTATTGAATCGGAATCTCTGGCATTGGCACCTGGGGATTTACGTACATAAAACGGTTTGTAGGCAATTCTTAGGCCCAAGAAAGTTTTGGGGCCCCAGTCTTAGAAAATTGCTCAAGCCTCTAAAGTGACTTATTTTCACCCTGAGCTTCAGGTCTATTTCACCAAATGTTGCCTTCTAGGGCCAGTTTAGCATTTTTGAGGTAAATGTTGATGGGGATAACTTACCTGATCATTTGAACAAATGTAAATTTAGTCTGGCTCACTTTTAAAAATCCAGTTTTTCTTTTCCCTCTTTTAAAATGTGTTTCAATTTTGTTTCCTGATAACCAGTTATTATTCAAGTTAATTTTGATCTTGTTTAAAGAAAGGCCTTGTTGAACTTGTTCTTCTTGTGTCCTATTGAAATTTTAAAAAAAAAGTTTGAATCTTAATACGTTATACCATTGAAATCCAACAGATCTCTGGCACACTTTAGAACTGCAATATAGAGAGCAGCCAAGATGGCGGAGCAGAAAGACCCTCAGCTCACCTCCTCTCATAAGCACACCCAAATTACAACTATCTGCAGAACAACTGTTAGGGAACCGTTGACCGAAACTGCTTACCAAGGCAGTGTTTTGCCAGGCTCGATAATAACCGCGTGCCTGAGATGACTCACAACAGGAGGCCCCCGCCCGATAAGGAGCGCAGTACTACTGGTGCTGCTGCTGAAAACTAACCCTGAGAATTTGGGAGGGGCCAAAAGGAGGGAGACGATACCAGTGCCTAATATGGGCCAACCTCCCAGAAACTCTCACACTAGAATCCGTCTTGGCTAAAG
The DNA here is from genome assembly GCF_009873245.2 of Balaenoptera musculus. Lineage (NCBI taxonomy): Eukaryota > Metazoa > Chordata > Mammalia > Artiodactyla > Balaenopteridae > Balaenoptera > Balaenoptera musculus. The sequence goes on from NC_045788.1 coordinate 43,446,635, forward strand.
GATGCACGGGCCACCAGGAAGCACCCTGAGTCAGACCAAATGTGTGCACCAGCAAGACGATTGGCCAGAGACAACGCAGAAAGCTAACCCCACTTCCGTAAAACCTGAGACTGGGAGCCGTGGCAGAGCAGTTCTCCCAGGTTCCCTTACCCTGCTGCTCTCCACCCTGGCACCCCTTCCAGTAAAACCTTTTGCTTTGTCAACAGATGCAATTCATTTCCGAGTGTTAGACAAGAGCCCACTCTTGGGCCCTGGAAGGTGTCCCCCTTCTGGTAACACAGCCATAGATGAAAAAGACTGGAACCTACCAGAAAAGATCTTCTATGACTAAAGACATAAAGAAGGAACCACAACGAGACAGGTAAGAGGAGCAGACTCATGATATAATCAAATTCCATAACCCCGGGTGGGCCACCCACAAACCGGAGAATAATTATATTGCAGAGGTTCTCCCACAGGAGTGAGAGCTCTGAGCCCTATGTCAGGCTCCCCAGCCCAGGGTCTGGCACCAGGAAGATGAGGCCCCAAGCATTTGGTTTTGAAGGCCAGTGGGGCTTAACTGCAGGAGCCCCACAGGACTGTGGGAAATAGAGACTTCACTCTTAAAAGGCACAAAATCCCACGCATGCCGGGACCAAGGGCAGAGGTAGTAATCTGATGGGAGCCTGGACCAGATCTACGTGCTGGTCTTGGAGAGTCTCCTGGAGAGGCCAGTGGGGGTTGTGGGGGGCTGCAGCTCACCCTGGGGACATACACACTGGTGGCAGACACACTTGGGAACATTCAGAGGCATGAACAGTGTGCCAAGACCTGGCTCCACCTGACAGCCTGCAGGCACTAGTGCTAGAGACAGTTTTGTTTGTTATAACTAGGGCACTGGGGGCAGTGGGATGTGTGCTATTGGTCCCTAGTGAGCAGAGGCCAAGGATCCTACTAAACATTCTATGGTGCAGAGAATGGCCCTGCACAACAGAGACTTATTCTGTCTAAAATGTCAATTACGCCACTATTGAGAAACCCTGGTTTACTCATAGTATAATATTATAATGATACTAATAAAACCTACATCATAAGATTAGACTTAGTTATATACAATATGTAGTGTACAGAAAGGCATTCCATAATGGTGCTTATAATCATTATTGGAAGCAATGGACACCCACAGGGCTTTTATGCCTCCCCAGAAGGCCCTGGCTTGATAGGTACATATATACCCATCACAAGTAAGTGTAAATATTACTGTCATTTCTCTTGTGAGAAAAGTGAGCCTGGAAGTGTTCTGTGACTTGGCCAAATCACAAAGCAATTACAGTTGAACCTTGGCAACTTTGGGGCTGGGGTGCTGACTGCCTGTTTAGTGGAAAATCCCCCTATAACTTTATAGTCAGCCCTCCATATGAGTGGATTCAACCAACTATGGATTGTGTAAGTGCTACTGTAGTATGTATTGAAAAAATCTGCAAATAAGTGAACCCGCACAGTTCAAACCCATGTTCAAGGGTCAACTGTAAATGTTTGAGCCAAGATTGACTTTTCTGTTTTTATTTTTTAATCCAAAACATCATGTTTATTCAATCTTTACACATTTTGCAATAGCCTAATATAACTTATAGATAATAATTAGCCCACTGTATCAAGAGTGATGGTATTAGCATTGTTTTCTCAAGTCAGAATTTGTTTTATGTTGTTTCTCTAAATATTTCAGTGTTACAACTTATATCTCGAACTAAATTATACTCTTAGGTTTTAACCAATGAGATGAATGCAAAATATTATTTTCTGCTATTTTGTTTTTGTTTGTTTGTTTTTAAGTGATGTAAATGAAACTAGCTGTTGAATATATATATATATTCATCCCTAGGCATAACATATATGTGTGTGTGTACATATATATATATGTACACACACACATATACATATCTATATACTCACCTAAGTGAGTATAAACTTTTTCCCACATTTTTACTCATTTTAGAATGTCTTTGGTCTTTCACAGGAATATTACGCTTGTTCTCCTCTAACACATAAACTTGGTCAGAAAAGGCATGAGTCACCCTGAATACATTTATTTGTTTAATTTAAAAGGGTTTTAAATTTTGAAATCTCAATGCATCTCACTTCAATGCCCAACCCTTTGTCTTATAAACAAAACAAGGACTTGAATGATCACATTCTCAACAGATGCAGAGCGAAATTATAGTGAACGCGGTTACTCTAAATAAGGATTAGGTGTTGTACCAACCATCTGTTAAAACATTCCTCATTTTAATATTCATAACTCCTATGAATGTGTTTGCAATGTCAAAGAATTTAAAAACATAAGCCAGGGGCTTCCCTGATGGCACAGTGGTTAAGAATCTGCCTGCCAATGCAGGGGACACGGGTTTGAGCCCTGGTCCGGGAAGATCCCACATGCCACAGAGCAACTAAGCCCCTGAGCCACAACTACTGAGTCTGTGCTCTAGAGCCTGTGAGCCACAACTACTGAAGCCCGCGAGCCGCAACTACTGAAGCCTGTGTGCCTAGTGCCTGTTCTCCACAACAAGGGAAGCCACTGCAATAAGAAGCCCATGCACCACAAAGAGGAGTAACCCCTGCTCGCCACAACTAGAGAAAGTCTGCTCGCAGCACCGAAGACCCAATGCAGCGAAAAATAAAATAAATAAAATAAAATAAATTAAAAAAAAAAAAACCAAAACTAGAGGGTGTGCTGTGCCCACCGGTCCTCCACTAAAAAACAATAAAAATAAAAACATAAGTCATTGCCAGACAAAAGAATTCCACTTTAAAAAACACATGGAATTATGATTATTTCTATAATTTTAAAAACATTGTTTTCAAAGGTCAAACTTCATGATAAAATTCAATCGAATTAAATTATTAAGTTTTTAAAAAATGTAGAATTATAGATTAACATAGTTTCTCTGGGCCTTTAGTTTCTTGTATTCTCAACGTCTTTGGAAAAAGGAAATTAGGGGAGTAGGAAAGTTGTGTATCAAAAATCATAAATAGTAAATAGTTATTTTCCTTTTTAAAAAGAAGCAAATATTATAAGAATCACCTATTTTTATAAAATTTTCACAATTAAAATATTCTTCACAGTTAAAACAAAATGATCAAGAATTTCCCCTTAATCAGAAGTTAAAATCTGATATGTGACATATATGTACAGTTTTGAAAAATAGAATACATCAGACTGAAGAAACCAGACCAAAAATGGATTATTCCTTGAAATTTGTAACTTTGAAACTTTATAAGATTTTCAAAAATTATGCTAAATTTTGCACATGGTATTCTTTGACACATATCTCCCTTGAGTTAAAAACTATTTCAAACTTGTACGAATTACTTTTTTACACTTACAGAGAAGGTCACGTTGGAAACCTTCATAAAAATCTCAAGTCAATAAGCAAGTTTCTATGTATAATTCATTTTTTGGTTTCTTATATTCCTTTGCTTTATCTGGGTCTTAAACATTTCAAATGATACTGTATAAGCCATGATAAAATGAGTATTCAGAACTGTAAAAGTAAGAATATTTGTGATCCAAGATTTGTAAGATAATAGGAAGATCAACTGTTAATATAGTGACATCATCATCTCAGTTACAGAATCTAGAACAAAAGCTGTTAGCTGAAGAAAAGAAAGAAAACTTTTGGCTAAGGGAATGTTTCTGCATGAAAACTACCATTTTTAAGCCATTGTTAAATAATATGTATTATATTCAGTTTTTTAGTGAATATTTCATTAATTTAATATAACACACACTGTATAGTAAATTAAAAATTTAGAAATATAAAATTAATATACTAGCCTTGGAAGTCAGCTAAAGAGTCATAAACTAAGGAAATTAGTAGTCTGAAAAGCAAGCTGCTCTTATCCTGGCATACTGACGTGTCTAATTGCCATTGGAAAGATTATTTAAAAAGAATTTAAAGTCTCATTTTCACAAGATGTTACTCTTGAACCCTAACAAATTCATTTTTCAGTAAAACATTTACACAAATATGTGTACTTCAATAATTTATTTTTAAAATATCTATGATCTTGTGAATTTTTGACTAATCTGGGCAAGTACACCTATATAAACCTATGATTTAAAATATTTAAATTTAAAATTTCTGAGAACATACTTACTGAGTTCTAAAAGAATAAAGATTTTTAGAAACACTGACCTTGGGCATTGGACCACCATATATTAGCAATAACAAAATTTAAATCATTTGTATATTGCTCTATTTTTTCTAGATGTATTACTAAAAATATCTTCTGTGTTTACATAGAGCAAGTGGTTAAAATATATTTGCCAAAATTTTTATATTATAATTTTCCTTTTATTATGAATTTACTTGAAATCAATAGAAGATTTTGGCAAGTAAAGAGTTGCTTTTGTTTGTAAATCCATTGGTACCATAAAATGTAATCAGTGTTACCTAGATGCTAAGTAAATTGTGGAACCTTAGGGAAGCAGTGTGGATTCTTAAAGTTAATGATAAAATGTGTTTAAGTTTAATCACTTTACTTACATAGTCATCGATTTCCTTTGACACCCTTGTCTAGTATGCCACACTTGACAACCATTTTCCATCATTACCCAATCAGAATTCAAGTACAGACCCAAGAGCAGGGAGAAAAATGCTCCCACCTAGCTCTGGTTTTCTCAATATGCTTGATTCCTTTTTACTGAAAACCTTTTGAAGCAATTTCATGACCATTGATTGACTTACTGCATCATATTTTACTTGCAGGGTATATTTTCCCTGATCATAGTTTAGTCTGGTATGAAGTTATGCCATTTGGCATTTTAATGCAGGCAACATAAGCATCAGTTCTAAAGGAGACAGTAAGCAACTGTAATGACAATAGTCATCAAATTACACGTCCAGCTGATTTTCTGTGCAATGCATGCTATTGGTGAAAACATATCATGGCCCTAGTCTTTGTAGGGTTTATAATAAAACAGGGAAAACAAAAGGCTCTGCTCTAGCAATTATTTAAATGTAAGTGCTAAATTATGTGGCACTCATTATAAACATGAATGCAGGCCCAGGAAACTGTCTCTTAATATTGGCTGGACTGGTATACGAAAGCAAAAAGAGCAATTAGCACTCAACAAAAATTCACCTTTTGTAATGGAATAACCATACAAGTGATGAAGGTTCAGTGAGAAAAGGCCAGCCTTGTATGATGAGTCAGAGTTGAGTAGACCTGAGTTTTAAGGGTGGTAAGTAATTCCTGGAGAGTTAGGATTTTCTACTTCATGGAGGGTGTTAAAAGTTTATCCTGTTTGAAAAAACTGTCTGAAACTTGTAAATAAGGCCATAAAATATGGGTGACATATCATATAGGACAAGAGGTCACACAAAGATTATCTAGGGCCATGATGTCCAATAAGATAGGAGGAGCTACATGTGGCTATTGTGCACTTGAATTATGACTTGTCTGAGATAAGATGAGCTGTTAGTTAAAAAACAAACCTGGTTCCAAAGACTTAGTATGAAAAAAATTCAAAATGTCATCTTATTTTTTTACAGTGATTAGATGTTTGAAATGACAATATTGGGTTAAACAAAATGTGCTACTAAAATTAATTTTATCTCTTTATTTTTAATAAGTCTATTAAAAATAAAAATTATGTGTAGCCTGAAATATTTCTATTGCACTGTGCCAGTCTAGGGGAATGTACTTTGTTCATGTCATTAGTTATTATTGATTAAATATTCTAGGCTTTTTGAAGTTACTTGCTAACCTGTACATATTTGTCTAACAGAGATGTAAACAATTTCAGTTCAGTGGAACAGATAACCTTAAAGAGATAAGATATGGCCTTGTAGACATTAAATTATTTCATATGTAACTCAGAAATTATACAGACAACAACATTTCTTTCTTGTCTGTATAACCTAGCTTCTCAGATGCTCTTTGAACCAGTCATGACATCTTACTAATTTCCTCATTAACTAATGAGTTTAACAAAATTTTTTACATTTACTTAAAAGTTGTAAGGTTACCTTTGATAACCACACTTTACAAAAAAGAGAAAGCCAAATTTGTTGAAGTCGGGAATAAAAAGCCCTTTTGTACAATATGGGAGAGTATTTAACAGACCTGCATTACTAACTGGGTCCTGGTATATGCTACTTAACCTTGTAGGTTGCTTAACTTCACTGAGCTGCTAAAAATTTCTCTGTAAGTTACAATAATGATGCTTAGTTCAAAAGGTTGGACTTAAATATGAAAACGTAGTTTTGTTTTTACATTTTTTATATTGAGTTATGGTTGATGTACAATATTATGTAAATTACAGGTGTACAACATAGTGATTCACAATTTTTAAAAGTTATACTCCATTTATAGCTATTATAAAATGTTACCTATATTCCCTATATCTTCCTTATGCATTCATCTGTTGATAAACACATAGTTTGCTTCCATATCTCGGCAATGGTAAATAATGCTGCTATGAACATTGAAGTGCATGTATCTATTCAAATTGCTGCTTTGTTTTTGGGTTGTTTTTTTTTTTCCTTTTTTTCGGTTATATACCTAGGAGTGGAATTGCTGCGTCTTATGGTAGTTCTATTTTTAGTTTTTTGAGAAACCTCCATACTGTTTTCCACAGTGGCAGTGCCAATTTATATTCCCACCAACAGTGTATGAGGATTCCCTTTTCTCCACATCCTTGCCAACGTTTGTTATTTGGGTATTTTTCTTTTCTTTTTCTTTTTCTTTTTTTTTTTTTTTTTTGACCACACCATGCAGCTTGTGGGATCTTAGTTCCCTGACCAAGGATTGAACCCAGGCCCTCGAGAGTGAAAACACAGAGTCCTAACCATTGGACTACTAGGGAATTCCCTTGTGTTCTTTTTGATATTAGCCATTCTGACAGGTGTGAGGTGATATCTCATTATGGTTTTAATTTGCATTTCTCTGATGATTAGGGATGTTGAGCATATTTTCGTGTGCCTGTTGGCCATCTGTATGTCTTCTTCGGAAAAAATGTCTATTCAGGACTTCTGCCTATTTTTTAATTGGGTTGTTTGCTTTCTTGATGATGAGTTGTACGAGCTGTTTATACAATTTGGATATTAACCCCCTATCGACCATATTATTAGCAAATCTTTTCTCCCATTTGGTAGGTTATTTTTTCATTTTGTTGATGGTTTTCTTTGTTGTGCAAAAGCTTTTAAGTTCAGTTAGGTACCATTTATTTATTTTTGCTTTCATTTCATTTGCTTTAGGAGACAGATCCAAAAAGAATATTGCTATGATTTATGCCAAAAAGTGTCCCACCTATGTTTTCTCCTAGGAGTTTTATGGTTTCCAGGCTTACATGTAGGTCTTTAATCCATTTTGAGTTTATTTGTGTATATGCTGTTAGCAAATGTTCTAATTTCATTCTTTAACATGTAGATGTCCAGTTTTCCCAGCACCATTTATTGAAGAGATTATCTTTTCTCCATTATATATTCTTGCCTTATTTGTCATAGATTAACTGACCAGAAGCACATGGGTTTATTTCTGGGATCTCTATTCTGTTCCATTGATATGTGTATCTGTTTTTGTGGCAGTACCATACTGTTTTGTTGTTGTTTTAGTACCGTACTGTTTTGATTACTGTAGCTTTGAAGTAGAGTCTGAAGTCAGGAAGCATGATTCCTCCAGCTCTGTTCTTCTTTCTCAAGATTATTTTGTCTATTCAGAGTCTTTTGTCTTTCCATTATTCCATTAAATATGATAATGTACTCTAAATATCCACCACAGTGTATGAAATATAATGATTCAGTAAATGGCATATTTTATTGTTATATATAATTAATATTTTTTGAATAAATGAACAAGCCAGTAAAATAGTCTTGTATAAAGTGCTTTTTTCTTTTTTTTAATGATGCCTCAGAATAGTTAAGAGAGTGAAAAAGGTAGTATTGTGAAAAGCAATTTGTAAAGTATAGGATGCAGTGGACCTAGGCAATTGGTGACAACAGTAAAAAGAGAAATGGAAGGATGAATTCATTAGAAAGAAGTAGCAATATTTGGTGACATATTAAAAGTAAGGAAGAACAAACATAAAGAATAGTGATGCCATTTACAGAATCATAGAATTGTTGTGTGGAAGGTAGTTTGCTGAGAAGTATTCCTAAGTTTTTCTTGTGTTGTCTTCGAAGTAGAAAGACATATACATGATGATTTTTACAATATTCTAGAAATTCCTGTGAAAAAGATAAGTGGGAACTTAGAGCAGTTGGGTTTCTTGGAGATCATTCACAATGGATGTAATAAAGCTATGAATGTGTGATCTCAGAAAGAGTGAGTGTAGAGAGATGGGAGACTAGGGCCTCAGGGATTCACATGAAAAGGAACAATGATTGAAGCCAGAAAAGGATACACTACAGAGATATTGGGGGGGAAAGTGCAGAATTACTACTTTAGAGTTTTACTTGTCATTCTTTATTAAAATAATATGATTAGTTTCCATTTGCCATTATTTCTAAAATCTTAAATATCTAACTTGTATGTTTTAAAATTAATTCAGTCTTCCTTACATAAAAATAAATGCAGCTAGGTCATAAATTTGAAACTAACAATGCATGGGCACACAAGCTTCTGAAATCATGAATTCTCTATTAACCACAGTAGAAGTTTTCAAACCTATTTTGACATACTTTTCATATTTTAAAATTTAGGTCAAAATTGATTGTTTGCCTGTGTTTGAAATTTTTAGCTTTTCTTAAAATGATGGATTTTTACACTCAATTTTATTATTATAACAAAATAAAATAAATTCAGATAAGGTATTGATGTCAAATTAGCACAATATTTGAAATCTATCAATTCATGAGCCTAATATTCATAACACATTAATGTTTTCACATATAGACTGAAACAAAAAATCTATCATACAAAACTCAAGGTTAAGCATCTTAGCCATTAGGTCTCAAATTTAGCTATTGCTATTATTAATGCAGATGAATAAGAATTTAATTTTGTCTTGGAGTAGGAGAAATAGGAAAATGTTGGCATTAATGAAATAGAAATGCTTGAGAAATATTTGATAAGATTATCCCCTCTACATGACTGGCTTTATCTTCAATTCCGTCTCATCTTCATTATAATACAAAAAATTGATACCACTTTACTTAACTATAATGTGCATGTATATCTGTAGATCACATGCCAGAAATTTTGGCTGCTCTCCCTGAACTTTAATTAGCATCTTCAAACCCTACTCAATAAGGAATTAACATTACTTCACTACATATTGAACTCTTTCAGAGAACATAGGCAATTATGACTTGTAGTATATCTTGGATAAAGGTATTTTATGGAAATTATGATTGTTATTGAGTCAAAAGTGTAAGTTATAGAATGTGATGTTAAACATGATAATAAAAAATCCATAATCAAGAAAACAGGTTACAAATTTTTCTTTTGTAATTATTGTCTATTTATTCAACACGTATTTATTTTTTAATGGAGTTTTATGTTTCTGTTCTTTTTAGCCTATTCCCCTAGTGGAATATTCCTAGTGCAGTAAATGTGAATGGGGTGGCTAATCCACCGTTGACAAACACGGTATTATGGGGTTATTTTGTTTAGAAACTACTGTGGCTATTTGTTGAAATACACTTTGCAAATGTAAGAGTATACAGTCAAGAAAATAATAAGTTCCATGGAATATACTTCTAAATCTTTTCACTTTGACAAATTCTCTAGTTTATAATAGAACCAATAAATAGGATGGAACAAAAAACCATAGTAAGCCTTTGGATATATGAATTAATTTGTTATGTTAGGAATGGTATGACTAGATATCAGTGAATTGGCCATTTTCCTTGATTAAAATTAAAAGTTAAGGCCATTCTCCTTGAATAATCTATAAAGCCTAAGAATTAGTAAGACTTTGTTAACTTCCATTTTATTTGACCAATTTAGTTGCCTCAACAAATCCAAACTAAATACTATAACAGTTAAAGATGTTTTCTAAAATAGGCAATTATTTCATTTTCACATAATACAAATTGTTAAATAAGACATATTAAGTTAAAGCAAATATTTGACTTACCCTGAACATTTAGTTAAGCTCACATGACACATTAAATTTAATATTTTATACCATGATACCACTGTAGAATAGGAATAGCATAAAACAACAAGCAAATAGATCTGTCACAATGCAGATTCTCTGCTAGACAATCTGAAAAGATTGGCCCCTAAGATAATATAGTTTTTTTGTTACTGAAGAGGAGCTGGCACATGAAAAATTGAGATGCCAGTCTGTTTCCACCTGTGTGCTGTTCCTGCCATGTACCCAGAATCATATTTCTTCTTGGAAACTATATTACAATGTTTCTCTCAAGGGGAAACCTATTTAACACATAATACAGCTCATCTATCCTTATATTTTGACTGCTAATTTGGTCGGAATAAAAAAAAAAAAGAAAAAACTATATTATTTCAATTTCAATATCAGTGATAAATAATTTGTTTTATAAATGCCAAATTTTTAAACAACTTTTTAGATTTCTAGGGCTTTCCTGTTCTGAGGATTATCAGAATAGTTAGTGACTTCATAAAAATGGAGTTTTAAAATTAACACACATTGCATAAAGACTTTAAAGAGTTTTGGTAATCAGTGAATGTTGATCAGTCCTTGGAGAAAAGAAAAATATTTTATTGAAAATATTTATGATTGTATTTTTAAGAGAAATAACTTCAATTTCATTGTGCAATAAAAATAGGATGTATGATTTTTGTTTAAGTGCACATTTTAAGCCTATAGGTAATTTTCATAAATTTTTTCCTGTAATATAGTATAAGGGCGAATACAAATTAAAAATAAGAGGCTTAATTCTCTCTCTCGAAAGTAAGGGAAGAGATACACTTCCCTCCTTTTTATCAGAGCATTTACTTTAGAAAACTTAAAATTGTAAGTTTTTCCTCCTCTTTTAGAAATGTAAGTACATCCTTTTGAAAATGAGACCTTTTGTCAGCTTTATGACCAAAGAATGCCTTTCTCAAAGACCTGGAAACATCAAGGGAAATACCACCCTTATCTCCCAGTTTCTGTGGAAGATTAGAAGTGGGCACCTTGTTCCAAGTTGCAAAACTATCTCTTTCATAAAGATATGAGAGGTTTGTTTTCCCTAGGAATAAAGCCAATTAGGTAGCACAGGGGGTCAATTCAATTATCAGGTAAAGTTAGAATGAACTATGTATGACCAATTGTGCTGTCAGGTTCTCTTACTTGAGGATTAGTAATTGTTTATCTTGAGAACATGCATGTAATGGGTAATTTCTGCCTGGCTCTGTAAAGGGTAGCATTTCTTTTATCCTTGCAATCTATTAGCAGATTGCCTGGGATGCACAGCACATTCTGGTTTAAAAGCTTGTTCAATAATAAAATTGTTTTCTTTCTCTACTACGTTTGTGGTGAGGATTTTCTAGGTTGGGAGGAGGTTTTGTTTTTAATTATATTTCTTCAAAAATAGCAACTATGAAACTACCTTTGTAAGTTAAAAAAAAAGAAAAAAAAAAGAGAAAAAAAACCACCACAAAAACCCAAAAACAAACAACTGAAGGTACTTTCCAGAATAGTGATATGGGAATGCAACTGCAACTATAGGTTTAGTGAAAGTTTACTATGAGTCAATGATTTTTCAAGCATCACGGCATAACAGTTCTTTGGTCATGACATTAATTAGGAAGCATAGGAATCCACTGTTCCCACCAGAAGAAACACGAAGCAGAAATGTCACCATTCATCAGTAGTCCTTCTATAAATGTATTAGTTAGCGTTCCATTCTTAGAGTTTTTTTCAGTTTCAAGTCACTCTTTTTAGACATAGAGAGGATTAGACACATTGTTCAAGATGATGACATATATTTTTAAAATACATCCATTTCTTTGAGCACTTCAGTCTGGGATTTTAAAAATGAAGTACTTAGCTTTGCATCCCATTTCTACAATTGAAATGTCAAATATTCAAAACCTGTTTAGTTTAGTTTTGTTTGTAACAAATCTGTGATTATGTATACATGCCACTACAAAACTGACTCCTTCATCATGTAATTGATAAAGCTTTAATAAATTACTTTTTTGTTAATTAATAGGCATTTTCTGAGATATCCCATATCTAACAATATCTTGTAATTGAATATTGGAAACAATAGGGTTGTTTAGGGTTTCTCTAAAATTTGGTCTTTCCAGATTTAAATACTGTATGGATCTTTGCCTTATGCAAATATGAATTATGTGCGATACTTAAAAATATATACCCTTAAGATAATAAGATATCAAATATATTCTTTACTTGTTAATTAATTGACATATAATAGTAATTGAGCATTTACCATGAATATACTGAATATAATATAAAAAATACAGTATAAATTTAATTTTTATTTAATTATACAAATCTTGATAATTGTCAACAAATTGAAGGCCTTCAGATATTTAATACCATAAAGATTCAGATAATTTTCATCACTGAAATTTTTAATGTAAAAAGAGTTATAAAGCATAAATTTTTTATTGATTAAATGTTTTGTGTAATGGGAAAGTATCAAAGATATGAATTTATTTTAGAATTTAATCTCACATATAGTCAGAGGATATTTTCTGACCCAGTGGGTTTTTGTTTTGTTTTGTTTTGTTGGGAGTGGAAGAATAAGAACTGTAGCTAGAAATTTGTCTTGAAAAACCTGAGAATCAAGATAGGATATCTATAGTATTGAGATGTAATGACTCAAGGTACACCTGTGTTTTATAAACTATTTTATAAACTATTATAACACAGACACATTCACATCAGCATTTTGTTCACTACTAGATTTACGTTTTACATTGTGAGTGATCTGTAAGAACAAAATTTTCTTTCTTAAATTCCCAAATGTTTGAACTGACTTTTTTCAAGAAAATCCTTTACCACAATAAAGAGCATACAGATTTTTCTCAAATATTTACAAGACACTTACTGTCATGTAAAACCATAGATTTTTGTATAGAAAACTAAAGGGGCCAATGGATAGGGAGAACTGAACAGGTCTTCATGAAAGCTCTCTTGACTCTTGAAGATCAATGTGAGGTCACTGACTAGGATCTGAATATGATGTGTCTTAAAAACATATATATTCACTGCATGGAAATAGTTGTCTGGATAAGAGTAAAATCTACATCCTTTTCAGGCACATGCCCACCCCTCCCTATTGTGTTATAAGTGGCCCACTCCATTTAATTACATTAACTCATTGGGTTCCAAAGGCACAATGGTTTGTGACTCCATCCTTGTGCCTTAACATGTATGCTGTTAGAATTTCCTCTCTGCAGAGCTCTTCTTTTCCAACATAACCTAACAAAAATATGCCCAGATGTTCTTACTCTGAAGTACCAAATATGATCTCGTTTGTTATCTCTCTCTCATCTCTGTCTCTATTTCTATGATCTCTCTCTCTATTTTATACCCCCTTGCTCAGCAGGAGCTGAAAGATGGATGAGTAATACATATCAACTACACTGAGCTTTTTTCTTGAACTTCCCAGTCTGATGTGATCTTTCCCTATTGTGAACTGTCACAGTGCTTTATGTTCAGTCTCCATTGGCACTATCATATTAATTTATTTTACACTAATTTACCTACTTCCTTTTAGGTAGTACAAATTACTGGGTTGGGGCTATACTTTGTTCCTTTTTAATTAGCTTAGAACCTCACATATAGTAGGCATTCAGTGAGAATTTTTTAAATTAAATTGCTATAATTAGAGTCCTGATGGAATAGTAAAAGTGGAATTATTTAGAACCAATGAAAAACAATGAAAAGAGCTTAAACTCTCAACCATAAAGATAATGCCATATGATCAATAAAAGTAAGACCTCCTTATTTTAAAGTTCAAATATGAATTCAGATATAAAATAGTCTGGTTTAATTTTTTTTTTACTAAGTTTCACTGAATAAAAAGAGTATTTATAAGTTAAAAAACAACTGAATTTCTAATGAAAACCCTGGATCATCCTAGTAAGGACATATTTTATGGAGAAGTGCTATAAATATACATTATAATATAATAAAGTTTTACTTTATTAATTTTATATTTAAGGGACCAAGAAAAGGGAGTAATTTAAAATCAAGTAGGTTGGAAATATAGAAGATCTTATTTTTGCTGCAAGAAATTTGAGAAATTAACACCCTCTTCCTTCAAAAAAAAAAAAGAGCTCGTGAATAATTATGATTTTTTGTTGAAGAAGACTAGTAATCATAAAAAATATATACTTTATTTAAAACCTCCTGCCTGCCCACCTCTTCCAATTATTTAAAGGTTATTTAGAGATTCTTCTTCTCACTTATGACAGATCATAGATATTTTAAACAGTATAATTTGATGTAACTTGGCATTTGGAACTAGAAAGAAATACCCAGGTGTGGTTTAATGGAATGGCAGCATGAGCAGTTTGACAGAAGGTCTCACCCAGAGAGATATCTATAAACTGGTCAAAATTAGCAAAGATGATCATTCATAGCCTCTGGAGATTGACTTGCAACAGACTGAAAAGGATTTATTCAAGGCCTCTGGAAATTTAGTAATAAGAGTGAAAGGCATTAGCTTTCAAGTTGGATGCTGCACCCAATTTGTGGTGTGGAAAAGCTATCCCAGCATAGAAACCAGTGGTAGATCCTATCTTCCACAGCTCTACCCTGCAAAAGATCTATATTAGGTGAATGATGGCAGGCAGGCAATGCTCTCATTTCCCACCCCCAGTTGCCATTCTCTAAGGAAATTCTGGCAAGGCAGCTGGTAAAGAGTATAGTCCCCCAATTCCCCACAGCTCTGTGTTGGGGACAATCTTTCCTGGTGGGAGATGGATAGCTGGGTGGTAGCACCAGTCTTTCCTCACATACACAGATCCTACTCCCTAGATAGGATCTTGTTGGAACACACAAGGAAAGGTAAATTCCACCTTCAAAACTTGCTTCGTGGACTAGTGGTTCTGTCCTGTAAGGGAAGAGGTGAGGCACAAGTTAGGGGAGCAAAGACTGGTAATACCATGCTCTACCTGAAGGGAGCAACTCTATTTGGAACAAATTATGCACCAAGGGGTGTTGATGAAACCAATAGAGCAATCAGCTAGCAATCAGTTGTGGGGGTAACAGCTTGGTATGATACCAATAGAGGCAGACCAGCAAGAAGTTTAGCTGGGAAATCAGGGAAACAGACCATCAAAGAGGACCCTGTTAAAATCATAGTCATCCCTAGTGGTCTGGAAAACTATGCCTATTCCCTAGACATGCACTCTTTCAAGACTAACCAGAGAGAGAACTTACCAGCTAATAGTCCATAGTGATTGAAGATTCCAGTTCCTCAAATTCTTAGTAATAATAAACACATGACTCAGAAATTCCACTTTTAAGTATATACAGAAGAGACATGCAAACATATGTCCACACAACAACTTATACATGAAAGTTCATAGCAGCAATATTCATAACAGACCAAAATTGCAAATAACTCAAATGTCCATTAACTGATGAACTGATAAATAAATCATGATATATTCATACACTTAAACTGTATTATGCAAATAAAAATAATGAAATGCTGATACATGCTACAATGTGGATGAATCTTGAAAATATTCAATAAGCCGATCACAAAAGACCACGTATCATTTCAACTAATATGAAATATCCAGAACAGAAAAATCTGTAGAGACAAAAAAGTAGATTAGTGGTTGTCAGGGCCTGAGGAAGGGTTGAATGGAGAATGACTGTTAATGGGTGTGGAATTTCTTCTCAGGATGCGAAAATTTTCTAAAATTAATTAGTGGTAATGGTTGCACACTCTATGAATATAGCAAAAATCACTGAGTGGTACATTTTAAAAGAATGAATTGTATGCAATATAGCTTAAATGTCAAAGAAGCTGTTACAAAAAAAACAAAAACAAGTCACAATATTAAGTGAAAAAAAGCAAGTGGCAAAAGAGCACATATTATATGACTCCATTTACATGAAATGTCCAGTATAAGAAAATCTATAGACAGAAAGTAGATTAGATGTTGCCTAAGACTGCTAATTGGTATGAGGTTTCTTTTTAAATTGATGAGAAGGATCTAAAATTACGTTATGATGATGGTTGCACAGCTCTGTAAATATACTAAAAGTCACTGAATATTATACTTTAGGTGGGCATATTTTATTATATGTATATTATCTCTCAGTAAATCTGCTATATAAAAATAAAAGAAAGGACTATCTAATGCACTGTTTCTGAATGAAATATAAACTTTGTAAAATTAGACAAATTCCAGAAATATTTAAAGTATTTTAATTTTTTTGCTAAATTAATAAAATGTATATCTCTAACTTTTTAAGAATACAGTAGCATTGCCTTAGATGAATCAGACGAGTAATACCCAAATTTTGTATTATTTTAATGGGAAAAATCCTGTGTGCAAAAATTAAAATATCTATATGCTCCTGATTGATATGGTAATGGGAGAAGAAAATGATCCAGGTGGGCCATTGTGATTCCAGAACTGAAAAAAGTTGCCCCCTTATATTTTCATAAGGTTGATCAGAAGGTCCCTTGCAAGTGTTTTTGAACTTTATTGTAAGTGCAAATTAGCTGACAAAAGTTTATCCTGTAAGAATATAGTTCTGAAACAGAAAACTGTCTCTGGACAAATTTAACTTTCTTCATAGAAAGAATTATTAAGAAGAGGTTTATAAAAATGCTCTACTGTTTACTTCTTGCCTTAATTCCATTACTTTTAGAGAAAAATCACATGGATGTGCTTTTAGAAATTAATTAGAACTTTGGTTATTTTATCAAAATCAAAATGGAAAGATTATGCCATGGTTTCAGTAAAAATGAAAAGAAAATCTTCTGTCAAGTTTTGGAATGCTTTCACTATTTTCCCTCCCCACAGTTAAAAACTGTGAGTTCTATTACTTGTGCTAAAGGCTTAAGAGACTAAAACTTTTTTTCTTCTTTAATAAAAATAAGGGAGAAAGTTCTAAAGGGATCTGGTAATGCTCTTGCCTCTAATAGACATCACTGGCTCTTGAGGCACATATAAACCTGAGGCTGTAATAAAGTACAGAGAATATTTGAAGAATTGGGACCTTAGAGGCAAATATTTTTCTACCTTCTCAAAAGTGTGTAATTGCTTCTCAAAAGCTGCAAGAGCATTTGGATAACTAGTTTCTTCCAAAAAGAAATTTTTTTCTCTTCATCTGAATTACTATATTGCAATGTGTGTCCTCTTGCTGACACTTTCTACTTTGTCTTGTAGACATCTGTGGACACGCTTTACATTTTCTTGCCTACTATATGTACACAATGCATTATTGTGTGTGTGTGTTTGTGTGTGTGTGTGTGTAATAAACAACTTGGAGAATTTGGTCCATATCTCAGCATTTAATAATAAAATTACAAGGGAAATAAAATATTCACAGTCAATATTCAATAAAATAGTTTAACAAAGACCAATGTCTTATTATGTACTTTAAGCTATTAATAAGGTCAAAATAATATTAGCTTTTCAATTAAATTTTATATGAGAACTCTAATAAATAAAATATTTCTAAAAAAATCCAAATAAATATGTAATTTAGAATTTGATTGGGCTATAAAGCAGTTTGAGGGGAAAAAAACTCTCCAAGATCATATCAGAGATTAGATCAATTTTTTTTTGCACAGTACACCAGATAACAAATTTATTCTTTGTATATTTACATAATATACATCACGTTGAAATATGTACAACTGTGAAAGCTTTAATGATTGTATAGAGAGATAATTATTTATAGTTCTTATAGTAGATTTATACTTTAAAAAAATCCTCACAAGCAGATGATATTTAAACAATAATTGTTGAGATAGGGACAAGCCAAGGACAATTTCTGGCAGCAAATATCCCCTGATGTTCAAAATAAGAGTTCTTAATCCAGTTAAGTATTAACTGCCAAGAAATGCCTAACAGTAGCACACTTTTCAAGCTAAAAATTAAGATGTATACTATATAAATAGAAAATTCTATTATATTATTAGAGGCTGTGGTATTCCAGTTAATGAAATATATTAACTAAGCAACTGAATAATTTGGGAAACTAATTTTAACCATGATTGCTAAAAATCATGTTCACATACTAGTAAATTAGCAATTAATGGCAAATACTAATTTTTAACAAAAGTACCTGCTTTTGAAGATTTGCCAACACTGTTATCTAGTGACAGCAAATATTTGGCTATTTTATGTTATCATGTTAGTATGGGTATGATTTACACCTTCAGGAACTTAAATATTGCAAAAATAACACTCATATTTTCTAAATTCTTAACTCTCCAAATAGTAGTAGTATCAATTGTAAAGATTTATAATCTTTCACTCGGGTACACTTTTATTTCTTTTTATACCTTATCTGAAAAAGGACAAATATTTAACTCATTTAAAAAAAAAGGAAAGAGAAAATAAGCATAATGGTTATATCTGTGGTGAGCTGCTTTTATTTTTAATTTACCTGCAATTATTTTCATTGTTAAAAATTTCCCTCTTCCACTGTCTACTACTGCACATATTTCTTGAACGCTCAGACATTTTATTTTATTTTTTAGCAAAACGACACCAGGGCAGTTATGCTGGTTTTATATGTATGCTTCTCTGTATGCATAGTGATGTTTCAATTTAACAAATTTACTTTAAAAAATACAAGGGGTGGGATTTGAGAGTGAGAAAATAAGATAGAGAGTTGATCAGGTCGGGGCATTGACATGTGAAAGGGCATCTTTGCTTCCTTTTGTGTGGCAAGCAGGATGGATATGTGAGCGCTGAATCCCAGATCTGTCCCAATAGCAGCTATATGAATCACTTCATTTAGAACTATTTCAATTTAAACTGAAATTGAAAGAATATTGAAGAAATATTCCCATTTTCCTCCTCTTGACCAACCTCCTTTCTCTTCAGCTCCAGACTCCATTTGGTTTTCTTCTCCTTCTGTGCCATAGTTACATCATTTGGTTGTCATGGGCTCTGAGCATTTAAGAAAATCCGATGCAAGTTTTGGTAAACTGTGGATGATAGTGAAAGGAAAAGAGACAGTTGGCTGACTTTAAAATGTCTATCCAATATCAAGTTATCAAAAAAAAATATTGTGGATATGAAGTGCTATTTAAAGGTGGTTTCCACTTAATAAGTAAAGAATCTTACTCAAAACAGTGTATCTTTCTTTCTCTTCCCCTTTCTTCCTTTCTTCCTCCTTTCTTCTTCCTCTTTCTCTTTCTTTCTTTCTTTTTCTTTCTTTCCTTCCTTCCTTCCTTTCTTCCTTTCTTTCTTTCTTTTTTCTTTCTTTCTTCTTTTTCTTTCTTCCTTCCTTCCTTCCTTTCTTTCTTTCTTTCTCTCTCTTTCTCTTTCTTTCTTTCTTTCCTTCTTTCTTTCTTTCTTTCTTTCTTTCTTTCTTTCCTTCCTTCTTTCTTTCTTTCTTTCTTTCTTTCTTTCTTTCTTTCTTTCTTTCTTTCTTTCTTTCTTTCTTTCTTTCTTTCTTTCTTTCTTTCTTTCTTTCTTTCTTTCTTCTATCTGTCCCTCCCTCCTTCACTTCCTTTCTGTCTTTCTTTATAGTGTTAACTCTATACTTTCCTATTAACTTCCCTTCCAAATCTTGCTTATTTGAAAACTATTTTAGGGAATTCCCTGGTGGTCCAGTGGTTAGGACTTAGCCCTTTCACTGCAGTGGCCTGGGTTCAATTCCTGGTCAGGGAACTAAGATATTGCAAGCTGCGTGGTGTGGCCAAAAACAAACAAATATACAACAACCAAAAAACAAAAACAAAACAAACAAAAAAACCCTAAACCTTTTTAAAAATAAATAAATAAGGTGTTTTACAGATTTCAGATAAGAGTATTTCTTACTGGCTAAACTTAGATTCTTCCCAATTTAAATACATGAAGCTATTTTACTCATTTAGCAGTGGAGTGGCTTGCTAAAATAAATTCAGGGACCCAAGATGATGGAAGTTCTCTAACTTCAAAACTTGGTTTCCAAGGTCGCCCTGGGCACCATCATTCACCCAGTGGGGAGCAGTAGACAGTACTGTACATGACGTTTGCAAAGCCAAAGCATTAATGTGAAATATACAAGTCCCATCCTCATGCTATTGGCTAGGCTGCAATCACAAGCCCATGCCCAGCTGAAAAAAAAAAAAAAAAGGTGGAGGTGGGCGGAATGATGTGGTCCAGCAATATATTCAGGAAATAGAGAAAACAGTTTTGCTGAAAAGCTAACTAACCTAAAATTCTGGACAACACAACCAGGATTTCACTTAAACTTCCTTTACAGTCTTAACTTTTTACCCTTACCTTTGTACCTTCCAGACCAAAGGTATCCTTGTTCTCAAAATAGCCTGGTAAGTGTCTGGACTTATGCTCTTTCCTGTACCTTAATTACACTTTGCCACCAGAATTGTCAATCTTCCTAAATTTGGTGAGTACTCCACATGCTCTAAAATCGCATTCTATTAAATTTTCCCTATCAGAAATATACTACTTCCCTCACTTTTCTTCCAACTGTTTTTTCCTGGTATTAAAAACCAATTTATCCTATTGTGTAGTTGTTTCTGTATCTCTGTTTTGTGCACCAGATACTAAGGCTTGTACACAAAACACTAAGAATTGTTTTGCTCGTATTTGATTTTTACACATGATAAGAATTAACTGCCATTTAATAAACAAATTTCCTGTCACGACAGGAAGCAGACTTGGTGGTAAAATATACAAATGAGTAAGATGTTCTTTATCTTCAATAAATGTCTGATTTAGTGAGAAAATTAAAGCCAGAAGTGAATATTAATAATATTGTAGGTCTTAGAATGCTTAGGGTATGGTTTGGAACATAGAGGTGTGAATCTCAAGGAGATAAAGCTGTGTTCATTGAACTTTAATCAAACTTCTATCTTTAATTTTGAATACCTAATAATAATAATATCTTTCATTCCTGAGAATGAGGAATTATGTGTAAATCAATTTAAATAAATTATCTTACTATTATTCAATCCTTATCAAACAAAGAAAATCTCCAAGGAAAGTGTCACATTCTCCATCCAACAAATAAGGAAACTGAGCTTCAAAAATTTTAACTTTTACAAGGTTAGTTACTAACAGTCAGAATCAGAATTTGTCCAATATCTATCTGACTCCTCATTTTTCAGTCAGTTCATAAAACTTTCATTGTGATTTTTTTAGAAATACAACATTTTAAAGAGCATATTATAATGCAAACAGAGTCAGTGCTCACTATTTTCACCTAACGGAGAGCTATAACAAAGATAGTATACGGACACAACTCTAATTGTACCCTTGCCTTGGTGATAAGACAACATATCTGGGGCTTTTATGTACTGGAGGTCAGGGAGAGAAGGCCAAGCCAAGTACACACTGAAATGAGCAAAACTGGATTTTACGCTTTTTGGGGAGACATTCTCCAAAACTGTGATACTTTGTTGGTCTTTGGCTAGCACCAGTCAAGGCCTCCTGCTGAGCTCTCCAGCTGTACTACTCAATTAGGGTTCCCTTCTTACATTTAACCTTTATATCTTCTACCTCTACTTGTATGAGCAGTCCACCACAGGTGTTATTTTAAATTCTTGTGAGGCTTATTTAATGCCACTTCCAAATGAATTTATTTGCATGCTTAATATGGAGAACTTCTCTTCAAAAAATTAAGGTCTTTATTGATGTGGTTTGAATATAAGAAGGAGATGTTTGGGGCATAGGCAATCTTTTTAAAACCCTGTAAATCATACTACTTAGAGAACTACTTATTCTTTGTAAACAGCGCTGATGGTGGGGTGGGGGGGAGTGTATTGTCAATTTATATTTATTTTATTAAAATCCCCATTTTTTTCTTTTACTGCATTTGTCTTCATTTTTCCCAAGTTATCATTTCTCTGATTTTGTTTCTTGGTAGTTGGTTTGGTTTTGGTTGTTGTACTTTTAAGATTCACTTTTCAGTATTTTATTATAGAAGTTTATGTAACATACTAGTGATGGTTTTCAACAGAATTAACTGATTTTCATCTGATCCCTGAATTAAATAGAACACATATTGAGGAGTTTTACTCTAGTGTTTGTATCACTTACAAAATGAGTTCAACATATAATTTAGCCATAAACACGAGTACATACTAAAAAACTATGCCTTGCTTTACTTTTCTTTTTTTGGTCCAAGAATAATATTATGATTCATATTTAATGTGAAGAGCTTCTTAGCAAGAAACTGTTTAATGCCAAAAATGGCATATTAACTATCATAGTCTTGTGCACAAGACTTGACTTTTCATCTAAAACTCCAGCCATGGAAAAGCAAAGGTTAATACCTATTTGATAATATATTTGAATGCTTGCACAAAGCATATTAGTTTTGATGCTAATTTAATGTAGATGTCCATGATATCAAATATGGACCAGTCTTTGGAAAATTGCTTTCAGGCATAAGATAAATTCTAGTGTGGAAAACATTTGATAAAATAGTACTCAATCTCCACCACTATAATTAGTAAGTCCTTTTATTACAAAATTTTAAAGTACAGTTATAAATTAATTTATAGTTATAAAATAATAGGATATATAATTTATAAAGTAAATCTTGTAGAAAAATCTATTTAGTTTTATTGAATAATCTTTTCATGTTTTACATACATTGATTTTTATTTTAATGCTTCACTAGTATACTTTAAAATAAAAATCAATGTATGTAAAACATGAATAGACAAAATGCAGGCACTTAGATAAAATTTACTTGTTCTAGTTGACAGATCAAGAAAATAGAATTTAAGCACTATTTTAATTTTAAGAAATGGTTAGAAAATTATATCAGATCCCACTAGTATTTTCAATTTGTAATTTTTCCTCAAACGACATCAAGCTATCTAAAACTCTTATGAAAGTTATCAGAACAAAACCCAATGAGAATTATTCCCATTTACCTTGTAATTTAAATGTAACTTGGACAACTTGAGCTTTCTATATGTTTAGCATTGTTTAGTCCCAAACTTTTTTCATAATCCAAACCCCTTGATGTAAGGAAAATAATAAATTAAAATAAAAGTTTGCTCAATGAGTCAAAGTTTTGATATGAATCTTGATAAGACCGAGGATTCTTGGGTTTTGCTTTATTTTGATATTTGCTGGAAGTTACTTTGTCAGAAAAGGGAAGAGACATCTATTTTCATACTGGGTACTCTGCTCCAATGTGGGTGTTTCTCTTCTGCCTTAAAGCACTATTATTCAAACAGATAACTATCCCAGCCACTGATTTCCTGAGCTGTCATCAAAGTTTACCTGAAATACCCCATTAAAATCACAGCATGAAAGTGTTATTTTTAATGAAATATTACCTTTGAGATTTTTGACTTGAAGACAATCATTGTCATACATCATAATCATGTGTTCATACTTCATGCACATGAATGCTAATTTTAAATTCTTTTGATTAAAAAAATTTGGTATTATACTGTTGCATCAAGTTCCAATTTCTGATTATGAACATGACTAATGCCCCATTAGCCTTATGGCAAAAAGTAGAGTGAGACATATATTTTGAGTTGAGGTTGTTACAGTGTGGAAATATGATGTGGAAGGACAGGATGCTATGGGACTCAATGGGACATCACCTCTCCCATATGTAGGAGGTCAGTGAAGTTTGCCTGAAGGAAACTACATTCAATGGTAAGATCTGAAGGATGATGTGAGTCAGTTATGTGTGTATCTGTGGGAAAGAAAAGTTTCTGTGGAGGGGGAGTGCAGGAGGAGATTGTAAGTTTGTCATTTCTTTTGTAGAAAACACAGAACCTAAAAGCAAGGAGTGGAGCCAGGAATGGCAACTCTCACAATTATATTAAATGACTTATTAGGGAAATGTTTGCTTCCTACCTTCCAGCTTTTAACCTCTAATAGCTTAGAGGTCTTGGTGCGCAAGGGGAGAATGTATTTATTAGAAGACACAATGATGATTCTATGGCACTTAAAATTAAGACTATACTTGACCATTTTGGGCTCCTCCAGAACCAATAGGGCTTTACTATGATCCAGATTCTCAAGAGTTCCTTATACAATGGTGGCATGGATGATTGTATCTGGGATTCTCCAAAGTGGTTCCAACTACCAAGTTTCTTGGGGAAAATTAATGTTAGATTATTATGATTCAATAATAGGACTTCCAGGTATTTGAATTATTCAGGAATAAATCACTGGTTTATCTCATTTGAGGAATCTCAACCAACTGAGGTTTTACTGAAGGCAGAGGACACATGAACTGTGCAATAAAAGAAAGAAATCATAAATGCCAACTACAACCTCATGGCATGTTGCAGAAACAAGGATTTTACTAGGTATTCATATTATATTCTTCCATCTGTCATCTATCATCTATCTTTCCTTTATCTATCTATCTATCTATCTATCTATCTATCTATCTATCTATCTATCTTCTATCATCTACCTATATCTATCTATACAAATTCTTATTTCCTTCTCTTTTTAAGACTTTATACAATATGCAGTTTTGGTGATGAATAATTTTTTAATTTAGTTCATAGGTTCCAGGATGTAAAGGTGGGAGTATTGACTTAATTATAAGAGAATGAACACCATCCAGAAATGGGTTCAGTGACTGCTGGAATGTTTGGTCATCTCTTTTGGGTTAGAGGGTCCTTCTTAATTTTTATGGGGCATCGCTGGATTATGTTGAATGGTAATGTATTCCTGTCGCTATTGTTGTTGTTTGGAAGTTTAAACATGGATAGAAGGTGATGGGAATATGTAGTGGTCAGACAGGCAGAGTGGTGTATAGCATTCTCTTTGATTCCTACTAGTGAACTGCACATACTGCAAAATATGAAAAGCTAAAAACTGTATTTCCTAGATATGCTTACACCTAGATGAATGTACTTTATTTTCATTAACTAGATGTAGTTGTGTGAAATATTGTATGTGAAAGCCACATTTTCTGATACTTCTGTAGCTTCTGTCAGTAAACTCAATCTTAGAAGTGTTTGCATTTCTGGGATGAACTTTTTGATTTCGGATATTTGCTGATCTGACTACTTCATGATTGTGGAAGAAACTTGTAGTTCCCTTGGTAACCAAGTTCTATAGTGCTTTTGAAATCATCACTAAAAGTTTAGCCTGCAGTCTTCCTTCAATCTCCACATTCACTCTATAAGCAATTTAATATCTGTAATAGCGCCCTTGTGCTTGAACTAGCCAGAGTGAATTGCATTTTTTGCAATTGAACACTGATCAATTCAGTGGAGACATCAAATAAGAAAACACTCTTTTATTTTATATATTTTATATTTTTCTATTTTTGAAAAGGGGAAACTTCTGAGTCTGATGTGAACAAGAACTCTTTTATAGCCAACCCCACTGGGGGGATGCCAGAAGGAGGAGATGCGTGAGAGAGGTCTCTAATTTGGTATTTAGCGATTTGTAGTCTTGGGTAGTTAAGAATTGTCTCTACCTCCATTGTACTCAAGTCCTTCTAGATATGCAGATCATCACTAATTGAGCAATTCATTAATAATAATATAAGAAGTTGCTCATGGGAAAACAAACAAATAAACAGATAACCTCCTCTTCCCTTCTTCCTTATTTATGTCACATGACAAATGAATCTGTTATTTTCTAACAGTAAAGGGAGAATCAGGGATTCCTAGTCCATAATTTTTCAGAGCAGGCAAACCATTTGGGTGACTTCATCTCATTGAAAAGGATCACAATGTCTGAGCTTTATCTAAAGTTCCAGTGTATTTCAAATAGAAAACCAAAAGGGATGAATGAATGAATCATGGGCAGAAAGGAGACAGAACAGGGAGTGATGAGGGTAACAGCCGTTTCTTTCATTCTTTTAGTGGTAATCAGCTTAATAGTTACATCTTTGGGTAGTAAAAAGATCCAGAGTTTTCATAGCCATACATTTTTTTATCTCTAGGGCTACTGTCATTCCTTGTAAGGAACCAAAGAGAATGCTATGCTAACACATTCCTGCTTTTATACTCCTTTCCAATCTCTGTCTAGAAGATGCTCCTCAGATTTCCCAAGGCTAATCTCTATATGGACTTCTAGCATAGGGGTCAGATAACACACATAGCAACCTATTACAACATAAAACAATGTATAAATGTTTTATTTCATAATGGAGATCATAAAAAAGTATTATAAATAAAGGATTTTGCTTTAGGGGCAACAGATCCAAAGTGTAGCTGGTGGGAGTAATAACAGACAATTCAGTCAAGCTTTTCACTACATGTCCCTTAAGTAAGCATAGTAGCATTTGTTAGAAGCCTACACTGTATAGCACTAAACCTAGGGACTGGATAATAGCATTTTCTTCTACCACCTTAACGTCCTGGACCTTACAAAATAATGATATTCCTTTAAAATATTCTATTAAAGTGTTTCCTCTACCCCACTCCCAGGAAATGTTGAGGAATTCAATCAAATTATCTTGTATGGACAAGCATTTATGACAGTAAAAAGCTAAGCAGAATAAAGTTTAAGTAACAAAAATGGACAGACTTGAAAATAGCTTCAAAAATATCTGGCTTCAATTAATATCTTTGCTAAAATTTGATTTATTTACAGTAATTCCAGTCAATCGTTGGAATGCTTATCTCCCAGAGTCTAATCAAAAGCTCCAAAAAGGAACCGAAAATTTAATTTGCCAAGAAAACTAAGGAGTTAATCTAACGGGACAGAGGGACTACAGACTACTAACTGAGATACAAAGAAAAGCAAGCTGCTTCTTAGATTGTGGCTGGGCTCCTTATCTTGGTTTTCCTATAATTGCCTTGGGCTGAGCAGGGTTTTGCTTATTTATTTATTTATTCTATTAGGATTTACCTGAGCTTACGTCCTAAAGGGATTTGAGGCAGCTTACATAATTAAATATAATACAAAACATGAAAATATAAAAAACGAAAACCTGCTTGAATTCCTGGCCCTGTTCCCTCCCATTTTTGCAGTTGCAGGTTTGTCTTTAACCTAGGCATTAGTGCCAATCCAGTTCCTACTCAGAGGGAAAGAAAGAAATCCTGTATTCTTGAAGGAAAGATGTGCTCAGCTATCAGAGGCAGCCTTATTAAGTTACTGGAAACTCTGAGAAGAGAGTCTTACCTTTATTTCCTGGAGAGTCAGCCAGTTTTTTTGTTTTGTTTTGATTTTTGTTTTTTGGGGTTTTTTTGGACTAGGCTTGAACTCCAGCATCTGGGCCTCTATCTTGGTCATTTCCTTATCTTACTTTTGTTGTCTAGCAATCCAGTTTTCTGCTACATGTGGGTCCTGCCTTATCTTGGCATCCTAACCTTTACACACTAATTTGAGGTTACCAGATGAGCAAATAAATTACAGGATACTAGTTAAATTTGAATTTAAGATAAGCTACAAATAGTGTTTTTTTTTCCTAGTATAAGTATGCCCCCAATATTACATAGGAGTATCCTCAGAATCTCAACTGCCTCTTCTTTAAAAAGATTGTAGATGGGGAGTTCCCTGGTGGCCTAGTGGTTAGGATTCCAGGCTTTCACTGCTGTGGCCTGGGTTCAATCCCTGGTCAGGGAACTGAGATCCTGCAAGCTGCGAGGCTAGGCCAAAGGAATAAATAAATAAATAAAAAGATTGTAGTTGTGCATGTTTGGCAAAATTGTTGCAAGTATACAGAGAGATAATGTATTGCATGGAACATTCTTATACTAAAATAATTATTTGTCATTTATCTGAAATTCAAATTTAACTGGGTATCCTGTATTTTATCTGGGAACTCTACTGTAACTTCTTGAAGATTTCC
Source organism: Balaenoptera musculus (assembly GCF_009873245.2). NCBI lineage: Eukaryota > Metazoa > Chordata > Mammalia > Artiodactyla > Balaenopteridae > Balaenoptera > Balaenoptera musculus. Next base: position 43,474,467 of record NC_045788.1, read on the forward strand.
CTGCTGCTGGCACTACTTGCTTATGTGTCCCATGTTGACAGCTATCAGAGCTCAGGCTTTTCTAGCCTGTTGTAATGCATTTGCCTAGGGTCCCCTTTCTGGTCCTCACTAATCCATATATGATTATTACTTCCATTTTCTGTAAATGGCTTCCTCTAAATAGCATGCCCTACATGTGTATGTGAATTTCCTGTACTTGCCTGCTGCTTTGTGTATGACTGGTATTCCCCTAACACCCCCAATCCTACAGACATTACCCAACTGGCCAATTACTCTCACTTCACTGACATTAAGTCCTAGTTTTGTCTGGGGCAGTTCTATTAAGAGCAGCAAATAATTAGGCAGTATCTACTTGATTCCAGGTCTTGGTGAGATGCTGCAAATACAAAGAGAAACAAGGCATGTGCCCTATTTTCAGGGACCTTGGAGTCAGGCAGAGGAATAGGTACTAGAAGTGATGATAATATTAATAACTATCTTTTTTGGATACTTACTACAGGCCAGAAACATTTTCTGTCTTAATTCTTGCAGCAACCAAGCCAAAAATATGTATTATCTCTTTAAGAAAGAGAAAACTGAGATTCTGAAGATAATCAACTTTCCTAAATAAACGCTTTCTCAACTTTCTCAATGGCCACCTGGGATGGTAATCTAGACTTCTGACTTCAGATTAATTGTGCATCGCATTGGCTTACTCTCAGCTGAATTCATTATTAACATATAGCATTTATTTTTTATGTCCAGCATATGTCCCCAGAGGAGGGAGGATGTCACTGGTGAGCTGCTATATGGAGTTACTCCTTTGTCATTTTTTTCTCCTGTGACATTGATGACACAGGCTAGAAGGTCCACACTCATTAGGGTTTCTAAATTTCTTCCTAACTTGTATGGGGTGAATTCAAGAAAACATCATTGATATCCATACTTTTAAAAAAGAAGCCTATTTATATGGATGTGGTGATCAGAGCAGAAAGCATATATAAGCCTTTCCTGTGCACCCACCTTCCCCCAAGTCTAGGGCTGGTAACTCCTCAGTCACTGAGCCACAGGCTTGCTGGTCTTTCTATTGTCGAAATAGTGTTGCAAGAAAATTACTTCATCTCTCTCTGTCTTAAATACCCTATCTTCTGCTTTGTTTCCAGAGTCATCTGTCTTAGGGATGATGTTTGGAAAGAGGGGTCATATTCTAGTTGTGATTTCTTGTGGTAATCAGGGAAGTTGTATCTCAATGCCCACCCCTCTTTCTGGCTTAAAATAGTAGTGGTAATGGAGGGCTTCAATGGCATTTGACTATTTACCTCTTATTAATGAACATTGATCTATATATATTCAGTGAATGTCAGACATGTAGCCAGAAACATGTTAAACCTGTTCCATTTTCCTTCCTGCAAGCAGCTTCTTTTGCTGACAGCTCGAGGTGGTTTCCTTAGCTCTGGACTCTACATGATATTTCAGCTCAGCGGCTTACAGCTTTTCTAGCAATGGTCCCTCAGTTTTCCAATTCCACCTTTCCAGACAAGATGTTGATTATCTCAGGTCCTACATGACATAGAATTTTGGCCTTTTGTGGACGTGCTGCCCTGGAATTAGGTGCCCAATTTTGGTCTTAGGGACTGAGCTGAGAAAGCAGAGAGTTTGTACAGAAATGGGTACTCAGCAGATGCTGAGGGTGGGAGGAGGGACAGAGTCACTGGGGTGGGGCAGAGGCATTCTAAAAGATATTTAGCAAGGATGTGTTTCAAAATATGGAGCTACATTGGGAATTTTAGGCATCAGGACTCCAGGCAGCACAAAATTTATTCCAGGAGCAACAAAAAGTCCAGACTGATATTGTTGGTTCAATAAAGTACTCAGTGGATGCCTATTTGGTGGGTATCACATCCCTTATGATCAGCTCTAACGAGCTTGGGTATGTTCTGGTTTCAGAAAATACTGGAAGAAGTTAACTGATCCAGACAATAGAGTCCGAGGGGAGTGCTTCCTAAGTGATTTTTTTTTAACATGATTGAATAATTAGCCCAACTGGTGTAGCCCCTGAGATGGCTAATATTTCACAAGCACCACACTGTCCTTTTATGCTTTTATTTAAAATATGCTATGTTTTCAATAAACAAACACACAGGACACAAATAGTACAAATGAAGAAGCATCTTGAAATGTGACATTCTATTTTATGTTTAGGCTTTTAACTCCAGAATCTGAAAATAAAGTAGTAAAATGCTCATATGTGAACAGTGCTTTTTAATACTTCTAAATTATGCTTTCTTTTTTCTCTTTCATAAATTCGTGTTATGTCTATCTTAATATAGTATCTCCCTGAAATATTTTTTTGATATAGAGACATTGTCAAAGAGAAAAGTGACAAGTAATTGATTCAATGAGTATTGCCATTAATTACCGTGAAACTAAGTTGCTCTCCTTTTGAAAATTAATCAAGGGCAATTACCCATGGTGGAGATAAGCCACAATTCAAGTGCTGACAGAATACTTTTCCTATGATGTGTTTGTTTCTTGAGGCTGAAAATATTGAGGGAATGAAAAGGAGGAGAATTATGTAAGCACAAATTGCAGGTGTAGACAGGTGATGTACACCTCTATTAGTAACAAAATAAACTGACAAATAACAAAATGAATATTAAAAAGCTTTCTGAGACTGTGAGGCAGTCATGGCAATGAACAGAAGCCTACAGGCCCAAACTTTGAATCCAAGAAGCAGGCATCACAATGTTAATATTTTAGTGAAACCAGAAAAATACGTCCTTTGGCTATTGGTTTTCTACTTCTCCAGGCTACCTCTGCACACGACTGCCATCACTGCACTGCCTTTGCATTGTTGCTAAGCATCAGGAGCCTCCTGTGACACTCTTATGCACAGGATAGTCGGGAGTAGCCAAACTATCAAGGTTACATTACGGCATGTCCAATTACTACATCCGCATTTCTGAGTAATCCTCTTGCCTAGGAGCCTGAGAGAACAATTCTGCTGATTTGGCACTAAGTATGAAAGCCTTCCAGAAATTAAAAAGTAACATGAAGTTTTATTGTACATGATTGATGGATCTCAAATACCCGCTAAGTTTAAGAGTCAGACAGATATGTCTAAAATAGTTTTAAGAAGTCTAGCTCTCAGCACTTCTAAAGTGATCGAATTGCAAAGAGAATGCAAAATTTCCAGATTAGCCAGCTTGCTACATTAAGGTTTTAAAGTTAATCAGAGCTTTAAAGTTAAGCTCTCTCTCCCTCTTTTTCTCCCTCCCTCCGTTTTTTTCTTTTAAGTGTATAATTAGTGCTGGGAAGAAAACTGTGCTCCATACGTAGGTGTAATCCCTTATTAATTTTATGTCCTCTCCTTTCCTGGCAAACTTTGCCTTGTGTAACATCAGATGATTTACTGATGAGATCCGCCAGTCTCAAAGGGTTTTTCGGCGAATAAATTTTTCATCAGTATAAATTTCTAGTTGGTGGGTTTTGGAACTGGACGCTGACAGTCTTAGCAACTGAGTCTATGTTAATGCAGAGGTGGAGGTTGGGAGCTTGCTTTGGGGTGCTATCACGGGCAATTTATTGACAGTACGTGCTCATATAAGCCCAGGGCCTGTTCTTTAGGAAGATCCTTTAAGCAAGCAGTGAAGCATGGCAGAATCATAGCATATTATACTCAGAAGAGAGTGTAGAAATATTTTAGTCCAATTCTGCACTCAAGACATGAACCCCTATAAAAATCATTGAATAGTAATAGCTACAACTCTGTTTGGATATCTCCACTGAACTTAGATGGCCAAAATTCTATTTTGACAGAAGAAAACAAAAATAGTTTATTAACAAAATTCTCACATCTAAATAATGGTGTATAATCAATAAGATGTTTCTAAATATTTTAGGTGTAACAAAGGCTGATAGTGTAGGTTATTTCCACTTTTAACTTGTAAGAATTAACAAACACTTCATCAGCTTATCCACTTTCAAGATAATTTTGGAAAAGAATATAGTTTTGTTCCTTTTAATAATATATTTCTTACTAATATTATTCATTTTGTGTGTGCTTTACAATTTCAGGATACATTCTCAACATGTTCTTCTTATAGAAAGAAGTAATTTCAAAAGTCAGGATGGTATATTGTTAAAGAGACTGCCTGCTTCTGTATCTTGGCTCACGTTTACTCATTTTATGACATTTGGCAAGGTACTTAACGTTTCTATACTTCATCTATAAAGTGGAGAAAATATTACCAACCTAATAGCATTAATGTGAGAATTAGTTCATGTTTGTTACTGATTAGAACAGTGCCCAGGGTGTATTAAAATCTTCCTAATCCAGTTAGTACCACCTCCATTTAATTCATCAAGCAACAAAGGCCAATCTAGGTCTGCTGATCTCTTTAAGACTACATGCTGACAGTTGAGGATGGCAGTGGTGGTCGTGATGATGATGATGATGTTGATACCTGCTGACCTATGTTTGGATAGAATCAGTAGATCTTCAAAGTATTTTCACAACTGATATTCAGACAAATCTTGAAAGAAAGAGCAAAAAGCAAACTTTCCTCCTAATGATTTCAGTGGATTTGAAGATGTAGAAAAAAGAAATTGGATTGAAATGATTAAAAACAGCTAAAATCCTTAAGCAACGTTGCATTAGGTAAATAAAAGTATGAATCTGACTTACCTGTATATTGAATGCCTCAGTGGGTCAGGGAATACTTCTTGGAGGTAACACATGAGAAGAACCATGACAACTGAGTAAGAAGGTATCCAGGTAAAAAAGAAAATGGGGCAAGAATATGGTAAGCAGAGTGAAATCCTATCATAGAATCAGGGCAAGAGGTGGGATGGGGCCTCCTACAAACTGAGAGTGCTTTGTTAGAGTAGGTATGCATTTGGAGAGGATGTTGAAATTAGAAAGGAAAATGAATAGGTGTCAGGTCATAAAGTGTCTAGCACAACCTGGTGAAAATCTTAGATTTATCTTGAAAAGAGTAAGTAGCCATTGAATTATTTAAAGTAAGGAATTCCTCATCAGTTTTGCCTTTTAGAAATGTCACTGCTAAAGAAGTTTGGGGCATCTAAGACTAGAGACAGGGAGACCAATTAGAAGGTAGCTACATTAATGCAGGTAATATATGAAAAGTTCCTGAATCACACTTGCTGGCCAACTGAATGCAGAGAATAATAAAGGCTTATATTCTAGAAATAATTTTCAATTAATTAACATTAAGACACAATACTTATAGGTTTGATTAACTTACAGTATTAAAAAATAAACAATTAAAAATTCATATTGGAAAAATGCACATGTATGGAGCAAAGTAGTAAGTCAACTGGGCAAACCTAGAGGAAAGGCTTAAAAACCTGTTTTTTAAGCCAGGTTTTGCCCCCATACTAAACAGTTTTCTGTCAGATTACCATTTTCCATTAAAACTGTTATGGATCTTTCTCTAACCTCTGTTTACAAACTTAAAAAGGGGGCTCATTTGCTGGCTGTAGATGCCCTTGAAAGGTTAACAAAGCCATATTTTGAAGGCTTGTAGTTCCTATGGAGATATCTTTGACATAATGCTTGGTTGTGAAATGCTTCTTCATATAATACATGGCCACAACGACCACTAAAATGTGAAAGAACAACCAGCAATCCACATTCTACAGAGGGTCCAGAACTGCTGGCCTTGGAACTACAGAAGATGCTGAACTCTGATGGTTGCCAAACCAAAACTGAGATGATTCAGCTATAGCATTTCCAGTTCATTCTTGAGAACTGAGGGCTTGTCAGAGCTTTCAACCTGTACAGGGTGGAGAGGGGAACATGAAGGACTGATGAGAAAGAACAGAGTCTTAACATCATCAGATTCATTTGGTGCCCAGAATTGTGAATTCACAAACTGCACATCACAGAATGATTCCCTCTCACTATTGATTTGTAATTCTAATAGTTCAACAAAGTTATTTGGTGTTTTATAATGCTGTTTATAGGGAATTTACAGATATTTTATGAGTATAATCCCTTTGGAACACAATTTTCTTAGCACAGAAACCCTTGTTGTAAACTTCCTAAGACATGAACAAAAATTTATAGATACACATGAAACTTTTCAGCAGGCCATATTTATGCTCTTGTCCTCTTAGAAATTTTTGAGGTTTATCTTTTCTAAAAGCTGTACTTGATGTTTTGTGGAATGAAAACATTGAAGAAAAATATTACAGACCCAAATTTGCTGGAATTATTATTGCTTTTCTATCAGATTGGCCAAAGAGGAAAATTTCAGACTAAATATTCTTTTTCTGAGACTGATAGAGGCAAATGTTAGAATGTAAGAAAAATTTAAAGATAAATTACTAAACAGTAAGCGTGTTACTTAGGCAAAATGTAAAAAAAAGGAAGGGAACAAATTTTGATCTGTTATATTTAAGCATACTATAATCTATATGGAGAATTTAAATTTAGGGTTATAGTTGCATGTCAGACTTTGTTGCAATTATTCAAGCACATAACATTATAAGACACTGGGCACCTATAGCAGTTTAAGAAGAGGAGGAGACCATACACAGTTGTGTTGGATGCTGATTCTGTAGCAAGACATATCTAAACAACTTTTATGCTGTGTTTTAAGTGTTATTTACATTTAAAAAAAGGTCAAATAAAAAGCTCTGGACATTCAGAGGAGGGAAACATGACATTGGAATAGATGACAATTGGACTAATCCCTAAAATACAATGAGCTTATGAAAATGTCAATATCTGGAAAAATTCTCCAGGTAGAAAGATGAGATGCATCCGAAATCTCACATCTGGGAAATAGTATGGCATATGGTGAATGAAATTAGTTAAATTTGACCAGAGGAGAAAGTGAATGGTGAGCAGAAATGAGATTTAAGCTGGTTGGATTAGACCGTGAAGGGCCTTCAGAGTCAAGGAAAAAAGTCTAGGTTGTCTTCTCTGGCCATTATGGCATTGAAGATTTACAAGTGATGCAATTACTCTCTTGTGTGGCAATAGAGTTGAAGAGAGGGAAAAGTTTTCTGTGGTAAGCTAGGAAGGTGTAATGCAGGCATGGGCTAACAAAAGCCTCATCTAAATGAATGATTCTGACAATGGAGTGACATTGATAGACAGTAGAGCTGTTTCGGCTCTAAAACTGACATGACTAGGCAAGCAAATCATAAGTGAAAAAAGTAGTATATAGAGACGACTTCACGATACATGTCTAGATACGACTAACATGGCAGTTTCCCATAGAGCACCATTCCTACTGCACAATTAAATAACATGGAGGGAGGAACAGATTTGAAAAGGAAGGTGATAACCACAGTATAGGATCATATTATATTTACATATTACATTTACACTTGGTTGAGTTCTTCATAGGTGGAATTATCTAAAATGCTTTACAAAGTGCATGACAACGTGCTCATATTTTTAATTACTTATTAAGGGAATGAGTTGCTCTGTGGACATTTGGTAGTACACATAAGTCCATGCCACTCTCTCACTTCATCCCAGCTTATCCTTCCCTCTCCCCGTATCCTCAAGTCCATTCTCTACGCCTGCATCTTTATTCCTGTCCTGTCCCAAAGTTCTTCAGAGTCTTTTTTTTTTTTTTTAAGATTCCATATATATGTGTCAGCATACGGTATTTATTTTTCTTTTTCTGACTTACTTCACTCTGTATGACAGTCTCTAGGTCCATCCACCTCACTACAAATAATTTCGTTTCCTTCTATGGCTGAGTAATATTCCATTGTATATATGGTCCACAACTTCTTTATCCATTCATCTGTCGATGGAAACTTAGGTTGCTTCCATGTCCTGGCTATTGTAAATAGTGCTGCAATGAATATTTGGGTACATGTCTCTTTTTGAATTATGATTTTCTCAGGGTATGTGTCCAGTAGTGGGAATGTTGGGTCATATGATAGTTCTATTTTTAGTTTTTGAAGGAACCTCCATACTGTTCTCCATAGTGGCTGTATCAATTTACACTCCCACCAACAGTGCAAGAGGGTTCCCTTTTCTCCACACCCTCTCCAGCATTTATTGTTTGTAGACTTTTTGATGATGGCCATCTGACTGGTGTGAGGTGATACCTCACTGAAGTTTTGATTTGCAGTTCCCTAATGATTAGTGATGTTGAGCATTCTTTCATGTGTTTGTTGGCAATCTGTATATCTTCTTTGGAGAAATGTCTATTTAGGTCTTCTGCCCAATTTTGGATTGGGTTGTTTGTTTTTTGATATTGAGTGGCATGAGCTGCCTGTATATTTTATAGATTAATCCTTCGTCAGTTGCTTCATTTGCAAATATTTTATCCCATTCTGAGGATTGTCTTTTGGTCTTGTTTATGGTTTACCTTTGCTGTGCAAAAGGCTTCAAGTTTCATTAGGTCCCATTTGTTTATTTTTGTTTTTATTTCCATCTCTCTAGGAGGTGGGTCAAAAAGGATCTTGCTGTGATTTATGTCACAGAGTGTTCTTCCTGTGTTTTCCTCTAAGAGTTATATACTGTCTGGCCTTACACTTAGGTGTTTAATCCATTTTGAGTTTACTTTTGTTTATGGTGTTAGGGAGTGTTCTAATTTCATTCTTTTACATGTAGCTGTCCAGTTTTCCCAGCACCACTTATTGAAGAGGCTGTCTTTTCTCCACTGTATATTCTTGCCTCCTTTATCAAAGATAAGATGACCATATGTGCATGGGTTTATCTCTGGGCTTTCTATCCTGTTCCATTGATCTATATTTCTGTTTTTGTTCCAGTACCATACAGTCTCAATTGCTGTAGCTTTGTAGTATAGTCTGAAGTCCAGGAGCCTGATTCCTCCAGCTCCGTTTTTCTTTCTCAAGATTGCTTTGGCTATTTGGGGTCTTTTGGGTTTCCATGCAAATTGTGAAATTTTTTGTTCTAGTGCTGTGAGAAATGCCAGTGGTAGTTTGATAGAGATTGCATTGAATCTGTAGATTGCTTTGGGTAGTAGAGTCATTTTCACAATGTTGATTCTTCCAATCTGTTGGTATCATTTTTAATTTCTTTCATCAGTGTCTTATAGTTTTCTGCATACAGGTCTTATGTCTCCTAAGGTAAGTTTATTCCTAGGTATTTTATTCTTTTTGTTGCAGTGGTAAATGGGAGTGTTTCCTTAATTTCTTTTTCAGATTTTTCATCATTAGTGTATAGGAATGCAAGAGATTCCTGTGCATTAATTTTATATCCTGCTACTTTACCACATTCGTTGATTAGCTCTAGTCAATTTCTGGTAGCAACTTTAGGATTCTCTATGTATAGTATCAGGTCATCTGCAAACAGTGACAGCTTTGCTTCTTTTCCAATTTGTATTCCTTTTATTTCTTTTTCTTCTCTGATTACTGTGGCTAAAACTTCCAAAACTATGTTGAATAATAGTGGTGAGAGTGTACAACCTTGTCTTGCTCCTGATCGTAGAGGAAATGGTTTCAGTTTTTCACCATTGAGAATGATGTTGGCTGTGGGTTTGTCATATATGGCCTTTATTATGTTGAGGTAAGTTCCCTCTATGCCTCCTTTCTGGAAGGTTTCTTCCATAAATGGGTGTTGAATTTGGTCAAAAGCTTTTTATGCATCTATTGAGATGATCATATTTTTTTTCTCCTTCAGTTGTTCATATGGTTATCACATTGATTGATTTGTGTATATTGAAGAATCCTTGCATTCCTGGGATAAACCCCACTTGATCATGGTGTATGATCCTTTTAATGTGCTGTTGGATTCTGTTTGCTAGCATTTTGTTGAGGATTTTTGCATCTATGTTCATCAGTGATATTCGTCTGTAGTTTTCTTTCTTTGTGACATCTTTGTCTGGTTTTAGTATCAGGGTGATGGTGGCCTTGTAGAATGAGTTTAGGAGTGTTCCTCCCTCTGCTATATTTTGGAAGAGCTTGAGAAGGATAGGTGTTAGCTCGTCTCTAAATGTTAGATAGAATTCACCTGTGAAGCCATCTGGTCCTGAGCTTTTGTTTGTTGGAAGATTTTTAATCACAGTCTCAATTGCAGTGCTTGTGATTGATCTGTTTATATTTCCTATTTCTTCCTGGTGCAGGCTCGGAAGGTTGTGCTTTTCGAAGAATTTGTCCATTTCTTCCAGGTTGTCCATTTTACTGGCATATTGTTGCTTGTAGTAATCTCTCATGATCCCTTGTATTTCTGCAGTGTCAGTGTTACTTCTCCTTTTTCATTTCTAATTCTATTGATTTGAGTCTTCTCCCTTTTTTTCTTGATGAGTCTGGCTAATGGTTTATCAATTTTGTTTATCTTCTCAAAGAACCAGCTTTTAGTTTTATTGATCTTTGCTACTGTTTCCTTCATTTCTTTCTCAATTATTTCTGCTCTGATCTTTATGATTCTTTTCCTTCTGCTAACTTTGGGTTTTTTTGTTCTTCTTTCTCTAATTGCTCTAGGTGTAAGTTTAGGTTGTTTATTTGAGATGTTTCTTGTTTCTTAAGGTAGGATTGTATTGCTGTAAACTTCCCACTTAGAACTGCTTTTGCTGCATCGCATAGGTTTTGGGTCATCGTGTTTTCATTGTCATTTGTTTCTAGGTATTTTTTAATTTCCTGTTTGATTTCTTCAGTGATCTCTTGGTTATTTAGTAACGTATTGTTTATCCTCCATGTGTTTGTATTTTTTAGTTTTTTTCCTGTAATTGATATCTAGTCTCACAGTGTTGTAGTCAGAGAAGATACTTGATACAATTTCAATTTTCTTAAATTTACCAAGGCTTGATCTGTGACTCAAGATATGATCTATCCTGGAGAATGTTCCATGAGCACTCGTGAAGAAAGTGTATTCTGTTGTTTTTGGATAGAATGTCCTCTAAGTATCAATTAAGTCCATCTTGTTTAATGTATCATTAACGCTTGTGTTTCCTTATTTATTTTCATTTTGGATGACCTGTCTATTGGTGAAAGTGGGGTGTTAAAATCCCTTACTATGATTGTGTTACTGTCGATTTCCCCTTTTATGGTTATTAGCATTTGCCTGATGTTTTGAGATGCTCCTGTGTTAAGGGCATAAATATTTACAATTGTTATATCCACTTCTTGGATTGATCCTATGATCATTGTGTAGTATCCTTCTTTGTCTCTTGTAATAGTCTTTATTTTAAAGTCTATTTTGTCTGATATGAGAAGTGCTACTCCAGCTTTCTTTTGATTTCCATTTGCATGAAATATCTTTTTCCATCCCCTCACTTTCAGTCTGTATGTGTCCCTAGGTCTGAAATGGGTCTCTTGTAGACAGCATATGTATGGGTCTTGCTTTTGTATCCATTCAGCCAGTCTATGTCTTCTGGTTGGAGTATTTAATCCATTTACATTTAAGGTAGTTATCGGTATGTAAGTTCCTATTATCATTTTCTTAATTGTTTTGGGGTTGTTTTTGTAGGTTTTTTCCTTCTCTTGTTTCCTGCCTAGAGAAGTTCCTTTAGCATTTGTTGTAAAGCTGGTTTGGTGGTGCTGAATTCTCTTAGCTTTTGCTTGTCTGTAAAGGTTTTAATTTTTCCATTGAATCTGAATGAGATCCTTGCTGGGTAGAGTAATCTTGGTTGTAGGTTTTTCCCTTTCATCACTTTAAATATGTCTTTCCACTCCCTTCTGACTTGCAGAGTTTCTGCTGAAAGATCAGCTGTTAACCTTATGGAGAGTCCCTTGTATGTTGTTTGTTGTTTTTCCCTTGCTGCTTTTAATATTTTTTGTTTGTATTTAGTTTTTGATAGTTTGATTACTATATGTCTTGGAATGTTTCTCCTTGGGTTTATCCTGTGTGGGACTCTCTGTGCTTCCTGGACTTGATTGACTATTTCCTTTCCCATATTAGCGAAGTTTTCAACTATAATCTATTCAAATATTTTCTCATTCCCTTTCTTTCACTCTTCTTCTTCTGGGACCCATATAATTCAAATGTAGGTGTATTTAATGTTGTCCCAGAGGTCTCTAAAACTGTCCTCAATTCTTTTCATTCTTTTTTCTTTATTCTGCTCTGCAGTAGTTATTTCCACTATTTTATCTTCCAGGTCACTTATCCATTTTCTGCCTCAGTTATTCTGCTATTGATTCCTTGTAGAGAATTTTAAATTTCATTTATTGTGTTGTTCATCATTGTTTGTTTGCTCTTTAGTTCTTCTAGGTCCTTGTTAAACATTTCTTGTATTTTCTCCATTCTATTTCCAAGATTTTGGATCATCTTTACTCTGAATTCTTTTTCAGGTTGACTGCCTATTTCCTCTTCATTTGTTTGGTCTGGTGGGTTTTATCTTGCTCCTTCATCTTCTGTGTTTTTCTCTGTTTTTTCATTTTACTTCACTTACTGTGTTTGGGGTCTCTTTTTCGCAGGCTGCAGGTTTGTAGTTCCCGTTGTTTGTGGTGTTTTCCCCCAGTGGCTAAGGTTGGTTCAGTGGGTGGTCTAGGCTTCCTGGTGGAGGGGACTACTGCTTGTGTTCTGGTGGATGTGGCTGGATCATGTCTTTCTGGTGGGCAGGACTGCATCCAGTGGTGTGTTTCGGGGTATCTGTGAACTTAGTATGATTTTAGGCAGCCTCTCTACTAATGGGTGGGGTTGTGTTCCTGTCTTGCTAGTTGTTTGGCATAGGTTGTCCAGCATTGTAGCTTGCTTGTTGTTGAGTGGTGCTAGCTCTTAGTGTTGAGATGGAGATCTCTGGGAGAGCTTTCGCTGTTTGATGTTACGTGGAGCTGGGAGGTCTCTGGTGTACCAATGTCCTAAACTTGGCTCTCCCACCCCAGAGGCACAGGCCTGACACCCGGCTGGAGCACCATGACCCTGTCAGCCACACGGCCAGGTATGTGAGGAGTTTCTTGCCTTTTAGGAAATCTGAGGTCTTCTGCCAGCGTTCAGTAGGTGTTCTGTAGGAGTTTTTCCACATGTAGATGTATTTCTGATGTATTTGTGGGGAGGAAGGTGATCTCCACATCTTACTCCTCTGCCATCCTGAAGCTCCCCCTGTGGAGAGCAGTATTCAAATGGTTGAACAATAGATTGAGAAAAGTAAATTTGTGTATAGAAGATTTGCAAGCAAAAGAAACTCAACTGGGGAGACATTTCAGAATATGCCTCATAGGGTTTGCGTGGAGGATCATTTGATACAATATGTATGAGTACTTCATAAACTTTAAATTATGAAAATAATACATTTGTTCAGCAAGTACCTATTTAATAATATTATGGGTCAAATCTTGTTGGGTGCTAAAAATAAAGAAATGAATAAGAAATGGTCCTTTACATATCACATTTGTTTTTTCTTACATTTAAAAAATTATTTTCCTATGTATTATATTTGCAGTGTCAATAGAGGTTGAATGTTTAGTTTTGAATTTTTGTTTTCATATTCCTCCAAATGAGAGTGATACAAATAGAATATTTTTCTTACTTTTAGCAATACTACTGACTATATGTCATTTATAGCATACACCCATTAAATTAATGTATAACAACATTGACTCAGTGTTTAGTGACTAACTTCAAACTATGGCAATATTAATTCTAATATTGTTTTATTTGATCAGAATACCATTAGGCCAACACATCTATTATGTACTTTTAAAACTTTCTGTTAAAAGGATCACAACCAGACACAAGAAAGATAAGCATTTGAATGAAAACTGCTTGTATTTTCTACTTTTTTGGTGTGTGGTCTTGAACAAATTACTTATCAATTCTACTTCTCAGTTCCCATTTATGTAAAATGGAGATTAGCATGCTTATAGGAGTGTGTAAAAATAACTGAGATAATGTATATAAGGTGCTCAACCTACTGCCAGACACCTAACAACTAGTTAATACATATTAGTCACACTGTATAATTAAATCACAAATACAACTATAATTCCTCTCCCCTCTGTCTTCTTTTTCATCTCCTCCTCCTCCTCCATCTTTTTCCTACCTCTTCTCCATAATTCAGAATCCTGGGGTCTACACCAACCAGAAAGCAGGGAGGCTACCAGCCTAATGTTATGAGATTATCCTGAGATGACCAGGCAATTGCTTCCACATCAACTGTATCATTACTTCCCCTGATATAACTGTCTCACAGCCATAGCTTACTGGATATCTAGAGATAAAGAGGTATAAATTTGGAAACATGATCTTTCACCAAAATGGTAGTTTCTAAATGACTGGAATGTGCTTTGAGCAGTGCATGCATGGGTGTGTTTGAAAGAGGAGTCAGGGGGTGGGGAGGTGTTGCAGGGTTACATTCACTGGAACTGATCAAAGAGAATTTATATTATGTATAAAGTATTTCTTTTGAAGCCATTTTTAGAAATTACTATATTCTTTAGTTCTATTTCAAATCAAATCATATGCAAAATTTCCCATCTATACAATAAAAATTTTAAGGGCCTCTTTTGAATTGGTACTTCAGTCTATCTCAGAGGAGCACATTTTAGAAAGCTTTTGATTTGGAACATATATCTTTTTCCTTATTTTTCAGAAACTAGGGTAGGAAAGGAGGCCCTCAATTTGATAGAAAGGCACTATATGAATCTCCACTAGATTCCAAAAATTAAAATAGAAGCTGTGTCAACCTGTTCTTTGTTTTACATCCATGTGGGAGAGTCTATAAGCGGTCATGTGGACAGTAAGTGGGGGTCAAGTGCAGTCCGTACACCCTGCTGTTGGCTAGAGCCCAGCATAGCAGATGTTCCTTTGTTCAAGAATGAGCAAACAGGAGAAAACTCAACATGAGGTCTATAAAAGTTCTGCACCATAAGGAATAGGAGAGTATTAACCTGAAAAAGAGTTGAAAGAAAAGCTTACCTCTAAAAATTACTTTCTAAAGCAAACAGAAATGTGGTTTGTCGTGTTCATAGTAAGATATAAGAAAATGTGGCCACTGCTTAAATAATAATAGTAATAACAATCATAGTAATAATAATGCTGACATTTGCATAGTATTTACTATGTGTCAGGCCAGGTACTTTATCTAAAATATTTTATGTGTATATACATATATATGTATATGTATATGAACCTATCATTAGTCTAAAGCTTGATTACTTTTTGCAAACTGAAAACACTCAAGTAGTTAGGGTGCAAACATACTGGACAAGTGTCCCTTGTCCTCCTTTTCTGTTGCCACCTAACTCCACCTCTACCCTCACAAAGATAAACCATTGCTATTCAACAGTGTAAATGGGCTTCACTTGTTTTTGCTTGGCTACCATATTTATAAAATATATGTCAATTTTTTGCCATTTTTTTTCCTATTGGATTTTCTGATTTATGGATGTATATGAATCCTTTATATATACTGTATATAAGCTTTTTGTTTGTTTGATATATGTATTGTGGACATCTTTTCCCACTCTGTGGGCTGCCTTTTTATCCTCCTACTGGTTACTTTTGGTGAACTTAATTTATGAATCTTAGAACACCTGATTTAACTTTTTCTTTTTGTTTTTTGGTTGCACTGTGTGTGTGTGTGTTGCCTACTCCAAAGTCATAAAGATGTCTTCTTATGTGTTCTTTTAAAAGCTTTATTGCTTTTCCTTTAACAGTTACATTGATATTTGTGAAATTGTTTCACAAATGTTTATAGTGTTAAATGTGTATGGATCAAGCTATATTCTACCCAGACAGTAATCCAACTAGCTGGTCATTTGTTGAAAAGATCAAGATTTCTGCTTATGACTTCACTCTTATATTTGCAATAAGTCTGTTGACAATACATGTATGAATTTGATGCTGGACTCTATTATATTCTATCGGTCAGTTTTTCTATGCATTGTTTTAACTATTTTGCAGATATTAAGTAGCTTAATCCTTGCAACACAATAAATAGGTATCATTAGTAACCTCATATTATAGTTGAAGAAAGTGGGGCATCGAGATGTTGTTACTTTACAAAAGTCACATTGCTTAGTCAATAGCAAATCCAATTATATAAGCTCTGATAAATAAATAATAATAACAATAAACAAGCTGAGATGTGGGTTGAAATGGAAGGAGAGTATACAGTTAACCCTGGAACAATGAGGAGGTTAGGGGTGCCAACCTTGCAGTCAAAAATCTGCTTATAACTTTATAGGCAGTCCTCCATACCCAGATTCTGCATCTGCAGATTTAACCAAATGCTGATCATATAGTATGGTAGTGAGTATCTAGTGAAAAAAATGCATGCATAAGTGGACCCACCCAGTTCAAATGGTGTTATTCAAAGGTCAACTGTATTTAAGAAATGACTTCAAGGTAACCAAAACTCAACAGCGAATGTAATACATAGGTATGAGTTGTGAAGTATGGAATTAACAAGGCAGAAAATTCAATGTTCTTTCAGTTGTTCATGAAATCTATATTATTTTTCCACCTTAAGATGTATTTGACGTCTGTCTTTTGAAAGCACAACTCATTCTCAAGTATTATTTCCATGGAGAAATGAGAATGGTCCATCTTATCACTCTCCAGGTAGAGGTCAAACATGATAAATACCAAAAGACAACTGTAGTTATTAGCACGATAAATTTTAATAGATTTAGGATGGAATGTTTCTAATATTTAAGAGTTAATGGGAAGCAAGAAAATTTAGACATTTAAAAATATCTGGCTATGAATAGCATGCTGGAGAGTGTAGCATTTAGCATTTAGACAGGGTTGAAAGAGTATATTCTTTTATTATTTTGTGTTGTTTTGTTTCTAAATACTCGGAGAGGAAAGGCGTTAATGCAGAAGATGAAGCTATAAGGGATAAGTATGTCTGTAAATTCTATCTGGCTACTTTATGTGCTTGTGCCATCTGGGCAATATAGAAACAAACTAAGCCATAGGTCACTTAAATTTTCTACATTTAAAAGAGACAAACTTTAATGAGAAAAAGAAAACAGAAATTAGTTTCTGAATTATCTAGAAATATCACAGGAGATGAAAACTGCTTAGTAGTTTCCAGTGTGTAGATAATGCATCATGATCAATAAATAAATGCTAACCTTACCTTAAGAGCAAATATAGGAATGCATTATTAAAGAGGAATAAAATTGGTTGGCTTCATTATTCCTGCAAATTTAATGGTATGTGTATGGCTTAGGAGCCGTACTTAAATTTTAATACAGCCCATTCTAATTGGGCCAAAGACAAATCAAAAAGAAATTTTATATGTAGTTGCTCTTCAGAGACTTTATTAGTTTTAATCAGGGAAGTTTCTCTCATTTTGCATACTGAAAACTCTAGTCATGCTTTGGATCTGCAAAGAATTTGGGCTTTCTGAAGATTCCCTATGGAGAGAACACTTTCAGGAAACAGATGTTTAAATCCAGCTCACTTAATTGCTAGGATGAAGATACTATTCACCTTTAGTATTCATTTTGAAATGATTAATTTTAATTTTGAAATATTACATTAATTTGAACAAAATAGATACTTAAGTATTCACTGCTGAGAATAAGCAAACTAAACAAAGACTTAGCTCTCTGCTTTGTTCATTATGTTTTTCTTTTTCAGAAATAAATAATTGAAGATATTAACAAAGTTTCATCCCTATATCTTTTACCTCCCTCCCAGAAATAATCACTCTCCTGAAGTTTGATCTTTGTGTGTATTATTCCATTTCTTAAAAAATATTTGGCTCATAATTATGCATTCATATGATAATATATTGTATCGTTTTGCATTTTATTTGAATGGGTGCATACCATACATGTTATGTACTGAAAAATTCCATTATCTTAATGAAATATATCAATTACCTTAATGAATTTGCTTCTACTTTTTCACTACTATAAATATTAAACAATGACCCATCTTGGCCATGTAACGTTTTACTCATATCCTGGAGTATCTCTAAGATAGAAACTTAAACAGGAAATTTTTTTTTTTTTTTTTTTTTAATTTTTGGTTGCACTGGGTCTTCGTTGCTGCGTGTGGGCTTCCTCTAGTTGCAGCTAGCGGGGGCTACTCTTTGCTGTAGTGTGCGGGATTCTCATTGCTGTGGCTTCTCTTGTTGCAGAGTACAGGCTCTAGGCACGCAGGCTTCAGTAGTTGTGGCATGCAGGCTCAGTAGTTGTGGTTTGTGGGCTCTAGAGCACAGGCTCAGTAGTTGTGGCACACGGGCTTAGTTGCTCCGCGGCATGTGGAATCTTCCTGGACCGGGGCTCAAACCTGTGTCCCCTGCACTGGCAGGTGGATTCTTAACCACTGCGCCACCAGGGAAGCCCTTAAACAGGAAATTTATTTCAAATGTGGTTGTAACAATTTATACTTCTAACAGGAATATGTAAGCTGTCCTGTTTGCCCCACACCCTTAGAAAAATTTGGTGCTATCAAATGCTAATGTTTGTCAATATGATGGTTTAGAAATGCCGAAATGAAAAATGATGTTTAGTTTGCAGTTCTCTGATTACTACTAATGTAATGATGCATTTTTTCACAGCTTTATGAGCCCCTTGTTTTTATTTTTCTGTCAATTTCATGTTGATAGGCATTCCCATTTTTCTCTTTTGAATTATTTGATTTATCTTCCTTGGTTGTTGTTATTTTAAGAATTAAAACAGTAGCATTATTACATATTATAGATAACAATATTTCTTTGGTTTTTGAACTGAAAATATCTCTTCCCAGCTTATAGCATGTTTTAAAATTAACTTAATGTATCTTTTGCACTGAAGAAGTTTTTATATTTCAATGTAACAAGATTTATAATTTTTTTCTGGATGTTTTTGCTTTGTGTCACATTTAAAAATCTTTCATTACACCAATATCATTGTAATTCTCATAAATGTAGAATAATATTACATCTTTTATTTTTAATATTGTTTAAGTATTTTAGCATGTATAATGTGAGCTGAGAATTTTTTCCCCCTATTTGATATGTAATTGTCCCAGTTCCATTATACCCTATCAATTTTGTTACAACATCTCTTTTTCTTTCTCTGTTTTATTCTGCATAAAAAATACCATATAAGAATATTTGAGTACCTACTCTATGCAATACACAGTGCTAAGTGGTATGAGGGAGAAATAAATATGAATAATACATGGCTGAAGGCCTATACTTATGAAATTTCTGGGCCTGGTGATGATTTAGATGGTATGGTAGAGGAAGTGGTCATAGGAAAGTGGATTTTCAGTTTCTGTTATACATTTTTTAATTGTTATTTGAATTTTCCTATATCACTCTAAAGACCTCATAAACAGAGCTTAAACAGAGTCTGCCCTCATAAATAATATTTTTCTAAATGAATTTTACAAAGCTAATTTTCAGGTAGTCAATTTGATTGTAAAATTTGCAATTTGATCACTGTTACCATATCCAATATCTCTAGAAATTCTTCAGTTTTACTTCCTGAGGATAATTAATCTCTAGGCATGGCCCCTTTCCCAACATCCTTTCCATTGGTTGGTGGGTAATTATTTCTGATGTCTCATCATCACCTTAGGTTCCACCTAACTCTTTAATTAAACTCTTATTTCCCCTAAATAACAAACCATTTCTCTGCCATCTTACTTTTTGTTTGAAATAGGTTTCAGCATTTCCCTTATCAACCAGTTTCAAAATTTTGAAGAAATCTTACTACCTGTCTCTCCTTCCTCTTCCAAATTCAGTTACCTCATCTTGTTGAATCTGCCACAATATGTCTTGCAAATATTGCTTTCTTTCCATGATTTCCTGAGGATTACTGTAATAGTCTTTAAACTGTATCTTCCTTTTGTAGTCTTATTCTCCTCTAATGTTTCCTTTTATCACTGCCAATTAATATTCTTAAAACTTTTACCTGATCATTTAACTATAATGCTGAAAAATGTTTACCAGCTATCTAGAAGATGAACTCAAACCTTGTAGTAAGTGATTCAACGACCTTTAAAACCTAGCCATTATTTAACTTTCCCACCAAATCCATTATTCCAGAATAGAAATTTTCTGCTTCAGGTAATCCTGTTTATCCTCATTACTTTATTTTTCTTTCTGTTTTGGCTATGAACCTGCTCATGCTCTTCTAGTCACCAGCTTCTCCGAATATACTATGCTAAAATTGTTTCAAAACCTCTTTATATACTGCTTGCTTTGTAACATTTTATCTGAGTCTGAGGGTAAATGGATCACCCTCTTTTGTATTTATGACACTTCTTGTATAAGACATGCATTCTTCTCTTTTACTTTTTAAATTTTATTTATTTATTTATTTATTTTTGGCTGCGTTGGGTCTTCGTTACTGCACACTGGCTTTCTGTAGTTGCAGTGAGCGGGGGCTACTCTTCACTGCGGTGTGCAGGCTTCTCATTGTGGTGGCTTCTCTTGTTGAGGAGCACGGGCTCTAGGCGCTCGGGCTTCAGTAGTTGTGGCACGTGGGCTCAGTAGTTGTGGCTCGCGGGCTCTAGAGTGCAGGCTCAGTAGTTGTGGCTCAGGGGCTTAGTTGCTCCACGGCATGTGGGGTCTTCCTTAACCAGGGCTCGAACCTGTGTGCCCTGCATTGGCAGGAGGATTCTAGACTAGTTCCCGCTCACCGCAACTAGAGAAAGCCCATGCACAGCAACAAAGACCCAACACAGCCAAAAAAAAAAAAAAAAAAACTTTCATAGAAAGGGAGAGGGAAAAATTCTGCCATTTAAAAAAGGACACCTATGGAAAAAATTGAGCTAACATCATACACAGTTGTTAAAATATGAATGCTTTTCTTTAGAATCTGGAAGAAGCCAAGGATTTCTGCTTTCATCATTCTATTAAACATTTTATTGACTTCCCAGGCATTAAAAGAAGAAAAGAAAAAGAAACAAAAGATGTAATGATTGGAAAGGAAAAAGTAAAAGTGTATTTATTCATAGAAAACATTTTTTGTGTATTAAAAATAGCTTGAGTAATCTACAAAAAATGAATCAAGTGAATTTTGCAATATCACAGTTAAAAAAGTCAATATACAAAAATACATTGTATGTATAGTACTATCAGTGAAAAAATGGAAAATAATTTTTTAAAAAAAGAAAGAAAAAGACTGTTTACAGAAGCACCAAAATATTAAATACTTAGGATTAAAGGTAAGAAAATATTTGTAACACCTCTATATTGAATTATTCCATTTATGTGTTTTTCAAAACAGGCAAAATTAATCTCTGTGTATGGTTTCCTCTCATTGAAATGCCAAGGTTTAGGAACTTTGTCAACATATTTTCACAATATTAAAATATTGTGAAATAAAATAAATCCTGTCAAAGAATAATTTAGATCTTTGCTGAGCAAGTCTAGAATAAGTTTACTTCTAAAGTCTACTGTATCTAAACCTATCTCTGTCTCTATGTCTATCTCTATCTCTTTCTCAATCTGCTATATATATATATATATATATATGATCTATTTTTATTTGCTAAATAAATGACTAAACTAAATAATCCACAAATATATTTGTTCTGTTGTAATTATTAGTGTCATGAAATATCTATTTTAAATAGCTAGAGTTTCTCCAAGTAATTAAACAGCATGATATTATTTTTTATCAGTGTGGACTCAACCATTAAAAACTACAGTTTCAACTCATATTCTAATGCAATTAGCTTTTATGTTTCCCATTTTTATTATATTTAAACAACATTCAAAAGAGTAATCAACCGACCATTATAAAATGCATGTTGATTATAGTAGTCTATTTTAAGTCCTTGGTGTATAGTCTAATTGTGTTTTGTGACTATATGATAAATTAACATACAAGGCATGTTTTGTAATTTCTTTGGTACAGATAAGTATTTCAGAAATTGAGACAAAATCGAGTTTTTTACCTCAAATAATTTTTTAATATCTTTCTCTGGCTTTAATAACTTGAATTCAGAGGTCAAAGACAATAGAAATAAATCTTTATAGATTTATTGAATTGATATTTTTGACAACTTTTGATACTTTCCTCTGACAGTGCCTTTGGCAATTTACATACCTGTTGTTCTAGCAGTTTTATTGGCAATAACATCTGCTCTCCATTATGGTGACAACACTCTTGCTCATATTCCGGATTTCGTCATTACCAGCGGCAGTTGTATATCTTCCAAAGTCATGAATTAAATCCCCCCTCTCCAACCACAATTTCTGATTCTTTCAGTTCATTTATGCAAAGACTTCCACAAACAAGACTCCACTTTTAAAGCCACCCTGGGGAATTCCCCGGCGGTCCAGTGGTTAGGATTCCACAGTCTCGGTGCTGAGGGCCGGGGTTCAATCCCTGGTGGGGGACGTACAAACTGCAGGACGTAGCCAGAAAAAAAACCAAAAAACAAACAAAACCAAAAAACAAACAAAACCCCCCCAAAAAACCCACCCTGGAACACATGGCAGTGGGGTTGGGGGAAAAGCAGTGCCTTCCGTGGTGGAGCCTGTGTGGAATGAGGGGAGTATAGGCACGGGGGTGCTCAGCCCAGCACAGCCCTTGTGGGGGGAGGAGGGCAGTTCTGTGAGGGGACAACTTAGTACAAGGTGTTGAAGCCTAGGCAGGGTGAGGAAGGCACACATGAGGGGTGGCAGTATTTACGGTGACCCAAAGCAGGGTGATGCAAAGAGTCTCAATGGGACGAGAATAACATGTATACAGGGTGTGGCAGAGCCCTGGTGTGAGTACTGGCGTCAAGCAATATAACACCTCAATATTCATTCTAGTTTTTTCCGTTTTCATGTTTGTCTCTCCCTTCTCTGGCAGTAACAAGCTTGGCTCCCAGTTTCCTCAAAATATGTACATATTTCAGCAATTTCTTGTAAGAAATCAAACTATGTAATGAGCTGAGGGGAGAAGGGGGTTTATAGATAAGAAAATGGAGAAAACTTGAATGACTGTTGGGTTGTTATGTTGCAGATACTGGCACCAACTCATGGTCTCAGAGTAAAGAAATTATATAGCTCAAATACCAATATCCTTTCATTTAATTTATCATGACAGGACCCAGAGGAGCCATCAAGACAGGGGAGATGAATAATTATATGTAGGCAGAGCTTGAGAAACTGACTTATCAGTCTTATCTATTGATATACAGGAATAGAGAGTGTACACACAAGATTTATGGTTAGCCAGAGCAGGATGCCCGAGCCACAACGGGGGTGAGGAGAGCGTGCATAAATGATGTGGAGAGGCCCAGTGGGGTATTGGAAAGAAGCAGACCTTTTATTATAATATTGATCAATCTTACCAAGTGCAAAGTTAATTTTTAATTACTTTACTAAGACATAATTCATAAACTATATACTTGAATAGTTAGTATGTTTCATGGAAGTTTAGATAGATTACAGCTTTTTTCTGGAAAACACATTTTTGCTATAATTAGCATAGCCTGACCTGAACCATCCTGCCAAATTGGGTGTAGTCTTATGTACATTTCATTAATTATATTGTCACAATATAAACAAAACTTTTTTTTTTCTCTAAAGACAATAAGCATAATCCTACTAGACTTAGAGAAAATTCTTTACTTTTACTGTTTAATACTCTTTATCCCCACACTTCAGTTCCCAACTAAATATCAAATCTATTTTTTGATTCCTCATAAAAGGTAGAAGGATATCCAACTATAACAGAAATAATCCAATTTTATGTACGGTGGAGGCAAGAAAGCTAGGAAAAAATAAAAAGATCATTCAAATAAAGTCTTTCTAGAAATCCTGCTCTGTTTTTACTCCAATGATTTGTCTAACCTATTGTTCAACTGATGTATGATGCATGCTTTTGTGACTTTCCTTTGTAAGATATTCTCATTTTAATTACCCTTCTAAAGAAATATTCTTCTATTTTTAGTCTTTTGAAACATGTAATTTTAATTAGTTCCAGCCAAGAACACCTTGTTTGCCTCAGGTATGAACAACTGGGGAGGGAGGAGACAGAAACTTTTCTTCCCATTACTTTAAAGTTAATATTCACTTTTATTCATAACTTCTAACAAAAATTCTGAAAAATCTGATTTACTTTGTAGTCTCCTATATGAGTTGTTTATTCTCAAACCTGATTATCCCTTTCTCAGAAAAACTTCCATGGTAAGTAAAATTCTAGAGACATAAGTGATAGATGTTTCCCATGTTCTCATTTCCATTATTCTTCAGGTGAATGGTACTACAAATTATTTTAATCTCCAGTAATCTTTTTCTTAGTTTCTTTCATGAAAACATTTTCTTTTTGGCTTTGGGTTCCAGACTTCATTTTCTTTTCTTTTTTTTAATTAACATTCAAATGTTCTGTCTATTCTCAGCCAATAAACCAAATGTATCTTTCATTATTACTTTGGTTGTTTTTTTCACCTGGCTTTTGGTATAATGTATGGATTTTATCTCAAAAAGTGGTGTTTAGAGAAACTAAATGTTCCTTTTGGTCATTTACATGGAAAATAAACACACTAATTTCTTCTAAATAAAAGTTAAACATTAATTACTATATTATAAAATTATTTTGCCTTTTCCATTTTGTTAGATATTTGAAATCACACAGTATGTAGACTTTTCAGATTGCTTTCTTTCACTTAGTAATATGCATTAAATGTTCCTTTATTTCTCTTTATAGCTTGATAGCTCATTTCTTTTTAGTGCTAAGTAATATTTCACTGTCTGGATATACCATAGTTTATTTATCCATTCACACTTCACTTATCTATTTACCAAGGAATCTGGATTCTTCCACCTTTTGGCAATTACAAATAAAGCTTCTGTAAACATCCATGTGCAGGTTTTTGTGTGAATATAAGTTTTCACCTTCTTTGGGTACATGCCAAGAAATGCAATTGCTATATTGTGTGGTAAGAGTATATACAGTTTTGTAAGAAATTACCAAACTATCTCCCAATGTAGCTGTACCATTTTGCATTCTCACCAGAAATGAATAAGAGGTCGTGTTGCTCTACATTCTGTCCAGCATTTGGTGTTGTCAGTGCTCCTAATTTTGGCCATTCTATTAAGTGTGTACTGGTATCTCATTGTTATTTTAATTTGCATTTCTCTGATGGCATAAGATGTGGAGTATCTTTTCATATGCTTATTTGCCATCTATATATATTCCTTGGTGAGTGTCTGTTAAGGTCATTGACCTATTTTTTAATTGGGTTGTTTGTGTTCTTCTTGTTGAGTTTTAAGTGTTCTTTGAATATTTTGTATAACAGCCCTTTATCAGATGTGTCTTTTGCAAATATTTTCTCCCAGTCTGTGGCTTGTCTTATTCTCTTGACAGTATCTTTTGCAAATTAGAAATTTTTAATTTCAAGGAAGTCCTGTTTATGAATTACTTCTTTCATGGATTGTGACTTTGTATTGCATCTAAAAAGTGATTGCCAAACACTAGTTTACCTAGATTTTCTGGAAAAGGCAAAACTGTGAAGACAATAATATTAGAGGAAAGGGATGGATGAATAGGCTGAGAACAGAGGATTTTTAAGGCAGTAAAACTAATCTGAATGATGTTATACATGTATATATGTCATTTACATGTCCTTTTACATTTATCCAAACCAATAGAATGTATGATACCAACAGTAAAATCCTATTTAAGCTATGGGCTCTGGGTGTTAATGATGTGTCAGTGTAGGTACAACAATTGTAACCAATGTACCACTGTGGTGGAGGATGTTTACAATGAAGAGGCTATGCGTGTGTGGGGCAGGGGGTGTAGGGAAATCTCTTACCTTCTGCTCAATTTTGCTATGAACCTAAAACTGCTCTAAAAGATAAATTCTATTAAAAATTATAAAATTATTTGTCACTAACAACTTTGTACTTTAAACATACATGATATATCATTACCAAAATCTTTTCTGATGTTTACAGCAAATCTTATTTTGCCATTAGTTTTAATTTTTTTTAATATGTGAAGAGGTCTAACCATTTTTGTCAAGCATGTTCTTCCTCTGATTTTTAGAGATAGTTGCCATATAACCTAGTTCTTATCTTAATGCTATGTAATAAGATCACTTTTTACTAATTTTCCACAGTACTCATTGCTTTATTTTTTCCTATCTTAATTTCTTTCAGATACAGTTTTTGCATGACACTTCTTAGTTTTAATACCAAATTCAATCTCTCTACATTTCTCTTCTTAAAAGAGATTGATTGTGGATGTGGTTACACAAAACTTCACATGAAATAGAGTGAATACGATTATTTATACCTACACACACACACACACACACACACACACACACACACACAAATAATGCAAGCTTTAAAAAATGATAAAACTTGGGACTTCCCTGGTGGTGCAGTGGTTATGAATCCGCCTGCCAATGCAGGGGACTCGGGTTCAAGCCCTGGTCCGGGAAGATCCCATGCCGCGGAGCAACTAAGCCCGTGCACCACAACTACTGCACCTGCACTCTAGAGCCCATGAGCCACAACTACTGAGCCCATGTGCCACAACTGCTGAAGCCTGCGTGCCTAGAGCCTGTGCTCTGCAACAAGAGAAGCCACCGCAATGAGAAGCCCGTGCACCGCAACGAAGAGCAGCCCCCACTCGCTGCAGCTAGAGAAAGCCCGCATGCAGCAACAAAGAACCAACGCAGACAAAAATAAATAGAAATGATATAACTGATTAATAATAATGTCTAGTGTAGTTAAAGGTATACCAATATACCAATGTCAATTTCTTGGTTTTGATATTGTACTACAGCTATATGTCTCCATTGGGGGAATCTAGGTGAAAGATACAAAAATATCTTTGTGCTATTTTTGCAAATTCCTGTGAGTCAACAATGATTTAACAATGAAAATTTAAATAGCTTACTCACATACTCAGTAATTGGTATTATTAAAACCCTGTTAATCTGTCTACATTCTTAACTGACAATTTGTAAAAAAAACTCTAACTTCAGTAAAGAATACTTATTTATTTACAGTTTCATGCAATTTAACTACAAATTTTAAATATATGTGGGGGGGGGGGTAACTTTTCAAAGCCAGAAAAACTGAACTTCTTTTTATACAGAGAGATTTTATGTGAAAAGGAGGACTGTAAAAACAAATTAATGTTTACAAACAGAACTTCTTTCCACTTATACCAAATAGGGATTTAATTAAATATAATGCTAGTAAATCAGTATATAAGCTAATCAATTGACAGGAGTACATTGGAAAGTTACTCTTTCTTTTGTATTTATAGTAGAAACAGTGTTTTAATTAGCTGACAAGATGTGACTTATCAATGTTTAAAAAGAATATTAATAATATATTAATACCTCACTGCATAAAGAGACCTTCTGGATTCTTAGATTATTGATTATGTAGCTGATGGTTAAGCATTGATGAACCATCTTTTTTCCTAATGTCCAAGTTTCTCCCTGGTTAGGAGTCCTGTTCTCAAGGAGACACATTTATTTTTTCAGGTCATCAATGTGCCATTTAGTGAACCATCAGTTTAATAGAGAAAGTCTTCTCTAGTGTACTAAATGCTCCCCCAGAGGCCAAACATTGTTTAAACTAACAAATTTAATGATAGATCTGGAATTTTGAGGAAATGATGCTGGATTCAGAAGTAACCCAAAATCTGTTTTATAACTTGCACTGTGAATAAGGCCATGTAGGGCCTCAAAGGAAACCAATCACTGCTTATAGGTCATGGGTCTTGGAAGAGACTAGTAACCTAATATGAAATAAGAATGTAATGTGGGAGGACGAGTTGAAAAACAATTCTTCAGGGATCCTACAGTCTAATGCTAGAGCCAATATTCTTTCAATGTATCACCTAATAAGAAATGAAAAACAAAAGTTCAGTGATATTAGATATTGGAGTAATATTAGTGAGAACATCTAGATACTCTTTCTTCCTAGTCATTTTAAAGATTAAATTCTATCTTATTCTGTGATTCTACTTTTTTTTCATGATTTTACTATTTTTTTGCCATCTTACTTTTTTCTATATCATATATAGGTCTTCATTATGTTCTTTTATAATTTTTAAATCTTTAAATTATTATTTAAAATATTAGTGTTTGATCTATTTTTTCAACACATTCATTGAACATCTATTATTTTTCAAGTACACTGTTTTACAGCAGAAACACAAAGGTGAGTAGAACATAGCTGCTTCCTTCAAATAAACTGTTTCAACTGGAAATTCAGTTATATTAAAGTATATATCATATGGTAACACCAGTGCTATTTTTTGTATTACCTTAATTAATTACCATATTATTTGTATTACCTTAATTACCATATCTCTATGTTGCATCTGTTGATGCCCAACTATTGAATTACACAAGAAAGAAAGCTATAAATAAAATTAGGTTTCTTGATGTTTGCAATAACAAGGAGCTGAGTTCCTTTGGGAAACCAGGAAGTGTCTCAGTAAGAAGGTGTTTAAAGGAGCTTATTTTAGGATTTGGTCCTGTGTAAGGTAATTTTAGGAAAGGATCAATGGATTGAGGATTACTCTAGATTGCTAATTGTCAAGGAGGAGAGATAAGTCTATGATCGGGTATCTTAAAAACCTTGTTGAGGAGGCTAGAATAATGGAAGGAGGCTAAAGTTCCAATTGGTTAGGAAGCAAAAGTGACTCAAGTTACTGGGGGAAGGTATGCTTGATAATTTTTATAGTTTGCATAGTAACTTTATTTTAAATCTGTTCTCAGGCATGATTAAGGAGCAGTCTAGCACTGGGCTCCCTTCGTCAATATCACAAAGTGGCCTTATCTAGTTAGTGATCTGTGAGAGTGATTAAGCTCATCAGATGTACACCAAGACCTAGCAGTTCCTGCCACACAAGCTCTCGGCTGTCAGATCCCTTTTCTTATTCTCAGTGTGCAATTAGTATACTAATTGTTTTAAGTTAGGAGACTGAAGCTTAAAGAAGTAACTGAATTTTAATTCTACTAGCAATAGGATGAGGTTCACACTGGTTTTTATTTCTGGGAGATATCGAATTTTCAAATAATTATTGCTATCCAGAAAATTTATAAATTTTTTTATGGTAGACTTCAAAAAGGCATATGTATCCAGAGCTTCAAAATACATGAGGCAGTAACTAATAGACTTCATAGAAGAAATGAACAAATCCACAGTTATTTTTGGAGGCTTTGATATTTCTTTCCCAGTAATTGACAGAACAAGTAGAGAAAAAACATTATCAACTTCACTTAATTTCCATTTATAAAACACTCCGACCAATAACAGCATGATATGTGTTCTTCTCAACAGCATATAGAATATTCACCAATGCAGACCATATTCTGGGCAATAATACAAACCTTTACAAACATAAAAGAGTATAAATAATACAAAGTACATTCTCAGTCAATAATAGAGTCAAACAAAAATCAACACCAAAAAGATATCTGGACATTGAGATGCACATTTCTACATATGAGTCAAAGAATACATTTCAAAAGAAATTTTTTTAATTGAACTGAATAAAAAATGAAAATGCAACATAAAAATATTTGTGAGATGTAGCTAAAGTAGAACTTAGAGGGAAAGTGTAGTAGTAAATTCTTACAATAGAAAAGAAGAAAAACCTAAAATAAGTATCCTAAGCTTCAGTCTTAAGAAACTAAAGAAAGAAGACCAAATAAAATACAAAGAAAATATAAAGAAGGCAATAATAAAGGTTAGAACAGAAATACATCAAATTGAAAACAACAATAACAGAAAAAAATAATGAAACCCAAAACTGGTACCTTGAGAATATCAATAAATTGATAGGCCTCTCATCACACTGACTGTAGTAGAAAGACTCTTGAGTGGTCCCCATGATTACTGCCTCCTGCATTCTCCCCCTTTGCATATGAGTGGGGCCTAAATTTGCTTCTAACAACAGAAGATGGAGAAAGTGATGGGATGTCAGTCCCATGATTGTATTACATTACATACGTCTCTGTCTTACTAGCAGAAACTCTCCTTGCTGGCTTGATGAAATAAGCAGACTTGTTGAGGAAGCCCACGTGGAAAGAAACTGCAGACAGTCTCAGGGAAGTGGGGGTGGTCTCTAGAAGCTGAGTGCTGCCGCAGCTGACAACCAGCAAGAAGCTGGGGTCCTGCAACCAGTTGGCAATAAATTCTACCAACAGCCTAAGTGAGCTTAGGAGCATATAGTGATACATATATATAATTTGTGATATATTATAATTAGACATCAGGACCAAGTGAGGTTTAACCCTAAGAATTCAAAGCTGGTTAACAATCAAAAAGCAACTAATATAATTCACCATATTTACAAAACTCAGTAGATGCAGAAAGAACACTTGATATCCAGTCATGATAAACACTCTCTAAACTAGGAATAAAAATAAACTTTAATGGAATATAATTTAGCAAGAAATAGGAGCTAATTATTAATTCATGCAACAACATGCATGATTCTTAAATGCATTTTGATAAGTATAAGCAGCCAGACCCATAAATCTACATACTGTGTGATTCCATTTATATGACTTTCTGGAAAAGTCAAAACTCTTGGGAAAGAAAACATACCAGTGGTTGTTAAGAGGTTGGGGGAGGGGGAGGGTTTGACTATCAGGGAGCTGCACAAGTGAATTTTTATTTTGATGAAACTGTTCTGTAAGGTAGTTGCAGTAGATACATATCTCTTTAGGTCTGTCAAAACCTGCAGAACTGTATGTCACAAAGAGTAAACAATATGTAGGCAAATATTGAAAAATTAACCAGGATGTAGGAGAAAACTGTACGGAACACAGACTGTAACAAATGAAACTAACCATATTACAAATGTGTTTGATAAAATGTGTTCCATAAGCTCATCAAAGAAAGTGGGGAGAAGGAAGCTGATAAAAGTTACTTAGGAAAACAATGTTTGAGCTAGATACTGTAAGGCATAAAACAAGCAAAAACTGTACATAAATATGGTACTATAGTTGGTAAATTTGGTTCTCATAGTGGTACAGGTTAGCAATTGAAACTATTTCACATGTAAACTAGGGTTGAGTAAATACATGCACATACTGTAGATAATGAAGGCCAGATTTCTCACTGTGAAGAAAAAGTTACAATAATCAAGGCAGGAAAGACAGATGAACCTTATATTTGTAAAGTCTGAGATATTAGATAGATAGACTAATAAATATAGATATATATGTATACATGGGTTTTATATGTATATATACATATATATAGCAGGTGTTTATGTATTTCTTGTGTATAATAAAACTATAAAATATATAAAACATATAAATTCACATAAGTAAATATATATAATATATATGTTTCCTAGTTTTGACTGTTGGAAAGGACATGAAATTAGACACCCTGGTGACTATGATCACATCTAGTATCCAGATCTAGGTTTCTAATATTATCTTTCAAAAAAGGAAACCAGTCTTGATTCTAGGACAAGGGTAGGGAAATATAAAATGAGCCTGGAGCATTTTGTACTACCAGAATATGTAATGGCAAAACAAACAAACAAACAAATGGTGTCATGTCAAAAGGACATAGGAGTCAACATGAAAGAGCTGCCATTGGCTTAAACAGGAATAATTTGAGTAAATAAATAAATAAATAAATAATGATAGTATTGGCTTATAGACCAAAGAATAAAATAAATGCCAATGAGTCCATATGATGTAAATAAATGATTGAATAAATAAACAAATGGGTGAAGGAACAAATCTTCCCTACAGAATAATTTTAATTAACGAATGTAGATGGAATGAGGCAAATGAAAAACAACTGTTATTCAACATAGTAACAATTCCTGACAGTAAAATACATCGTTAAATGCTAAAATTAGTTTATGAAAATTTAAGGAGAAACAAGATATTTGCAGAACTTCAAAGTACCTCCCTCCAAATACATATTAATTGCTTTAATAATTTTAATATATATCTACAAATTCGTTGATACCCCTTCCAGGAGGTAGAGTTTAATTTCCCTTCCCGTGAATATAAGCTGGCTTAGTGACTTGCTTCTAATGAATGGAGTATGGTATGGAAAAATTTTTAATTTTACATTGGAGAAACCTGATATCCCCTTAACCAAAAGATCAAAATTTTCATCAGTGATGTTGTATTGATATCAGGTACTTCCTAATATATTAAAAAGGCATTCTTCCCAAAAGTTTATAATCCCAATCTAATAAGAAAATGTCTTATAAACCCAAATTGAAAGACATTCTATTACACACTTCACCAGTATTTTGGTGAGTATTCAATGGTAGACTATTTTTGAAGGTCAATCTATTTGTTCTTGTCTCAAGTAATTTTCCTGTGGATTGAAACGTCGTAATCCATTTATCAAGTTGAATGTGTCAGAGCTCATTAGACTCACATATTTCACAAATCAGTTGAGGTCTTACTCACCAACCCAAGTGACATGTTAAAATATCTAACCCAAACCTTCATGGCACTATTTCTGGAAGCAAAATCTGGCCAAATATCCATATTGGACCATCTCATTTCAATCCTCCAGTATTCAAAACGATCATCAGATCCCTTAATTTGGTTAAAATGGTAATTCCAGCAGTGCATTCTTCAGGCAAATGGCCAAAAGAACAATTTTTGCTTACTCCATTCTTTCTTCTCTATCTGGTACCACTTGGCAATGCATTCTCAAGATATATCTGGTTTCTTATATACATTGTAGTACCTGTCAACTGGGAAAATGCTATAGAATTGGGACCCTGAGTCTTTTTGAATAGGCTCTTAGGTTGAAGTTTCTGAGAAGCTATTACTCCACAGTGATATGTGGATGACAACATAGCCAATGGTGACGGTTCTGACATCTTTTTTTTTTTAGAAGGACCCCAGAGATGTTTTCCCATAATTCTCGAAGGCTTCCATTATCTTACAGTACTGGCTAAGAATGTAGTAGAACCTCTCACCTTTTTGTTTTTCCTGCCAATGTAAGAGTATAAAAACAGAAGAATGAGTTTTGCTGGCAAAATGAAAGCTTAACGTTGAAAGGAACATCCATATTTATGACTAAAAACCTCAAATAACTCATGAAGTCACCAGTAAATTTAACCACGAGAGAAACAACTATGGAGGTTGCTTTGGTGCCCTGGGAGGAAGGCCACTGGGTAGCATTTTAGAGGTCAGAGTCCAGAATCAGTGTGTACCTGTTAGCTGAGCCTAGAAAACTTAGGACAAGGAAAGAAAGCTCAAGAAGGGAGATGATGTCTAGTGTGGTGTGATTACTCTTAGGTGATGGTTGCAAGACAGAAGCCATTCTTCCATCTCCTCCAGCTTGGAGCAGACTGGAGGTTGTTACCTATACCAGCAATGCAGGAAAGAAGTGGGAATGCAATTTTTCTGTGCTACCACAACAGGCATCGATAGAAACCCAGGTATTTGTAGAGAATTACAAGACTTGGCAGAAAATAACTCATATCTTTAAAGACCTACAAGGCATTCAGGCAAAATAGGGAAATAAAAGGATTATTATATTATCTGATGTAGCAAAACTAGGTAAGGAATATTAAGGGAGAGTAGAGGAAAAGTACATTACCTACATGTTGGGGAATTGTTGGAGGATGTATTAAAGAAAGACTTCTGTAAGAATGTCCTGAGAAAGATGGCAATATGAGCACAAGTCGAGTCCCCAAACAGCATGCTGTGTGTGTAGAGAACTCTGAGCTGTTCTGTGCAGCAAGAATGTCAAGTTTAAGACTGAGAGCAGCAGACACTGATGCTGGAGAGACAGGCAGTTTTGATCAGTGGAGATGTTCTCCATCATCTAATTTGAATAAATCCTCTATTTAGTATCATATTATCATATAAAACTAATTCATGATTTATTTCCACTCAAAACATAACTGATTTTTATTAGATTTCTTGAGGTCTAATATCTCCAGCAGAGAAAGTAAGGAGTTTATTTATAATATGATTACCTGATCTGATGTCTTCATTTTTTTGGTTGCATTTTGACACTTTTCACTACATATGTCCAGAATTAAAGAATCAAATAACTGTTGATTTCTTAAAATGAACCCCAGAATATCTCCAGAACCCAAGTCTGCTCACCCTACCTACTTTATACTATTAAGCTAACACAATTTATGTGAGTGGACTGTTTCCTGAAAATTATTCTTCAGTGATGGGTTTAAAAATCTGGATGCTTGTGAAAATCTGCCACAATTGAGTGCCAAATATGCCAACTTTTCAGTGTGTAAAATGTATTGGAATATTACATATGTCAGTTGATTGCTTCTCTGGAAAAAGATTGAAAATGAAATGTTAGGATAAAAGAAGAGAGTATTTATATCACCACTACACATTTGCATGCTTGCAGTTTTTGTTTTTATCCTTCAGATTTCATAGTTTCCAAGGAGAGGGGAAATGTGAAAAGAGTAATCTTTGAAGAACTCAGAGTAATAAATATGCATGATCATTTTTTCCAATTATTGTGGAAATTGCTTTTTGTAATTTATTTCAGATTTTGTATCAAGGTGTTATAATTACCAGATTACATGTGAGTAAGCTGAATCTACATAGATGTTTTCTCATGTCAATTGGGAAATATAAATGAGCATATTGGGCAGAATATATCCTGTGTAATCTGTGGTAAAATGCAGTACGCATTTTTGTAAGTACAAGTGAAATTAGTATTTCCAAAAATATAAAACTCATTCATCTCTTGACTTTTTCAGAACTGAATTCAGTTTGTATTTGTATTTCTGTTTCCTCATGCAGGGCTCCTTCAGCTCCAAGAAAGAGGACAAAGCAAGTTAGGTTAAAGTCAAGAAGGAGATTCTTGGAATGATATAATATGGGACGCAATGCTGGAAATCACAGTGAGGCATTTGGAAAGGCTGACTCCAGGAACTAGCAGGTCCTGAGGAATCAAAGGTATTGCTCTCTTCTCACTCTTAGTTTTGTTCTTGCTGTCCCTACTGTCTCTTTCTGCCTCTCAGCATTCTTCTTCACCTAGGGTTATAAGATATCGTTCTCTGTTTCTTTCTTCTGTTTCTCTTCTTTATCTGCTCCATTCTGTTTCAGCTGACTGGCTTCTTATGGACCTGGCCCAGCCTTCCTTCTACATGACTTTAGTTCATAGTTCACAGTCTTGATAGAGACTCACTAGAAACATTCAATCCAGCTTCAGATTCCAGGGAGTGACTCCAACTGGCATGGCTGATCAGGCTATTCATCATGGTCCAATTACCCACGGTTCTGGGGCAGGGCCATATGGCTTGGGAAAGAGCCTCCTTTAAAAAAGTCAGTTAGGGGTCCTTGAGAAGGAGGTATAGGAATGGGAAGAAAGTGGTTGGAGGAGAAATATTTATTAGGAGGGAAGAAAGTGGTTGGAGGAGAAATATTTGTTAGGACTCTTTCTTCGGTTTCCACATGAAGAAAGTAAAGTCGGGCTTCCCTCGTGGCGCAGTGGTTGAGAATCTGCCTGCCAATGCAGGGGACACGGGTTCGAGCCCTGGTCTGGGAAGATCCCACATGCTGCGGAGCAACTAGGCCCGTGAGCCACAACTACTGAGCCTGCGCGTCTGCAGCTTGTGCTCCGCAACAAGAGAGGCCGCGATGGTGAGGGGCCCGCGCACCGCGATGAAGAGTGGGCCCCGCTTGCCGCAACTAGAGAAAGCCCTCGCACAGAAACGAAGGCTCAACACAGCCAGAAATAAATTAAAAAAAAAAAAAAAAAGGAAGTAAAGTCAAAGAGGATTTTTATTCCTGCTAAGGCTGAAAATTATTTTTTTCTCCAGAATTTTCAATTAATATATTTTATAAGCCAGATCAAGGCTCATTTGATCTCCCAACAGATGAGGTTCTGCATAATATCAGGAATTCTACTGGTCCTCCCTTAATTGAATGGAAAGATCAAACCATTTAGAATACAATAGCCTGAGTTTGAATGTTGACTTTCATTTGCCAGTGTTTGAATATAGAAAATGTCACTTACCTTCTCTGTGTTTACGTTTCCTAGTTTATAAAATGAGGAAAATTAAACCTAACTCATAGGATTTATGTGTTGATGAAATGAAATGCTCTATTTCCATGCTAGCTAGCATTTACTAAGTGCTCAGTTCTCTTGGCTTTGCAGTATGGACCTATTTACTCTATTAAGTAATACAACATAGTTACTGGTCTAGCATATGATATCTTTCACATAAATGAAAGCTATAGTCAATTATGATTTAGCTGTGAAACTGAGCAGGACCCTGTGGGACCTCCCCAGTGACAGACCCCTGCTGTGTCTCTCATTTCTTGTGTGTAGAAAAAAAGGCTTTTTTCTCTCCTTGGCCTTCCTCAACATTCCAAAAAGCAGGCACAAGCAGTTACTAATTAGGGAAGTGAGGGAATGCAGAAACAAAGGAAAAGCAGTCAAGCAAGAAAAGTAATGATAGCTTAAACAAAATTTCAGCAAAAAACAGAGTCCTAGTTCCCCCTCAAGGGATATACACAACAATCTGATGCATATTTTTGAGTTGTTCTGCAGGAACTAAGACCCCCCACTCAGTTGGAGGGCAGTGACTATATGCTGACAAGCATGTAGACCCGAGACTAGTTGGGACCAGAAGGTTGATGATTAAGATTCCCTAAACAACACCCTTTTACCTCACCACCAACCAATCATAAGAAAGCCCATGAACTGATCACACCCCCTGCAACCGTTACCTTTAACGTTGCTGATTTGGTAACATCTGTGGTGATTTCATCTGTTTCTAACATAATTCTGTTTAAAAGAATAATGAATTTCTGAGAATAAATGAAATCAGTGTATACATCTACATATTAAAATGCATCTATTGCTTGGAGATGTGTACTCACCTGTAGTTAATATTCTCCAGGTCACCAATCTAGTATATAACCAAGTAATTAAAAACATAATACATCAAGCAAAAATATAAGCTATTTAACATTGAACAAAAATTAATAGTTTACTAGTGAGCAAGAAATGTGGATTATAAAACAATTTGAATTTTAATACAGAATAGAAAAATATCATGATACTAAACACAATGAATGGATATTTTTACCCTTATCTATTTTGAAAACCATAAAAACAAAAATTGAAATCATCTTTGTACTTTCAGAAAACAATGCTACATAAATTCATTAAAATTAATGTAAGAAACACAAATTAACTCTGGAAACATGGAAGTCTTTCCATGGAAATCTTTTAACAGAAAGATAAACTTAGATACTTTTTCTGCATGGTTAGCCAAATTCATACTATTTATACAAAGACATGAGAGTTGAGGCAATTAAATTATAGTTGGTCCTATTTGTTGCCTACTTAATAGTCCTAAAATGCCACTTACTGTCACTCCCTAAGATGGAGACTGTAATGGATTCTAAGACAAATTTTCCTTTCTGAGTTACAGAAAGATGCAAGAAGAACATCATCCTTCCCTGTCTAGCCCATTTACATTTTACTATGAATATAGTTAGTTATGTGAGAACATGGTGATCCAGGAGCAACAATGATGAAATAAGCCTGAATACAAAATTTCTTGTATTAAAGACAGCAAAGACCAAAAAAAAAAAGTAAAATGGGGTCTTCAGCAAGTCCATAGTCAACTTAATGCTTGAAAATGCTTGAAAGAACTTAGGTAGTTATTCATTGTGTTGAGACATTGAAACAGCCATGAAAAGACTACTTCTGTCTTGTTATGTGAAATGGCTGTCTTTAAATCTTTATTGTTTGAGCCACTATTAGTCACTGTTTTAATCACCTCCTCTTAATCACATTGGTGTGGGAGAAATTCCTACCCTAGGGATATGGGAATGGCCGGACATATTGACAGCCCACTCTGGCCATACGTGATCAACAACAATTTATTAGTCACATACATGCCTGAGTAGATGGATACTGCATGTCATGCAGGGTTATGAGGGAGTTACACGAGGAAACAGTGCTAAGAGAAGCAGGCAGACTTTGTATTATCAAGAGGGTGTGATGCCCCCTGGTTCCCAAGGAATATGTGATTGGCTATTTTGAATATTCTGGGTATTAGCAGAGTACTTAAATGCTACTCAAGTGTGAGCAGGACCTGCATTTTGCCCATTTGGTAAGGATGATTGTTTGGCTAGGGGACTTTCTCTGCAGGAGCAAAGTATGGAGAAGAACTTGTGGTGGTTAGGCCATTAAAGCAGCATGTAATATGGAACGTTAATTTCACCATAAGCATGTATTTTGTTACTTGCAACTGAATGCACCCTCACTGAGAGACAACTTGAAGAAGGGAATACTTAGTGAGCAGCTTGGTTGTGGTGCATATGAACTTGGCTTTGAAACTTATAGCAACAAGGACATCAAGATATCATTGATGGAGAAAACATCAAGTGCTAGTAAATACCCATATTAATATTTTTGGCCACTAACCTACACTGTCTAGCAGTCCATTTAGAACTTTCAGAAGACCATTTATTCAATAACAAAGATAGGTTATATAGGCTTAGTTTAAATATTTGATTTTAAAAAAGGAAACTCTACTAAACTCTACAAAAACAGTCTATTTATTCTAGCAAAAATTACACTTGTACCATTTTTATGCTTCTGGATGATATCTGTAGGTTAAAAAATATTTTTGTAAATATTTGGTGTATATATAACTAAATAAATTTTAATTTATATTTAATACATTTCCACTAGCTTTATTTGGCCAGGATTCACATTATCTATTATACCCTTTCTTCTGCTACCCCATTACACAAATTCCTTGAACATTTATTTATGCAATAATTATGGTAAGCTATTTTGAGTATATGTTTGCCTGTATCTCCCCATCACAGTCTTTTAGAATTTCCCATTTGTAATCTCTCCCCTTATTTCCCAGTTTCTAGTAAAAAAACCTAAAAAATGGATTCTACTCTATGTAAGTGTCTTTATCTTTATTTCCACAGCAGTCTATGTGAACTTCGGACATCTTGCATGTATCTAACCTAGAAACGCTACCCAGAGACTGAAATTTTGCCTGTCAATTTGGACTACAATCCTTCCATAATACTGATTACACTGACTTGCACCTTCACTCCATGTCCCATTGCTCAGTCCCAGCTGCCACTCAATAATTCATTCCAATACATAGCGCTATCATTCAAGGTTTCACTTCTTCATTTTCTGGCTAAGCACTCTTCCCCCCATTTTGTTTACAGCTGGCCTGATAAGACTCTCTGTGTAATTAGATCAGCTGAGTTCTGGTAGTTTCAAATTGATCTAGTGACTTAAGATGAGGCAAGTAGAATAAATGAATACCATGCGGCTGACTTACTGGTTTTCACTAACAATTTCTTGAAAAAGTACTTTCATTATTAATTTTGATAAAGAGAGTCGACATAATAATTGGAAAGACATAAGACAAAAATTATTCATACAACATACACGGTTTAGTGACTTCCAATACCTTGCCAGGAAGTATATTAAACTCCTGATAATACTACAGAACTCATTATTTCAAACGGGCATACTGATTTTGAATTTACATGAAAATAGAAAAAGAAAATTCAGGTCACCATTAATGTTGCTTGGGCAGTCTTACCTATGATCAGTTTAAAACAAAAAGTATTTTGGCATTAAAAGTCAAATTTCAGCAAATACCTTTACATTTTAGAATGCTCAAATGAGGTGTGCATATTGTATTTTCTATTGCATTTAAACTTTTGACTTCTGATAAAGGATCTAGGGATATATTTTTTCCTGAAAATTACCCAAAAAATAAATATAAAAAATATTGAAATAAAAAAAGTAGAATATAGAAAAGTTTTTATTCCTGGGGCATCGTCTACAAATTACATATACATTTTGTGTAATATTACTAGTAAATGATTTTAATGTCTCACTAGCAAATGCAAGTAGATTAATAGATGTTATGTTGATATTTTAAACTGTTTTTGATTTTTCATTCAAATTTTCAGACATAGAAGATTAAATAAAACAAGATATCAAAACATTATAGAATATTCCCATTTTGTGGGGCCCTTGAAACTGATGCAGTAGTCATGTCATGAATAATTTTGACATATAAGTAAAGAAATTTAAAAAAATGAACCCCTGCCAAACTCCAAAAATTTATGAAATGCGAAGCTGTTATAGAAACATGGTGTCTAATTCTTCCGTAAGCAGACATATGCTCTTTCACCCTTGGTCACTGTTCAGTCTAGACTTTAGACCAACTGCCAACACAGGCTGTGGGAGGAGAAAGCCAAGAAGCCTGTGGTACATGTCAGCCAACTGTGGGTGGCTGGGAAGGAATGACTTACCCAGTTCCTAGAACAGTGTTCAATAAATAACAATGACTTACTGCAGTTATGCAATGACAGAGAACTTGATAAGGAAGTCCCAAAATCATGAATCAATCAGGTAGAAAGGACAGGGAAATAAGGAGTTCTGAGACTGATTAGTTAGAAAGGTTCTATATCTTGGTTAGGGATATATGTCTGTAAATGGAAAGATATCAGTATTTTTGGTAGACACCTGTGGGGTATTTCATAGGCCTTAGGAGAGAAATTAGCAAGAATTACATCCAATAGTCCTGCTACAACCAGAAAGCCTTGAATTTAGAGTCTCAGTTTTAAAGGGGCTGCTAACATATCTATTAGATTCACTGGAAATAGGGAACACGACGCAGCTCCAGTCCTAAGGTCTGAGCTAAGCACAAGTGATGTGGGTATTACATTGGGGCTCAGAGTTTACCCAAGATTTCTGGGGTCAAGGAGAATTCAGACAAGCCTGTTTAGGACACTGGATCCTGAATCTAAAGATCTTGATCTAAGTTTCTACCAGAAAGAATGGCTGAGGCTATGGGATCTCTTTGTAAATATTTAATCAGTTCTCAAGGCAAGGATAAACCAAAAAAAAAAGATGGGGTTGGAGGAGAGGGTACCCAGGGTCAGAGTAAGCAGGGCAGAGACCAGGAATATGTTCTTTTCTTCTATATTCTAAGTTTGATGTATATCCCTAAGTGCTTTGTGTGGTGCTACAGGTTAAGAACTTAATCACTTTTACTATTGTATATTTTCAAGAGCATTTCAAACACACTTTTTCATAAATTATACAGTTTTATTGCTAAATAACTTTTGAAGCCAATATCATCATCTTCCTTTATAAATGAAATTGAAACTTGAAAAAATGACTTGCTACATTTTTAACATTAATAAACAGAATTCCGACATGCCTAGTTGGGCATACTGGCTGAAGCCAAAGGAATCACTATAGAGAAATTCCTCATTAGATTTTAATCATTATGTTTTTGTTTCATAATTTTTTTTGGTTTTGGTTTCTTTGGTTATTATATAAAGAATATATAATTTTGGAGGAAAATATTTTGATTAAAAGGTGTATTTTTGTTTAGAGGTTTTGTGTTTTTGAGTATTTTAATATCAAATATATTTAAAAATTCTACAACTAATTAATATATGAAATTAACCGGTTGAGAATTTGGTCCATAAATTGATACATAATTTAAATCATTTTCTCTAATTTATTATTAGTTATTTTGCACAAGTTTAACTATACATTAATATAACTGTTGTTTTCCCAGCTAGTGATATTCAAGTATATTTTGGATACTGTTACCAGTCTGGAAGAACACCTAAAGTTAAGCACTGCAAACTTCTTTAATAATCTGGCATTGTTGCTACATCTGTGCTTGTGATCAGTAGATGCATCTCGCTGAGCAGGCTGTAGACCAGACAGGGTGTTGATGCACTAGTGAATTAGTGTGCTGGGTTGGACATGATGCAAGCTACATACCACACATAAGCAGTAGGAGCACATTACAACATGCTATGTTATAAGGTTAGTTAACTATAATTTAAAACTGTATTGACATCTACAAAAAATTACTTTTACTTTTAACACTTTCCATTTTTACAGTCATTTAAATCAAATTAATTTTTATTACTTTAATCAAATTAATTTTAGTAATTTAATTAATTTTTTATTAATCACATACTACTTTAAAATCAATTTTATATACGTATAAATTACAACAAAATAAATCCAGTTAAGTGTATAAACAAATGAAATATGAGAAGTTTATACTTTTGTGGAAATATCCAAATAAGCCATGAGAAATTTAAATCACCCCCCAAAGTTCCCTTGTATCATTTTGCCATCAGTTCCACCATCATCCCTGACCCCAGGCAGCCATTATTTGATTTATTTCATTAAGTGTTATTTTTGCCTGTTTTAGAATGTCTTGTAAATCAAACCATGCAGTATATATTCTTTTGTGACTAGATTTTTTCACTGAACATATTTTTGAGATTTACTCACATTTGTGTGTGTATCAATAGTCCGTTATATTGCTAAGTAATATTCCATTTTATAAATATCCCATAACATTTTTATTCACTCCATTGATAGACATCTGGGATATTTCCATTTTGAGTTAATATAGGTCCTTGTGTGGACATGTTTTCACTTCTCTTGGGTAATTACCTAGAGATGAAATTCTTGCTTATATGGAAAGGTATGTGGGGAAATTGCAAAGCTCTTTTCTAAAATGGCTGAATCATTTACACTTCTACCAGCAATGTTTGAGAGATCCTGTTGCTCCACATTCTCTTAAACACTCGATATTGTCCCTCATTTTAATTTTAACCTTCAAGTAGATATGTATTGCTATCTCATTATAGTTATAATCTGAATTTCCTTGAACACTAAAAATGCTAAGCATATTTTTAGGCGATTATGTTCATTCATATTTCTTCTTCTGTAAAGTTACTCTCTGCATCTTTCATCCATTTTTAAATTATGATCATTTG
This sequence comes from Balaenoptera musculus, assembly GCF_009873245.2. NCBI lineage: Eukaryota > Metazoa > Chordata > Mammalia > Artiodactyla > Balaenopteridae > Balaenoptera > Balaenoptera musculus. The sequence goes on from NC_045788.1 coordinate 43,517,035, forward strand.
TATTCTTATTAATGAATTGTGAACAAGTTCTTTGTCAGATTTGAATCGTTGCCTTTTCATTTCCTTAATGGTATCTTTTGAGCAGCAAAAGTTATCGATTTAAATTTTACTTTTATTTTATAATTTAACATTATTAGCTAAACTGAGGAAGTGAATTTTACATTCTCTTTTTAACTGTAATTTACATATTATTAAATAAGTTTCACTTACCTTTTTTTGGTCAAGAAAAAAACCACATCTTTGTTGAATGTAGTAGTATCATTAGAACAAATGTCAATGATAAAATGCATCAAAAAAATTAAAGGCCAAATATTTTAACTAGTTTTATTCAGAAATATGAACTCACATTACTAAGTACTATTTTCTAGACATAATTGATAGTGAAGTGTTACAACCACAGTGTGCTTTTGGGGATCTGGCTAATGAAACAAAAAAACTCATCAAAATTCAAGTGGCATTTACATAAAAAACATAAATGAAATCAAAACCAAAAATAATTCATTGAAAGAACATTGACTTTAAAAAAGAACATGGAAGCAAATAAGCAAATGTTCAATATTTCACATATAAATGTTAAGTGTTTTGCTGGCTTCTAGTAAGTGGTACATCAAGTTGCCAAGACACTATATATATATATATATATATACACATATATATATATATACACACACACTCATACAATTTCTAAGACAGTGAAAACTTTAAACTTCATCAGTGATTTTGTTTTGGAAATGTTTGGTGACTCTACTATATTCAGGTAGTGGTTAATGGTAAGGAAGACCAACTCATAGGATAAATACATACCTTGTCAAAGCAAAGATATTGCTAACATGGCAAATACTTTAGTGGAAGTAGATTAAATGTGATAGTGATATGAGGGAAGTATTCTTTTTTCAGTTTCATTGCCAACAAGTAGAACTAACTGATCCATATGCAATTATAAAAAATTACATAGACAACAAATGTTGCTTGGAGTTTTAAGTGTTTTTACAAATTTGTCCTGATGGCACAGATGTAATGACTGAAAAACATTCTGGAGTAGCTAGCCAGATAAAGAAGCTTGTGCCAGATTGTAAGTCAGCACAGTAGTTTCTCCATTGAAACTATCTTGCTAAGAAAAAAACGTTGGCTGAACCAAAAGCTCAGTTTTATGATGCATGGGAATGTGTGTAATTAAAGATTGCAAACTGCAAGTGTTATTGTGTGTTGTGGTAAGATGACTATTACGGGAAAGGTTTCTCACAAGAATATTTGATCTACAAAATGAACTCTTTGTGTTCCTTCAAGAGTGGAAACCAGTTTGAGCTCAAATTTTTAAAGATGTGAAATGAGTATCAAGGTATCTATACTGTTTTTTAATAACCTTAATATTTCAAAGCATGAAGGGAAGACTGAAAGAAAATTAATGATATTAGAAAAACAGATTTTCTACATATTGTTATGACAAATTCCATGATTTTCAACAACTATCTATAAGCTGGGTAAGTATTGATATTGAACATTTGTAGAATTTACTGCAAATCACCTTATGAATTAATATTCTGAGCTTGATTCCCTATCAAAGAATCACCTACTCATGAAATTCATGGATCTAGTATCCATCTCATTCATTAGGAGATGGTTTCAACTTAAACATAAATTAAGAAGGTAAATTGTTGGAATTTACTACTTTAAAAAGATTGAAAATGGAGCTTGAGCACATAGCATCATTTGCACCTTTTGATATGGAAGTTAAACATGAATATCTAGAAGTTGCTGACATTGTTTTAAAATCTCTCTTTTCATTCCTGTCAACATATCTCTGTGAGATAAGTTTTACTGCTAGAAGTGTCATTAAAATAGTCACAGAAACAGTTTAGAAATATATTATCCCCTGCAAATACCATATAATCAATTTAATCTAGATTAAATAAGTTAATAACCAAAAAAACCTTATTTGACACATAAAACAATTTTCAATATTGATATATGCAATGTTTGTTCATAGCATACATATACACACCTAGTATGGAAATTGCCATTTCATTCATAACTCTCTCTTCTCTCCTCTCCTTTTCTTTCTTTTTCTTTTCTTTTCTTTTCCTTTTTTTTTTTCTTGCAAGCCTATTCTGGAATCCAGGAATCACGTCAAATGCACTTTGTTTCTCTCCTTGGAAACAGTACTCTTCTAAGAGACTTCTTGAGACAATCCCTCTATTTATATGTTTATTTATTTACTTTTTATCATAATATATAATTTATAATTGCATGATGAGATGAAAAAAATGCCACAAGTGGAAGAGAAATTTTCAATTTTCAGATTGTCAGAGATACTAAATTATACTACAGGAGAAGTCTTGTTACAGTGACATAAGAGAATGTATTAGTTATCTATTTCTCTCCAAAAAAAAATTATCATAGACATAGAGGCTTAAAATAAAACACATTTATTAGCTCTAAGATTCTGTGACTTAAGGTTTCTGGGCTGGATTTTCAGAGTATCTCACAAGGCTTCATTCAAGGTGTCAGCCATGGCTCAGGCCCACGTGGAAGCTCAACTGGGGAAGAATCTGCTTCTAATCTCAAGTAGTTGTTGGCAGGATTCAGTTCCTTGTAGGTTGTTGGACTGAGAGCCTCAGCTCTTTGATGGATGTTGGCTGGAGGCCATCCTCAGTTCCTTGCCATGTGGGCCCCTCCAGTGTGGCAGCTTGCCTCACCAAATCCAGCAAGAGAGAGAGAGACCACTAGTGAGATGAAAGTCACAACCTTATTTGTCTAAACATGGAAGTAACATCCCATCACCTTTGCTGCATTCTATTCATTAGGAGCAAATCACTAGGTTAGCCACACTCAAAGGTATGGTGTGAGTATCAGGAAAAGAAGATCACTGGGGGCTATCTTAGAGTCTGCCTGTCAGAAAGTCTATCCTTGGCTTCCCTGGTGGCGCAGTGGTTGAGAATCTGCCTGTCAATGCAGGGAACACAGGTTTGAGCCCTGGTCTGGGAAGATCCCACATGCCGTGGAGCAACTAGGCCTGTGAGCCACAACTACTGAGCCTGCGCGTCTGGAGCCTGTGCTCCGCAACAAGAGAGGCCGCGATAGTGAGAGGCCCGCGCACCGCGATGAAGAGTGGCCCCCGCTTGCCGCAACTAGAGAAAGCCCTCGCACAGAAACGAAGACCCAACACAGCCAAAAGTATAAATAAATAAATACATTTAAAAAAAAAAAAAGGAAGTCTATCCTTTCATGAAGGCTTGGTGAACAGTAATTCAGAGTCAACAAATTATGAGGGAAGAAGTTGGTTCTGGAAGAAATGAGGTTAATTCATTAAGGATATGCTTAGAGAACAAACTTGTGCAGTGAGGCTCTTCCCAGTGGACTATGTAGATGGAGATGCTGACACTTCTCTTTTTTTCCCCAAGACTAAAACTGGGTGACTAGCTTTTTTTACAATTCATTAGAATTGAAATGTAGGGTTGGTACGTATGAGTGCTCAGTCTTCCATCTTCAATGAGAGGCTTCAGAGATACTCTGGAATCCTTTCCTTGTGCGTGATATTTAGCAAAGAAGCTAAATATTAATTTTTAAAATATTATCAAATTCATAATATTGTTTCCTCATATATTTTCCTTATGTGAGTATCTATTTTCATTTATGCAAGGTTTTTTTTGTCTTTCACTTCATATTTAGGTTTTTTATTCATTGGCTATACACATTCCTTGCAATTTTTTTAAGTGAGATGTTATCTTTCCATTGCACTTATGAATAACATTTTTTTTCAGTATGTTCTCCAGTATTAAATAATTATTATTGGTAAGAAAGCAACTGCCTTTATTCAACACTATAGTGTTTATTAATTACAATAATTTTTGAATTATTTATTTGTGGCCGGTAGGTATAAATATCTCCCAATATTCAGGCTTATTTATCCACTATTTCTATTTTATTGATTAGGAGTTTAAATTAAAAGTAAAATTTCTGAAAAACTGCATTTTAAATTTGTTGTAGAAGTGACACCTCAGCTTAAATGAAGAAGATTCTATTCATTAAAAACAAGTTATTTAGCAAATAATACTTGAAATAATTTTATTATTATAAACTAGATGGGCTCAATGGTATTCACATAAGCATTCAAGTGATTCATAGCTCCAGCTATCCTTCAACATTCTTTCTGGAATCCTAAAGTCATTTGCACAAAACAGAGGTAAATGATTGTTCCACAAAGTAAAGTTTTGGTCTAGGAAGTAAACAGTAAGTTCCATTTCTTAATTGTAACCTATTGATGGAGATTCTTGTCAATTGCTAAATTAAGCTCATATTTTATTTTGAAACTTTTTTGTGGTCAAATATGGTATTTCATTAACTTTGGGAAAGATATATTTAGATCCTTCCACTCAAGCTTCCATTTTAACAGAACCTTTTTCCAATGATCTGTTTATAATTTTAAATTATATATACGACTATTTTTATATATATCTTATCTCCCACACTAGATTCTACGCCTCTTGGAAGCTGAGTCCCAAAGAGCTAGAAAAGTGTCCTGCACACAATCTGTGTTCAATAAAAATTGGTAGAAAGAATGAAATGAATGTAATACAATGATTTCAGGTTATTTCATTGATAGCTATTTAAGCTTAGAGTTTCAGTTTAGACCTACATTATGTTTAATGAACCATGCTATTCCTTCTTTAAACTGAGAAAATGCATTAACCTTTCTTCTCATTCCATGAACCTGGAACTCAATAGCACATTTCTGGCTTTGTAAACAGTAGGGTTAGATTGTCATTTGAATGAGCTCCAAGTTTTCTTGTGCTAAATATGACAGCTTTGAATACATTTGTACTTCCTTGATTCACTCACACCATGGCAATATAACTTGGCAAGTAGTAATTTTCAGAGTAATAAACAAAATGAGAATTCAGAAGTCTACAAGGCATACATTGATGAAAATGACACTTTTTTTTTTATTCACACAAGTTAGTTTTCTCTGTAAAAAATACACTTCAAGAATTGGTTTGGTACTTACAGTAAATTTCCTCCTGATATCATTAAAATTGAGAAATATTTCAATTTCAAGTATTGCACAGAAAAATGCACCAATGTTTAGTTGTAACTAGGGATAAATATGCTGTTGGAAACTATCAACATTTTTCCCTTATTCTAATTCGACCTATTTAATTAAGATGTAAATGAAATTTTCTATAAATGTTTCTTTATCTAATAGCTTTTAAATTCTATGTAAAAATGTACTCACATGCAGAAATAAATATACTAGAAATATAGCAGAGTCCAAATGACAAGAATGGCCATGTATGAGCATATAAGCATATAATCTTTTTTTTTTTTTTAATTATTTATTATTTATTTATTATTCATTTTTGGCTGTGTTGGATCTTCGTTTCTGTGCGAGGGCTTTCTCTAGTTGCGGCAAGCGGGGGCCACTCTTTATCGCAGTGCGCGGGCCTCTCACTTTCGCGGCCTCTCTTGCTGCGGAGCACAGGCTCCAGACGCGCAGGCTCAGTAGTTGTGGCTCACAGGCCTAGTTGCTCCGCAGCATGTGGGATCCTCCCAGACCAGGGCTCAAACCCCCGTGTCCCCTGCATTGGCAGGCAGATTCTCAACCACTGCGCCACCAGGGAAGCCCTGAGCATATAATCTTGTGCTTAAATTTAAGCTATATTTAAATCCAGTAACAGAAGAGTTGTAGACGTTTCTAACTGTGAACTTCGGTCAAATTAATTACATCTCTTCTGTCTACTATTTCAAGGATTCTGTGCAGGTATTCACCAAGCTTTTGATGATATTGCATGTTGAAAAACTTTGAAGAAAAATAAAACTTGTCAGAAACATTTTGAGCTGAGTATTTATAAATAAGATTTTAATATCTATAAGTGTAAGTTTTAGAAAGCCAACTTGCCTATTATCTACATGCTGATTCATTAATTAATGCATATTTATTGACCCCCTTATTGAACTCTCGCCATTTGTGAATTGTGTGGCAATGTTATCAACATCTTAAACAGAATAAGACAGAAGAGTAACAGGGCTGGGGAAACAGTGCATAAAGATGGAAATAACACTTTAAGTTGGTTTATATGACACACTGGCAGGTGACATCCAGGAGGCAGCCTCTCATAGTTCTCAGAAGCTTCACTTTTTAAAAAAAATTTTTTTTTTTATTAATTAATTAATTTATTTATTTTTGGCTGTGTTGGGTCTTCGTTTCTGTGCGAGGGCTTTCTCTAGTTGCGGCAAGCGGGGGCCACTCTTCATCGCGGTGCACGGGCCTCTCACTATCGTGACCTCTCTTGTTGTGGAGCATAGGCTCCAGACGCGCAGGCTCAGTAGTTGTGGCTCACGGGCCCAGTTGCTCCGTGGCATGTGGGATCTTCCCAGACCAGGGCTCGAACCCGTGTCCCCTGCATTAGCAGGCAGATTCTCAACCACTGCGCCACCAGGGAAGCCCCAGAAGCTTCACTTTTGCATCAAGCAGACCAGAGTTAAATTTCTGATTTGCTGTCTATTAGCTCTGTTGCCTATGACTATTTACTTCATATCTCTGAGCCCTTTAATGCAAAATAAGAATTGTATCACATTCGATAGTTCTATATTGTAAGCGTCATATATTTGAGGGTTTATTATGCATCAGGGACTACGTTGCATTATTTTATTGATAATGATGAGACTACTCATGGAAATAGAAATGGCTATGATTTTGCTTCTGCTGCTGCTGATTTTTTCATTAGGGTAACCAGAGGTGATATTTTTTGGGGGGGTTGTTCCAGATTCCAAGACAGGATTAAATATACAAGTATTTTAGTAAGGGAAACATGTAAGAGAGTAAATGGTAAGAATATCTAAGATGCTGAAAAAGTTGTTAGCCATCATGCAAATATGATCCCAAGGCAAGGAGGTAGACTATGTTAGTATCTAAGGAATGTTCAGCTAAGTCCTCCCATGGGCTCGGAGTCAAAGTCAGAGGAGTTCTGTTTTCCAGGAACACGTCTGCCACAAGTATCCCTGCCATGTCCAGTCACTGGGAAAGAACTTACATGAAGGCTGGCTATGATGGATTTCAGAGTGCAGAAGTTGGGACTTTGGTTAATTATGCTCCCTGTAGTTGGAAGGCTGCAAGGCTCATTTCCTATGGCAGCCCCACACTTAGAAGGGGTGTGTTGAATGGATTCAACTGGGGATAGATTAACTACTCAGGGGCTATTTAGGAGAAGCAAAAGGTGACTATTCATGGCTTTGCTTTTATAGAAATCCCAACAGAGTAATGTACCCATTCATTTTAGACTCAATATTTAACCCATTTCTGTTTGAGCCAAAGTCAAACCTACGTCCGGTACGTTCACATTCTTTCCAAAGAATCCCTTGGAATTGTATAATATTTTACAGTTTAGAAAAGTGGTTATATTATTTATCTTTGCTATTTGATTGCCATAAAACCTATGAAGTTGATGGTGGATGGGATGTTATTTGAAGAAAACAAGATTCAATGAGCACCTGGATGGGAGTGGGGGAGGGGTTGGTGAGTAGAAGGTCTAGGCTACCAGGGACTTGCCTTAACGCCAAGCCTGGTGGTGTTTCCAGTGACCCAGTCTTGTCTAGTGGCTGCAGTCCTCCAGAAATGCACAACAAGTATGGCGAAGATAAGGTTTTAAAGATATCCTCAATAGGTTATATTGTCATTTGAGCCGGTGATGGCGCAAAGGAGAGGGAAGAGTCAAAGACAGTTTTCACATCTGTGTGGCAGAGAGGGTAAGACCACAAATAAGATAAGAGTAAATAGTTCATATGCTTATGCCCCTCTGGGGTCAATTTGTAGATTCATTACTTAATGAGTTTTTAAAATTTATTTATTTTTGGCTGTATTGGGTCTTCGTTGCTGTGTGCAGGCTTTCTCTAGTTACGGTGAGCGGGGGCTACTCTTCGTTGCGGTGCACGGGCTTCTCACTGTGGTGGCTTCTCTCGTTGAGGAGCATGGGCTCTAGGAGCGCAGGCTTCAGTAGTTGTGGCACATGGGCTCAGTAGTTGTGGCTCGCGGGCTCTAGAGTGCAGGCTCAGTAGTTGTGGTGCACTACCTTAGTTGCTCTGTGGCATGTGGGACCTTCCCGGACCAGAGATCCAACCTGTGTCCCCTGCATTGGCAGGCAGACCCCCAACCACTGCGCCACCAGGGAAATCCTAGATTCATTATTTAGAGGGGGATTTTACTGAAGCCTGCAGGAAGAAGTACATTTGTTATGGGAGCAAAAGTAGAGCAGGTGTGCAGGTGAAGTCTCTAGGATTTCAGAGCTTGTTATTGCATGTTTGAAAATCAGGGTAATCAAGCAAAATATGTTCCTATTGTTATACAAATGTATCATTTCAGCACATCTGATGTCAGCTATGGAAATTGTAAGAACAGTGTAGCTACTCACAATGGTACCAGACTCATGTAGAAAATCAATCCTATAGGATATACGACCTTAGCTACAAGTTGATACATATTTATTTGCACATAATAAAAATAACTGACAGTATAAAGATCATTTAAAGGTCTTTTCAAAAAAAACATTTATTTATTTATTTATGTGGTTGCACTGGGTCTTAGTTGTGGCAGGCGGGCTCCTTAGTTGCAGTACATGGACTCCTTAGCTGCAGCACACGGGCTCAGTTGCTCCGCGGCATGTGGGATACTCCCAGACCAGAGATCAAGCCCATACCCCCTGCATTGGCAGGCAGATTCTTTATCCACTGCGCCACTAGGGAAGTCCTAAAGCTCTTTTTTAATCCACTTCTATTTACTGGGTGGAAACAAATTTATTTAGAATACCAAGAGGACTAGACACTACTTAAATATACCAGAGGTATTCAAATAGGTCATGGTGTGGAGACTGTCTCATGACTGCTGTCAAGCTGGCAAGCAAATACAAGGTTTGCAAATAAATGTTTCCATTATGGAAACAACAGTAGGAAAGCTAATTCAGAAAATTTTAGACTTTCTCTGGAGGTTTCACAAATATGTTGTCCTGCTTTGTTCTGAATTAAGTAAATTAAATAATAAAACACATAAACTCATACATAGCCTGATTCCATGGGTGTTCTTGCCAGCTGTTGTGACTTTATTGAGTAATACATTATCAGTGTGATAGTGTATTTGTGATGATGAATAGCACTGTTACATAATTAGAGCAATCATGTCCTGATGATATATTAACTCAATAACTCAGTAGCAGGCAGAAGAAAATTATTTTAGAAATTCTGATTCTACATGAGTATTTTTAAGTACATTGCATATAACATTTAAGTTGGCCATAATATAATAGCTCAACAAAAAAATGTTTGTATCCAATGCTTCCATTTTACAATTGAGAAGCATTCAGGGATTGGGAAAAAGGATACAATTTAGTCCTGGCTTAACTGTATTTCCAATTTTCTAAACCTGAATAATTATTCTGAAACTCAATTTTCCCATCTGAAAAATGGAGGTAATAATAGTTGTCTCAGGGTTTTATTGTAAGGATAAAGTGAGTTTAGGAGTTTGGGAGGATTTGTAAAGAAAGATGCAAAGGCAAGATAATTTAGTGCTTCTGGGTTATGGCATGGGTTTGATATCTGGCTCTAGAACTTGCCAGCTGTGTTACTTTAGGGAAATTAATTAACTTCACTGTGCTTCAGTTTTTTCATCTTTAAGAGTTACTACTTGGGATGTTTATGCAATTTGAGAAAACATTTATAAATTTCTTAGAATAATGCCTCTTCAATATAAATATCTATTAAATAAAATAAATTATTTTCAGTTTGTGACTCAATGTATCTTGATCACTGTGATGGTTAATTTTATGTGCCAGTTTGACTGGGCCAACGGGTGCCCAGATATTTGTTCAAACATTATGCTGGGTGTTTCTGTGAAGGTGTTTTTGAATGAGTTTAACATTTAAATCAAAAGACTGACTAAAGCCAATGACTCTCCCTAATGTAGGTGGGCCTAATCCAATCAGTTGAAAGCCTGAATAGAACAAAAGGCTGACCCTCATCTGAATAAGAGGGAACTCCTTCTGCCTGATTATTTTAGTGCTGGAATATGTTTTTCTCCTGTCTTTGAACTTGAAACAGTGGCTCTTCCTGGGTTTTGAGCCTGCCAGCCTTCAGACTAGATCTAAACCATCAGCTTTCCTGGGTCTTCATCTTGCCAACTGAAGATCTTGGGACTTGTCAGCCTCCATAACTGCATAAGCAAATTCTTTATATTATCTTTATCTATTTATCTATCTATCTATCTATCTATCAACGCATAACCTTGTTTTATGTTTGTTTCTTTTTAAAGTCACCCACCTTATTATATACATATTGTTGATTCATTAACATTGAACTCACTACCAACCCCACTATAACTTCTGCCTGAACTAAGCTTCTCTGTAAAGACATGTCACTGCCTTCTTGTTCTTAGGAACACTAGATAGCACTTCAGCACTACACTTGGGGGCTGTTTTAAATAGCAAAATCACTAACAGAAAGCACAACAAGGTGAAACCATGGCATTAAGCAGACCACAAAGAGGACATTTGTTTATAGTGTGAGAGCTGAAACAAGAAGGCATAGCATTGCCTTGTTTGGCCTCAGCTAGATATATGTGTATAGGGGACTCAAATTTTTCACCACTCTGTGCGTGTCTGTGAAAATGATGCAAGTATTGACTTTGGGGTTAAAGATAAATTTTAACAAATAAGCAAATTCACAAATGCAGAATCCATGAATAAAGAGGATCAATTCAACATTTGAGGTATATCTAATACTTCAATATTTCTATTAGTAATTTATATATTTAACTAGAGAATTCTTAATTTCATTGAACATGAAATTTAGAGAAAATTATTAGAGTTACAACTTCAGCCTTTAACATAAATGCCTTGAGCCTTTTACACTTGCTGTTTCCTCTGTCTGGAATTATCTGCTAGCTTCTTTTCACAGCCAGTGTCCTTCTTGTTATTCAGGTATCACTCAAAAATACCTTCTCAGCTAGGCCTTCTCTGAACATCTAATTTATATTATAATGTCTTTGGTATTTTCTGCAAACCACTGAAATCATCTAATTCTTGCATTTATTTGTTCATATTTGATTTTCTATCTCTACAACTCTGTTCTATCATAGGAACAAGGATTTGATTTGTTTTGTTCACCACAGTTTGCTAACCATTAAGAAAAATGCCTGGCACATAATAGGCACTTTATTATTATTTATTGAACAGATATGAATAAGAATGTATTACTTAAACTGTCCATGTTTCAATTCTCTCAACTTGAAAACGGTGATAAAGATAATGTCTCTATCACATGTTTGTTGTGAGGCTTCAATGAGATATTATTTACATCTAGGAAATATTACTATTAACAAGGCTTGTGGCAGAGAAAATTGTCAAGTGAATGTTCTCAGTGCCCATCCCAGAGGAGTGGCTTTCCCATATGGTCATTGTTAAACAATGCTAACTATTAGTGTTTTTCAACATTTAGGTGTCTATGGACTACCTGTATCGGAGTCACCTGGGCTACTTTTCTCCATATCTAATTTACTTAATCTCTGAGAATAGAATAAGAAACTCATTTTTTAAAAATGAGACTTCTGGGCTATTTTTATGTATGTTAGAGTTTGAATACTGTTTCATATACCTTGATACCTAGACTAATGACTCTTCTAGGAATGAAATTCTTTTATAAAGAATTCAACTCTATTAAATGGAAAAAAAATAACCTCATAAATCATGAGCTTTCAGATTTGTACCTATCCATGTAACTTGTATTTGCTCCTTCTCAGGTGAATGTAAAACCAACTCTTAAAAACTGTTGAAATCTGTGAACATCACTTACTTTGAAACTACTTTTTCTGAAACCTTTTCATTGCATGTTCTTGCCTCAGGCAGCAAGCTCTTTCTCTCTCTAGACCCAGAATGATGTTTACCTTCTTTAAGGATTTCCCTATTAAAATAGAAACAAAACAAAATAAAAATCCTCTTGTCAGTCTTTTACACTTGACATTTTAAAAATTATTCTTTAAGAGAAATGAGCATTGGTGAGTTAACATATACATTTATGCCTTTTAACTCTAAGAATAAAATAAATAAATAGCTTTGTCTCAAAAGGAACTGCAGTCCCCAACACATTGATAGACAAATAATTCATTTTGCGTGGGGGGCAGAAGTGCAGGAGTTCTTATGAAATCAAATCAATACTAATCCTCAGGCAAATGAAATCTACCTGTTTTTGAGAGAATCTGTAGGGGATTTGATTTTGCAAGGGAAGGGAAGTGTAGGTAAGGATTAGAGAGCATGTGATATAAATGGTGATGTGCTAAAAAGGAATAACTACTGGTGTTGAAGTCATCTGCTTCTTTTTCATATAAATATTATCCCACAGGTAAAGTTTGTGCCACCTTCCCCTCCCCAAAGCAATAAATTTGGGCAGAGTTTTTGGAGTACATTTGCCCTTTTTCCCCAATTTAACAATATTGCAGTACTATAATTCACAACCTACCTAAATTTCACCTTTAGAACACATCTCTAAGCCTCTTCTATTATCATACCTATTTTTGGGGTGGGAATATCACTGGAATACTGAAATAGCATAAACTTTATTAATAAAACTAATTGGAGATGGAGTCCCCACAATGCATTATTTCTTTGGGGGGAGCCAACCCTCTCTGGCTGAGGTCTATTTGTGTTTTACATGATCTCAGTGCTAATTCTATTTGTGAGAAAAAAAAAATCAAGCAATAAGATTGTTAGTTGCATTAATATCTGTACAAATATTATAGCAATATATAATACAATATAAAATATAAAGAAATATAGTTATATTCAAAATATTTATTTAATAAGACCTGGACGTGCAAATGTTACACTCTGCAGCTTTGTGTCATGTGCATCTTCTTGTATATCTGACCTGTGATGTATTTGATGCATAAAAATCATGTATATTATTTATTATGCAAAAATTAGTAGTATCTGATATATATAATTAGGACTTTATACTTTTTAAAGCACTCTAGCACACGTTCTTTAACCTAACTATTACAGCACCTATGCAAGTTTACTAAGGAAATGAATGATTTGCTATCAAGGCAGTAGAGCCTTATAATTCCAAATTCAGGTGTCCCCCCCCCCCCATCCCAAATCACATGGTTTCTAATTGCTGGTTTGAAATTTCATTTCTTTGGCAATGTGTGGATTGTTTTTGCCAAAGTTTTATATTCATGAAGAATATTTTTAGTGTATGATTTTGACTAGGTAAGTTAAAGAGCTATAAAGCTCTGGTTTCCTTTTCTATATGATGAAGTAGTTATTTTAATTTTTTGCCTATAGCGTGTATATATATAGTTTTAGTTTTTACAATATTATTAATCTTCCTTATTTCTTAAATTGAATATCATCATGGAAGTTTGACTATAAGCTATGCGTTAATAAAATCTCAGTATCTAAGCAAGTTAATGAAACAACAAGCTAATCTCCTCTGGAATAATTGCCACATTATATACATTTTATTTAGAAACAAATTCTCAAATTACATATATACTTATGAAATGTTCTTCAAAGGATTTCAAACTGTGTAACATAATTGTCAAACTATGTTAAATTTTCATTATGAATTATATAATTGGAAATTATAATTTTTACATAGAAATGTGAGACTAACATAAATGAAGTTTTATGTAGGCTAAATCATCCATTTGGTTTCCCAGAAGATAGACTCAATAAATGCATTTTTTAAAAATTTATTTGCAGAAATAAACCATTAATTTGGGGCAATGTGAAAAGAAATCAGTTTTCAATGGCTAATATTCAATATCATCCATATGAAATGACTAATATTTCATCAGCAGGTCTCAGCAAGAGCATACATACATATACAAAGGTCATTTATGTAACAACCTTGACTAGGTAGTACACATCCAGCCATTATGTACTGAAAAGGATCTCCAAGGAGCCACAGGAAAAAACAACACATATTCACATGTTTTCTACTTAGAAAAGGAGTCTTCTCTTTCCTGCCTGGTTTTCTCCCAATTCTATGCTCTGTATGGCAGCTGGTTCTCCTGGTTTTGAAACCAAAAAGGACCCTGTGGATTTCCTGGGCACAGAAGCCTTCAAGACTCCAGCCTCCATTACCTTCCCTGAGTTCCAAAGGGCAGATTCAAACAGTTGCTAATCAAGGGAGGACCAGCCAAGGAGATTAAAGAGACCAGAGAAGCTCATCAAGATTAAGAGACCGGACCACCTGAGACCCTGCACACACCCTAATCTTGTCAGCAACCCCACCCTTTAACTATTGCCATAAAACTCCTCATCAAATCCTCCCGGGTTGGGACACATAGTTTTCCAGGGTAGGAGTTCGCTGTGTCCCCCTTTGCCTGGCAAAGCAATAAAGCTATTCTTTTCTACTTCACCCAAAACTCTGTCTCTGTGACTTGATTTGGCACCAGTGCAGAGAGGCCGAGCTTTCAGCATCAGTTTCAGTAGTTTATTTCTCCATTTTTCACATTAAGTTAAAGTTTGTTGCAGTCTATGTCTTTAATTTATGCTGAATGATACTATTGATTGTAGATTATATTAGTTTTCCTTGTTGACATACATGCATTTGGAGGATATGCTAAAATAAACTGATTTAGCCAGTTTGTCCTGTAGAAACCCAGAGAGCCTTTCTCTTATTCTTCCTTGAATCCAAACCATTAGACTTTCATTCCCACTACTTAAAAAAAAAAAAAAAAAAAAATCTCCTGTCTATGATATCAGTGACTTTCTAGTGGCCAAGTCCAAAGATCAGTTGTTGTATCTTACCATTTTTGGTTCTCCTCCTTCCTCACTGGAATCTCCTTTTCCATCTCCTTTCAGTGGTTTCTCCTTACCTTCCTGAACTGGAAATATTGCAGTTTCTATTTCCACTCACTCCTTAAGTGATCACATCCCTATAAATTTAAAAACAATCAATACACTTACATTTTCTAAATTTTTATTTCCAGCCTAGATCTCCCTCCTGAACTTTTGAATCATACTTCTAAGTACCAATTTCATACTTTCACTTGTAAATCTAACAGGCATATCACATGTAGTTTGTCCAGGATTAAACTCATGATTCTCAACATAGTAGCAAATTTTCCTCCCAGTTTCTCCATCGTCATAAATGACAACTCCATTCTCCTTTGCTTTAGAAAAATGTTAACCTATTATTTACTTTTTAATTAATAGACTTTATTGTTTAGAGCAGTTTTAGGTTCATAGCAAAATTGAGTAGAAAGAACAGAGTTTTCCATATATACCCTGTCCCCCCCACACATGCACAACCTCCTCCACTATCAACAACCTGCACCAGAGTGGCACATTTGTTATAACTGATGAACCTACATTGACATGTCATTATCACTCAAATTCCATAGTTTACATTAGGGTTCACTCTTGGTGTTGCATATTCTATAGGTCATGACAAATACTTCTTTTTCTTGTTATCTTACATCAGGCCATCAGAAATCTCTCTTGCTTCTATATTTCAAAATAATCAGAGCCTGAATATTCTTACCACCTTCATCATGGATCTGTGGATCATTGAAATAGCTTCTTATCTAGTCTGCCTTGACCTCATCAACCTGTGCTCCACAGAGATCCAGTGTGGTTCTTTAAAAATCTTTTAACCCATCCATATTGGTTTCTCCGTGATTCCTTACCCTCTTCCACTTGCTTATTTCTATTCATCTACATTTGTCTTCTTAGTATTTCTTGGACACATCAAGAATGCACCCATCTCAGAGTCTTTGTCACTTGCTGTCTCCTTTGCCTGTACTTTTTTTCCCCCAGTTATCAACAGATCTTAACCCCCAACTTCATTCTGGTATATGTTTAAATTTCACCTTCTAAAAGATGAAATCCATATGACACTATCTAAATAAAATCCACGACAACACTACTTGCCCTGAATTATTATCACTATTGGTATACATATGTATTTATATACGTATGTATGTATGTATGTATCTATCTATCTTTACTTAATGTATTTCTTCCCTTACTAGAATATAACATCCAAGAAATAAAGGAGTGCATCAGTTTTATTCAGTGGAATATCCACAGTCCTTGAACAGTGCCTGGATTATAGAAAGCATATAAATAGTTTCAAATAACTTTTCCATGAATGACATGCAAATCAGGATCTCAAGTTGTTTTATGGAACTTGAGATATTGTAAACATTTTTTTGGAAAGGTAAAAGAGTAAAATATTAAAACAATTTCAGAAAAAAATGGGCAAGTTTTGAACAGATAATTCACAAAGCAAGACATGGAATAACCAATAAGCCAATGAAAAGATGGTCAACATCCTTAGCCATCAAGAAATATAAGTTAAAAGCACAATGAGATGCCACTAAACATACACTGGAATGGCTAAACTTAAAATACCAATAATATAAAATATTGGCAAGAATTTTAAGCAAGTAAAACTCTCATACATGGCTGGTGTACAGATCAATTTGTAAAATCACTTTGGAAAACGGTTTGATGGTTTCTTATAAAGTTAAACATACACTCAGATTTTCAACCCCTAAGCACTTACCTAAAAGAAGTAATAACACGTCTACAACTCTACAGAAAAATTTGTAAACAAATATCCATAACATTTGTATTCATAATGGCCTGAAACTAGAAACAACCCAAATGCCTATCAATAGGTGAACGGATAAACATACTGTGCTATATTCATAAAATGTAAACCTTCTAGGCAAGAAAAATAAAAGAGGCTATGATGCATGCAAAAATACAGGTGGATCTCAAAAGCTTTACGATGAGCAAAAGAAGCCAGATGCAAAAGAGAGCATGACTCCACCTAGAGGAAAGTCTAGAACAGGCAAAACTAATCTACAGTGAAACACATTTGGGTTGTGTTGGACTAGAAATAGGTGAGTTTGACTGCAAAGGAACACACCAGAACATTTAAGGATGATGAAAATGTGCTGATCTTGATTGTAGCTGTGGTTATACAGACATTTGTACTGGTCAAAGCACCTCAATCTATACACAAAAATCATCATTTTATTGCATGAAGATCACATCTGAGCAAAGTAATTTAAAAAGTAAAAATTTCTATTTAAGTACATGAAACACATAAAAGATAAAATTTTGATAAAATATAACGGACACTTTATTTTAGAGATGCATTCAATTATATTTTTGATTTAAAGTTTCTCTTTATTTTTAAGCAAATTCTTCACTATGAAATTTATGGCAGATAACCGTCACCAGATTATAGAAATATAACTGAAGCTTAACAATGACTCTTACAAAAGGCATTGAAAAATCTAAGAAAGAATCAATCTTGTATTTGGTGGTATATTTTGTAAACATCACATGTGTTAGAGAATGTGAACTTTAAGGCTGTCCCTTGTGGACACATCATTCAAAAGATCCATTTGTGTTTATATATAAACACAATTATATTCACTGTTAATTTAAATACACTTACAAATATTCTTTATGCAGTTATATTCATGACCAGGGAGAGCTGGATTCAAAGACACAAACACCATCAACTGAATCACTTGGGATATTTTTCTTAATGTTAATCTTACAGAGAGTATCCTAGAAAAGAATTAATCTAATATATTTCTGTATTTCAACTGTCAGAAATTCCCCTTTCATTTTAAGAAAAAAACATATATTCTATGATCAACTGTTTGTTGGTAGCTTTGTTTCTCTGTTTCTAAGAAAATATCTTTGCTCAGATTTTCATTTAATAAATTTTATTGAGCAACTTCATGAGTAATGGACAGATTTAAACTAAACTACAAAATGTGAAATGGCCATAAGGCATTTAGAGGTGTCAATAACTATTTTTCAGTATTTTACTTGGTGTTATTTGAACTTTTCCTAATTACGATTAAAAAATAGTGTTTTCTTAAACCTGTCTGGTGTGAATTAGCCACATTTAATTCCACAAATATTTACTGCACATCTCTGATGTGTCACTTAGTGTTCTAAATACTAAGGACAAAGAAATCAATGAACAAAATAGGCAAGAGTCCTTAAATTTGTGTAACATATATTCCGATAGAATTAGATAAATAATAAGCAAAATAAATAAGGTATACAAAAATTTCAAAGGTGAAAACCTGTCCCTTCTTTACCTTAAATTCATCCTATTTCTATCAGTGTCTGATCTAAAATAGCAACCTGACTAAATCACACATGTCCTTAAAATCCCTCAAACAAGTCTGCTTCACATGGAGATGGTTTTCAAACCTAGTTACACAAAAAGTCATCTTAGGAGTTTCTGCTTTAATTTTTTGTTTGTTAGTTTGTTTTGTCTTGTTTCCAGGTTCCAAAGTTGGAGCCACTGAATGAGATGCTTTAAAGATGTGCCTCAGTACCCTCTAGTACAGTAAAACTCCCCCAGGGAATTCTCCTGTAACTTGCCTATAGGCCACAACTGAAGAGAACAAACATTAAACTCACATACAGGGTATGCAAAATATTCCATCTTCAGGCCACACTTTCTCCACATTTCACTTAATGTGCAGTGAAAACTATACTAACTGCACTTCTTTCAAACTCAGTGATGATTGTTTATGCATTAGTACTTTTCCTGGTGATAATTTCCTCACTGCCTTCTTACTACCTCTTTTTTCCTTCCAGAGAAACTTATCACACTTCAAGACCCACCTCAGAAATCATCTCCTTAAGAAAAACTTCTCTGAGTCTTCAGATAGCGCTGTCTCCTCTGCTATGTTTACGCGTGAGGCAAAAACTCCATGCCATGCACCTAAGCCTTGTACCCTTGCTACCAGAAAAATATTCTCCTAAGATAATTATAAGAAAGCCCTAGGCCACTAGTCAAAGTTTCAAGGAAAATGGCCTACAGCATCAACCCTATACATTGGATTCATTTGTTAACTAAAATTTCAGAAATGGAGACCTGATTAAAATTAAAAGGTGCTTATTTGGGGTTTGTTAGGGCTGCAGCTCAGGAGACAAGAAGCACTTGTATTGTGTTCCCCCTGACTACACAATGGGCAGATCACATCTCAATCAAGATCCCAAAGCTGGCTGACCTCTCTGGGGATGCATGGGTAGGTGGTGAGGTAAAGGCTTAACCTCTCATTCACCATTACCCTAATAGATCCTGCATTAAACATTTTTGAAATAACACAATTGATTAGTTTGAATAACAAACAAATAGATAGGGCTAAAATGACAATTACCGATATGAACTGTAGTCCTAATCCTAAAAGGGAGATTACTCCAGAAGGCAACCAACTAAATAGGTCAGTTTGGTCCCAAGAGAGTGCTCAGCCAGTTTTTTAAAGATAGCAATATTAGCTTTTAATATTTCTGATTGTTGGACCACTTTTCCTGATTTTCTTATGTAAAAACAACATTCTTTTCCAAGGAGAGGGCAAGTTCCCCTTTGTTGGGCAGTTATAGACAAAGAAACAATACATTTGTGAGGAATTGGCAGGACAAAGAAACAAGTTTTGGCTGCTCAATCAGTGAAGAACCTAAACAGAATTTGGACTTGGGGTACTAAATTAAAGAAATAATAAGGTTTGTTTATATAGGTTTCTGGCCAGGATTTCCTGTGTCTGGTGATAAGGGTGACATTTCAGATGCAGGGAGTATAACTTTTATATGGGAGATTTATTTCCTGCTTTTAGGGAGACAGAAAGGAGGGTCAGTGTCCCTCCTGCATCAGCTGTTTCTTAAGTAACTTAAATTTAAATAATCAATATACCACTGAGGCACATTTTTGGGGCACCCAACCTTGACCCCAACAGTTCTCTCCTCTGATATGTTTCTGGAAGTTTTTATATATTAAAAGCTGAGCTGGTAGCTGTGGGGATAGAGAATGGGTTATTAGAGTCTTCCATTTCTTTGAATCAGTTTTCAGTTCTGAGAACAGGTCAGTTCAGTTAAACCATTGTATCTCATTTTAGGAGGTGGTGATATAGGTGGGCTCCCAAAGGTGCAAGCAATCAGGTATCTAGTAAGAGTCTTTTATATGCAAGCAAAATAATCCCCAAAGGTTAATGATTGGTGCAAATTGTAAATGAGTTTCTGAGTCCAGGGGCCATCAATTAAAAAGATTTTTAGATGTCAGAGTTGAAGGATCTTTTATAGTTTGAAGTGGCTCCGATGATGTCATCGGGTGTTCAGGTAAATTTTCTGAATGGCTCATACTGCAACAGACACCAGCATTGCTATGGCAATTTCTCAGAAGTTTATATCATGTTGTCTAGTTTAAGTCTGAAGGGCTTCAGGAAGAGGACAGTTTTAGTTTAAGAGTTTCTGAAATTTGGAGTTATCAGGTTGGGAGAAAATGATAAAAGTTTCAATTCTGTTTACAAAGGTATAATTTACCAAATTGATGTAAGTCTTAAAAAAATTTCCTTGTAACTGGAAAACAAAAGATTAAAAAGTAGTAATATTTTGGGCAAAGTCATAAGAATTATAATCTTATTTATCACTTCATTTACTCTAATGTAATTAATTCTCGTTCTGCTTGAGTCTAGTTTTTCCATTATTTCTGTCAACTTTGTCTAATGATTGAGGGTAATAGAGACAGTGATAAATCCAAGAAGTTCGGGAGGTTTTTGCTAAGGCTTGTATGGTTTGCCCAATGAAGTGGGTGCCTTGATCACTGGAGACTGCAGAAGGTATACTCCAAGTGGGAAACACATTTTCTAACAGTTTGCCATCATGAGAGCATAAGCCTTTCAGCAAGAGAAAGTATTAACCCATCAGATGAAAACTGGGGCTTGCCAGAGACCAAGGAAAAACGAAGCAGCCATGTTGGGTTTCCCATAGCCCTTTTTGTTTAATTTACAGTTATTTCTTACCCATTATAATTTTTTTTTTACATCTTTATTGGAGTATAATTGCTTTACAATGTTGTGTTAGTTTCTGCTGTATAACAAAGTGAATCAGCTATATGTTTACATATATCCCCATATCCCCTCCCTGTTGCATCTCCCTCCCACCCTCCCTATCCCACCCCTCTAGGTGGTCACAAAGCAAGAGTTGATCTCCCTGTGCTATGCAGCTGCTTCCCACTAGCTATCTATTTTACATTTGGTAGTGTGTATATGTCAATGCTACTCTCTCACTTCGTCCCAACTTCCCCTCTGCCCCCTCCCGTGTTCTCAAACCCATTCTCTACGTCTGTGTCTTTATTCCTGTCCTGCCCCTATGTTCATCAGAACCATAATTTTTTACATTCTGTATACATGTGTTAGCACACGGTATTTGTTTTTCTCTTTCTAACTTACTTCATTCTGTGTGACAAACTCTAGGTCAATCCACCTCACTACAAAAACTCAATTTCATTTCTTTTTATGGCTGAGTAATATTCCATTGTATATATGTGCCACATCTTCTTTATCCATTCATCTGTCAATGGACACTTAGGTTGCTTCCATGTCCTGGCTATTGTAAATAGTGCTGCAATGAACATTGGGGTGCATGTATCTTTTTGAATTATGGTTTTCTCTGGTATATGCCCAGTAGTGGAATTGCTGGGTCATATGGTAATTCTATTTTTAGTTTTTTTAAGGAACCTCCATACTGTTCTCCATAGTGGCTGTGTCAATTTACATTCCCACTAACAGTGCAAGAGGGTTCCCTTTTCTCCACACCCTCTCCAGCATTTGTTGTTTGTAGATTTTCTGATGATGCCCATTCTAACTGGTGTGAGGTGATACCTCACTGTAGTTTTGATTTGCATTTCTCTAATAATTAGTGATGTTGAGCAGCTTTTCATGTGCTTCTTGGCCATCTGTATGTCTTCTTTGAAGAAAGAACCTCTTTTCAAACTTAAAGACATAGGTAAATTGAAAGTAAAAGGATGGGAAAAGATACACTGTACAAACAATCAATGAAATGCAGGGGAGGCTATATTAATATATGATAAGGTAAGCCATTTTATAATATTACCAAAAGGAAAGGAAAAACAATCGGAAATGAGGAAATATTTGAAAATATAATAACTAAGAATTTACTAAAATAAAGATGAAAAACATCTGTTGGAAGTGTATCATGAAATACCAAATAGGATGGAAAAAGAAAAAGTCACACCTTGACATCTTGTGGTGAAATTTAACAAAATTATGAGTGAAAAGAATATTTTAAATATCTCTATGTTGTCAAGAAATTTTAGAAAAACAAAATAAAGAGAATATTATAAAAAAAGAGAGAAAAAGCTGGTCATCTAAAAAAGTACAAGAATCAGATTATAATCATATTATCTCCAAGGACACTAATTTTCAAGCAGGCAATGGAGTAATATTTTGTATGTTCTGGCCTGAGGGTAAACACCAGATGCATTTTTTTGGTGCTTGCTAAATCTCAGATGCATAAGGGTAGCAGGTAAATATTTCTCTGACTTCCTGATAACTTGTAGATAACTTGGTCTAAAACTGATCAGAATGGACTGGATATCATCTCCTATTGTTACCTCTTTTTATGGGATCACAGCTTGACATTAGGTGACAGCAATTTAAACCAATCACTGGGAAAATAGCTGCTCAACCTCTGGAGATCACAAGGGCCTAGGGAAAGTGGCAGATTGTCTTGCTGTGGAGAGGGAGCTATGAGTCCCTAGAGGAATTGTGATTAGGTACATCCTCTGCCCCTGGGGTGAAGGCAGAACCTAGACACAAGCCAGTTTCTGGCCAGGCAACATTTTACACTGTGATTTTCTTATGAATTAAATGATCACTAAAGAAATCTTTATTTTTTTGTAAAAAGATATCCACATTCAAATTAAGAGTAATCATGCTTCATTTGATCAAATGTAGAAAATTATCTGAAGGGTTATTTTGAAATTAGACTACTGATCTTGCTAATTTTGTTTTCTCTAAGTTTACTAGTTTTATAAGCATTACCTAAACAATGTTAATTTTATACCTGTTAAATTATGTGTCTAATATTATTCAAATTAACCTAACTCCCCTTTAATTTCTCACCTATTTATTAAGAAAATATAAGTGTATGCAGAAAGGAGATGGATTTAGTAATGATGGGTTTCAAATACAAGTTCACCTCTTCCTGAATGTATAATTTTGAATGTGTCTTATCAGTTTCTTTTTTGGGTGGGGGACCGCACCTCACAACCTGTGGGATCTTAGTTCCCCGACGAGGGACTGAACCCACGCCTTTGGCAGTGAAAGCGCAGAGTCCTAGCCACTGACCGCCAGGGAAGTCCCATCAGTTTCTTCTTATGTGAAATGGAAGTCATATGTAGCTGAGAGAAGGATTACAAGTGTTAAGTGAGATAATACACTAAACACCTGAGTGTTTTGCTAGAGAATGAGTCCCCTACTCTCCTCACAAATCACGTCGTGATGCCAAAACAGTGACAGATTCAGATTCCATTTTGATATAACATGAATGCTAAAATGTGAAACTTTTAAAACAATTTATATTTGTGCTAAAAACCGTTAAACTAAAAATACTTTGTTTGAATTTTGTCATCACTGTGATGATTTAGCATTTTCTTATTATTTATTTTTCATGTAACAGTGTATGAATCTGTTCTGTAAAGTACCAGTCTGATAGGTTTTTTGGTTTTGTAATTTTGATTTGTTTTATTTGTCAAGTCTTCCTTCTCTCCTTCCTTCTTCTTCCTTCTCCTCTTCTTCTGCTTTTTCTTCCTCTTCTTCCATCTCATCTTCCTCTCCTTTTTTTCTTCTTCTTTTTCTCATTTTTAAAAGAAATATAGGCCCAGTCTTACAATCTGCTTAAAAACTGTCTCTAAAATGTGGAACTTATGAGAAATACAGACTTTACACTTACAATGTGTTTTGTTGTTTATGTGCTAAAATGCATAAAACTTGGTTATAGCAGTACCTTACATTTGTAAAGTACATCTGCACTACACTTCTTACAATTTTAAAATCCCTTTCATATATATCATTTATTTTATGATAATCCTATTTTCCTATGTAACACACGAGAAGAATGAGATTCCAAGATCTGTAAAATAATTTTATAAAGGTTTTTAAATCAATTTTTCATAGACTAGTGGCAAAGCTAAACTCAAGTCTTTGGATTACAAATACACTACTTGTCAGGAATATTGCATAGATGAAATATTAGTTGCTATTATTGCATTATTGAATTATTGAATGTTGGTATCATTTAATTTTCCTACTTGCATATCTTTATGAATTCTTTAACTGGCTTTTTCACAGTCACCTCATTTATTTATTTTAGGCAGAAAGAACGATGTATCAAGTTTTATGTCCTGCTATAATGTGCAATATCATAATTCATTATAGTTTTTAATATGGCATCCAATTTTCTAAAGTGGCCACTACATTTTTCTTATGGTGTTATTAATAGTAGAAATTATCCTGAAACTAATGTAGTTACATTAAAGTTTTAGATAAGTAGCCTTTGGTGTTTGGAAAAAATGAACCCATAATATGTGATTTAGACAAAGCATAAGACAACCAATCCATAGGCATAAAAAGAAACTATTATATAGTGCATTATTTGTAATAAGAAAACTGCCCATTAATCTACTAGTATACCATTAATATGCAATATTAAAACATAGATTAATACTTTGAAAACTGCTAGTCTAAAAGTAGGTATAGATGAAAGGTGAATTATAATTATGCATTTATCAGTTCTACCCCAAAGCTTTTAAAGGGGAAAGTAAACATTTCATCATTCTTTTTGAAAAGAGTTCTGGAAGAGTAAAATTAGATGATGTTTAGATTTGCTTATAAGACGTTAGACAGCTCTGAATTTTGAGAAACTTGTAGAATACCAACTTGAAAAAAGAAAAATATGTATTATAAAGATAAGTATTTGTTGAGATTTGGAGAGAATGGATCACTTATACCATTCATCAATCTATTGTCAGAATAAAACTCCATAATACATCACTCACATAATTTTCTCTACTGTGTGAATTCCCAAGACAAGTTATACTTTAAGGAGAACTTCAATGCTGTTGGGTTTCACTTGCTAAAAGTTATACAAAAAGATGAATATCAAGGTTTATTTTCATCTCACTTCTTTATTTCTTCTTTTTAATTTTGCCTTTATGATTGAAAAGTTAGAATATAATAGCAGGGATACACAGAGAGGAAGAGGATTAAAAATTCATTTGCATTTCATTGAGACAAAATAGCACTTACCAATTTTTGACTACACTAGTTATCTATTTTAAAGTTGATTATTCTCACTTTGCATTTCTATGCTGAAAGCAATTTTGAATGAAATATTTTAAAAGTGTCAATATATTAAAGTAACTATGAGCTAATCTAAGTAATTCAATATTTAATCATGGAAAGAAAATACAGGCATGAAAAATTCTAGAAAGATTGAGAGCTGAATTTGACTTCCTCCCTTTCACTCTGAACTTCACAATTTCTTTATTCATCCAGTGCTCTGTGGCTGTCCCATGACATTATGGGATAAGTTAAAGCTCTGGTGAATATTAGGATCTAGAAAAATCTTGGGCCTCTGGGATCCTTTGACATTTCATATATGAAATGTCAACACAATGAGGACAGTGGAAACATGAATAAGTATGCTGGACCCTCCCCAGCCAGATGCACACTTCTCCTAGTGCCTTAGTAGGTGAGAGGCAGCTTACCTAATTCTGCACCCTTGCCCCTACATGGGTGGACAATACTTTTCATGCCATTTGTCCACAGTTAGGTGGTGTTGCATCAACCAGACCTGAAACCCCCCAAAAACCAATTAAAAAGTATAATAATAACAACAAAGTTAAGGATTCTTGATAACAAGATAGGAGTAGCAGTTAAAGCCAAATTAGTACAAGGCAAGAAAAACAGAGCTCTTGGTGTCAACAGGCAGCAACTTGAATAATGACAAAAAGGAGATTACTAGATTCGAATGCAACATATGCACATGGAAAACACTTATTTAAAACTAGAAAATATAAAAAATACTATTTCCCAAATAAACAATTTACTGGATGAATTGAAGAAGATGTCATCACTGTTGAGACCAGAATTTTTGGCTTAAAATATCAAATGGAAAGAAACATCTCAAAGCAGAGGAGAAAAATAATTTGGTAAGTTAGGGACAAAGAGCTCAATATGAAAACCTGGAAATAATATGAAGAGGCAATTCACAGAGGAACAAACCCAAATGGTGAATAAGCATATGAAAAGACACTCAACCTAATTAGTAGACAAAAATGCAAATTGAAGTAACATTGAACAAACCTTTTATACCCATAAGACAGGCTATTTTAAAAATTGAGATGATACCTATTATAGATGAAGAATCAGATATAATTTATCTCATATATAGCTTATGGTAATGTAAATAGTTATAGCAATTTTAAGAGCAAAGTGGTGACTTCTACTAAAAAATAAAAATATATATAGACTCTGAGCCATCATTCCCATTTCTGAAAATCAGTCTCATAGGGCAAATTCTATAAAGATAATATATGTGTAAAATTATACATAGCATCAGTGCTCAGAGAAGAAGTAAATAGGAAACAACATGAATACCCTTAAATCCATCAATATTCCAGTGAGTTATGATACACTTATAAAATGAAATAATGTACAGCCAAGAAGAAAAAATAATTTTGAATTATATAAATGGAGGAAATATTTTCATAAAGAATAAAATCTATATAACTTGACTTCATGGCTAAAAAAATGAATAAATAGCCACATACAACAGTGATGTTTTAGACAATTATAAATATTTAATGAGCATTTATTATTATGAGTGAAGGATTTTTTTAATATTAATTCATTTATCCTCTAAAAATTCCTATAGTATTTTTGGGCATATTGAGGTACATTAGGGTTTAGTAACTTACTCAATATTATACAGGGAACAATGTTTCCGTGCAAAAAGACATAGTTCATTTTCCTAATCTAAATGTAAGTTTTAAAAAGTTTTCTTTTTAATTCACTTTTTGTTATTAACCTAGTTAGACATTTGAAATGTGAAAGTATTCTAATCAGCGAGTATAGATGGGATCAGCATCTTTAAGGACTGGGCAGTGGTCAGGAAGTCATTGTAAACTAAAAGGTGATCCAAAGACCATGTGACAGTCATTCCTGTTAATTTATCAGTATTAACAGAGAAAAGTAAGAGGTACGTACTGACTATTTATTTGAGTTTTCATACATCTGGTAATTAACCTCACATAGCCTAATATGAAATTATTAGCATCCAAACTAATATATTTTTTTTAAATTGAGGCATTTTTGCCTCTGTTATTTCTGTCACAGACATTTGGCCAATCTTTACATCTCTTGGGATCCATGTTATTCTTAAACAAAAGAGTTCAGTCACGGTGCTTAGTACATATTGCACTAAAAGCATAATTGCTAATTGTTTTCTATAATGTGAATTAAATAAATAAAATTTGTTAATATTTTAAGCATAACTATGAGAAGCTTTACCTTTTACAGAGTAAAACTGGTTTAAAAATACGATTGTGACAACATTGTAAATGATGCACAACATTGTATATTCTTGCCTCTTTTGTCATAGTTTAATTGACCATAAGTGCATGGGTTTTTTTCTGGGCTCTCTTTTTTGTTCCATTAATCTATGTGTCTGTTTTTGTGCCAGTATCATATTATTTTGATTACTGTAGCTTTGCAGTATAGTCTGAAGTCAAGGAGTATGATATTTCCAGCTTTATTCTTTTTTCTCAGGATTGCTTTGTCTATTTGGGATCTTTTGTGATTCCATATAAACTTTGGGATTATTTGTTCTAGTTCTGTGAAAGATGTCATAGGTATTTTGAAATGGATTGCATTAAATCTGTAGATTTCTTTGAGTAGTATGGATATTTTAACAATATTAATTCTTCCAATCCATAAACGTGGAATATCTTTCTTTTTCCTTGTATCATCTTCAGTTTCCTTCATCAGTGTTTTTATAGCTTTGTTTCATTTTTAATATATATATTAGTGCATTGTTTTATTTTTTCAGAATGAGATATAATTGACATATAACCTCATGTAAATTTAAGATGTGCAATGTGTTGATTAAATACTCCTCTATATTGCAAAATAATTACCAATATAAAGTTAACTAAAACCTCTGTCATATCACATAATTATCATTTCTTTTTTGCGGTGAGAGCACTTAAGATTTTCTCTTTTAGCAACATTCAAGTACATAAAACTATATTATTATTAGCTATAATTACCATGTTGTACATTAGATCCCCAGAACTTATTCATCTTATAACTGGAAGATTGTGCTTTTTGATCAATATCTACCCATTTCCCCCAGCCCCTAGTAACTACCATCCTAGTCTCTGTTTCTATGAGTTTGGCTTTTTTATATTCCACATAGAAGTGATAATATACAGTATTTGTGTTTCTCCATCTTCCATATTTCACTTAGCATAATGCTCTCAAGGTGCATCCCTATTGTCTCAAAGGTCAAAATTTCCTTCTTTCTCATGGGTGAATAATATTCCTGTGTGTGTGTGTAAATATTACTAAGATGTGGTGTATATATACCACATCTTCTTTATCCATTCATCCAGTGATGGACACTGTTTTAAAAACACAAGCAAGATAGATGCAAATGGAAAGTATAAACATAATTGATGTCCTGTCTTACAAATCTCCACTTTGAGTCACTCCTCAAAAACTAATTCTGTTTTAAGTTTGTGTGTTGGTTGTTTCCATAACCCTAAATAATACGCTGATGACTCTATTTTGCCTTATCATTTAAGACAATATATACACTGAAACCCATTCCAAAAAAATGACAATCTCACTTGCTTGCACAACTTCCATTCAACTTTCTCCCTTTCTTTGATTTTTATAATTTTATTGTTATTTTATTATGTTCATTTTCAAACTTTCATATTCCACATCTTCACAAGGTCATATCATGACTCTGCATCATGGAACTTAGGAGTACGAGATCTCACAGGTTTTCCCACTCTTTGCCTCCTCTTCTGTATCCCAATCCCTCTTGATGATACTTTTATCTTTTCATTTACAAGGCTTAAAGTATTTGTATAGTGCTTTATAATCTTAATAAAGACTCAGTTGATTGATCATATAAGGTTAAATCCAAAGAACTTTTTAATTACTATTTGTAGTGTACACGATGAGTCACTGCCCTGATGTCACTTTTCAGCTGCTTGTACTGTAGCCGGAAGATTGCCCTCAGTGGTCAGATTTCTTTTGGAAGTACCTCAACAGAAAAACACTGCCTTGCTCTTCTGAGGGAGTCTTAGACCAATGACTAAATGAAAAATTGTATTATAAGGCCTGATCCTTTCATCCCCATCTCAGATTACTCTACAGGACAAAGTTCAAAGTTCTCTATCTGCTTCCCATAAAACTCAGCCTGGTATCAGAAGTAGTCAGACAAAATTTGGACACTGATCACTGAATATCTCTGGCATGAGGATGACATAACTAGAGCACAGATAGCTCCTGTCACAAAAAAGACAGTTGCTAAAGTTTTCACTGTTGGTAAACTGAGATGGCACACCTGGAGGAAAGGATTGTACTAGCTCATGCAATGTGTCAGGATTTGGGGAATTACGGGGCAGGGGGGGATATGTAGCTAACCTAGTAAGGACCATAGAGTTGTGTGGCTATTGATAAGCTCAACTGAGGTTTGGGGAAAGGATAACGTAAAATGTTTATTGAAAGTGAACTGTGAAAGACAGAGGGTCTCCTTAGTCTCACATAAAGAAGTTATCTTCTTCAGCTAGCAAGCAGAGAAAAGAGAGGATCAGGACTAGGAAATTACTTTAAGAGTAGCCAAGTTCCAAAGATGGTTAAATGTCCAATCAAAGCAGGTCTGTTTTGCCAAATTCGGGGCCCTAGTCGGGAAGAAGAGAATCTTGAATCATGGAGTGGGAACATCTGGATAGATACCTCCAAAACTTGAAACCTTGGATTCCCTTAATCATCTAAGCCTACTCTCCGTTAATGGACAACGAGGAGGACTCTCCCCTGGAGGCAGCAGGCTCCTCTTCATAATCTGCCTTTATCTTCCTTCAAGAACATTATGTCATAAACTCTGGTTAAGTCACAAACCGAGCCTGATGAGGGAAAAGAGACTGCAAGACCTCACCATCATGTACTATTGGGCCATGGAGAGTACACATATTCCTGGTTCTGAAGGTGCTGGAATAAGGAAGCCAGAACATAAATTATGAAATGATATATCGATATAAGAGAACTCTTCCAGGATACAAGATTTAAGGCCCTGGCCGAAACTCAGAAATTGTGAATATGCTTCTGATAAGTCTCCTAGAAGCGTGGAAAAAAAAGCAATTGCCAACTCTAAGAGCGATAAAATGTCAGAATTACAAAGGTAAATGATGCCAGAAGGGATTACAAGGCTCAGAAAAGTGGGCATATTAGATTGGATAACCTGAGAGACAGAGGTGTTAAGTAACCAAGTTCACAGAAGTAGTTAGGGCAGGTACTAAAATTTGAACCCTAGCAGTCTGGCTTAAATGTGTGAGCTCATAACTACCACACTATAGCTACTTTTTATTTGTTGGGTTTACCACTTTATTTAAGAAACAAATATATCAAATTAAAATTCTACTCTCAAATGTTTATTCATTTAACCGATAATATCTCTGTTCTTTGGTTTCTTGTATTTTTCTGGATACTTCCCCAAAATTAAAATGAAAACTTTATGTTTTCCAAAATTATCATTTCCCCGATTTTAAGTTTGAATAATCTTAAGCAACTTCTGTTGCCCTCCAAGGAACTAGTTAATAGCTAATTACTTTGCAATAACACCTGCTGATTACACATGAATCCTGTGATGCATGGCACCAAGAAGTACTGATTATAAACATTGCCAAAAGTTTTGGCTTGTGCTTTTTAATACGTTTTCTTGACTCTACAAACTCATTCTTCAAGATAGAAATTCCACTCCTCGTTGAAATCCACCAATAGTTAAAAGAACATAGCTATCATTTCATAAAAAAGACAATGATTTTTAAGTAAATATATGTGCCTGTACTTGTTTCATGAGATGAAACATACTTCCTGGACAACCACTGTGCCTGACACCAGTGATCCACGTTTTTCATTGCTGATAATGGGCCTCTCAAGCTGCATTGCAGTTTTTATATGCGGTGCTCTCCAACAGCTTTCTCTGTACACGTGTACTATTTCTTTATGTTCCCCCTTTGTGACTTGCCCTGATTGCCTGACTCAGGATCATTCTTGTTTGTCTTTCAAGTTCCTTAGTTCTGAACTAAGCCAATTTGATGCCTTGATTTCCTTTTAAATTTCCCACATAATTAGCTAATTTCCTCATGTGCCTGTGAAAGTGTTTGCTTAAGGAACATGATGTTTACTTCAACTCCTGTAGCTCTTACTCTCTATTCCTAATGCTTTTATTATTGTTAACATAAAACTTTTTAAAGTTTCTTTTTTTTTCTCACTTTCTCCTCTTAAACTGAAAGCTATATATTATTTTTGCCTTCTCCTTAAATAATGGAGTTGGGAAACTATGTGTCAGTTCTTTATTTCTGCTCCAAATCACTCTTTCCCAATCTGCTCTATGCTTGAGATGAGAATGCGGAAATTACATTTTCCCAACTCTATTACTGCCTAGTTTCTTATTAGGCTTTCCCAGTGTGAGGCACTAGGGAGAGATTGAAACAAAAGAGGCAAGTAGGTGCATGTTTCTTTTTCCCAGCTGCGTAGACATTCCAAAGCATCTGAGGACAGATAGGCTCAACTCTTAGCTTCTGTGGGCACTTCCAGAACCACAGTGCTATGTCCGCTTAGGCATCAAAAAAGCAGTACTCCCAGCACCTGGGGAAGTGTGGGGGGCCCTCATTTAAGCAACTATATTCAGATCACATCACCTCTTTCCTTCTCTCCCCAGTCATAGTGTCTATAGTTGCATGCTCAGTTACATTTGGGTTACGCTTTTCCCCACTTAAAAAAAAGTTTTAGCCTTTCAAAACCTGTGTAACCAATTCCTTGTGTTCTCTATTTTGTCATGTATCCAGTACAAGAAAATATTAAAATCACTTGATTTATCTAGTTCCTACTCTCCATTCTTATTGATTTTATTATTTTAAGATATTTTTATTCTGAAATTATTTTTTCTCATTTTAATTAAGCCAATGCATATTTATTAGTGCTTTTGTAACTGGAGTTAGAAACATTGACATTTTACATGGAGCAGAACAGCCAGAGAATAGAAGATGTAATAGTTACAAAAATAGCAACAGTTTTTAAGAAAATACTATATGCTAACTATAACATCTTTTAGAAATATTCCACTTAATTCTTATAGCAATCTTGTGAGATTATTATTTCCCAGATTTAAGGACAAAAAAAAAGTATGGCTCAGAGGTTAAATGAACTAAATTCATAGAGCTAAGAATTGGTGAAAACTGCTTTTAAGAACTGGCATTTTATCTACAGAACTTATGCTTTTAACTACTATGCAGAAATGCTTGCATAGACTTTCAACTTTCAACCAATAAACATTAAGCCTCCAATATGCTTTGAGTACATCCTAATGCTTGTATTTCAGAGTCTTGCCCTTTTAATTGAAATGCTAACATTTTCTAATGAAAACCTGGACTTCCTAGCATCAATATTATAAGAAACATTTCTACTTTTAGATTAGAATGATCAAAAGCCAAAATATGCAAATAATATCCATCATTAGTTTGTTGCCACTGCTGAAGAATTACGGTTGAAATAAATTTTTAAGTCAACTCCTTACCCCCAAATTTCCAAACCATTTCTGTAGACATTGTCTGTTTAACTTAGAAGATACTTTAAATATTTAAACACTTATCAACATGATAAACACTTACTATACACTATAACCAAGGACAACATTCCAAATAATTGAGGGTTTAAACTGATAGAGAGTGTTTTCAATGCAATAGTAAATATTTTATTTCATTTGCAATCATCACAGATGTAGCCAAAAATAGAATTGTTAGAAATATTTAAGGTTTAGCTAAGCCAAAATGCTAAGAGGATTTTTTTAAGTTTTTGAAAATCCATCTGTATGTGTGTACAAAACCTTACCAATATTAACTGCAGTGAAAAAATTTTGAGGAAACTATGAATTATAATCTATAATGTAACCCTGTTATTTCACTTTCTCTGGTTCTAAGCTGTCTCCATGTTCTCCTCCGCCTACTCAAATGTCCAAGCTGTTCTTACATATCTTTTGACCAAGTTTATCTGCATCATGGTCAGAGATTTTATAAAGTTTGAAACTTCATCTAATTGCAGTTCTGTTTGCTTTAGTTACTTACCTGTTGTTTCAGGAATAATACTTGAATTCTCATTATGTACCTTCAATTATTCTAGGCACACTTCAAAGATAAATAACACATGGTACCTGACTTTAAGCTACTCAGTTATTGGAAGAGATAATCACACAGATAAGTGAGCTCATAAAGAAGCAAATGGGTTATGGCTACATATGTGCTAGCATTGGTTAAAGTCCTATGGAAAATAATTCCTAGTGGGTAAATAAATTTTTTAAATTATGAAAATAATATTTGTGTATATATTTCAGAAATTCATTAATGCTTGGGCCTTAAAAATAAATGTTTTATTTTATTTAAAATGTGTAATGCCTGAGCAATTATTTTTTCTTCTCAGCTTGCCATTCCAAAGGAAGTTAGGCTGTCCTAATTTCAGAGTCATGAATATAGAATCATCACTCAACTAGTTGTAATTTGTCCTAGTTGTAATCAGGAAAAAGCAATATGCTTTTACGGAGCAGTTCTGAAAATCTAAATGAACATTGTAATAGTTAGAATCCTAAGAAGTAAAATCTGGTGTTATAATCTGGAAGCAAGGAATATCGATTAGTTTAGATGTGTATTTAAACTGGAAAGTTCTTTGGTATGATCAGAATCAGCAGAGAAAAGGGAATTGCTAGAAGATAAATGGCAGCTTTTGATATAATATAATAAGCAATAATTTGTCCTCAATTTTGATGTTTATAAAATAATTGAGTATAAAAAGTACTTCTACATTATGTCACATTGGATCAAAATTTTAAAATATCAAAATGTACATGATAAACAAAAACCAGTTTATTGATGACTATTTTTAAGTATAAAACAAAACATTGGTCTGGAATGCTTACATCTTTGATGCTATCAATCCAAAGAAATGTAAGTAAACCAGATTATGCTGTGCCATGCCTACTCCCTAGTTTTCTATTAGGCTCTTTGGGAAGCTGCATTTATTTTTTGGAGATAATGTATTATTTCATAGTACAGCCTTAATGTTTCAGTGTTTCTCAGTTCTCTGCTGAAACTAATACCCTATTTGTGACCGGAGAATACTTATGTCCTATGAAAATATGGGTCAATAAATATTAGAGGATTAAGAGCATTTACCTCTGAATATAAGCATTTACCTCTAAATATAAGGTATTTATCTTTCCACAAAGTCTTAATATTATTTTCTTATTTCTCCTCTCATTCTGCTATAGCTGAGGACAAAGGCAAGGTACAGTCATAACTTGCCTTGTCCCCAGTATAATGGGCAAATTGATAGATACACATAATCTTAAGAATATTAGATGCAACCACTGTCTTTGATAGAGTTCTTAACTAAGACTCTACAACAAAAATAATTGAATATTAATATAAATCGCAAAAGCTAGGTTACAGTTGACCAAATTAAGCATAAATAATATATTTCTTGGATTATAATTTCTGAGTGAACTGGCTGGAGGTATTAAGACAAATGCTGTAGGTATTGAGGCAAATGTGTATTAAATTTCTTTCTTGTCCTCAGGATCTATTGTCCTTCCCTGATTTGCTGCATGAAAAAATACTACTCGTCAGCTTCTAAAATATTTCTAACTTGTTCCTGTGATGAAGATATTACCCTGTCTCCTCTTTTTTTGTGTGTGCCTTTCCTTTACCAAAATATAAAGATGAAGTCACTAATTTCATTATCTGAAAATTAGGCTCCATACGAGGAAAAAACCTAAGTGACAAGACACCTGCATACAGGTATGGAGGAAATTGAGGGGAAACGCCATGAGATCCAAACAGATGTTTTAAAAATTCTTAAAAGACTCCTTGATCACAATACACACTTCTGGCAATGACCTCCAGTCCAACTCTTCTATGAAGTGTACCACAAAGTTGACTAATGTGTTTTGTGCAGAAGCTCGTGATCAGAAAACTGATACCATGCTTTTCCACCACTGCCCTTCAAAAGATAAAGAAGTTCCCTGTAGGCATTATCATACTGCTGTCTGGTCAGTCTTTGCATTCTTTAAGCATTTAAGCATCAGCGATCACTGTTGATACTTGAATTGCTTCCCAAGTTATACCACCCCCTTCATTCCAGGGCTACAGGTCTTAGCAGGGTGCTGTTGTGACTACTGTTTTCCTAGAATTTAATCCCTCTGTGTAGCGGTCCAGTAGTACCCAGAGGAATTCTGGGTACAAGCTTCACTGATAATTACTGTCTAATGCTTACTAGCTAATACATTGCTGTAAGCTTTGGTATTTCTTTTTGAATGTCTCAGTTCTACTTCATGCTTAATACTAGTGTGGTTTTTGAAGACTGAGCAAATTACAGACACAGATTATTTAGATACCTGACCTAAATCTTGCCTCAGTCTCAACCTGTTACATATTGCCTTCATAATAGCTCTAATTTTCAATATACAAGAGAAGAATGTACAATTGTAACTATCACTACCAAGATTTCATTGGTCTTTACAATGGCTCAATATTTGTGTAAACTTTTTATACATATTTTCTGTGGTACTTTTATGATCTCTCTGTTTTTCTCTTTATTCCACTCTTCTTTCCTCCTCTTATTGAGTAGTGCTCATTCTGCGCATTGGTTTCTATTCCCATTCTCTGGAAACACATTTCTTGATCTCTACTGAAAAGGTCAAGAAACACTTTCTATAAAGGAACAGGTAGTAAATATTTTAAATTTTACAGACCATACAATATGGTCTCTGTCATACCTATCCAACTTTGTCTTTGTAGTGCAAAATTGGCCACAGAGAGTATGTAAATGGATGGGTATGGCTGTGTTCCAATAAAACTTTATTTACAAAAACGGATGGCAAGCCTTAGCTTACTGACCCACTCTATACCATATGCTTCAATTTAAGTCTGGGGAAAAAAATTCTCAGGATATTTTATTACTTTGGAGCAAACACTACTAGAAAACCAATCTATTTCCTCCCAAGGAAAAAAATCCTCTTTTTACTAGAACTTTTTGGATTCTCCATTGAAATAAACAAAAGAAAATAACAACACAAAAACAAAAATGTAAGTATATAACAAGGATCAAAGTAATCATAATTTAAAACTTTGTTGAAGTCTACAAATGCCCTAGAGCTCTCATATAATGTAGAAAATTATGTGTGATACTTAATTGTTCAATTGGAAATAGCCTGGATCTGTCAAACAGTTGCGTTGAAAAACCAGTTCTCTAATCAAACCATCTTTACCTTTTGAAATATTGATTTAAGTATGAAAATGATCTTCTATTTTGTCACATACTAATTCTCTTAATTTCTTTATTTGTCTAATTACTACATTTCTGGATTTGATGTTTTCATCCTCATCATTCTAACTTTTATGCAGCAGCAAAGTCTTCCAAGACCTAGAGGGCTTTTGAATTACTCTGTAGGTATAGAGTGTCCACAGGTGAATCTGACAAGGGGAAAAAACAAACAAAAGAAGAAACTTCAATTCACATTCTAAAATTAATTCCCCAAACAAAAAAATCAAAGTAATAAACAAAGAATAACTGTCATGATTGGAGTTATGCTGAAAATTTACAGAAGCTCTCTATCCTCCTCACACTTGCTATTTGGTTGAGTGTGTAGATGAATACTATGAATGCTACCAACTTAAAAAAGGTAGGAAATAGTAATTTATATTATGGTTAACAACTGTACTGACTGGTGTTTATGCTAAATTAAATAAAAATTTCCTTGAAAGTGGAATTTTTTTCAGTTCTATATCCCAAGTGCCTTATATATGGTAGCATTCATTAAGTAGTAGTTGAAATAATAAGAGAACAATTTGATGGATTTTATATTAAATATGCATCTCCCTTGATGTTGTAATTTGTGATTGTGTAGTATAATTTGTAGAGTGTTGCTAACTTTCTGTACCCTGTATAAAGATATATTGCATAAAGGAAAGCGATGATGCCACCCTTTCCCTCTACATAACTTACATGTCCAGTTATTAGTGGACATATTGCTTTTTCAAGTGTTACATAAAATATCTAAGAGCATTGTCTCCTGGGTTCACCAATAAATTGCACATATACTGTCCAGTGGTGGAGAGACATTTACATTAATATTTTGTATCCAAATTATCACATATCATTATAACTAAAAGTAATACAAAACCCTTTAAAAAAAAAAGAAATCCTGAATTGAGTAGAGATAAATTTCAGTCCAGGTATACAAAGGAGAACAGCAGTGACAAGTCCCGGGTAGCCACAAAGATGGTGTCTCCAGAGCAATTTAAGGTTGAGGAGAGTACATAAAAATTAAAGAGAGATACTGAAGTATTTCCATTACATAAATTTTTTTGAGGTTTGACAAATAGTTTTACTCAGTATAATTAATTTTACTTATTATTAGAGAAACCTTGGAGAATTTTAAGTATACTCCAATGTATATATACTCAAAGTCAGGAAATCACTAACTTGGTTCTATTCTTAACTTATTTTTGTTTCAGAGTTCCAGATGTTCTTAAAAAATGATCTTGATATTTCGTCTGAAGGCTAGGGCTTTTAAAGAAGAAATTTAGTATCCTAACAAGACATTTGTCTTTGTTTAAAGTCATCCTTACAACTTTGAAGAGAGAGTATGCTGACAATTTATGAAGCAAAAGTGGTCTAGCTACCCATAGGTAATAGGGCAAACTTACATTACCTGTCAAAGCTACACTGAGAAATTGCAGGAAAAGATAACTATACAGAGAATGTGTCTATACTCTTGTCATTTTTTCCTCTATGCTAAATTTGCTACTAGAGAGTTAGAAAGAATCAGATTACTTCTCTGAATAGAAAATCAACAATGAAGTCTCTAACAAAGATGTGTGGGTCACTATTTCAATTTATTTGAAAAAAATAACCACAGTCTTCAGGCATAATAATTTCATTCATTAATCATGTAATCAAATCGGACAAAAATACGGGGAAGCAGATTTTAAGTTTGGTACAAGGAAGAATACTACTAGTATCTGAAATGGTACCTGGATTTCTGTAAATGATCAATGAATATATAGTATTTGATTTAATTGAATAGCTGAATCTATTCAAAAATTGAATGGGCTTTCTTGAGTGTTAGTGAGGTTTCTTGTTACTAGAAGTGTCTTCTTATTTCTGGAGGCATTAAAGCAAATTCTAGGTGACTGTCATTAAGATATGAAGAATATAAAGAATTCTTTCATTGAGTTTGAATTTGAACTAGATTGCCTGCTCAGTCTTTTCCTACTCTATGACTTTATAGTTTTAGTAAGAACTCAGTAATTATGAATACATATAAGAATTCAATCAGATAAAATATATATGTATATATATATATATATATATATATAAAACTCTCTCTCTCTCTCTCTATATATATATATTCATGTAACTTTCATGTTCCAATGGATAGTAAAGAACAAATAATTCTGGTTGCTTACAGATAATCAAGAGCCACTATATATGAACCAGAAACTATTTGAATTAAGTGAGTCCTTAGAAAGCATCAGTTCTAATTCTTTAATTTTGTGATGAAGGAATTGATGTTCAGAAGGCACGTGCCATATTCAAGGCCTCCAGCTATGTAAGAAAATCAGTACTTTACTACTGCCTCCTGGTTCGGTGTTCTTTTCCTTATTAGTATTTTTCTAACGTATCTAAGATATTTTTATTTTCTACTCTCGAGTCTGTGTTTGAAACTTTGGAATGAGTAAATCTTTAGTGGAAACTGCATTTTCCTTTTAAAATACATGCTATCAGAAATATATTTTTAGTTTGATGAAAATGAGGCAAGAGGCAAGGATTAGTAAATAAGTGTTATTACTTAAAAGTTATAAAAATGGAAAGCCAATAATCAAGTAATGACCTTAACCCTCTGCAGCTCAAGAGGCAGACTTGCAGACTACAAGTGACTGGATTCTGAAACTTTGCAGGAATTAAAAGCATCTAGTGATTACATGGCAATGGGAGGAAACTTTTAGTATCCATTAAAATCGTAAGTGTGAAACGAAGTTCTAATAACTCAGTGGACATTGTGATTAATGCACAACAGATTACAGTTTCTCAAAATCAAAACATGAAAGGGAGAAGAAATACTAGCACCATATTGAATTATGCTCATTAAATATCTAGCTGTACAGGTTGTCAGAACAAACATAGATGGGATCTCTGATGTCTACTGCCTAATTTAAACCATACAAGGTTAACTATGTGCCTAATAAGGTTTCACAAAAACTTACTGAAGTTTATTACAGGGGAAAGCAGTTTTCAAGGTTGTAACAGCTTGAGCTGACTCAACTACTTGGTCCCATCTGTGTCTTATCTGGTTTCCACAATGACTTTAGCTTGAATATATTACAAGTGTCCTAATGATGTCTTAACTCTCCCAGTCAGGAGAGTTTTCCCCTCAAACTTCATTTTCTTGTTACTGTTGTTGTTGTTACAGAGAATTCTCTCTCTCTCTGTGGTTTATTGGTGTATGCAATCCAGAAACATGTGCTGCTAATGCTCATGGGGCCACCCTTGACCAATGGGGAGTGGAAGCAAATACATACATACACACATACATATACATACATACATACACACTGCACTGTCCCTCTTTGTGTACCAGAGCCTTTGTGACTGAGCTCCCATGGCTCATAATAATGGCCAACATGGTGAAATGCATCTTTCCCTCCCTTTTGATCCCCCTGTCCCTCATTCCTACTCCCTGATGTCATTTCCCAAGTAAACTACCTACAACCCTGTTTCTCAGGGTCTACTTTTGAGGATCCCAGTCTGAGACAGCCAAGGTTGATCCCTCACAGTCCTCAGTGTGGTTGCGTAGACCTGAGTTAGCTGGAGCCCTCTCGCCCATCTGGTAGAAGGGCACTCAATTGTTTACCAGTGTGTCGTGGAGATACTATCATGTTTTAAAGTGTACCATGATGTGAAAAAGTTTAGAGCTGTGCAATAAGCTATAAATGTATAATGGTTAGCTATTTGACTATAAATCTCATAAAGCTTACAAAGAACTGACAAAAAATGCAATTTACACAATTTTATTTTTGAAAAGAAAATGGTTTTAGTTATTAATTCATCCAATTAAATTACTAATTTAGAGGATGATATGGCTAACAGAGTGAGACAAAAGGAAATTGTCTAAACAGCATAGAGGAGCATAATGAAAAAGTGTGAGCCTAAATAAGGTGAGAAATCATAAACTAATCATGAAGCATTTTGGATTTTTAACTGAAATGTGATTTATTATCTAGCATGTAGAAGAACTAGAAGGTCATTTTTGGATTATATTTTAAAAACTAAAATGAAAATACCTTTATTATGGGAAAAGAGCCAGATCATGTGGCATGGTCTGATTTAAAATGAAAATATTACATCCAGTTTATCCTTTCATAAGCAAGTACATAACCAGATAAATTAATTTTATAGTTGAATACCAGTTATAAGAATTTAGCCAAATCTGCCAATTCAGTTGTATTAGTGAAATAATTTATGATTTTGCCTATAAATTTGAAGTTCCAATTTATGTTTAATTCTGTCCTCAAGCATCTTCCATGGAGAATTTCCTTTGCTGATGGCAAGTTAGTATTGCCCATATCTCCAAGGGAATTAGTTCAGTGAGGTGATTCATTACAGCAAAATTAAAATTTAATTTCAGTTGTCTCATAATAGTTTTTCATAATCATCTGACAACCTAGTTAGTTAATACCATCAACATATTTTCTCTTCTGAAAACCTAGCAGGCGTTTGGTACATTTTCTTCATCTGTTACAAATCAGTCCTGATTCCAACTGGACATGTTCCATTCAATAGATGGACATCTTTATACTTGCAGATATCCTGCACCTGTTCAAACAGTATCAGCTCCAAACCTGTCTTCTTAGTTGATGCTGGCTGTTCTGTTCTTGACACCTGGCCCATTTGATCCACATCATTGCCTCTATAGAAGAGATTTCTTATACAGATACTATTGCACCTGTCTCAAATTATCTAAATCTGTGTCTGTCTGGCACACCGACATTCTTAGTGGAACTGTGGAGGCATAGGTTGACCTATGCTGAATCATATTTTTGCTTCATGACAAAATGATATATCAATTCTCTAAAATCTACATCAAAGTAAATTGTAACTATGTTACCATTAGAAATAATCTTAAAGATTTTATTCTTGATTTTTTCCAATTTTCAGAATAAAATAGACAGATTTTAAGAGTCAGCAGTAACTTTTCAAATCAGAAATTATAGCAGATGAAAGAACAGACCAAACAACTCTTGAAAATGAAAATTATGATAAGCTTATGTTAGGCACAAAGGTTGATGTTCCTAATATGTGAAAAACTCCTACAAAATCAAGAAGATATAAACTAATGATACATAAATACACTTTGTAGAAAAAGAAAAGCAAATGTCCTTGAACATACATAAAAATTAACACTATAAAAAGACCATTTCTGATCTATCACATCACAAAAATTTAACTACAGACTACCCTCCATATCCGTGGGTTCCGCATCCACAGATTCTCGAATTCAAATTCCAAATTCGGTTTTGTGAATATGCAGATGCAGAACCGTGGATACAGAGGTTCAACTGTACTACACCATTTTATATAAAGAACTTGAGTATCCACAGATTTTGGTATCCATGGGGGTCCTGGAACCAAGCCCCTGGGGATACCCAGAAAGTACAGTACATGCTCTTTTGAAAACGTTTGGGGAAATGGCATACTGTTGGTGGAAATATAAAATTGTGCAAACTTTTTGGAGGGAAATTTGGCACTATCTGGCAATTAACTGTTCACATAGTCTTCGACATACTTATAGGAATCTAAACATACACTGCAAAATATAAATTGCCATACACAAACTTATTCATGTGACATTATTTGTAATAACAAATATTAGTAATGATTCAAATATGCATCAGGAAATTGGATTAACAATAGCACATCCATAAATGAAGTATTACACACACATAGAAAGAAATAGAAAATACATCTATGCAGTGATAGGTACGGTTTCCAAAATATATTGTCCAGTGAAAAAAGCAACTTTAGAGTATCTCCTTACAAGGAGACAGATAGGTAGGGTAGGTAGATTTGCAGATAAATGAAAGATAGCTGAAATTGCTTTTTGAGCATTGCAGGATTACTTGGGATAAGAAAGTTGAAGAAATAGACCTATCTATCTATCTGTCTATTGATCTATCTATCTACAAAGAGAGAGAGAATATACAGTCTTCCCTTGGCATTCACAGGGAATTCATTCCAGGACTCCCCACGGATACCAAAATATGCAGATGTTCCTTATATAAAATGGCATTACACTTCCATATAACCTACTCACATCCTCCAGTGTACTTCAAATTATCACTAGATTACTTATAACAACTAATAAAATGTAAATGCTATGTAAATAGTTAAGAGCATACAGCAAATTTAAATTTTGGTTTTTTGGAACTTTCAGGAATTCTTTTTTCAAAAAAAATTGGTTGAATATGAGGATGCAGAATCTGTGGATATGGAGAGTTGAATGTGTGCATGTGTGTGTATACTTTTGTGTTTAAGATTGTTTTAATATTAAAAGATTTTTTAAAGAAATTTACATACATTAAAACAACACTTTTATTTTGAGATAATTTGGGGATTATAGAAAAGTTGCAAAATTAATAGAGTTTCTCTATCATAGAACTTTTCCTAATGTCAATATCTTTTGTAATCATAGGATACTTATCAAAAGCAAGAATTTAACATTGGTATAATACATACATAATTTTAAAAATATTTTTAAGAAACATTAGAATAACAAACAATGCTAATCAAAAGGTTAATAGTTAGAGGGAAGGAATAGTAAAAGGAAGGGAAGAAGGAAGGGAAAGAGACCCTGAAATAGGAAAGTGGGCGAGTTGTCCATTATTCAGGCATTGATACATTATCAAGTCATTTTAATGCACTGTAGTTGTGATGGACTTTGCATGACTTTGTCTTAAACTATGGCAGTGAAGAGTTCAAAATCATTTACCCTTAGTTAAGGGTTAATGAAGAGTATTGTATAGAAAAGTATGAAAATTTGAGAACTGTGTCTGTTCTTAAAGGCTAACTTTATCTAAATCAGAGAATTTTGACCACAACTCAGAGGAAAAAATATTGACTTTTATCTTGTCTTTGATGACTGATTTCCCTTTATTCATATTTAATGTAAGATTTTTCAAACTTTTACCCTAAACATCTATCCCAAATATATTCTAAACAATTTGATATTTAATTTTAGACTTTGATATTTGACTGTATTACCCAAACCTCAAAATTTACACCTGAGGCATAACTTTATTTGCCATGGGAAAATATTGAGTTCTAACTTGATGGAGACTTTGAGTAAGTTTTTTTTTTTTTAATTATTTATTTATTTATTTATTTATTTATGGCTGTGTTGGGTCTTCGTTTCTGTGCGAGGGCTTTCTCTAGTTGCGGCAAGTGGGGGCCACTCTTCTTCGCGGTGTGCGGGGCTCTCACTATCGCAGCCTCTCTTGTTGCAGAGCACAGATTCTTAACCACTGCACCACCAGGGAAGTCCCTGCAACAGTTCTGTATAGCATGTCTCATGGAATTAAGGTCAGAAGTCACTTAAAATAAACATAAATATAGTTTGAGTGACTAAGCTATACAGAGCACCTTCTTGACACTGTGGATAAAAATTGTGGATGCAGAGTTATGACCCAACTTTTGCCTTCAGGTAACTCCTAGCTGGAGAGATCATCTAATGTAAGTTACCTTTTTAATAAAAGCATTAGGTAGACCAGTCTTCTCAGGTTAGTTACTTCCTCCCAGAAACTTTGCCCTTTCACCTCTATATCCTACACATTACTATATGTATAGTAATATATAAATATTTACATAAATATTCTCTTTTTCCACTTATAAATGATATTTATAGAGATCTATCTATCTATCTATCTACCTATTTATCTATCTATTCATCATCTATCTAATAGAGAGAAACAGAAACAGAGATGCTAGCCCA
Source organism: Balaenoptera musculus (assembly GCF_009873245.2). NCBI lineage: Eukaryota > Metazoa > Chordata > Mammalia > Artiodactyla > Balaenopteridae > Balaenoptera > Balaenoptera musculus. Next base: position 43,561,263 of record NC_045788.1, read on the forward strand.
GTGCTGTGCTGAGTAAAACTGGGGACTTAAGAAATAGCTACAGAATGACCCGGTGTGCTGAGAACCAAATTCTACGATAGTTGAATGAATAGGAGGCTTTCCTTGTATTTACTGAGAATGACTGTGTTCACGTTATTTTCTAAGATGGTATAACAGGCAATGAGAAAAATAAATGTAGCAAAGGATGATATCCAGAAATAATTAACGAAGGCTTCAAAGTGGAAAATCTATACACATAATGTGAAAATTATCAGAAATAGCACTTTTGATTATAAAGTTGTTATATAAATGTTTGTAAGCTCCTGCTTATGAAATATGAAGGTATATCTTTAAGTCTCTAAACAGCATTTGATTGTGTCTGTACAGATAAGTACTTATATTAATAATGAAATAATTACCAAAATATGGGGATCCATGTAGGATGAGAAAAGTCATGCTATAATTATACTTCAAATATTTACTGGGAATATGGTTTCTCCTATTTAGTAAAAATTTCTTTGGTTCTGACAGAAGCCTGAATGACAAATCCTACAACTTGAAGAAGCTTTAAAAGACAAATTCAAACTGATCTATGAAACAATTCGTGACTCTGGAGGACGAAAAGGACAGTGGTGTAGCCAATAAATATTTTCTGTCTTGGAAAAATAAATAAGCATTATGAAGATTTCAAGGAATCAGACAAGCAGGACAGAAATGAAGTGCTAGTTTGGACAATTAACCAGAACAAGGAAAAAATTTGATGTCTGAAGTGATATGAGAAGAGACATCATTGTACCGTTACTGCTCAGAAACCCCAAAGCTATTTTATCAGACAAGAATTATCCAGCAGATTTCAAGAAACATTCCAAAGAGCATTCCTTAGATCAGGGAAGAACAAATGCTTAATTATATTAAATAGTGCCAAGAGCTAGTTTAATGAATAATTCTAATGAATTTGGTTAAACTTGAATGGTACATTTCTTTTAATTTTATTTTAAACTACACTATAAAATTGACCGTTAAATCACATTTGATGCATAAACTGCAAAGTATTTATTTAATATATGAGTGGTTTATCTCTCCTGTATTTTTAGTGAGTATATTTGCTTTTTTTTTTTTTTTAACATCTTTATTGGAGTATAATTGCTTTACAATGTTGTGTTAGTTGCTGCTATATAACAAAGTGAATCAGTTGTATCTATACATATATCCCCATATACCCTCCCTCTTGCATCTCCCTCCCACTCTCCCTATCCCACCCTTCTAGGTGGTAACAAAGCACCAAGCTGATCTCCCTGTGCTATGCGGCTGCTTCCCACTAGCTATCTATTTTACATTTGGTAGTGTATATACGTCAATGCAATTCTCTCACTTCGTCTCAGCTTATGCTTCCCCCACCCTGTGTCCTCAAGTCCATTCTCTACGTCTGCGTCTTTATTCCTGTCCTGCCCCTGGGTTCTTCAGAGTTTTTTTTTTTTTTTTTAAGATTCCATATATATGTGTTACCATATGGTATTTGTTTTTCTTTTCCTGACTTACTTCACTATGTATGAGAGACTCTATGTCCATCCACCTCACTACAAATAACTCAATTTTGTTTCTATTTGTGGCTGAGTAACATTCCATTGTATATATGTGCCACATCTTTATCCATTCAACTGTCAATGGACACTTAGGTTGCTTCCATGTCCTGGCTATTGTAAATAGTGCTGCAATGAACATTGCGGTACATGACTCTTTTTGAATTATGGTTTTCTCAGGGTATATGCCCAGTAGCGGGAGTGCTGGGTCATATGGTAGTTCTATTTTTAGTATTTTAAGGAACCTCCATACTGTTCTCCATAGTAGCTGTATCAATTTACATTCCCACCAACAGTGCAAGAGGTTTCCCTTTTCTCCACACCCTCTCCAGCATTTATTGTTTGTAGATATTTTAATGATGGCCATTCTGACTGGTGTGAGGTGATACCTCATTGTAGTTTTGATTTGCATTTCTCTAATGATTAGGGATGTTGAGCATCCTTTCATGTGTTTGTTGGCAATCTGTATATCTTCTTTGGAGAAATGTCTATTTAGGTCTTCTGCCTATTTTTGGATTCAGTTGTTTGTTTTTTTAATATTGAGCTGCATGAGCTGCTTGTATGTTTTGGAGATTAATCCTTTGTAAGTTGCTTCTTTTGCAAATATTTTCTCCCATTCTGAGGGTTGCCTTTTTGTCTTGTTTATGGTTTCCTTTGCTGTGCAAAAGCTTTTAAGTTTCATTTGGTCCCATTTGTTTATTTTTGTTTTTGTTTCCATTACTCTAGGAGGCGGGCCAAAAAGGATCTTGCTATGATTTGTGTCATAGAGTGTTCTGCCTATGTTTTCCTCTCAGAGTTTTATAGTGTCTTGTCTTACATTTAGGTCCTTATTCCATTTTGAGTATATGTTTGTGTATGGTGTTGGGAGTGTTCTAATTTCATTCTTTTACATGTAGCTGTCTCGTTTTCCCAGCACCACTTATTGAAGTGGCTGTCTTTTCTCCACTGTATATTCTTGCCTCCTTTATCAAAGATAAGGTGACCATATGTGCCTGGGTTTCTCTCTGGGCTTTCTATCTTGTTCCATTGATATATATTTCTATTTTTGTGCCAGTATCATACTGTCTTCAGTACTGCAGTTTTGTAGTATAGTCTGAAGTCTGCGAGCCTGATTCCTCTAGCTCTGTTTTCCTTTCTCAAGACTGCTTTGGCTATTCGGGGTCTTTTGTGTCTCCACACAAATTGTGAAATTTTTTGTTCTAATTCTGTGAAAAATGCCATTGGTAGTTTGACAGGGATTGCATTGAATGTGTAGATTGCTTTGGGTAGTATACTCATTTTCACAAAATTGATTCTTCCAATCCAAGAACGTGGTATATCTATCCATCTGTTGGTATCATCTTTAATTTCTTTCATCAGTGTCTTATAGTTTTCTGCATACAGGTCTTTTGTCTCCCTAGGTAGGTTTATTCCTAGGTATTTTATTCTTTTTGTTGCAATAGTAAATGGGAGTGTTTCCTTAATTTCTCTTTCAGATTTTTCACCATTAGTGTATTTTTCACCATTAGTGTAATGCAAGAGATTTCTGTGTATTAATTTTGTATCCTTCAACTTTACCAAATTCATTGATTAGCTCTAGTAGTTTTCTGGTGGCACCTTTAAGATTCTCTCTGTTTGGTATCATGTCATCTGCAAACAGGGACAGTTTTACTTCTTCTTTTCCAATTTGTATTCCTTTTATTTCTTTTTCTTCTCTGATTGCTGTGGATAACACTTCCAAAACTATGTTGAATAATAGTGGTGAGAGTGGGTAACCTTCTCTTGTTCCTGATATTAGTGGAAATGGCTTCAGTTTTTCACCATTGAGAACGATGTTGGCTGTGGGTTTGTCATATATGGCCTTTATTATGTTGAAGTAAGTTACCTCTATGCCTACTTTCTGGAGGGTTTTTATCATAAATGGGTGTTGAATTTTGTCAAAAGCTTTTTCTACATCTATTGAAATGGTCATATGGTTTTTCTCCTTCAGTTTGTTAATATGGTTTATCAGATAGATTGATTTGCATACATTGAAGAATCCTTGCATTCCTTGTATAAACCCCACTTGATCATGGCGTATGATCTTTATGTGATGTTGGATTCTGTTTGCTAGTATTTTGTTGAGGATTTTTGCATCTATGTTCATCAGTGACATTGGCCTGTTGTTTTCTTTTTTTGTGACATCTTTGTCTGGTTTTGGTATCAGAGTAATGGTGGCCTCATAGAATGGGTTTGGGAGTGTTCCTCCCTCTGCTATATTTTGGAAGAGTTTGAGAACCATAGGTGTTAGCTCTTCTCTAAATGTTTGATAGAATTTGCCTGTGAAGCCATCTGGTCCTGGGCTTTTGGTTGTTGGAAGATTTTTAGTCACAGTTTCAATTTCAGTGCTTGTGATTGGTCTGTTTATATTTTCTATTTCTTCCTGGTTCAGTCTTGGAAGGTTATGCTTTTCTAAGAATTTGTCCATTTCTTCCAGGTTGTCCATTTTATTGGCCTATAGTTGCTTGTAGTAATCTCTCATAATCCTTTGTATTTCTGCAATGTCAGTTGTTGTTACTTCTCCTTTTTCATTTCTAATTCTAGTGATTTGAGTCTTCTCCCTTGTTTTCTTGATGAGTCTGGCTAATGGTTTATCAATTTTGTTTATCTTCTCAAAGAACCAGCTTTTAGCTTTATTGATCCTTGTTATTGTTTCCTTCATTTCTTTTTCATTTATTTCTGATCTGATCTTTATGATTTCTTTCCTGCTGCTAACTTTGGGGTTTTTTTCTTCTTTCTATAATTGCTTTAGGTGTAAGGTTAGGTTGTTTACTTGATATGTTTCTTGTTTCTTGAGGTAGGATTGTGTTGCTATAAACTTCCCTCTTAGAACTGCTTTTGCTGCATCTCATAGCTTTTGGGCTGCTGTGTTTTCCTTGTCATTTGTTTCTAGGTATTTTTTGATTTCTTCAGTGATTTCTTGGTTATTTAGTAGTGTATTGTTTAGCCTCCATGTGTTTATACTTTTTATAGTTTTTTTCCTGTAATTGATATCTAGTCTCATAGTGTTGTGGTTGGAAAAGATACTTGATTTGATTTCAATTTTCTTAAATTTACCAAGCTTGATTTTTGACCCATGATGTGATCTATCCTGCAGAATGTTCCATAAACACTTGAGAAGAAAGTGTATTGTGTTGTTTTTGGATGGAATGTCCAATAGATATCAATTAAGCCCATCTTGTTTAATGTATCATTTAAAGCTTGTGTTTCTTTACTTATTTTCATTTTGGTTGATCTGTCCATTGATGAAAGTGGGGTGTTAAAGTCCCCTACTATTATTGTGTTACCGTCGATTTCCCCTTTTATGGCTGTTAGCATTTGCCTTATGTATTTAGGTGTTCCTGTGTTTGGTGCATAGATAGTTACAATTATTATATCTTCTTCTTGGATTGATCCCTTGATCATTATGTAGTGTCCTTCTTTGTCTCTTGTAATAGTCTTTATTTTAAACTTTATTTTGTCTGATATGAGAATTGCTACTCCAGATTTCTTTTCATTTCCATTTGCATGGAATAGCTTTTTTCATCCCTCACTTTCAGTCTGTACGTGCCCTTAGGTCTGAAGTGGGTCTCTTGTAGACAGCATATATATGGGTCTTGTTTTTGTATCCATTCAGCCAATCTATGTCTTTATTTGGAGCATTTAATCCATTTACATTTAAGGTAGTTATCGGTATGTAAGTTCCTATTACCATTTTCTTAATTGTTTTGGGGTTGTTTTTGTAGGTCTTTTCCTTCTCTTGTGTTTCCTGCCTAGAGAATTTCCTTTAACATTTGTTGTAAAGCTGGTTTGGCAGTACTGTATTCTCTTAGCTTTTGCTTGTCTGTAAAGGTTTTAATTTCTCCATCAAATCTTAATGAGACTCTTGCTGGGTAGAGTAATCTTGGTTGTAGGTTTTTCCCTTTCATCACTTTAAATGTGTCCTGCCCCTCTCTTCTTGCTTGCAGAGTTTCTGCTGAAAGATCAGGTGTTAACTTTTTGGGGATTCCCTTGTATGTTATTTGTTGCTTTTCCCTTGCTGCTTTTAGTATTTTTCTTTGTGTTTAATTTTTTGATAGTTTGGTTAATATGTGCCTTGGTGTGTTTCTCCTTGGATTTATCCTGTATGGGACTCTCTGTGCTTCCTGGACTTGATTAACTATTTCCTTTCCCATATTAGGGAAGTTTTCAACTATAATCTCTTCAAATATTTTCTCAGTCCCTTTCTTTTTCTCTTCTTTTGGGACCCATATAATTCGAATGTTGGTGCATTTAATGTTGTCTCAGAGGTCTCTAAAACTGTCCTCAATTCTTTTCATTCTTTTTTCTTTATTCTGCTCTGCAGTAGTTATTTCCACTATTTTATCTTCCAGGTCACTTATCCATTCTTCTGCCTCAGTTATTCTGCTATTGCTTCCTTCCAGAGTGTTTTTAATTTCATTTATTGTGTTCTTCAGCATTGTTTGTTTGCACTTTAGTTCTTCTCGGTTCTTGTTAAACATTTCTTTTATTTTCTCCATTCTATTTCCAAGATTTTGGATCATCTTTACTATCATTACACTGAATTCTTTTTCAGGTAGACCACCTATTTCTTCTTCATTTGTTTGGTCTGGTGGATTTTTACCTTGCTCCTTCATGTGTGTGTATTTCTCTGTTTTCTCATTTTGCTTAAGTTACTGTGTTTAGGGTCTCCTTTTTGCAGGCTGCAGGTTTATGGCTCCCATTGTTTTTGGTGTCTGTCCTAGTGGGTAAGTTTGGTTCAGTGGGTTGTGTAGCCTTCCTTGTGGAGGGGACTGGTGTCTGTGTTCTGGTCGATAAGGCTGGATCTTGCCTTTCTGGTGGGCAGGACTGCATCCAGTGGTGTGTTTTGGGGTGTCTGTGAACTTAGTATGATTTTAGGCAGGCTATCTGCTAATGGGTAGCGTTGTGTTCCTGTCTTGCTAGTTGTTTGGCATGGGGTGTCCAGCACTGGAGCTTGCTGGTCCTTGAGTGGAGCTGAGTCTTAGCGTTGAGACAGAGATATCTGGGAGAGCTCTCCCCGATTGATATTACATTGGGCCAGGAGGTTTCTGGTTGTCCAATGTCCTGAACTTGGCTCTGCCACCTCAGAGGCTCAGGCCTGACACCTGGCTGGAGCACCAAGAGCCTGTCAGCCACACGGCTCAGTAGAAAAGGGAGAAAGAAAAAAGAAAGAAAGAAAAAAATAAAATTAAATTTAAAAGTTATTAAAATAAAAAATATTATTAAAATTAAAAAGTAAAAAAGTAATAAAAAAAAAAAAGAAGAGAGCAACCAAACCAATAAACAAACCCACCAATGTTAACAAGCGCTAAAAACTAAACTAAGATAATCATGTAAATCAGAAACTAGTCAGTCGCATATGGCAAACCCCAAGTCTACAGTTGCTCCCAAAGTCCATCGCCTCAATTTTGAGATGATTCATTTTCTATTCAGGTATTCCACAGATGCAGGGTATATCAAGTTGATTGTGGAGATTTAATCTGCTGCTTCTGAGGCTATGCAAAGAAATTTCCTTTTCTTTTCTTTTTTCACGCAGCTCCTGGGGTTCAGCTTTGGATTTGGCCCTGACCCTGCATGTAGGTCACCCTTTAGCATCTGTTCTTCACCCAGCCAGGAGGGGGTTAAAGGAGTAGCTGATTAGGAGGCTCTGGCTCACTCAGGTTGGGGGGAGGGAGGGGTACGGAATGCTGGGTGAGCCTGCGGCGGCAGAGGCCAACGTGACGTTGCACCAGCCTGAGGTGCACTGTGTGTTCTCCCAGGGAAGTTGTTCCTGGATCACAGGACCCTGACAGTGGCGGGCTGCACAGGCTCCCAGGAGGGGAGGTGTGGAGACTGACCTGTGCTCGCACACAGGCTTCTTGGTGGTGGCAGCAGCAGCCTTAGCATCTCATGCCCATCTCTGGTGTCTGCGCTGATAGCTGCGGCTCACGACCATCTCTGAAACTCATTTAGGTGGTGTTCTGAATCCCCTCTCCTTGCATACCCCGAAACAATGTTCTCTTGCCTCTTAGGCAGGTCCATAATTTTTCCCGGACTCCTCCTGACTAGCTGTGGCGCACTAGCCCCCTTCAGGCTGTGTTCACGCAGCCAACCCCAGTCCTCTCCCTGGGATCTGACCTCCGAAGCAGGAGCCTCAGCTCCCAGCCCCCACCCATCCCAGCTGGTGAGCAGACAAGCCTCTGAGGCTGGTGAGTGCTGGTCAGCCCTGATCCTCTGTGGGAATCTCTCTGATTTACCCTCTGCACCCCTGTTGCTGCGCTCTCCTCCGTGGATCCAAAGCTTCCCCCCACCCACCCCCGTCTCCACCAGTGAAGGGGCTTCCTAGTGTGTGGAAACTTTTCCTCCTTCACAGCTCCCTCCCAGAGGTGTAGGTCCCATCCCTATTCTTTTGTCTCTGTTTTTTCTTTTTTCTTTTGCCCTACCCAGGTACATGGGGAGTTTCTTGCCTTTGGGAATTCTGAGGTCTTCTGCCAGCATTCAGTAGGTGTTCTGCAGGAGTTGTTCCACACGTAGATGTATTTTTGATGTCTTTGTGGGGAGGAAGGTGATTGCCACATCTTATTCCTCTGTCTCTTGAAGGTCCTCCTCTCAGTATATTTGCTTTTAATTGAAAAAAACTGTAATCATTTTTTATGTGCTATTGTTGCTTTTATAAATTATTCACATCTTCTTCCAAGAAATCTCACAATTAACATAGGCATTTGATAAATCATGGACATTGATAAATCCTGGAAATTAAACTATATGACCTAAGAGAAATGAATCAATGAAGAAAATTCTATCATATACATAAATACCATCAGGTTTATTGAGATCCTCTCTCTAGACAAGAAAGGTAGATTAACTTCTAAAGATGTGCCTTCACTTGTCTTCGGAGGTTCCGTAGTGCACTAGTCTGTGGACTAGTTAGGGTTAACCAGTAGACTTCTCTGCTTTAATGGAAATGTTCTATACCTACACTTTCCAGTATGGTAGTCACCAGCCACATGGGGCCATCGAGCATTAGAAATGCAACTAGTGGGACTGATAAATTAATTTTTTAACTGTGTTCATTTTAATTAATTTAAATTAAAATAGCCTGCTTTAGGGTAACCTGGAAAGTGGACCCTGAGACAGTAGCTTACATAAGGTTAATTTATTTGGGACTACAATAGCAGGGAGCAGGAGTGAGGGACAGAGAAAGTGAAAAAAAAAGAACAAAAGGTTAATATAAGGATGAATTATCAAATTGAGAACTGATTGTAGCAACTGATGCTCAATTTTTTAGAACTTCTGAGATGCTTCATGAAATTCATTTCAGAACTGTCCATACAGAAGATTAAAGGGAGAAGCATTTATCCCTCAGCTCCCATTTCCCATTGATTCTGAATCTCAAAGGCATTAACTTTTCCACACTTTGGGATTACATATGTCAACTGAAAAAAAATGTACAATCTAAAAGTTGAGAATTACATTTTATTTGGCAGACAAAACTGAGGACTTAAGCCCAGGATGCAGCCTCTTAGATAACTCTGGGAAACTGCTCCAAAGAGGTAAGAGAGGAGCCAGGATACATGAGTTTTTGCAACAAAGATCAGGTAGTCAGAACATCAAAAGATTACTGTTAATTAATGAAAACCAGATATCTCAAGTTAAGATATCTTTTCTATGTATGGGAAGATGCAAGAGTCTGGGCTCACTGAAATCATTCCTTTGATGTGTACCTCAGTTATCCTGTGCTTTCTCATCTTGAGTCTGCTCGGGGTGCATCGTTGGGGGTGGCTACAGTGGCTGACTGTTTAATGGAGGGCATTCCATTTCCATCCTGAGTTTTCTCAGGGCTCACTGTCAGGGGCAGCTGTAATGTGATGGTTTGATGGCTGTAACATCCTCTGCTTATTGATATGGCAGGCAGTATTTTTTCAATGACACATATGCATGAAGACTAAGAGGGTTTACCATGGATGTTGTTCACAGGGGCTTTAGAAGAAACTCAGAATAAAAAGGAAGGTGATAAAAAAAAAAAAAAGGAAGGTGATGGATATGGGCCCCAGATGAGGGACTTGTGTGAAGTTGGTGGAAGCCTTTGTGAACATGGTCACCACAGCACTGTGGTGATGGCAGTCAGGGAACTAGCTGAAAGATTTCCTGGGCTATAAGTATAAACATTTAAGTGAATAAAACCTTGTAAAACTTTTAATCAATTGGAGTAGATAAGAAAATAAAAAATAAGCAAACAAAAAGATAATTAGAAATTGTGATGAGTGCTGTTGAGAGAATAAACAAAGTATACGGATACAACATAGTAGGAAGAGTTCATTTGATAGAGTGTGATCAGAGAGAAAGCCTCTCTGAAGAAAATAGTTTAAAGCTACAACATGGGCAATACAGAGGAGGCCAGGGAAAAATTATTGTTCAATAGATCAAGAAAAATATAAAGTAAATCATGTTTCTAAAATGCCCACTTGGGAGCTGAAAAAGAAACCCAGAGCCCACTCAACAAACAGACGGTGAGTCATTATAGCCACCCTACCAATTCAACCGATAGTGTTGCCAAGAAGAATGATCCTTGGTAGACTTATACAGTTGTTAAATCAATATTCTACATTTCAATGGTAGGCAATAACCAGAAAGTTCATTTTTTTAATGAAAATATATAAACCCATTATTGAAAAATAAAAATAGTTGAAGCCATAAATTTTGTTTTCAACATTGCAACAGGGAGTATATTTAAAATAGTAAATTGTTCACTAGGAAAACAACAACAAAAAATCATGAAAGCTGGAAGAGAGGATAAAGACATTTTAAAGAAAAATGGTTAACTTACTTGCATTTAACAGAGAAGTGAAACTGGGAGGGGTCTATTCTGATCACTGATGCATGAAAATTTGAGAGTTTTCAATATAGAATCTGACAGCACTGGAATAACATTACTGAGTTTTGGTGGCTAAATTAATTTGATTCTCCTTGGAAGTGTAGACTACCTTTATTTTCTAATATCTCAATATGGAAGATTTAATGCACTTACTTGGGGAATTTAAATTTAAGGTTGGAAACAGAATGTTTGAGACAAGCCAATTAAGCACTACTTGCCAACTGACAAATCATAGATTTCAACTTTAACTTTCAAAACTATGTTTTATGGGACCCCAGTTTCTTCTTATCCAACCCCCTACTCCTGGAACATTTTATTTTGCAGGAAGAATTGTCTTTAAGTATTTGCATAAATTTATGAAACTATCAAATTTAAATTTAAAGCAAATGTTTTGTTCCAACTTTAACTTACACTCATTTTTATCCTGTGTGGTCCTGTTTTAAGAAACACAGTTACTATGGAAAAATGTGTATTTTTATTTATATAATCACCACAACAACTCCACGGAGTAGACACCATTCTTAACCTAGTTTCACAGAAGAGAAAAATGAGGCACAGAGATATTAACTTCTCTAACTTGTTCCCCTGTATCCTTAGAGACTATAACAGTGTCTGACACAAACGTGAGCTTAAAAATTGTTGTTGACAGTATCTTGTTGACTGATCAACTCACTTTTTTATGTGTCATTCTGTAAATGCTAAAGAAAAACATGATTTTAGCTCCTTCCCACACTACGCTCAGAACAAAGCCTATTCCTTTGCTAGCTTTCTCCATCTCATATTTTGGTCACGACCTGGATAAACACTCATTTCTTCCAGCCAAAAATTCATGACTCATCCTTCAGTATTTTCTATGTCCCACGCCCTACATCTAATCCTTCACATGTTTAGTAGTTTCTTCTTCTAAAATACATTTAAAAATCTTTTCCTTTCTCTCCATCTCTATCGCCACTATGTTCCAATCCAGCATCTTTAATCTCTTAAAGCAGCAGTGGTTTCATGATCTTGTTACCAAACAAGGTTTGTTTGCCCAACATGCAGTAAACCAAACACTGAGACACCACAGTTTGCAGCAGAGGAAAGTTTTATTCACAAGGCAAAATGAGGAGATGGAAGGATAAATCTCAAATCCACCTCCTGAAGGCTAGGGGCTTGGTATATTTATGGGTGAAGAGTATAGAGTGGTCAGATGTGTAAGGGAAGGTGATTAGAGGTAGGAAAAATGTGAGGTAACTGCTGCTCTGTGCAGGCATATCTGAGTTACATGCTTCTTCATGGGATACATGTTCAGAAAATGGCAGCATTAGCATGATCTGAGGGTGGAGTTTTTGGCTCTCTGATGTCAAAGGGTCACCTATTGGATAAGCAAGTCTATTCTGTGCAGACTCTGGCCACACAATACAATTTGCAAACCATTCCCCCTGGGGCTATTCCCTATTCCCATCTGCTGTTGTACTTCTCTCCAAAGCATTTATCACCTATCAATATACTAAATAGTTTTCTCATTTATTGTATTTATTACCTGCTTTCTCTCACATAAAATGTAAACTTCATAGAGGATATTCCTCAGTTCCTAGAATAGTTCCTAGCACATGATAGGTACTCAATAAACACATATTAAATTAGAAGGATCACTCAATCCACCAATCAGTAATGATTGGTCTAATAGACACTGTCTTATTTTGTGCCCTTTCTACCTCTCTGACTTTCTGTTTACCCAAGTGTTCACTCTGCCTGGTGGTGCCTCACATGGCTGGATATTTTTCAGTCCCTCAGTGCTCAATTCAGAGGTCACCATCTCAGAGAGATCTTCCTATACCATCCTATTTAAAGGACCTTTCTACTCAGCATTCCTAATAATCCCTAACCAACATCAAAGTTTTTCATAACACATTATAATCTACAGCTTTTATAAAATTTGTTCCTGTACTTAATTTTTCTCTCTCTCCCTGGTAAAATCTGTACTCCTTAAGGGCATAAACTACCATGTCTGTTATTTTACCTTCAGTGATCAACCGAGTGCCTGGTATATAATTGGAATAAAATTGTTGGAGAGGGAGAAAGGGGACTTTCAAATTTAATACAGTTATCTCTGTGTAATAAAATTATTGGAGACATTTATATAATATTATTTATCTAGATTTATTTATATTTAACATACTACTTATTTACTAAAAGATTTGCACGTTTACAAAGACACCATGGCATTGATTGTAATTATTATACCCCTTACATTTTGCTGGGTCTTCTTTACACTATATGTGTTTGGAGAGCAAGTTTCTAGGCAGGTAGATCCTAGTACTAGGTTAGATTTACTCAGAAGCAGAAACCAGCCATAACAGCACGGAACAACAGGCTCTTACCAGACCTCATTCCTGGCAGAGGCCTTGCATCTTTTGACTTTCTAGACTTCATCTGTTGATAACATTTAAAAAATATTTATTATGTTATTATATACCCCTCAGTCATTTATGTCATTTGCAATTGTTTCCCTAAACAATTTCATGCTCTGCTTTGGAAAAAAAGCTGCACCTTCTGATTTGCTGTAAGATTCCCAGGGCTGCTGTTTTACATTCCCAAGGGGTCTGGCGAAGTTCTGATAAGAGGTCCGCTGCTCCTCTCCTTCTTCCTCCTCCTTTTTCTCCTGGTCTTTATTGTTATCTCTTTTCTTATAAGGTTTGCTATCTGGGGCCTTTGGAGGTAGCAAAGAGGCAACTCATTCACAAGTGTTCTAATATATGAAGTGACAACCTCTTTACATAACCCAATTCATTTGCAAGGAAAAAACTCATTTTTCTGAACAGGTCTCATTTCTCTCTTTACTAGCCTCTTTTGTAATTCTCATCAGTATTTTCACTGTTTCTTGAAAGTGTTTATGATTCAATATGTTTCTTATTGTTTCACCCTTTCACTGCTTTTTATGAAATCACATTATTTAAGTATTATATCTAGTTTCCAGTCCACACTTTGTTTTCTTCACGTATCTAGTCTAATGTGCCTACTTATTTCTCAGACATATTCATTTGGAGAGTTTACTTCCACTCTGAATCACATATGACAAGAACATAATTCCCATTCAATTTCATTTTCTTGCAAAATTAAAAAAGACAAAGTGGTAAAAGACACATATCTTTAGCAGTGAACTCACTTTGCTACTATGTAAAAAGACAAACACTTCTGTGTAAAACATGAGTTAAAAATACAAAATGACATTTAATTTTTGATATGATTATATTTAAAGCATGAGAGGATTAGCATTTAGTTCATTTTATATAAAAAGAAAATTTTCAGACAACTATTTTTGTTCTGTTTTTCAAAATAGAAAATGTTCCAGTTATGCAGTTCTTTGCATACAAAATGAACCAAGAACCCACCAACAACATGCAGTTTGAATTAATGTGTTCAAAGAATTGGTGACAGATATTTCCTGAGCATTAAATTTACTAAAATAATTGAATTCTATTCTATTAAATCTAACTAGCATTTGTTGAACAGTAGGAAAACAATTGAAATAGAAACAAAATATCTGGATTCTGCTTAATTTGTTCATTTAAAGCATTTGTTGTTGTGGTTGATTTGCTTTGTTATTTTTTTGTTTCTGACTCCCAGTGTGTTTAGACACTATGTTAATTACTAAGGCTGTAAACTAAGCAAGGTTCAACATTCTTAGGCCTCAGTTGTTACCCTATGATGCAATCATTTTACAGTTGACCCTTAAACAACACGGGTTTGAACTGAACAGGTCCGGTTATATGCAGATCTTTTTCAAAAGTAGTAAACACTATACTACTAAGTGATTCTCCATTGGTTGCATTGTTCCCCTTGACCCACAATTGCAACAAGGGGCTTGGCCCTGATGTATACTGCACCCTCATTAGGTTTGTGTCACAGTCGAGAAACCCCAAGATTAGGAAAATCCCAATTTTCTAAACAGTGTGCTAGCAACCCTGTGCAATCTTTGCCTGGAGGAAGACATTATCTTTATCATCCCAGCTTGCAAATGGTTTTGTCCTCAGCCCTGAAGAGTGACATTATCTCTATCTTCTAAGGCTATGTGCTGTACAAATGTCCTTGCAAAAATAGCCTGAAATATAAACTGATTCAATACCCGCAGAAAAAACAAAAAGCATTGTCTACTAATAGAGTGTTATAAAGATATGTTTCCTGACACCAAGGAGTTCACAGTACAGTAGATGTAAACAGCTTGTGAAAGTGAATATAAGCTAATAACCACTTATTTTCCCAAGTTTTATGTAACTTTAAATTGTGATCTCTGAAAATTGACATACTTAATATTTATGTACTCAAAGATATCTCTTCCTTTATGATTTCTTCCTATGATTTTGTTCTTAGAAGGCTTTTCTCTATATTACAGAAACAGTTTAGAAACATTATTTTGTTTCTAGAATTTGGTTTAGGTTTAGAATAGCCATAAAAATATCCATATGATTTGTGATTGGAAGATAAATTGATTCAGGGAATAGAAACAAAAGTTGTATGGAGCTCCTGTTTTCATTTGTAAAGACTTGTAATTAAAAATTAATGTTAACTTGTTGATGAATTGTACTTTCAAAAATACAGTAACTGAGTCATTCTCTGATACATAATGAACTTTGGAAAAGATAACATAAAAACTAACAAGAACCTGTATCAAATAAGTTAGGGAATGTTTGTAAAGTTTATTGAATGGGAAAAAAACTATATATTTAGCATATCTTAATTAAACATTAGATCATATCTAATTAAACATTTAGTCAAAGCAAAGGGAAATTATCCATATATTTTTGGCTTTCAAAATCCTTTAAAGACATACATTCTTTACACTTTTAATTTAGTGGGGGGGCAAATAAAATAATGAAAAAATAATAAAAGAATAATTTAGGTTTGTCTGTTTTTATCGCTTTAATGTCTATGTCAGTAAAACTATTTGGCTAATGTCCTTAATTTGGTATACCCAAGAATATATAATAGTCTTTAGTACCAGACAGACATGTTATTTTTGTTAATATCTAATGCCACATCCTTATAGCATAAAATGAACTTAGCTGAAAAATAAGAGAGGTATATTCATAAAGAACAGTGATGCAAATCAATATGCATTAAAATATAAAAACTATTCCAGGAAGCCAAAAAGTTACTTCTAATCTTCATTAAGTATAAATTTTAAAACACTTCCTTCCAGTGTAACATAATAAAAAGATAAAAATATGTTACTTTGGAAAAAATCAGAAATACTTCTAAACAAGTAGTTTTCATCTAGTGTGATTATAATTTCTTTTTACCCTTTATTTTGGAAAATTTCAAATACATACAAAACTTGAGAAAATCACGTAATGAGTCTCCATTTACCCATCAACGACAATGTTGTTTTATCTATACATCTCTCTACTTCCCTCCTGATTTGTTTTATAACAAATCCCAAATGTAGTTTTATTTTATCCATAAATGTTTCATGAGTGTAGTTTTAATTCATTATTTTAATAGAAATATTTTTAAATTTTAAAAGTTAAAAAAAAATCAAGAACAGGAGTAAATGCAGTTGAAGTTGTTCAAAATCAAATGTTCTTTAAATTTATATTATAAACATTAATCAGACAATGCATCTATGAACACATTGGATTATTCATTGAAGTATATACAAAAGAAACATTTACCAAACCCACAGACCTTAAAGAATTTACAATTTATTTAGGCAAATAAAATCCAGTTGAGTAATTTTAACATTTTAGCATCACTATACTTAATCAGAACACATGTATTACTAATTAGAGCCAGTCCTCTTCCTTAATAAGTTATGGCACTAAGTAGGAGCATCGACAACATAGTTGAAGAGAATTGCATTCCATTTCCCATGTAAATGCAAACTTCCTCTGACTGTGCTCAACCTGAAGGATGAAAAGTTTGTGGTAGAATGGTGAATCACTGCATATATTTCTCCTCTATCCTGATGAACTTCCTTTCTCATTGTAACCACATCAGGCTCAACAAGAGCAATATAGAAAGCAATGACCAGATCTCTCCAGTTCCCACTGACCTCTTGCAGTTGCCAGGTTTTGTCCACCTTTGTAATGGCCAAATTTGCAACGTTATACAAACAATTAGTATGCAACACTTTCCCTGTAATCATCAATATTTTTATTAAAACACTTCTTATTGATCCCCAGGGATATTCAGTTACTTTAGAATTACAATTCACAATTCTTGCTTTTAGTAGGTCCAGAAGCTCTCAGTTTAACATGTCTAAATAAGGGGAAATATTTATATGATCTGAAGAGAAACATGAGTCTGGATATTAGCATGTCTAAATAAAAGCCATGTCAGGAGTAGGGAAAGTGTTTCCAATTCAATTATAATAACCATACCAATGATATCTTTTGGTATTGTAATAACCACACTATATTTTTTCATGATAAAATTTATCTTACAGATTTAAAAAGCCAAAAAGAAGAAAATGCAAGATTCCAATAATGATTTTATTAATGTCTAGGTAGGAATAAAGGTGTCATGCAGAAAATTTTTGTCATGTTCACATTTTTAAAAATTAGGATTTTGTATTTAATTCAAAACTATGTGAGTTAAGCCTTTGCCTACCATTAACTTTGAAAATTATGGAAATTTTGTTCATAAAACCACTGATAAGAAAGGAATAATGTTATGCAAAATGTTGAAGTAGGAAGGTTTAAGGGTAGGTTTCTTCAACAAAGCAACCATTGAAATGAGAAGAGAGACTGAAACAAACTATTTTGAAACTCTGAAGCCTGACTGGACACTTATAACAACTGGGGTATACTGGATGAAGGGAAAGACTGTTGTTCTTAGGCATGAGAGTGGTTTG
This sequence comes from Balaenoptera musculus, assembly GCF_009873245.2. Taxonomy (NCBI): domain Eukaryota; kingdom Metazoa; phylum Chordata; class Mammalia; order Artiodactyla; family Balaenopteridae; genus Balaenoptera; species Balaenoptera musculus. Next base: position 43,578,529 of record NC_045788.1, read on the forward strand.
CTTAAACATGTCATCAATCCGCATTTCTCAGCCCCACCTAGTCTGTAGAGTGAATGGTTCAAGTTATTGGAGCAGCTGGCTGGTGCCCTCTAGGACACAGCAGCTTTCCCCATTGATATCTAGGGGAGATTTAGAGATCCTGTGCACTTTTTTGTTGCCCTTTCTGGAGCCAGACATTTAAGAAAATATTTGATTATTAGCTGACCACAGAGGTAATGAAACCAAAATTTTGGTGACTTCCACAAAAAATAATACATACTTTTCAAAAATAGTTTGAAGGGACTTCCCTGGTGGTCCAGTGGTTGGGACTCTGAGCTTTCACTGCCGAGGATGCGGGTTCAATCCCTGGTCAGGGAATTAAGGTCCTGCAAGCGGAGCGGCGCGGCCAAAAAAAAAAAAAAAGTTTGGAAAAGTCACAGGTGAACAGTACCAACACTCAACCAGAAATCAGCAATCCCTGAGTGAGGAGTGGGAGAATCAGATTTCCAGAGTTACTACATGAAAGTCTTTTCAACAAATGGTGCTGGGTAAACTAGATATTCACATGCAGAATAATGGAGTTTGACCTTCCCTTACATCATGTAAAATATTAACTCAAATGGATCAAAGAACTAAAACTGTAAAACTTGTAGGAGAAAATATAGGGCAAATCCCAATGACTTTTGGGATGCACACAAGAAAAGTGAAAATAGAAAATTTGACTTTATCAAAATTTAAAACTTTTGTGTATCAGAGGACACTATCAATAAACTGAAATGTCAACTTTCAGAATGGGAGAAAATATTTGCAAATCATATATCTGATCATGGATTAATTACCAGAATATACAAAGAACTCCTAAAACTATAAACAACAACAGTAACAACAAAACAAACAACTAAATTGGAAAATAGGCAAAAGATTTGAAAAAATATTTCTCCTAAGAAGAAATAAAAATTGCCAATAAGCACATGAAAAGATGGTCAACATAATTAGTCATTACATTAGGAACACATGAATCAAAATCACAATGAGATAACACAACCCCCATTACAATGACTATTAATTATTTTTACAGAAAAGGAAAATGGAAAATAACAAGTGTTGACAAATATGTGGAGAAATTGGAACTATTGGGAATGTAAAATGTTGCAGCTGCTTTGGAAAAGTTTGGCAGTTTCTCAAAAAATTTAAATGTGGAATTATTGCATGACCCATCAAAATTCCACTTCTAGGTAACTACTCAAAAGAACTGTAAACAGGGACTTGAACTGATACCTGTATACCAATATTCATAGCAGCATTATTCACAATAGCCAAAAGGTGGAAACAATCCAAGTGTTCATCAACAGATGACTGCATAAACAATTGTGATATACACAGGCAATGAAATATTATTCAGCCGTAACAAGGAATGATGTTCTGATACATGCTACAAGAGGGATAAACTTTGAAAACATCATGCTAAATGAAATAAGCCAGACACAAAAGGACAAATATTGTATGATTCCACTTATATGATGTATCTAGAATAGGAAAATTCATAGAAATAGAAAGTAGAATAGAGTTTATCAGGGACTAGGAGCAGAATTTGGAATGCTATTGCTTAATGGTTACAGAGTCTCTGTTTCTGTTGATGAATAAGTTTTGGAAATAGATAGTGGTGGATGGTTACATCACACTGTGACTGTACTTAATGCCACAGAATTGTATACTTATAAATAGTGAAAATGATAATCTTCATGTTATTTGTATTTTACCACAGTAAAAACTAACTGATAAAGTTTATATTTAGCATGAGATTATGTTGTACATGTTTTATGAAGTAAATTATTCTTTTTAAAAACAGTATTTAGCAACATGATAGAGGCTCTGAGTTCTATGCTACAATGAAGATTTTACCCAGGGAATTTTAATTATTTAAGTATATTTAATAATACAAAACTGCTGATATCTTGTACCTTAAAATAGTAAAAAAAATCCACATAAAATATTACTTTTGAGCCATTTCATAAAAGTACTTTGGGAATATAAACCTGAAATCTATATATCTACATTACAAGTAGTGCTAAGAAAAGCAAAATAATCATCTCCAACAGCGATTTCTCAAATGACCTAAGAGCATTAGTAGTGTAATCTTCATATAGATGCAAAAATAAATCTTTAGAAGCAATGTTATTCAAAAATAATTATTTCCTGCCTTAGAGTTGAGCTCATAATATAAAAATATTCATAGAAAGTTTTAATTTTAAGCATGAGTGATAAGTTGATTTTTCTCATTATATATTTTTTCAGTTCAGTATATTCACAAGTTAATCAGTTTGTATAAAGAGATATCTTCCTAATAATAGTTTTTACCACTGAAATTCTCTACCATGACCCTACTGTCCTTAAAATGTATTATTCTAAACTTTACTTTTTAAAATATATTTGAGAGATGAATATTACCTACCAGGCATAAAATACTGCTCTATAATAATATAAATCTGGAAATCTTAATTTCTATTGAATTTACTTGCAACAGGGCAGTTTTATTTGTTTCCCTCTATGGTATGTCATCCTACTGTTCAGAAAAGTAGAAGAAATGCTATGGGCACAAGACACATGTCCTATTAGGTCTAGGAAATAAGGTAAAAAGGATTGCCCTCTGAAGTGAAATTATGAAATCAAGAGGGACATGCCCAAGTTACCTTAAAAGAGTGGATTAGAAACGTTTGAGTATACTGTGAATTTTAAAAATGATAAAGTCTTTTTCTCAGGTGAAAAACAGTACATTTGCATATATAGGCACAAAAGTGTGTGTGGAATATCAAAATTGATATTAAGACCCTCTCTCTAAAATGACAACTCCAGGACCAGTAGAGCATGATTGTAAAGTAGTTTCATGTATCAACCTAATCAGAAAAACTAAACCATTTAGCATAAAAGGTAAATAAAGTCCACACACCTTTTAAGGGATCACAGAAGCAAACAAGGGCAGTGCCTACTCCATCATTGTCCAGAAGCAGGGTTCCCTGCAGCCTAATATATGTATCTGGCAAACTTTGCTATTTTAATTGTTTCCAACCATCTCTCATTTTCCTGATTCTAGGCTCTAAAAGCAAACATCTGATCATTTGTTTTCCAGTGTAGTTTATCTAAAAATCAAATACGGGCTAGTCAAAATGCCTCACCTAATATCCCTGGGAGTTATATACCTCACATTATAATTTAACTTGCTTTCATATTTACTTCTAAGTCTTTCTTAACTTCACCCACAGAAATTAACAATACCCAGCTGAAACAACTCTGGGATGGCGATGAGACTGAGTTTCTTGTCCTGCAAGCTGAATGTCAACCTGGAAAATGATTATTTCATTGAGGCACAGGTATGTGGAGCCAGCAGGTATTCTACAGATGACACTTTGTGTGTGTGTGTGTGTGTGTGTTTTGAGGGGAGGGATCCCTTAATTGAACTTGCACAAATTTAAAGAAATAATAATTTTAAATGTTTGGTATTAAATAGAACCTTTGATTTCTTATTCGGTGTTGAAGTTAAATTGCACTATATATAGCACATTGTTCATAGGTAAGATAAAAAAGGCCAGGAATAAATTTGTGTTTAGAATGATCAATATTCAAGGGGACTAATTAAAAAGGTGGACTTCATTTATAATCTTTTGTCAAAACAACATATCTTATTTCCTTTGACACTACTGGAAACCTTTCAATTTACCACCTGCAGACTCTGAGAGCTCATTGGAAAATTAATGACACTGTACTACTTCTCTCCCTTGCCCTCACTCGCTCTTTATCTATCTACCTATCTATCTCTATCTCCTCTACCCCACTCTTCTCTCCCTTCCTCTCTTCCTCTCTTCTTTCCTTGCTAAGAAGTCTGTAATTGTGAAAATTAAGATTTATCTCATATATCTGAATAAATTATTTCAAGTGCCTAATCAGTCAATATCTAACCAACTTTGGGGTATGGAGATAATTACTTTGTAATCTAAACTTTTCCAAGGACAGAATTCCAGTTAAGCTTGTGATATTTTGAATTATTAATATACAGCATTATTTATTTTAGTTATGTTGAAATGTGGGTGTCATATAAGGTTAGAAACTTTTCCACTAGGCTAAAATGATGTTCTATCATCACCAGCTTATTGTTTCTAAGAGCAATAACACACCTAATAGTGTTTATTTTCCAAGACTTTATATTTTAAAATGTAATAAGTCCTTTTTTCAGATATGTGTACTGTGAACTTCTCGTAGTCTATTAGTGTATTTTTCTTTCCGTTTTCTTCATGGTATCCTTTGCAAGGCAGAAGTTCTAAATATTGATGATATCTAGTTCATCTTTTTTTTTTTGTATTTTATTGTTTGTGTTTTTTGTATCTTACCACAAGAAATTTTTGCCTAACTCAAGGTCACAATGATATTCTCCTATCTCTTTTTTTTCAGAAATGTAACAGTTTTTCAGCTTTTGTGCTTAGTGGATAGGATACATTTTTTATTTAATTTTTATATATGTTGTGATTTCTGTATTTCCATTTTTCTTCCATGAATGTATATTATTTTTATAATCAGCAGCAATATAACAATAATATTTATGTAAGTGAAAAATTCTGTGTAAATAATTCTTTTCAAGTTACTATGTTAAAGGTTTCTCAAAACAGTTGAAGACAACAAAACTTCACTAAATGTATTTAGCAGCAAACTCCTTTCAGAGAACAAAGTTATGCAAATACTTTGAACAACAATGAATTTAAATCCTAGTAGATATAATTTATTTGGTGGACATAATTCATGTGGATTTAAAAGAAATGCAAAATGTGTAGATACTACTCTGTAATGAGTTATTTGAAAAACAGGGAGATGTTTTGTTGTAGATAAGGAAATGGTGAAGTGTCCTACTAGTAAGCATGCTTTATTTTCCTCCTAATTAAGGAGCCTTATCAGGGAAGTGCCCAATGGCTATTGTTACCATCAAAGTAATCAGTCCACTTATTAACATTTTGAAGGTGAAATAACTTGAGTTTTATTGATAACATCAAACTAAATTCCTATTAAATGTCATACAGGGTAGTGAGAGTTTTCATGTTATTCTGATACCAAGAACTACCTGCTCACTTGGTCCCATAATCTTCTTTTAGGAAGTGGATACTGTATTAGTCAGAGTTCTCAAGAATAACCAAACCAACAGGATATATACATATGTAAATAGATATATATATAAGACAACATTTATTATAGAAATTGGCTCACATGGTTATGGAGGCCAACAAGTCCCATGATCTGCCCCATGCAAGCTGGAGGACCAGGAAAGGCAGTGGTATAATGCAGTCTGAGTCCAAGGGCCCAAGAATTGGGGGTCTGATGGTGTTAAGTCCAGATCTGAGTCCAAAAGCTGAGAACCAGGAGCACTGATGTCCAACGGCAGGACAAGGTAGAGGTCTTGTATCAAGCAGAGAGAGAGAGAAAGCAAATTCACCCTTCTTCTGCTTTTTTGTTCTAGCCTAGCCCTCAGTGGATTGGATGATGCGCACCCACGTTGGGGAGGGCCATCTGCTTTACTCAGTTTACCGATTCAGATGCTGATCTGTTCTTGAAGCACACTCACAGACATACCCGGAAATAATGTTTTACTAGCTACCAGTGCATCCCTTAGCCCAGTCAGGTTGACACATAAAATTAACTATCACAGTTACCATGGTATACAATTTCTACATCAATTTTTAACACTCCTAGATCATTTCAAATATATAAAATATAGCATTTTGGGTAGAAAATGCCTAGCCTTCATTTGCTCATTGCTGTCATCTCTCTTCCTCAAATTGCACTACCTTTACAAATTTCAATCTTTTTCACCCTGGTATGACTATACACAGCTATTTTCTTCTGTCCTTTAGAGAGCACAAGCTCTTCTGTTTGGATGATAAAGCACTGTAAGTTATAGAAATAAAAATTTGAAATCAAATGGTTGAAGTTTCCTTTTTCTTAAGTGATAAACAAGGAAATAAGGGGTGAAGGAATTGTAGATGTTTAGAGATATCAGTGTTTTAGGATCATATGGACTGATGGAAGGAAGGAAGAAAATCAATACTTAGTTTAGTGTCAAGAATGTAGGGTCAGAAATGTAAATTAGCTCAATGTCAGGAATATAATGGCTTTCAACTTGCTCCATGAGAATGGCGGGCATGTGGGCATAAGTAAGCATTCCAATGCTGAAATGCTCAAGAAATTTACCTGGATGAGGAGGATGAGAATTCTGCACTTGCTGCTCAGAAAGCATGACTCTAAGAAGACTAACCGCCACGTGTATCACAGCCTATACCTGAAAGTGAAAAGGAGTCTGTTCAGAAATAGGCGGGTTCTCATGGAACTCGTCCCCAGACTGAAGGCAGAGGAGGCTTGCAAGAAAATTTTGGCTGACCAGCCTGAAGCTCACAGGTCTAAAACCACAGAAGGTGCAAAGCTGTGAAGAACCACTCCAGGCCTAGAAGGAGGAAATCAAGACTCCATCAAAGGAAGAAGAGACCAAGAAATAAAGCTCCAACACATTTGTCTGTACATAGTGGCCTTGGCAATTACATAGATTAAGCCATTCAATAAATAAGTCTGATTTGTGAAAGAAAAAAGAACAGGGCTCATGGAATACTCTAAATACTTAGAAACACTAGTGCTAATATTTAGATATAAAATTTTACTTTCTACAATATAAGGTTTAAACAGTGGTCTTCTTATCATGTGTATATGTTAATAATACGCTACATATATTAATCACTTCATACATATTTTGTTCATTTTAACCGATATCTAAGTGATGACAAATATAAAGTTTTCTTTTGACAATAAAAATCTAAGTTCTGAATTTATCTTTTTGGAAATTGAAACATATTTACATTAAGACATTAAGATATTACTCTTAAACTAAGGTTAATTTCTTAAAGTTTGGTTCATCGAGGTATTAATGATAATTGAAATTTGTCTGTTAAATGCCATAAAATTAAGGTGTTTTTATTATAGATACAGTAATCTGAAAGATAGATGAAAACTGAGCTTTAATCTCAAAGGACAAATCAATTTGTAATTACTGAATCTGAATATTATATCAATTTTATATGTTCCCCACTATTTCCTGTGTTTTAAAATACTTACTAGGGTCATCCAGACTACTTTTAATGGCTTTCATTGTTGATGGCTTTATTCAAGTTTCACTCTAAGCAAAATTAGACAAAAGTTTAATTGAATCAATCGATTTTTTTTGTTTCCCAGTCTAATCGCTCTCTCTCCCAACCCTTTCCTCTCTCTCTTCTTCTTTCTCCTTCCCTTCTTACCTTTTCTCTGTCTATTTCTCTCTCTCTCTCCAAGGAAGGTATATTCCAGTTAAAACATTACAGCTAGTTAAAGTCCCATGCCACTTATAAAAGCCATAAATGAGTAGTCACCTCCAGTAGCATATAATGTAGCTAATACATACAAATAGTGACCATATGTTTTACACTGAAAATGAGAACATGTAACTTGGCAGTTTGGAGGGGGGTGGCATTTGTAGGTGGAAACAGCAGACTAAGTTTTAGATTGCGAAATGATAAAATGTCTTTGTTTTTTAATCATTCACAGGGACAAAGTGAAACAAGAATAATGGTGCCTTCTTTGCTTGGCTGCTATGTGGAGTAAGAGAAGTAACATTTCCAATCTCATACTATAGTGTCTGGTACATGGCAACTGTTCAATAGATGATTAAAGATTAAGCCTAGGGCAAGACAGGAATAAAGACACAGATGTAGAGAATGGACTTGAGGACACAGGGAGTGGGAAGGGTAAGCTGGGACGAAGTGAGAGAGTGGCATGGACATATATACACTACCAAATGTAAAAACTAGTGGGAAGCAGCCGCATAGCACAGGGAGATCAGCTCGGTGCTTTGTGACCACCTAGAGGGGTGGGATAGGGAGGGTGGGAGGGAGGGAGACGCAAGAGGGAAGAGATATGGAGATATATGTATATGTATAGCTGATTCACTTTGTTATAAAGCAGAAATTAACACACCATTTTAAAGCAGTTATACTCCAATAAAGATGTGAAAAAAAAAAAAAAGATTAAGATGCACCAAGCTCATTTTCCCCTCTTGCCATTAAAGGTGGTCGTGAGATTTCATTTTGGTCATTGGGAAATGAGGGGGAGATTTTGGTTAGGCTAGTTTTTTTGTTTTTTTGTTTTTGTCTTCAGGCTTTCATCATTGTCACACAAAAAAAAATGACACATCCGATCACAATAGTGTCCCAAACAGAGGTCCTCTCTTCATATGCCAAGTTCCTTTATGAAGGAGGAGACAATACTTCCCAGCATACACAGCTAATAATTGCAAGAGTAGTATTTAAAATCCAGGTGATCTCCCTGACAGACATTGCTCTTAACTGGCATGGCCCAAGTTTAGTGACCTATGTCAGTGGTTCAACAGGAGGTTAGAGGAAAAAAGTCCTCCTCCTCTTCTAGAGAAAGATACAGCTCCATGCAGTGGAAATAAAATTAGGAAAGGAGTCAGGAGAATCATAGGGCTATGAAAAAACCTCCATAACTCAGAGAGTGGGTTCTGGAGCTGGAAAGTCTGAAAAGGAATTCTAGATCTGCTATGTAATGCATGTATGACCATGAGCAAGCTACAAAACCTTTATATTGTGTTTCTTCCTCAGTTTCTTCATTTGTGTAATGGAAAGTCTCATAGGTTGATTGTGAATATTATATCAGTTAATATACAAAGCTCCTAGAACAGCTCCCAGCTCACGGTGAGCCCTCCATAAATGCGGGTGAAAATTTTAATTAGATTGTGCGTCTCAGATTTCTCTTATGAAAAATTGTGAATCTAAAGAGCTTTTTAGCTTTTACAACATGAAGATTTTTAGTTGTAAGTCAGATATAAATCTGCTTTAGGAATAAAATTACTATTTTCCTCTTACCATTGTTTTAGAATAGTCCTCATTTTTTAATAGTTAAAGAAACAACAAGTGTACCGTGGACTACGGCACTTCTTAACACCGGATTACGCTGGAAGCCCTGTAAGATTTTTATTTTTTAAATTTTTTGCTGGTTTGTGTCTTCGTTGCTGCGCACGGGCTTTCTCTAGTTGCGGCGAGCAGGGGTTACTCTTTGGTGCAGTGCGTGGGCTTCTCATTGCCGTGGCTTGTCTTGTTGTGGAGCAGGGGCTCTAGGCACGAGGGCTTCAGTAGTTGTGGCACGTGGGCTTCAGTAGTTGTGGCACGTGGGCTCTAGAGCGCAGGCTAAGTAGTTGTGGCTCACGGGCTTAGTTGCTCCGCGGCATGTGGGATCTTCCCGGACCAGGGCTCGAACACGTGTCCCCTGCATTGGCAGGTGGATTCTTAACCACTGTGCCACCAGGGAATCCCTGGAAGATATTTTTAAAGTGCTAATATTCAGTGTCAGAAAAATTAAATCAGATTTAGGGATGGAGCAGGAGCTTGGCCATCAATATTGAGGCTATTTAATGAGAAACTTTGAGCTAATCTGAAAAGAAATGATGTTTTCTCTTTTTATTGCTCTACATTTTCATTCCTCCCATGAAATTTTATGAAGATAAGTAAAAATATCTATATGTAAACTGTTGGCATGTGGATGATAAATTCACAATAAACAAAAACAAACAACAGAAACAAAAACAAAGGATTTTTTTTTTCTTACTAAATGAAAATACATGTTTCCTCAGGCTCTATAATCTTCTTCAGGAATTAGGAGGTAATTTTCCACATGTTCACATTCACCAAGTTTCTCTTACTTGGCCTTTCCTGCTTCAATCATTGATATTCTTAAATGACACTTCTTTTAGTCATCTCCAGTTTTATTTTAAAATGTTATTGAGTGCTGGGATTAATTTTTATTCAACTTTGTATTCTCCCAAAGGCCTTCGTAAGAATAAGATTTAATTCATTCAAAAATATGTATTGAACATACATCAGGAAAAAAATGTCTGTGGAATCTAAAATACACAGGAAAGATAAAGTTACTATGGCAATTTGAAAATTTCTTTGGGGAAAATACTTTACAACTCATAGTATTTCAGGATGTGATGCATATGCTTAAAATATCTATTATGGCATTCCAATTTGCAAACTAAACAGAGAGGATTCTGTGTAGGTATAAAGAGCACAACTTATAAGCGATAGAACTAGAATGGATTCCTGGTCCAGAGTATTTTCCAATAGAACGCAGTTGCCCCTAATTTTCCACCTTTTTGTCGTCTGAAATGACTTTAGTGACCCAAATATATAAATACAATATAACCAAGGACGATATTGTTGAAGTAATGCTTTAAATACTACCTTGATTAAGCTCATGGAAACATAGCATCTAGTCTTCTTTAGTCTATCCTAACTCAAGAAATAGTATAGAAGTTTTTGAAATAAAAATTTTTGTTTAGAGAAAAGCTATGATTTTGCTATCTACCTCAAAAATGGTTTGTGTGATGAAGAGTAGGAAACAATTAAAAGAGAGAGCATTCCACTAGAAATTGCATTCACTCATTCAAAAATACTTAACACAAAGCCTGGACCATCCATGGCCTCATCCACCCATTCTGCTCACATTCAACACATAAAGTGTTAAGTGATGATTTCTACATAAATCTACCTATCTTGCTTAAGCTGATTCAAAATATTCAGAAGGATTTACTGTTTTTCTTTCTCAGTGATATCTCAGCAGCAGTTCTGGATCACAGACTTTGATTGTTAAAAACCATAAAAATAAAGACAAAATATCCATTTCAGTGAAGACAATTTTGTGGAAGAGCAGGTGGCTGATAAAAAGCCCCACTCCTTGATGTTGAGGCAAAAATAGCAGTTGAAGAGCAAAGTGCACCCTTTCCTGTGGAGCTTAAATTAAATTCAGATTTGTTTCAGCGGGGCCTTAATAGAGTCTCTATGATTGGGATGCTTTGGCTAAGCTGGTATCTCCACATGCTTTTGCTATGTTGAAGCCTATTTAGTCATTTTGCACACTCAATAAAATGGTATTAGTGATAACCAACTGCTATATGTATTAAATATGTGGTCATCCTTTGGGGCCTTGTGCTACAGTTCTTAAATGTGTAAGCTATAAGAAAATCATGACATGAATACTGTTACAGTTGCCTTCTGTATATATCACTAGTATTTAATCTTTACTATTTTACTATTTCAGTCACAACTGCCAATCCCACTGCCTCCTATCCAGCTAAATCTATACTGTCTAAAGAAGCTCCTTCTGTCAGTAATTAAAGAAAACTGCCTCTGGAAGAACTCCTATTGCAAAGCAGATATAGCAGCCACTATTAACACAGTGGTGTTTTACTGGTAGTAACTTTTTCTTTTTCTTTTCTTTTTTTTTTAAAGTGCAGATTGTGATTCAGTAGGTCTGGTGGGCTTGAGTTCATTTTTTTAAAAAATTTATTTATTTATTTATTTATGGCTGTGTTGGGTCTTCGTTTCTGTGCTAGGGCTTTCTCTAGTTGCGGCAATTGGGGGCCACTCTTCATCGCGGTGCGCGGGCCTCTCATTATCCCGGCCTTTCTTGTTGCGGAGCACAGGCTCCAGATGCGCAGGCTCAGTAATTGTGGCTCAGGGGCCTAGTTGCTCCGCGGCATGTGGGATCTTCCCAGACCAGGGCTCGAACCCGTGTCCCCTGAATTGGCAGGCAGATTCTCAACCACTGCGCCACCAGGGAAGCCCCACTGATAGTAACTTTTGAAAGATGTTTCTTTTAGTCACTATAGAGAGGGGAATAGAACTAAAAGAAGGATGAAAATTTGACAGATGAGAAATCAGATAAACTCTGTTTATCTCCCTTATTTTTCGTCCTTTTACAATAACTCTTCATATGTTTCTTCTGTCTATTTGGCATGAATTGAAAGCTGTCAGCTTTGTGTAAGCATTAAAAGCAGACTAGAGTAGGCCTCCCAACTAATTAATGTGTTTACACTAAAAAGCGTGGTCATGTGCTGCCTTTAGGCTGCAGGCAATTTAGGGATGAGCTTCATTCCACTACCTGTCTCTTCTGGTATGTTTTAAGCAACCCAATACAGACATGAAGAGTATGCAGGCAAGGGTATTTAACCCAGTAACATGTATATTTACTTTGTCAGTCATGAAATACTAAATAGAAAGTTGTCCCATTTTTATTTGGAAAACATTTAGATCACAAGGGCTATGTAGTTTTGGACACATCATGAGATGTTCTGATATTGTACAGAATAGAAGTAATGTAATATTTATTTCATATTGATGTAAACAATGGTCTTAGGATATGTTTGTTTATATAATCAATTTAGTGGTCAGTCAGTCATCTTGGGAAGAAATGAATGAAGGAAATTTCAGTGAATATAATAGAAAAAGTTGAAGTAGAAATGAAATGAAAAAATCACTAGATCAACTGATTACTAATTGAATATTACTAGCTGATATTTATTGAACTTGGTTTCACAATTTACTATACTTCAATCTTCAGAAATAATGGGCTCCACTCTGGGTGAGGGTGTCTAAAGGCACCTGAAGAATCCTTTGTGAATAATTGTATTACTCACAATCTCTCTCTATTGATGGGCAGAATGCTGGGTACTGCCCACTATGTCTTGCTTCTTTAACCTCGCCAAAGTCAAAGTGGTGGAGAGATTCAATAAAATTTCAGAGATTAATCTCATATACAACTCCTATTTCTCCAATTCTCCCCCACCAAAATAAAAGCAGAAACTATGTTCTTTTTTCAAAATGTTTTAAGATTTAACGCTTTGTAGATAGTCTATAAAAAAGTCATAATCCTCTAAGATATTCTTGAAATATTAGAGCACCAAAAGATATATATTTGTTTATAGAGTTGCCATCACTATTCCAAATCCTTGTTTTCTATGTTCACTATAGAGGCTTCTTACTATTTCCATTTCTCCAGGTTTTCAAATTTACCCTTTATAATTTGAAGTTATTTCCTTACTGGTGCATTACTGATGTGAACTGTGTTATCAAGATGGACCAAGTCTCACTGGCACATTGCAGCATTTATCACATTTTCTTAAATGTAAAATAATGAAATAAAGACATTTCAAAATTATATAAACATATTCTTTTATAAATTAATTTAAAATATTTTTAGGAATGTGCACCATATTATTAGTTTTCATAGAAATCACAACTAATTGGATTATCATGAAAAATAAAGTTTTATTTCTCTATTTCTGTTATAATAATCTCACAACTTTGGTATTCTTGGTCTTTATGACAAAAGTATAAATTTATTTTAACATGAAATGGAGTTTACATATTTCTCCTAAATAAAAACTTAAATTTTCAATAGAATATGTGCTTATAATGACAGATATTTTTGGTTTGTGTGTAATCAAAGTGGTCTGGCTGGAGATTGTCTTTGGTTGTACAGTCATGGTGTGCCCACCTCTTATTCTTGATTACTAATATTTATTGTTTATCTAAATTAAGATATTCATTTTCTATTAATCTAATCACAATTTTTAAAAGAAGGAAAATTATGAAAGGGTAGATTTGAGATAATTTGCTGAGAAATTCAACAGCTTTAAATTTTCTGAGAGAACTAAGCCTCATCTCTGTCTGTGGTAAAAGATTTAAGGATTCTTAGCGAAGTTAAGAGTCCTAACATTTGAAGGAGAATTATTTCCTTGCTGTTTAAAAAAAGTACAATGACCCTTTACTTTTTCTTAATGGAAAATGGACAATGTCAAGAAAATGTTACTGGGACTGACATATACACACTACTATATATAAAATAGATAAGTAATAAGAACCAACTGTATAGCACAGAGAACTCTACTCAGTACTCTGTAATGGCCTATATGGGGAAAGAAACTAAGAAAAGACTGGATATGTGTATATGTATAACTGATTCACTTTGCTGTACACCTGAAACTAACACAACATTGTAAATCAACTATACTCCAATAAAAATTTAAAAATAAAATAAAATAAAATAAAGTAAAAAGAAAATGTTACCTAAGAAAACGATAGCCAGTTTTCAATATCAAAGCTAAGAAGGCTGGTAGGACTTAGAAAGCCAGAGAGAAACAAGTGAATAGAGTCAAGCTGACCCACAAGAATTTTTTTTTTTTTCTTCCATCCTCCCTGGAGTCTTTTTCTAGTCCTCCTGGTGATCAATATTAGACAATTGATACACATGGACTAATGGCAGAAGATTTGAGTTTGGAAAGCAGACCAAATTGCATTAAGCTCTTACAAAAGATTATTTAATCCTATCAATTTCCCTTTAAGGGGACCTCAGCTCACATGCATTAGACTCGAAGAAAGAAGAATCTTCCAGGAGACGTAGTTGATCACTTCAAAAGTAGCCAATAAAAAGAGCCTCCTGGGAGTAAAAGTGTTTATCTCATCACACCATGGTAGAAAATAAGAACTCTATACAGCATTCTAGAAATGGGACATCATTGCTACTTTGTTAGATAAAGAGGAGAGAAGGATAACTGAATGAGAAATAATTGTTTTTTGTGAGAATAGGAAGACTGGAAGAAGTTGGCAAAAATTTAGTGAATGGTCTATTCCTAGTGATTCCTTGTACCCAATAAACGTCTCTCCTGATTAGAATGGCAGTGACACATTACTATGAACACTGCCTTTGAGCTTGGGAAGAAATAAGCTAAAGCAGAGGTCAACTGAGTTTCTGAATACATCTCCAAAATGTATGACAGAAACCACAATCTGTGAAACCAAGTTCTTTGTGAAACAACATTTTAAGATATACATGAACACGTTTATCTTAAAAGGTTATCTTTAGCTATCTGTACCAAATGTAATCCTTGGCAAATCTTTGTATTAGTTTTCTATTGCTGCTGTAACATATTACCACAAACTGGGTAGCTTAACTCAAATTTATGAATATTTGGGACATCCCACTTGAGGTCAAAAGTCCAAAATGGATCTTGGCTAAAATCAAGGAGTTCAGAGCTGTGTTCTTTCTGGAGGCTCTATGAGATCTGTTTTCTTGTCTTTTCCAGCTTCTAAATGCTGCCTACATTTCTTGGCTTGTGACCCCTTTCCATCTTCTAAGCCAGCAATGTATAGTCGAGTCTTTCTCATATATATCACTCTGACACTGACTCTTCTGCCTCCCTTTTCTACTTTTCAAGACCCTTGTGGTTACATTAAACTCATTGGGATAACCCAGGATTATCTCACTATTTTAAAGTCAGCTGATAAGTGAGCAACCTAAATTTCATCTGCCATTCCCCTTTGTCATAAAACAGCATATTTACAGGTTCTGGGGATTAGAACAAGAATATATTTGAGAAGCTATTATTTTGCCTACAACACAGCCTAAAGAGAGTTTCTGAATAGATCTCCAAATTCATAACAGTAACCATGTTTTTTGAAGCCATGTTCTTATTAATGCAGAACCTGAGCATTTTGAGGTATACATACACACGCACATTTATCTTAAAATGTTTTCTTCAACTATCTTTAACTATCAAAAGCTAATCCTTGGTAAAGTCAGTCTGTATTAGTTCCCTGCAAATGCTGTAACAAATTACCACAAACAACAAGGCTTAAAACAATAGAAATTTATCCTCTTGCGGCTTTGGAATCCAGAAGGCTGAACTCAAGGTTTTGTTAGGGCCATGCTTCCTCCAGAGGTTCTAGGGGAAAATCTGTTCATTGCCTCTTACAGTTTCTTGTGGTCACTGGCATTCTTTGGCATCAGTGGCTCACTCCAGCGGTCCCCAACCTTTTTGCCACCAGCAACCGGTTTTGTGGAAGACAATTTTTCCACGGATTGGGGGGAGGATGGTTCAGGAGGTGATGCGAGCAATGCGGAGCGAGAGATGAAGCTTCGCTCGCTTGCCTGCCGCTCACCTCCTGCTGTGCAGCCGGGTTCCTAACAGGCCGAGGACTGGTACTGGTGCATGGCCCGGGGGTTGGGGACCCCTGGCTCACTCCATTCTCTGCCTCCATCCTCACATTGTCTTCTCCTCTGTGTGTGTCTGTCTAATCTTCCTCTGCCTTCCTCTTATAAGGATACTTGTGATGGCATTTAGGACCTACCTGAATAATCCTGAATGATCACCTTATCTCAATATCCTTAACTTAAATACATCTGCAAAGATTTTTTTTCCAAATAAGGTAGTATTTACATGTCCCAGGGATTAGGATTTGTATATATCTTTGGGGCCACTATTCAATTTAAGGTCATAGAATATATTGCATAGAAGTAAATTAGAAAGTATGCATAAAAATGTAAGAACTAATTCCCCCATCACACAGAGAAGAGGTAAAGTTAATTTCTGGGCCAAGGTCTGAAGAACCCAAGAATTGAAAGAAGACTAAGAAATTAATAAAGCTTGATATAGGACAGTGTCCCAGAGAGGGCAATGAACCATTCTTATACTAGGCGAAATCCTAAGTGGTAGGGGGAAAGAGGGAAATTTGAAACATGAATAAGCTTAGGGATCCTTGAATGTTTAAGGAATATGCCTTTATCTTCCTAAGAAAAATTCTGTGAGACTGCAAGCCTGTTAGAGAACTTTAAACACCTAGCCTGCTGCCAGAGCAATTGAAAAACAGGTGCATGAGATGCCAAGTTAAATAGAAATTCAGTGAGATAATAAGACAACTAGATACATGAGCTGGAAAACAGACACACCGAGTTTGGGCTCCCAGAAGGGTGTACAATAGTACATCTGAATAGTTCCTATGCTTCTGAGGGAAATAAAAAATTGGCTACCTGTGGGCCAGTCAATCTGGAGAGACATCAAGTTTGGAAAAAGAATGATGCAGAGAAAGCTGAGTAGATGTGGAAACAGAAAAGCAAAAAAGTTTACGGGGAGCATTAGAAATGCAAAGGCAGCACAAAAGTTTCCTGATGACCAAAGAGCAGAAAGGATTATGTATATTTGCAAAGTCTTTTAGGAGACAGAGGACAATAATGAATCACATGCCCTATTTCCCTGGATACTACAATAATACTTGAAGCACTGCAAACTAGGTCTTCATTGAGCAGAAGTGTAGAAAAAAAAGAAAGGAGAAAAATCCCACACTATGTTTACCATTAGTCTAGAACATTGTTATTCCCAAACGTAAAAAGAAAACCATCAAGCTAAACTAAATTCAGTTATAGAGATATAAAACTCCATTTCTTTTTTTATGTGTGAATTGTGTCATTTTGTACTCATTACACTTGTAATCCTTCTACATTTTCCAATCAAGTAGTAGTTGGGGTCATGCTAGAATATAAATGAGAAAACTCACTAATTCCCAAAAGAGACTATTTACCTCTGTCCAGCTTTATGAGAACACTTTCCTTACCTTGACCTAAAAAAATATTACTTTGGTTACTTTTATCTAATGGGTTAGAGAAACTTAAGGAAGGGACACAAAAGGTCATATACACTAAAGATCACTAGCCCTACTCAATAGAAATCAAATCTTTGAGGTTAATTAAGGGTGTGTGTGTGTAGGTGTGTGTGTGTTGCTTTTTGTATGCAAGTGCTATTTTGTATGTGTGTGTGAAGTAACTTTGTCATTTCTGAAGAGTCTCTGATCATCACTCCAAAATAAGGTTAAAGATAATATCAAGGTTCGAACACTGATTCTTATTTCTCTATTAATATTCTTTAAGCAAACTAATATTATAGCCAGGAAATATCTACTATTGCATTTGGATTCCAATAATTTCTATCTCTAAGACAAGAGTTTGTGATAGTGTTTAGTATTTGTTTCTGCTTCTGTTTTAGAATCAATCAAGTTTATTTCAACACCCTTAATTTTCCATCCTTTGCAGCCTTCTCATTTTTATTTTTGCATCTGTCATAAATATTTCATAGCTATACAATAAACTCAGGGGAAAGAAAGAATATTTCACACTTATGCTGTTGAAAATGAAACAAGCATTCTTTGCACACATTTTAACATCTTTAGAGTGTGGCCTTACACCTTTAATTTCCTATGAAAATCTCCTTTTATGAATCATAAATAGCATTAGTTATATAAACCAAAGTCAGGATATTTTAAATGGCTCAAAGCAATAGCAGGGCAAATCTGTTCTTTTTGTATTTAGAAATGTCTCTCTCTCTCTACCATATGTGTATATATATATATATATATATATATATATTCAACTTGTAATGATATTTAGCAAACTTGGTGTGTTACATAAAAGTATAATGCTTATATTTTATTTTTGTGAATTCAGTACAATTGAGTGTGATAATGTAAATGTGAAACTGTGTATACTAGAGGAATTATTGACATTTATAAAAGTTACTATAAACAAAAATGAATTTGAAAACCATAGAAATGAAAGAAATTGTTCTATAATTCTTTTCTGAATGTGGATAATGAAATATTTCCAAGAGATTATTCCACTGTGTCTATTTTAACCATGTGTAAGGAAAGAATTTGTGTGTGCACAGAAGTAGCAATATTTAAATTTATTTATATATTACAATAATACTCCTGAAAATAACTTAAGAATGTAAGTCTGGCTAACCTATTTAAACCATATCAGTCTATCTTATCTTGAAGGTATATCTAGTTTAGAACGTAGACCCTTTTATCCTCACATAATCTATAATTATAATAGAATCTTTGGAAAAAATATATATGTTGAGTAATTTAAATAATTATGAGATAATTTTTGTACCCCACTATATTTATTGTGGGCAAGGGGATCACAACTTCTGATATGCCTTGTAGGACTTATATTCTCATATTCCCTAGGTACATTTCTTTTTCTCATATTATCAAGCCTCTCTCAATTTTCATAAAACTGAAAACATCACATTATATATGGATCATCTTCATATTTCTTTAAATTATATAGTTAAATTCCTTTCATGGCAGGATTTGTTTGGGGATGCAAAAGTCTGATTCTGCATATTAAAGCTTCTACTTTATGTATTGCACAGAATTCACCTGGGTACCTTCAGCCACATCTACTTTATATCAAAGAAGTTAGATCGGTTGTGTCAAAAGTTCTTGATAGTTTAAGTCAGGTGAAAATTGAGACTTGATCATTGGATTGACCAATATAGACGTTAGTAGGAACATTAAAAGGAATTTACAGTAGGAGTAGTGGAGGCAAAAGCCTGATTGAGTGGTTTAAGTGAAAAAAACCCAGAATAGTAGGAGATATTGAATATAGAAAATCCTTTAATATTCTTTTTCTAAAAAGGGAGAAGAAAAATGAGGTTTTAACAGAAGTGGAAATATTCATTCAAGATAGGTTTTTGGTTTTGTGTGTCAGTTTGTTAGTTTATATAAACTGCAAGAAATAGCAACTTTTTTGTATCTGATAGAATAATCTTCTCATGGTGGAGGGGGCAAGGGAGATTTCCAGGATCTCTTTTATTAGGGCACTGATCCCATTTACGAGGGCTCTGCCCTCATGATCTAGTCATCTATCAACCGCCACACCTCCTAATGCTATCACATCGGGGATTAAAATGTCAACATTAATTTGGGGTGGGGGACACAATATTCAGTCTATAGCACAGGGCTTAGGGAAAATTATTTAACTTATTTTTTCATACAAGCCACATCATTTTCGCAGGGAGGAAAAATTGAAGATATTTACTAAAAGCAACTGGTAAAACTTAATATCTACAGATTCTAAGAATGAAAAAAAGTCTTCAGTCTGATGAGAAATGATACCAATGGAAACTTGGATATTCAGGTAGGAATGAAAAGCGGTGGGTGTGATCTTGATAAATATAAAGGACTATTTTTTTTCTCTCAGCTTCCTCAAAATAAATAAGACTAAGTCAAAAATTATAATACTTTATTGTGAAATTTATAGGATTAACAGTTAAAATATGGAACTCCCATTTACACTTGAATTTTAGATAGATAATTTGTTTAAGTATAAATATATTCCAAATGTAGGATGGGACATATTTATACTGAAACTTATTTGTTGTGTACATGGAATTGAAACTTAACTGAGCATTCTTCATGCTATTTGGTAAGTTTAGATATCTTAGGAAACTTTATTGTGTGTTGCTATAATATATTTTTGACACTTAAATCATAAATGTTGGGCAGATCATAAATAGACCCATATAGTTGCAAAGTTTCTATTTTTTTTAAGGACTGTGATATTAACTCTAATTATTCCATGAACAATGTGTGCATATTGTATTTCTTAGAGCAACCACTTAAAAATGAAGAAAAGAAATATAGCTAAAAAGTCAATGAATAAGTAAAAATAGATTCCAAAAAATATCCATTTAACCTCTAAATAGGCAAAAGGAAGATATTACAAAAAACAGGAAAGGTAAGGAGACAGAAAAAAGAAAACAAATAGTAAAATGTAAAGCCTATTCTAAACATATCAATTACACTAAGAATTAATAAATTAAAATTTCTGTTTAAAAGACAGAGTTTGTCTGCAAGAGTTGTAATTAAGTATACATAAACACATATAAACACCGAAAATTGAAGAGTTAAGATATACTATGGAAGCAGCAAACCTTAATGGATAAGAATGGATATATAAATATGGGATAAAGTGGACTTCAAGACAAAATGTATGAACAAACAGGAACATTTCAATACATAGGAAGATAACTAATCATAGTAGACATGTAGGCACAAAAATAACAGAGCTTCACAAGGTGTGAAGCAAGAATTGAAAAAGTGAATAAGATAAATAGAATATTCCACAATCAGAACTGAAGATTCCAATATCCTTTTTTCAGCAATTGATAGAAAAACTAGGAAAAAGTATAAAAACATGGAAAACCTGAATAAACCTGTCACCCATCTTAAATTAATTGATATGTATAGAACAAAACACATAGTAACTGCTGAATATAAATGTTTTTTTCCATGGGCACATGGTACATTCACTAATATTGACCATATATTGGGCCATAGAAAAATCTAAATAAATTTAGGATTGCAATGATATAGAGTAAATTGTCTGGCCACAATGGATTTATTTGAAAATTAGTGTATAGTACCACACACAAAAAAACCCTTAAAATCCTCAAAAACAAATTCAACAAAAGATGTGCAAGTCTTTTGAACTAAAAGAACAAAATAATAATGAGAGATATTAAAGAGGACATGCATAAACTGGGATACAACATATTCCTGGAGTGGAAATCTAAACATTGTAAACACATCAATGAAGCCCAAATTGA
This sequence comes from Balaenoptera musculus, assembly GCF_009873245.2. Classification (NCBI taxonomy): domain Eukaryota; kingdom Metazoa; phylum Chordata; class Mammalia; order Artiodactyla; family Balaenopteridae; genus Balaenoptera; species Balaenoptera musculus. The sequence goes on from NC_045788.1 coordinate 43,599,653, forward strand.
CCTATTAAATTTAATGCAGTCACAATCATGATTCCATCCGACTTTAGTAGATAATTATAAGCCAAATATAAAATGTATGTAAAAAGGAAAAGGCCTAGAATATCCAAATTATTATTTTTGGGCAATTGCATTTTATCCACTGATTTCTTGATTAAATAACTTTATTTAATTTGATGCTTTATTCAATTATATACAATTGTATTACATTTTATCTAGCTTTAATGTGTGTCTCTATCAAAACTATTTCTAGTCTCAACCAAGTACACACATACACACACATGCACACACACACATTCGTATGTTATTTGGCAAATATTCACCTTGAACTTACCTTTGGTAGGAAGATAAGTTTTCATTTTAGTTTTTATTTATTTGGCATTTTATATATGATTATTTGTGTAAGTCAAGTGACAAGAGAATAAACATAGGTGAACTAAATAAACCAACTATTTTAATTACTTTAAAACCTTAAATATAAATATTTCCAAATATATGAGGAAAAATTTGTAACTTTTACCTCACAAAGAAAGTAATAATAATGTGTCCCTGGTGAACAAGTGTAAATATTATCAGGTGAGTAATAATATGTTAAAAACATCAATAATTATAATAGTGTCTGGCACTATGTAAGTTATTTGCAGGTATAATTTCATTTAATTTTCTCAACAATTCTAAAATTACATGTTACTCGTGTAACATGTAACTTACAAGAGTAAGTTACTTACTCATGTAAGTAAGTACAATTAGAAATAGCATTCATTATAACAAAGGTAATAGAAATCACAACTAAAATTTTTCCAGTGCTCATTTTGACAGGCAATCTTCTCAGCACTTAGCTCATTTAATTCACACAAAAGCTAAACACTAACCTCTATTATTATGCCTATTTTACAAAGGAGGTATCAAAGAGTTGAGTAATTTGCCCACATTTAACCAAGTGGTCCATGGAGAAGCTAGGATTTGAACTCGAGCATGCTGGCTCCAGAGTCTTGATTATGGGGTGATGAGCAGCCTTATATCCCTTACAAAGAGATGCATACTTGAAAATGTTATCAGGAATGAAGTACCTCGAATAATGGTTATTTTTCCTTTCCCATCTCCAACTCAAATCTGTTCTTTCTGCTATTTTTGTCAGTTGTTAACAATAGCAACTTATCTGCCTGGGACAGAAACTTGACTAGTCGTTTTTTCATGGTAAAAATAGAATCATTTTAAAAATTGAACTTAAACTTTATTGCAGAGAATATACTGTAAAAAATATACCCTCAAAATAAATATATAATAATTAGATATGATGAGATCTAAAACAGAAAATAAAAGATGGTTGGAGAGTGTGATTTACACTGAATATAAGGGAACAGGTCCATAAGTGACCTTGGAGTCTGAAAGATGATTAAGAATTATTCAGCTAAGTGGGGGATATTCCAGATTGATGGTTGTTGACATCAAAGTGGGATATTTATGAACAAGTAAGTTGGAAGGACAGAATGTTATCAATAATAATTTTAAGAGTCAAGTCTTGAGATAGAGTCTAGAGTATAGACTTAGGTTAGTCATAGAGTACTGCATTGGAATTGAAGAGGTTACCGACCTGGGAGGCCAGGTGCTAGATGTGCATCCTTAAGGACAACCTAGAAAAATAGCAGGACTTAGAATGGAAAGGAAAAACATAAGTCAGGGCTAAAGTTTAATGATTAAGAGAGACTGGGTAACTGGTGGAAAATAGATATATGTAGGGGGACAAGATAGTATAACAAAACAAACCTCTACATTACGGTAACCTCACAAAGAGGGGTAGAATATCTAGAAGTGGCATTGAGTCTTTTATTTCTCCTCCATATACAATCAGTCAGTGGTTGTTTTTATTTCTACCTCCTAAATATTTTGAACTACTTTCCCCCTTTTGTTCTTTCATTTCTTTCATTTTATTTTCTGTTATTTCATACTTCAAGTTTAAGATCAATTCCTACTCATTTTCCTCCACAGTTATTGTAAAAACAACCATTTATCCCCCATCTCTTTTTCCCTTTAGTAACTTATAACTCTTACTTGCTCTAAATCCTTCCGTAATCATCTAGTACCTAAAGTGAAACATGCCAAACTCTTTACTATATCTTACAATTCATGTGATGAATATGAATTCATAATTCATATTCACAGTATGGTTCTTCATAACATGGCCTCAGTCTGCCTTTCCAGCTTTATCTCATGCAATTCCTTGGTTAGGACATTAATCTTTTGCAATACTAGCTCCCTGTCATTCTTTAGCAGACCACAGACACTTATCCTGCTTATTGTTGCACTTAACATACAGAACATCAAATAATTATTTACTTGTTTCTCTGTCCATCTATAAATTCTTTGAAGGTAGATTATATATATATATTTGTATGATTAATGGAGTGGAATAGCACAAAAGCATGTTAATTTGGTTTGAATGTGGTTTAAATTAAATTATTGTCATTGATGTAGATATGAAATCATCTGCAAAGGAAGAAGAGAAAAAAATCTGTCTCTAAATCCGAGGTGGTCTGCAAACTAGCACTTACCTTCTAAACTCGTCTTTGAGAGATAGGTAGGAATTTAGTTACTTTGCAGTTAAAAGAAGACCATTCCCAAAATTTAGAATATCCTGAAAAAAGACATGGAAGGAAAGTATATGACATCCTGGTAGAACTATATATGGTCTGTATTGCTAGAATATAGAACATAGAATTTCCAGAGATGGAGAGTTACAGACACAGCCCGGTAAAATAAAAGCATAAGAATAAGTTTGGAGATAATAACAGTTAAGTTTACTTTAATCTATACAGTTTATTTCTGGAAATAAAATAGCATTCATTGCATCAAACATTATTTCTAACTAGAGAAGTGTCATTTGCTTTTGTTCAGATTTGTGTTTGTTCTTAAGTACAATAATCCAAGTGACTGTGAAATTTGCCACTGGATTTATAAGATGGTAAAGCCTGTATTCTGGACAAGATAACTTTCATAACTAATGTCACTAATACTTACATACCGAGAGATTTCTGAGTAAATTTTCAGTCGTTTCTTCCCCAAGTGGTTGATCAGATTGTGTTTTAACAATTACAACTTGCCAATGAACCCAGGCATTTAAGTTAATAAGGTATAAATGAAGACATAGCTTGTTCTTTGAATGGTTGTAACAGCCTGCTGGGTTTCATCAATCATGAAGCAGCTCATGCTGGGACTAAACAACAAGGAAAAATACAAAAAAGAAAAAAAAATGCTGAAGAAGGGAAGAATGTTACTGGTTTTAAATAGGTAAGGATTATATTTGTGAAACTAAAGTGTCAGAAAATAGCACAGGAATGTTTGAATGACACTGTAATATAATTGTTTTCTTATAAGGATTATGATATATAATATTTTTAAAGATTGTTAGATGAATAGAGTAAAAATTAAATTGAACAATGCTGTAAAATTAATTTGATAATAACAATTCCACTTACATCCAAATGATTTCATTCTTGGATGATTTCATTTTTAGATGTTAAGTAGTATTTTTCTGTGAGTCTTGTTTCAAATTAAGGTTTTGCATTAGAAAATATACATTTTAAATGACATTAAGAGAAATATATATTTACTTTAAAATGCTTTCTCAAATCATTTTCAAGTACTAAAAATTATTTCTCTAAAGAATTTCCGTTACAGGATCTAAAATAATTGTTTGTTTTAAGAAGTAGTTTAAAATCTACCTAGCTTTTCCAGTAGAAAAATAATTTTCTTTGTGTCTTTAGGTCAACTTCACTTTCCAAACTATTGTATTCTTAAGAAAATATTACCTTATTTTTATTGACATATTCATCTCACATAATGGAGAATTGAGTCATTTTCAAAAGGAAATCATCCAAGTAAGAGAAAAAGAATCTAAAGCACAAATAATTTCACTTATTAAATAAGATATGAATTATATATATATTATATCTGAATTATAGTTCATTATAATACATTACTAATGATGTCTTTTTATATTAAAATTGCTCTACCAAGCCAAGAAATATTCATTCATTCATTTTCATTAATTCATTCAACAAATATCACCACTGGTAATATAGAAGAGATGCAATATACATAAAATGGTGAAGCAATTACAGGGACTTTCACCTCAAATATGAAAATAAGGTAAATATGTTTCCATTCCAGATGGCGTTAGTAGATTACGTTTGGGAAATTTCTCCCTTACTCACTACTGCAAACACATAGCAATGTGTTATAAAGAGTTAAAAGCAAATTATAAGCAAGGAGCTATATTTAACAACAAGAATATCTTTGATTTAAAATGCAAAGTATTGAACAAGACAGAAGTTGTAGTCTGCTGATCACTGGCTTTTGAAAGGGGGTAGATGTGGTGAGAAGTACAGAGTAATAAGGATTAGAAATTATTCAGGCCTTCAGTTTTTGTGAGGGGAGAGTAGAAGCTTGAGACAGAATGCCTGAATCCAGAAACTGGGGTGGGGTTCCCCCATTCAAGAACACATTTAAAGAAAATTTCTTACTCATGACTCTTTGAGCAATGACTTATATACAGCCCCATACATGGGAGGGGAGAACAATGAAAATGTAGCATTAAATTCAGGATTTGGCCAATTCACTGACAGGCTTCCTTATTGGATATGAATTATTTTTAATATCACCATTACCATAAGAAAGGGGAGACAACAGATATTAAATCTATTTCAAACATGGAGACTCCACAGAGACCAAAAGTAAGCAAACACAAAACTACTAGATGAATAAAGGTGAATGCAGAAAGACAAAGCAAAAAGGACAGGAAAATAAATGTCCGTCCATGATGAACCTGAAAATTAAAATTCATGAATATTTTAAAGAAACCCATGAATAAATCTAAAATCAAAAATAGAAACATAATTTTACAAAATTAATATGCTGTATCAATGAAAAGTAAACTTGAAGTAAGCATGGTTAGGATCCTAAAACAGAAAAAGGACAACATAACATCTAAAACAAAACAAAACAAAATGAATCAAACAAAAACAACAAGAAATTCTAGATGTTATAAAACAATAATAGGTAAAAGCAGAAGAAGTAACAATGAACATTAAAACTACTAATTATTTATCATGAAAAAGAAAAAGTCAATAGAAAATTAAAAAGTACATCTGTGGGTTTATATATATATATACATTCTGCTTGGTTTTTAGTGACTTTTCTTCAATTTAATTATGTATACACACACAGCTTCATACATGTGTATATGTGCACATTTATGTATAACTAAAATTCAGTTGCTAACACTAGGGAGAATAAGATTAGGAGATATTATGTCTGTAATAGTCTGTTTCTTAAAGAAAAACAAATCTGAGGCATATTTGGCAAAATGACAATATCTGTTAAAGTGTTTTACTTTATTATATTATCCTCCATACATTTTTATATTATTAAAATTAGAATACTGTATTGAATAACAAAATAATAACAAGAAATAAAGCACCTTATTAATGATTTGGATGACTGCACCTTTCTAAATTGGGACATATATACAACTTAATTTTTTCAGGAAGTTAAAGCTTTGGTACTAAAATAGTCTGGGTTAGTAAAAATTGAAAATTATGTATGCTTGTGTAAGTGTATGTATTTATAAAATATTATTAGTTTATAATATAAATGCACTATTACCAATATATGTCTATATTGATGTGTAAATATATGTACACGTACATATGTAAATACATATATATATAAACTACATACGTATAGCTCATTTATATATGAGAAAGAGGGAGAAAGAGAGAATTAGCTCTGACTGAGAAAGCAAAAATCTGCTCTTCCATTCATCAGGCTGGGATACAGATAAAGCCAGCTGCCGAGTTAACAAGAAACAACTTTTTTTCCCATGGTCCCTCTGCAACTTTAGAGTATTATAGCAGTCCCTTCCTGAGTGACTACTTTCTATTCACAGCAAAACTTTTTTCTCTAACTCCAAAATTAAAGACTATCAGAAACTGTTGTTTGAAATTACATCAGTAGAAATGTAACATCCTTCTCTTGCCTGGAGGATCTAATTGGCTTTGACACAGAAAAGCAGCCTTGATTTCCAATCCAGATGGAGAGTGTCAGATAAGGAGTTTCTAAACACACTTTTCCACATTTATCATAACTTTGTAGTTTTGAAAGAAACAGAAACCTGGGTTCCCTTTGCTGTCCAGAGCAGATATTAACCCCTTTACATGCAACCTACTTTGATTTGAGCCTGTCCAAACACTTCATTTAAATTTTATTTAAACTCCATTCTTTCTCCTAATCTCACAATTACTCCATCTTTTTCAGTTTTTGGTGAGATGTCCCATGGTGAGTTTTGAGTGTGTTTTCTCTTGTTGCTATGGGTCAATAAATCTAACTTTCTCAAACTACAGTTTTGTCCCTGATTGTCTTAGTTGATTTGTCTAGAGCTAGATATAGATAGATAGATAGATAAACGTTTTGACCTGAAACAAATAGACTGCCAGATATTTTTCCAGCAAAGATGGATTTATTCGGGATCAGCAGAGAATTGCAATTCAGGGTTTGCAAACCATGGCAAGTCACGTGCAAGTCCCCACAGGGCAAGGGAAGGAGAACACTTTCATAGAGAGGAAAAGGAAGTGGAGGGGCTATAGTAAACAAAGAGTCCGTGGTTTCTCATTGACTACCTCCTTGCCAGGAAAGAAGATATGTCTTTTTTTTCCTGTTGGGCTCTGCTGTCATCACAGGATGTGGGAGCTCCCCACTCTGGTCTCCCAATTCTATTTAACTGAGGTTTTTGTTACTTAATTTTTTACATTTCCCCATCCGTCTTGATCAAGACCTTTCCCTAAAAGCATTGCTGATGAAGAGTCAAGTTTTCTAGATTCAGTGGCTTTTTGTCCTTCAATGTCAAGAAAGACCTTTCCTGGGTTTAGTGTCTCACATTGGAGGGAAAGCGACAGATTGGAAACCTACTAAAGTCACATTCAAGTAACAAGGAGAAGTAAGAGAGCGAACTCTTAGGCACTTTTTATCTAAAATCCATATGTTTTCAAGATCATAGACATTGGAGATCATCTGAAGCATTATACCATCATCAAATGTTTGGCAACAAACTTCCAACAGGCTTGGTTTAGATATCTTGGGAAAGCTGTCTCAACAAATGCTACCTGATTCAATTCTGAAATATCTTTAATCTCAGATTTCATCAGATGATGTGCAGGTCCAGTAAGTGCTTTGCACTTTCTTTAGATGTGTCATGTCAATCCAAGAGTCTATTCCTTGGAGTTTGGTGGTACAAAAGCAGGTTAGCAGCACTTGATAAGAGCCTTTCCAGTGAGGTTGAAGAGAGTCCTTCTGGAGGTATCTTTTCCTACAGACAATATCTCCAGGTTGTAAGGTATGGTTCTTAAGGTCTTCATCTCCTGAGTGTACACTGTGAAAAGATTGCCCTACCAAAACATGGTTATTTTTAATAGGGGCAATTAGGCCTTTGCAAAATTCGAGTATCTGTCCTTTTATTAGTTGTGGGTCAGAAGAAGCAGTACATTGGGCCTCCTGTGACTGTCTCAAAGGGTGAGAGTTTGTGAGTTCCAAAATAGGTGGAACTGAGATTGAGCAGGATCGATCACAATGCTTTTGGCCAAGGTATTAGGAGGGCCTCTACACATTTTGCCAACTGAGTCCTAATAATGGCATTAATGTGTTTGACTAAACCAGAGGATTGAGGCTAGTAAGCATAGACAGTCCAGTGTGAGAGCATACAGACCATGACTAAGATATACTTATATTTATGAGACAGAGAAAGTTGTATGAAATCCATTTGCCAGACCTCTAATGGTTCACTACGCAGTGTAAAATGTCCAGGAGCAGGATGAACAGGCTTCTCTGGGTTGTACTTCAGACAAGAAGGAAAGGTGAGGTAGCCACTTTTTTGCCCACCAATATTAATTCATGAATGCTATCATTTTGTCAGTAGACCAATGGTCTAACGCATGTACAGTGGTGAGGGATGGAAATTTTACAGTCTCCAGTAAAACTAGATTGTTATTTGGTCCAAACCAGAACTTTCTCTTTTTACCAAAACAACAATTGTTGAATTTCCAATCTTGTTTTTCCTTTCCTGAGGCCAGTTGTTAAGCCTCTCTAGCCAGCTTTTCTAAAATATCATTTGGGGAAATATCCCTTTGGGCTATAATAGAAGTCTGGCTGTTGTTGGTCCCTTTAAAGGCAGCATTCCTTGCAGAAATATCAGCAAGGTGATGTCTTTTAGCTTCCAGAGAGTCAAGTTTAGAATGCCACAGAATCAATAATAGCTAAAGGACAGATAAAAGGATTGCACGGAATAATTCCTAAACATGGGACCATTTTTAATTTCATTTCCCCTGGAAGTAAGGAAGCCATGCTCCTTCTACAACAATCCAAAATCATGAATGACTCTGAAAGTATATCTACTATCAGCATAAATATTGGCAGTTTTTTGTTCTTGACTAAAGTACAAGCCTGTCTAAGAGTGTATAATTCAACTTGTTGGGCTGAAGTAGCAATAGGTAAACATGTTGCCTCCACAATAGCAAAAGGAATTGTAATAGCATACTCAGGACAATATTGCCATTGTCACCTTTTAAATAGGAACCATCAGTGAACCATGAGAAGTCAACATTACCCAATGGAATTTCCTGTAGATTACCATGAGGAGTCAGGAGGTGATTCATCAGTATTATGCAGTGGTGAGGGACTTTGCCAGTGACAGAGGGAAGAAAAGTAGTTGGGTCAAGGTTATTACAATGTAAAAGAGTTATGTGAGGTCCAGTAAACTAAAGGACTCCATAGGAGGTGAGTTGGCTGACTGAGAAATGTTGACTGTGGTGAGAATTCAGAGGAGCATCTGCTGCATGAAGTACACAAAGAGTTAAAGGGGATACCATAATGAATTTCCCAGTGGCCTCAGTCAAAACGGCACTGTCTAAAATGGCAGTGTCTGTAATGGCTCTTAGGCAGGGTGGGTATCCCCATGCCACAGGGCCCAGTTGCTGGCTATAACACCCTATGGGTTAATCATAGTCCCTGTGTTTTGGGGTGACTATCACAAGGGCATTTCCTTCCTTTTTGTATACAAAAAGAAGAAAAGAATCTGATAAGTGGGATTCCCAAGAGCGGGGGGTTCATAAAACTCTCCTTTAAGGCCTTGAAGGCTGTGTCATCTGGTTCTTCCCATAAGATTGGATCAGGGCTGTTATTGTTGAGTGAAACATACAGAGTTTTGACCATAAGAGAGACATTTGGAATCCAGTTTAGGCAATAACCAAGTAGCTTGAGAAAAACCTCACAGTTGGCACTTAGTTTAGGGTTTTGGGGAACCTAAGACAGCATAAAATCTATCTGGATCTAGGTGTAAACCTTGTTCTGATATCAGATGCCCTAAATATCAACCTGAGTTTGCAATTTTTCTTTGGTGACCTTATATCCTTTTAAGGATAAAACTTTAGTAAGCGGATGCTGTCTCCGGGGGACTAGACTTGAGAAGGAAAGCAAAGAAGCAAATCACCCACATATTGCAACAAAGTAGAACTTCTAGGAAACTTTATATCATCCAGATCCGCCTGCGGGATTTGCAAGAAATAACACGGACTATTAGTATAACCCCGAGGCATTACTGTCCAGGTGAATTGTTTTTCTTCTCAAGTGAAGGCATAAAGCTATCAGCTAGCTTCGTCAACCAGAATACTAAAGAATGCACTGCATAAATCAATTACAGTAAAGAATTTACTTCTAGTGGGAATGGATGTTAGTGAGGCATAAAGGTTAGAAACAGCAGGGTGGGGAGGGATAACAAAGTTGTTTATTGCTCAGGGGTGCTGGGCAACCTCCACCCTCAGCCCTTAAGTTTTCTCACCAGTAATGTGGGAGTGTTACAGGGGCTAGTACAAAGGAAAATGAGGCTTTGAGCCTTGTAATCTTCTATTACGGTCTTGAAGGGATTCTTTATTTATAGGGTATTGATTAATTCTGGGAAGAAGTTTTGAGGAGTCCGTCTGAAATTTGATAGGAGGTGTGCTATGAATTTTGCCAACATCAGTTGGAGATTTTGCCCATAAGGAAAGTGGTAACTGATTCAATAGGCACAAATGATCAGTGTTTCAGAGAAAAAGGGAAGAGAATTAGTATGGGGGAATTTGTGAGGGTATAGGGGAGGCATGGGCAGATAGAAGGAAAGGAGGAAGATGGTGCCAGAGGTGGAGTCTGAGACAAAGAAGCCAAGGAAGAAGAGCCTGATGCTTTGGGAGACATTTTATCTTTCTTCAAACATTTGTTTGTCTCAGTTAATCTTAAAACCTTATTTTGCAGAGAGGCAATTTTAGACTCCTGATATCATGGGGAAGCCTCAAAATACCAATCGAAGTAAGCATTCCACTCAGTTCTGGAAATGTCTGAGCTATTGTAATCCAACCTGGTTTCAAGTAAATTCAGTTTGGGGATTTCAAAAGTTCCCCATAATGGCTGCTGATATTCTAAATTTCCTTTGGTCAGTTTGGTCCATTTAGTTAGAAATGTGCATGGGAAAGGACCAAGACTTTTACGTATAAAATTGGCCAAAGTCCCTGTATGGGAGCCACTCTCAAAATACTTAGATAACTGGGATCCCATTTCTTAGAGTTTTTTTCCTCTAAAGAACGATTTGCAAATAGATTGAATAGCTTACAACACAAATGGCTCAATTTTCAATTTAGACAGCTTGTAAGCCAATCCCAGCCAATTCAAAGGAAAGAGCTTGGTTCCAGAGAAGCCAGGCCAAAGAATTTTTTAGCCAGTTTCTAGAGAGAATAGTCCTTCCAAAGGAATAGGCCAAAGGCTAAAATACTTGGCACCATTTCAGAGAAGCAACCCAACCCTGTTTCCAAAAGAATGGGTCTAAGTAGCTTCAGTGAAATAGTCTGATTTCAAAATCAGACAGAGAGGTCAAACGAGTACTTGCATACAGAACAAGGCCTCAACCAAAAAGACAAAACCTTTAAATAGATCCAGAATAAAGCCTGGAGAGCTTCAAATGCAAAGAGGGCATGAGCTTGGATCAGGAGAAAGATGCACCTTCATACTCCATGGTTGATGAGAAAAGCAGTGAGCAACAATGGGCTCAATTGTAGGTCCTGCACCTGTTTGCTCATCAGCGGCGGGGCTGTAGAGAGTCTTCTCTGTTCTCTGTACAGGCCACCAAAACACTGACTTGAAACAAATGGGCTGTGAGATATTTCTCCAGCAAAGATGGCTTTATTCAGGATCCACGGAGAACTGCAATTCAGGGTCTGCAACCACGGCAAGCCACGTGCAAGTCCCCACCTGGCAGCGGAAAGAGAATGCTTTTATATGGAGGAAAAGGAAGTTGGCACGGCTATAGTAAACAAAGAATCCATGGCTGTTCATTGGCTGAGTCCCTGCCAGGAAAGAAGAGGAGTCTTTCTTCTTCCTATTGGGCTCTGCTCTCATCACAGGGCATGAGCGCTCCACCTCTGATCTCCGAACCCTATTTAATTGAGATTTCTGTTTATTAATTTTTTACAATAGAAAGATACATAGATAAATAGACAATCTCAATTCCATTCACTAACCAGATACAGACATCTTGCATAATAGTTCAGTAAATGGAGTCAGAAAAGTAGAAACAAATATTTTATCATGGCATAGAAGGATAGCTCAACTTAAAAAATCTGACAATGTAGTCCACCAAATTAATAGATTTAAAAGAAAGGATTATCTCTATAGATGCAGAAAAACACTATAATTCAATACTCATTCATGATATTAAAAAACCAGATTCTTAGCAATCTGTGAATGGAAAGGAACTTCACTAACATAATTAAGGCTATCCAACGAATCTAGTCACCAAATTAGTAATAGAGATACCATAGAATAATTGCCATTAAATTTAGTAGTAAGAAATGGATGCCCTAGGGAATTCCCTGGTGGTCCAGTGGTTAGGGCTCTGTGCTTCCACTGCAGGGGACACAGGGTTTGATCCCTGGTTGGGAAACAAAGCTCACATGCTGTATGGTGCAACCAAAAAAAAAAAAAAAGAAAAAAAGAAACCTGACATTTCAGAAATGGACTCCCTAGTTCACCGTTTCTATTACATATCATCTTGAGCAGTGCAATAAAACAATAAAAAATAAAAATGAGATATGGCCTGAAAAGGAGAAAAATTCCAGTTTTTATGTAATGTGAATGCTAATATATAAAAGTACATATAAAAGTACATATAAAACACAGCAGAACACCTAAAATAAGTTAGTATAGGATAAGCAAGTGAACTAGACAAAAGAACGACATTAAAAAATGTTGGGGGCTTCCCTGGTGGCGCAGTGGTTGAGAATCTGCCTGCCAATTCAGGGGACACGGGTTCGAGCCCTGGTCTGGGAAGATCCCACATGCCGCGGAGCAGCTAGGCCCGTGAGCCACAACTACTGAGCCTGCGCATCTGGAGCCCGTGCTCCGCAACAAGAGAGGCCGCGATAGTGAGAGGTCCGCGCACGGCGATGAAGCGTGGCCCCCGCTCGCCGCAACTAGAGAAAGCCCTCGCACAGAAACGAAGACCCAACACAGCCAAAAATAAATAATTAATTAATTAGAAAAAAAAATGTTGATAATATTTTTATACATCAGTAACTGAAAATATATTATTAAAATAGAATTAAAAGTATAGGGTCTGAGAAATCTATCTAAAGATGCTTAGAATTTTTATTAAGAAATATACAAAACATTTTAAAAAGCATGTTATGAATGAAAAAATAAAGATGTTGATTTTCTTACAAGATCTATAAACATTTTAGGAAATATTTATAAAAATCACAAATGTGTTTTCCTTTTAATGGAACTTAAGAAGCCCATCCTAAATTTCATGTAAAAATAAATGGCCAAGAACAGGCAAGACCGTTTTGAAGACTAAACTATGAAACTTTCCCTGTCAGATTTCAAGACATACTATAAAGTTTAGTAATTAAAACAATGTTATTGTAGAATTAGCATAGAGAATAAACCAGTTGTTCAGAATAGGGAACCAAGAAAGAGTCACACACATTTATAGAAACTTTATAATATGACAGAGGTGATTTTAAAATCAGTGGGAAGAGGATGGTCTACCCAATAAATGGTACTGAAACAACTGACTGTTATAATTTTTTAAAAGATGATACACTGCTGAACTCTCTTTAATATTTATCTGGTTTGGTTTAGTAATAAAACCTCCTTATGAACAGCTTTCTAAGTCTGCTGATAGTTGCAGTGGGTCCCCGTGAAAGAAGTAAAATACATGTGAATTCTATATTTACTCCCGAGAACCTTTGTGATCTATTGTTGAGTTTGGAGCTGTGCCTGTGCCTCAGGTTGCCGGGAGTCTGATCTCCAGATGGGGAGATAGTAGGACACTATTATACTTTGGATTAGGATTTTAAAGCCTTTATTTTACAATAGGCTTTTTTTAAAATCAAAGCACCATAACTCTTGCTCTCATAAAACATTGTAGACAATGAATTTTTCAGAAGAAATGTCCTGAAGCCTAAGCAGGTGTAATTATTTGCACTATTTGGCACAAGTGTGGGTGAGAGAATAAACCTTTCTATGTCTTCTGAATCTATTTCTTTATTTTCCAAACTAAACTAGACATACTATTTTAAAATCAGTTTTAGTCTGTACCTATAATTTGAACAGAAAAAAATAAGAATGCCCTACATATATCTAAGAGTGGCAAGAAGAAAGGGTGGAAAAGGGGAGAAGATTGCCTCTCGAGTTTAAGCCTAGAATTGCTAAGAATGGGACTGTGTCTTGGAGAATTGCAGGGTGGGATGTCTGGCTGCAGATCAGCAGCAATTCTGCCATCTGGACGCTTTAATTCCCTGCAGCTAGACACTTTTAAAAAGCTGCCCATCCCTTACGGTAAACTTAGCATTTCCGCTGTTCTGGCAACTATGCACTTGCTGTGCAGGCTGCCCCTGGCTATTAAGTTATTCTTGTCAGATTACCTCGTCTCCCAGACAGGCTGGAGCCTGTGGAGAGAGGTTCCGGGCTGGGTGCGGCGTGCAGAGAGGCTGCACCAAGGTCAGGCAGAGCCGGGTACTACTCATAGGTTGCATTTCCTGAAGATGTGGGGAGCAAGGAAAAGGTAGCATCTTGGACAGAAGCCACAATTTTGTGCAGGCAAATCTTACCACCAAGCTTCCATGTAGAAGGAGAAAGAGACAGAGACAGAGCGAGACAGAGAGATGAAACCAAGGGGCAAAGATTGAAAATTTAATTATCGAGCCCAGGAATTAAGACTGGAGACAAATAAAAAGAGCATTTGGTGTTTCAACACAGATTGTGGGGCAAAACCTTCAAACTAAAAGAATAGCTTTAGGGACTTTTAATAAGGCACCCATGGCCTCAGGGACAGAAAGAAAGGGAACTATGTAGAGTAAAACATTGCCTGGACAATTTGCCCTTCAAAATACTTAACTGAAAAATATCTAAATGATGCCTTTCCTTTATTATGCTTATGAAAACTCTCTCTCTCTCTATATATATAACATAAACATATACATATGTGTGTGATAATGACATATACATATATATGTGATATGATAAACCTATATATGTTGATAATGAAAAAAACAGATAGAGGAAGAATTTTACCAATTTGTTCTAATAAAAATTCTGACTTAAAAAAAATAGGTTCATTGAGGGAGTCACATGACTGAATACTTTCCAGCTGTGAATAGGCCATTAGAATCTAATTTAAAAAAAAAATAATTACAGTGAGCCGGAGACTCAAGATACTCCAAAAATTGCAAGCTCTACCATAGAGAATAGAACTTAGTATATATATACTAAGTGTATAACACAGTTACTTATTTATTGATTAGGGATAAAAAGTGTTTTGAAGGAAAAAGGAAGGAGGAGGAGGAGGAGGACACATAGTATCTTTATCTTCAGGACACATAGTATTTTAAGTATTTTAACTGATTTGTTTCCTATATCAGTCAAGATTCTTAACCGCAAGCATCAGATATCAGCTTTGGCTAATTTAAACAGAAAGGGAATTGAATAAAAGATAACTTGGTAGCTCACACAAACTTTGATACATGTCTAGATCAAGTTTGAAGACTACATAGCCAGGAATAACATCACAAGTTCTATCACCTAACATTACATAAACACCACTTTGCCAATATCCTTGAGAACAGGCACTCCAAAGTGCACCTCGGACATCATCAACTCTGGATGCTGGGGGTGCTGAAACCACTGCCAGCACTGCCACCTGGATGTGGAAATTCCCTATCACAACACTCACAGGATAGCTTCCTCATATTCACTGCTTTGTGTATGCCCAGCTGCAATCATGCAATAATTGCTGGGGCCCAGGTCACATCCAGCATCTTGACTGCAAGTGCGCCTAAGAAAGCAAGTAACCAGCAGTTTAATCTTCAGCAGGGGAGATGGTTTGCATATTATTACCTTTAGTAGTAAATCATAGTCAATGGTTCTACAGTCTCTTAATCATATACATAGATATGATTTAGCTATTTTAATACGACAGAGAGAAGAATTTTGATTTTTATTAAATACATGATAAATAGGTTTGGTTACAAATAAAAAACAGGGTAATAACTGCATCATGTGAGGACAGAAGTTTTGAGTATGGAATGGTGATATTCAGAGACTTTGAAATCCAAATAATTCAATTCAGATACTATCTTAGAAGAATATTATGGTCCTCCATATGTGCATATAAAAATCCATATTTAAAAAGTCATTCCTTCTTCTGAATGCATATAATTATTGAGCTCCTCTAGCCTCTCTTTGTAACTACACAGATGACTGACCTAAAGCTTAAGTGTCTGAGAGCTGAAGGTCACCGAAAAAATCCTAAAATGAAAAGACCCACAGAGACAGAAAAAACCTTTTTCTCAGAAAGAAAGTTGAATGTACTGATATTACCTTTTACATTCTTTTTTGTATGTAAGATTCTATTATGTACTATAATATAATATAACATAATAATATTCTATATGATTGAATTCTATATAGAATATATCTACATAAATAAAATATAATTCAATGTGTATGATTATATATCATAATCATATAATGAATTGTAATGTAATCATAGTAGATATTTATTCTAAACAAATTAATAAAATATCACAATTCGCTGTAGTCAACCAAGAAAATGCTTCTTTATTCTTGCTCTCAGACTGCCAGCACTTAACTCTTCTGATTCACCTAATGGACACATCTGATTTAAACATTAGAAAAATTGTGGGATATTTCATGCTTTTATTAATTCGGAGCAGAATAAATGGTAGATGTCATGTGCTTTATAAAATTAGTGCTTGTTTTCCTCCTGGAGTCTATGCACTCTTTTACGGCAGGAAGACATATTATTCATCTTGACAACTCAGGGTGTTGAGCCTCACAAAGTAAATGCCTAGTTAATGTTTGTTTGAAAGATAAACTTTAAAATTATACTTAATTTAGGGGCTGATGATAAGGTTTGAGAAGGAAATACTAATTAAAATAAATAATAATATATTGGCACTCTATTGTATTAATCTCAGCACTTATATTTTTAATCAAAGAAAGATGATTAAATTATATATTTTAGAACCATCAATCTCAACAACTAAAAAATGAAAAACACTGATAACTATTATGGAATTAAGACAATGTCAGGATTGAAACAGTAACAACGATTACTTAGATTCAAACCATAACCATTCTTGCCTGAAAATTTAACCCAGAAACAAGGACCAATTTACTGCTGAGGATTGTCCTACTCAGCTTGCCTCAGGGCTTCCCACTCCACTCCCACCTTATTGAACTATATCTAAATTTACTGTAAGTGTAAAAAGAAAAATAATTTTTAAAAAGTCATTAACAGAAAGCAATACCAACAAACATCACAATTGATTTATGCTTCTGATAACCAAAGTCCACATTCTTGCAAAGTATCACTGAGCCCTATCCATCCTGGCAGAACATTCAGCCCACCTTATAAAGTAAATTAGAAATGTTAGATAGTCAATAAATAAATGTGTAGTGATAAGAACATAAACATGGGGCTTCTCTGGTGGCGCAGTGGTTGAGAATCTGTCTGCCAATGCAGGGGACACGGGTTCGAGCCCTGGTCTGGGAAGATCCCACATGCCGCAGAGCAACTGGACCCGTGCGCCACAACTACTGAGCCTGCGCGTCTGGAGCCTGTGCTCCGCAACAAGAGAGGCCGCGATAGTGAGAGGCCTGCGCACCGCGATGAAGAGTGGCCCCTGCTTGCCACAACTAGAGAAAGCCCTCGCACAGAAACGAAGACCCAACACAGCCAAAAATAATAAATAAATAAAAAGAAAACACCAGATTGGCAAAAGGAAAAAATTCACCCATAATTCCATTGTCTGGAGAAAATACCAATTACTTAAAAAAAAAAAAAGAATATAAACATGTAATGATTAAAATATATAAATAATGTTTAGTTTTTAACTTTGGCTTAAAATTTAAGTTTTTAAACAAATCATCTTCTATAAAATCACTGTAATCATAATTGCAGCTAACTACCAATAATTAGGTATCCTGTTTGAGCTTCAAATTGAGCTTTAAAGTATATTTTTGTTTGTAAGAAGATATTTTTTACTAACTATCTCACCTTCTTGTAAAATTTGAATGTTCTCAAATTGGCTGCAATCTTCTCAGATGTAACTAGCCTGATTAGCCTGAACAGTTAGCCCCTACTGTTCATCTTCTTGAATGTCCTTTTACAAATTACAACCATGCTTAGAATATTCCAATGTATAACTCAAGTATTCACAATGAATTTATATCATACATTTTAAAAATTAAAATTATGGTTTTCCATTCAAGCCAAACACATCACTTTATCTTGATGGGAGATATTTACAACCCTCAGTAGAATTATTCTGTTAAAATATTCTATACACAGTAACTATGTGCTTCATGGTGATATAAACATT
This sequence comes from Balaenoptera musculus, assembly GCF_009873245.2. Lineage (NCBI taxonomy): Eukaryota > Metazoa > Chordata > Mammalia > Artiodactyla > Balaenopteridae > Balaenoptera > Balaenoptera musculus. The sequence continues at coordinate 43,617,634 of NC_045788.1, forward strand.
ACTTTTTAAATTACAATAAAAAAGTTGAATTTTTCTCTCTGAAGTGGATCCCTTCTCTTACATGAGTCCATCACTAATACTTTTAGTGTGTGACAAATGACAACACTGTTTTAAGAAATATTACTATTCTTATCAAGGACAGAGAACTCACAAAGTCATCATTAGCTGATAGATTTGAATTATTAAAATGGATCTGTTATCAGAACATGAAATTTATCTTAATTGTATAGTTTAAAAAGTGCTGTATTGCTTCAGGAAAAGTATAAGCCAAATATAAATGGATTAGTACCTTTAATTAGCAACATTCAGGTAGTTGAAGATACCAAATCAACTATCCCACATATTTCAAAGAAACAAAAGCAGGTGTTAAATACACTCCTATTATCAAAACAAGATAAGCATGTGAACAAGGTTCAGGTAAATGGTTTAAAATTCTAATTAAAATTTAAGTATGCCGTAATAATGATTCTGTAACCCACAGATTTCAGTCTTGGATCTCTACATAGACTCAGGTAAAAGGGACCCATGTTGTGGACCTCAAGCCTTAGAGACATCTGTATGTCACACACATGGATGACACTTGAATTCAGTGCTCAGCTTTAGGACATCATATACTAAAACCATTAACGACCTTTCTCATTAACAACATCATCTACCCAGAGCAATGAAGATCTACATCCTCTAAGCAAAAGATAATGGTCCTAATGCAGGAAAGTGTGTGGGTTGTGTTGATACTGAGCCTGAAATCGGACACTGCTTGTGACTGTGGAGAGTTTGAAAAACAGAAGCACTTAGGTAAGAGAAAAGATGAATCTATTATCATTTTTTTTTCTCTCAGCAGGAATGAAACAGATTCTTCCAAAACAAAACAAAACAAAGAAAGTGTCACTTCTCAGTTGAGCTTAATGTTCATTTTGCTGCTTCCTTTTGTGTTCCAGGTTGTTGGTCTGGAGGAACTCAGAATCATTTGTACAAGTGGCTGAGAAATATTTTGCCCTATTTTACAAATTGTGTGATACTGAAAATTGTATACAAAATAGATTGATCTAGATAAAGCATTCAAGAAACATGATACTGATAGTCATTTAATGCACAATGAGCATTAGCGTTGAGTTGTGAGTAGTTTTATTTCTATTAAAATATTTAGTAAGATTGATAAATACACTTTCATAAATTCAATTTTAAATATTCAATTTTAATAATTTTGATTTTAAAATGTATACTCAATTATAACTTCTATTTTGCCTTTTAATATTGATACATCATTTTGGAAAAAAGCTTAAGAACATTTTTAAAAGCTTAAGAATATTTTATTTTTAGATTATTATTTTTGATTGTGGTTTAGGCAGGCTTCTTCCCGACTATAGGGTCCTGACCTCTCTCTCATCCTAGGGACTACAGAATCCAAATGGCATAACCACAGAAATCGTTCCTCCTCCCTTTAGAAACTTATAATTGTGAATTCTTTCTCTGCTCTTTAGAGAGACAAACCTCTTTAAAATTCTTCTTGCGTCTTTATTCCTGTCCTGCCCCTAGGTTCTTCAGAACCATTTTTTTTTTTTTTTTTAGATTCCATATATATGTGTTAGCATATGGTATTTGTGTTTCTCTTTCTGACTTACTTCACTCTGTATGACTAGAGGGATGGGATAGGGAGTGTGGGAGGGAGATACGAGAGGGAGGGGATATGGGGATATATGTAAATGTATAGCTGATTCACTTTGTTATAAAGCAGAAACTAACACACCATTGAAAAGCAATTATACTCCAATAAAGATGTTAAAAAAAAAAAATCTTCTTGCCAATAATGCAACCCAGGCCGTCTTCCTCAAAGACCTGGGAGCCATCTCCTTGAAATGTAAATATCAAGAAAGATGGAGTCTTTATCTTCCAGTCTCTGTGGGAGGATAGGAGTCCATCTTCCTTTGGTGTCAAACTGTAAAGCCACCTCCTGTCATGAAGTATGTGAAAGTTTGCTTTTCCTTTGAGTGAAGATAATTAGCAAACGTAGATGGCCTCTGATCCCCTTCCCACACCATCACCACACACACACACACACACACACACACACACACACACACACCAGCTCTTTAATACTCTCCACCCCTTGTTTCACTGGAGTTGAGTACAGACTCAGTACTGTTCTCTCTTCCCCATTACAATAGCTTTGAATGAAGTCTTCCTTGTCTGTTTAACTTTGTCCAGTGCAATTTTTGCTTTGACACGATTATCATCAGCCCATACATGAATCACAATAATTAAATATTATATAATCATCTTTGATAAATTTGATGCTTGCAATTATATCATTATATTTTAAATTTTGTCATAATGATGTTATATTTTTCAAGGTAGAAGATATGTTTTATTTAATGATTTGTTAGCATGATTTAATTTTTTAAGTATTAAGATATAAGATATAAAGTCCTCATAGGCCCTGCAAATATTAGATGTAAGTGCATCGTAAAAGACCTATGAGTTTTCATATTAATCTATGAATTTCTCAATAACAATGCCATTAGAAAAGTTTATCTTGAAGAATAATTTAAGAGACATATGAACAATTGAGGTAAGGAAGTAATTTTTGTATAAAGGGAGTGTGAGGAATGCTGCTTACTAATCCTGGTTAAATCCTGATATATACAGGGTCTACAAACAGTTGCATGCCTTCTTTGCTGATGAGGACACCTGCAATAAACTGCTTTCCTTATCTTCACAAAAATAGCACATTAAAAAATTAAGCTTTTTGTTTTATGGCAAAAAAGTTGGTTTCAACACAAAAGACATTCCCTAAAATATATTAATGAATTTGAATAATTTGAACATTAAAATTCATCCTAATATGATTTTACTCTTATCAAAACTGAAATATTATTCTGTGTTAGAGTCAGCTTTTCTCATCTATTGATATTAACTGTATTTGCTCTTAAAATAGTATTGGTATTCTCCCAATGCCCCACCCTACAAATTTCCTTAGATAGAAGGGGAAAAGGAAGATTTCATAGATATTCAAGCAACTCAAAAAAATGGAATATATAGTGTATAATGGAGAAAGTTATTAAGTAATTCCTTTTATACAAATTTAGCCTTTGAAAATTACTTATAATAATTATTACTCAAGGATGCATATTGTTTTATTAAAATTGAAGTACATTTGTGTGGTTCACAAATGTTAAGATATTAAGTTTTGCCCCAGTGACGAGCATACATCATCCCATGGGTATAAACTATTAAAACAGACACCTGGAAAACTAGAATAATTGTCTGCTATTTAATGGGAAGGATTCTATTTAAACAGATATGTACATTCATAGCATTTAGTTATAATATAAAGATCATTTTTACACAAGTATTGCTACATTGTTTAAATATCATCACTGACTAATGATAGTGTACATTTATACAGTCTTCTGGTACAAAATTTTTTACAAAACTAGCTAACATGTTGAGTTTTAAATATTGTCTACTTGGATAATATATTTTAGAGTCAGTCCTAACAGGAAAATCATGCATTCTATAAATTTTTTTTGGGGGGGGGGTCACCATTTTAAAAATGTTTTACTGGTCCTAAAACACATTCTTAAAACTTGTGGTCCCTTAGTACCAGAATAGATTTCAATGGTTTGCATAAACTTGGAATATTTTATTATTAAAAATAAGATACCTGATGACATCATGGAAGTGGTATGAGCCTTATCTAAACTTTATACTCAGAGAGAAACTTTTGTCAAAACCTTTTAAAAACTATGATGGCATAAAAATCACAATAATGTCTTCAAGTTCTTCCTAATCTCATCCTCTTCTCATTAATCAACCCCTGAGCATGTCTAACTCTTTGTCAAATTACTGAATGAGCCACAGAAAAAGAGAAAGGGGTATAGATTTTCTATACTGCATTACGGTTCACTAAATTTCTGTTAGACTATTAAACTTCACTAGGTTAACTTAAGATCTTTGTAGCATTAAACCTCTGTAACGTTTGGAGTCCATACTATTTGTATTCACCACATCTGCAAAATAAAGTGAGAATTAATGCACATGCTATACCTACCAATGTAAACTTAAAAAATTATAATGACAAATATATGTGTAGGTATATTAATCACTTCAGAAGAAAAGGAAAAGCAAACATTAAATAGCTACCATTATGCCATGACTGACATATTCTGAAGGAAATATGTATGGAGAGAGAAGGTAACATAGTGTGAGAATTAAGCACGTTCATTCTAGAGTTGATCTGTCTTGTATGACTAACCCCCTTGACTGTTCCCTGATCTGTAATATGGAAATAATAATAATTTTGCCTTGTTAGATTTGTTGTGAGAATAAAACTAAACAACATATGAAAAGCAATAGGAAACTGCCTGGTGAAGCTCTTATTACATCATGGACATTTAATAATATATTTAATGTTAATAAAGCATGACAGGTTATTCAAAATAGGAAAGAAATAATTTTGTCTATTATATATAATATCCTCTTTGAGTATCATTTTAAATATAGTCTTTGATCTCAAAATGAAGCTATAAAAATTTATTCTGTATGCTTTTAATTATGACTTTTTTATATAAGCTTTTTAATTTATGGCATTTTGAATTGTTCTTCACTTATTTTAGGTGTAATTCAAAATAAATTAAAGTAGAGTTCTTCCTAATGGTGCTGCCTTACCAAAAATGTACTCCCAGAAATAACTTAGGAACACATGCCACATCTGCACAAAGGAAAAGGAGTTACGGAGAATAGGAAAATGTATATGATTTAGTGAAACTGAAAGCCCCCTCAATTTCATGACTATTTGAGCATGAAAATTGCTTAAAAATATTCTTCAAATGAATAGATTCCACTCGGGGATGCAAATTGAGGCCCAGGGGACCTTACTTATGAAAGTGCATAACTTACAGATTCTGGGCTAGAAGTAAAAAAAGATTCAGTGTATTTATTCTTTAAGTGCATTTCAATAAACAATGTAGAGATTTGAAAATGGGCATTAAAAAACATACCTAGTCTTCAAATAGCTAGCTTACAGTAATGTTTACATTTAGCATGGATTAAGTTAATTATATAAAAATTATTCTTCAAGTCGCTGACAAAAATTTTTTTTTAATTTTTTAAAATATTTATTTATTTATTTTTGGCTGCTTTGGGTCTTTGTTGCTGTGTGCAGGTTTTCTCTAGTTGTGGCGAGCAGGGGCTACTCTTCGTTGCAGTGCATGGTCTTCTCATTGCGGTGGCTTCTCTTGTTGCGGGCTCTAGGTGCATGGGCTTCAGAAGTTGTGGCACGCAGGCTCAGTAGTTGTGGCTCACGGGCTTAGTTGCTCCGCAGTGTGTGGGATATCCCCAGATCAGGGCTCAAACCCATGTCCCCTGCATTGGCAGGCAGATTCTTAACCACTGTACCACCCGGAAGGTCTCTGACACAAAACTTACATGCACACACAGACACACATACACATAAACATACATATATACACACATATACTCGTCATTAAATAATTGCCAAATATATGACTAGAGTTAGGGGTAATGAAATCCAAATGTAAGACATTAAAGGATGCTGGAAAACAGAACACAAAATACTTTGGATTTTTTTCCCAAAATATGAAGTCAGTCATTGGGAAATGGGAAATGTGCAGCCTCATCACCTGTGATAATTATGCAAGAGAATAGTGTCACTATTAAGCAAATAAAGAATCTAAGGTTCAAAAGGCCGATGGTTTGAGACCTATCACATGGTCTCTTCCCAAAAAGTCTAAACAGAGAGGAGCAAAATATGTACATGAAAGGTCCATCAAAGGTAAGCATGGTAGAACTTTATTATCTTGTATACCAGGAGTTTCTAAATCATAAAGATGATGGTACTGGTGGTGGAGACAAAGATAGGAGATATTCCTATTGAGCTTCTTCTGGTAATTAACCTCTAAGTAAGAGTTGGTGCTGATGTGTCGACTCTATAGTAATAGACTATCAAAAATGCCAGGCAATAAACCTGGTTCTCAACTAGTCAAGCCATGGAGGGAAAAATTACCAAGAGAGATAATTTATAATTGCTTGAGTGGCAAAGAAACCAGGGATTTAAATCCTTTAACTATAAGGACAGCATTTACTGTATGTTTAGTATGAAATTCTTCCCAGGAAGCCAAGATCATGAAAGACTAACCATGTTGGTACATACGTGGACTGTTTGTGCCTAACTGCAGAAAAGACTAGCAGAACAGTGTTGTGCTGTCATTAGGTCAATACAAGCAGAAGTTCATTTGGCTGTAACTTTTCTACAAAAAACCTCCTGCTCAATGAAGAAAAGAGGTAAAATGGCCCAAAGCTACTATAATGACTCACTGCTCCTAGGTTAAGCGACAAAAAGAATCCAGAATAATAAATCCCATGACAAGGAAAGATGTGAATGATTCACTCCTTTAAATTTTAGTAATAACAATCCAAGATCTATAGCTGTTTCAATTTCTGGACCATTTTTAACTGGCAGCAAGTTATTCAAAGAATGTGAAATACCAAAGGACCACCTTTGAACCACATAATGACCCAGCTGTGCTATCTGGAAACACCACTACCAGAATCTATTGAGTTAAGAGCATGGTTCCAAGGCCAGTGGTTATCCATTGAATGCAAATGTTAAAATAGAAGACTGTTCCTGCTGTTGCCTTGGATGTGCCTCAATAGGCACAAAGGGATAACAAAACCCTGGAGTGCTTCTTGTAGAATCCTGGAGCAGTGGATCTTACCAAGTAAAGTCACAGGAATAGATATTAATCTTATATTACTTACCATTATCCCTCCCTTTTGGAACCTGTTCTAAGAATATCTTCCTGTCTGATCTCACTGATGCTGCCCATGTTGGAAGACACACGTTGGTACCATGATTCATTTTGCTTTTAATGTATTACAATTTTGAAATAATTCATGTGTAAAAATGCGTGATGAATAAAATATTAAAAACTCATGTCACACTACCTGCTGAAAATGCAAGATTACTCATAGCACTGATGTTCCTTCCCTCCTCTTAAGATGAGAGGGAGGTGTGAAGGTAATAAGGTATTTAGTGTTAAAGGTGAGTAAGGTGTTTAACTTCACTAGACATGTCTCTCTATTTTTACTTTATATGTTTGTAAATTTAAGGAATACATAGACTTGTTTTATAAACTGCAAACAAATAGTATCATAATTTATAATTTAAAATGTTATGTTTGGAGATTTAGCCATTTTTATACATATGCATTTTTTGCCACTTTGTATAAAATTCCAATACATTAATATACTATGATTGACATATCCATTTTCCATGTAATAAATACGTTGGTGGTTTCTAACTTTTAGCTATTAAAAATGTTGCTATGAATAGCTTTGTATATGTACTTGTGCATATGTGTAAGAGTGATTGTATGCTTTAAATCTAGGACTAGAATTACTGTGTAATAGAGTATCAAAATCCCTAGATGTTGCCAAATTGCTCACCAAAAGTTTTGTACTGCACTTTAGATGTTTGAGTTTCCCTGTTTTGCTACATTTTCAACCCTTAGTACGGTTGAAACTTCACAATTTGGATCCATAAATTGTCTGAAATGGAATCCCCTAGTGATTGATTTTGCATCGCCTGGAATGGAATACTTTTCATGTGTTTATTAACCATTTAGACTTCTTCCTCTCTCATTTGTCTGACATATTTTTGCCCATTATTGGATTCTATGAGGATGATTTACATGTGATGGATAATAATATTTTATTATTTAGAAGTCTTGCCACTGACCATTTAAAATTTTAAATGGTCAAATTTTAAAATTCAAATTCCAAACACACTTGAGGGCAGGACTATGCTAACAAGTTCTCAGGGATCATTTACCATCATTATTTCATGCAAAACTCTGACTGAAACAACTGAATTTTTGTTGTAATGCTTTGCTTTTATAGCCTCTTTCTAAGTAAAGTAAAAAAATACATGTGTCAGAATTTTTAAATAATCAAATGTTTTATAAAGTAATTTTCATTAAATTTTAACAACCTGTCAAAATCCACATTAATGAACCTGAAACACCTCTAAAAAAAGAAAATCTTAATTTTAAAATACCCACATTAAAATACTGACCATGTAAGTTCAAACTACAACTTAAAATAACTCTATATGGTTTGGCCAGATGTCCACTTTTGAGTGAACATAAACATAGAAAGGAACCTAAAGATTTTGAGAAATTAGTCACAGTTAGAGAGTTTGGGCCAGAAGCAATGGTAACATAGCAACAGAGATGATATTGCTCTAGGACAGATTCATAAATCTCAAAGTACCATTTTATCCACTAAGGTGATAAGTGTAATGTGCTTCATGTAGTGACAATATGAAAGAATTAATTAGGAACAGTAAAATATCCTTAAAGTGTACTTAGTCATATGATTTTCAACTAAATTCAGCAAATTAAAAGCATAATGTGATATAACTATGACTAAAATAAAAAATACCAACTATACCAAATGCTGGAAAGGATTCAGAGCAACAAGACCTCAGTAGCAAAGAGCCCACACAGCACCGGGTCTTAGTTTCTTCACTCCATTCTTCAATAAAAGGACAAAGGCTCCTACGGGAAATAACTAATTTTAGGGCTGGTATAGAGAAAATACAAAATGAGCCTGTAGCAAATTGTAGTGCTAGAAAGTAATGAAATGCTAAAAAGTAAATAAACATGTAAAAAATATAGGTGCAGCTTGAGCATACCTCCAGTGGCCAAAACAGGAACAAGTTAAGTAATAAAATAAAAGTAGTTTTGGATTAAAGCACTAAGAGTAAAAGAAATATACATGAGTCCATAATGATATAAATGAACGATTGAATAAATATATTTGTGGGAAAAATAACAAATCTTCCCTACAGAAGAATTTCAAATAATAATTGCAGAAGAAATGCATAGTAATAATTGCTACAGGCAAGGTCCACTTATATCTGTTAAAATTTAGGCTAAAATATAAGAGGAGACAGGATATTTGTATATTCTCAAACTATCTCTCCCATTATATTAATTATTGTGATGGTTTTAATACATGTCAACAAATTCTTTGATACTCCTTTTTCTTGAAGATGGAGCTTAATTCTCATCCCCTTGCATGTGGGCTGGATTTAGTCACTCCTTATGAACAGAGTATGAAGAGGAAAAAAATAGTAACGTTTGCAGTGGAGAAACCGGGCAAGTTTAACATTACCAGTAGTCAAGTTGATATCATATACTTCTGATATAATATCACAAGGGGGCACTTCACCTATGTGACATTATTCCCCAAAATCTACAAACCAATTTAATCATGAGAAGATGTAAGCCAGACCCAAATTGAGGGACATTCTACAACATACCTGACCAGTAATCTTGATTATGAAAGACAAGACTGAGAAATTCTCACAGATTAGAAGAGATTAAGGAGACATGATGATGAAGTACACCATGGTGTTCTAGACTAGTTCATGGATCTAGAAAAGGATATTAGTGGATAAACTGGTGAAATGTGAATAAAATCCATAGTTTTGTTCATGATATATATCACTGTTAATTACTTAGTTTTGATAAAGAAACTATGGTTATATAAAATGCTAACTTCAGGGAAACCTGGGTGAAGAGTATATAGTGACTATCTGTGTTTGCAACTCTTCTTGAAATCTACAATTATTTAAAAGTAATGAGTTTAGGTGCACATGGAGAAATGATCATGTGAGGACACAGCAGGAAGGTGAGCCAAGGAGAGAGGCTGCAGAAGAAACCAAATCTGCTGACACCTTGATCTTGGACTTCCAGCCTCCAGAACTGTGAGAAAATAAATTTCTGTTGGTTTAAAAAAAAAATTAAAGAGTTTAAAAGTGAAAACAAGTCAAACTTACATCCTAGAATATTAAATAGGCCTCATCCCTTATATTTTGCCTGTCACCTCTTTTTATAGCTAAATTCTGCTTTTTTAGTTAACTCTCACTATAAGCATGGATATTTTACTAAATTACCCAGTTCACATGCCCTTGTTTATAGAACATGTGATGCCCATACACGGAAAGATTTTTGACCATTCCTTCTCTGTCTTGCCATTTTTCAGCATATATAAATTTGGAGTCTGGGAAAAAATTTTTTGACTAAGTAACAGGATGTGCTTCCTTTCCATGCATAAGAGGAAGCAATACAAACTACAGAATGTTCATGCTGGTTTGCTTGGGGGTGTGACCCTTTAATACATGCTGTAAAATTACTTGAATTATTTCAAAATTTCATCTATTATTATCCAATATAGAAGGTACAAATCTAGAATAAAACAACCTTGTATGTAATTTACATGGGGATATGCAGGTGTTGCATGATGTTTTCAAAGTAATTTTAGTAAATTTTACTTACTATTTTAAATCAATCTTTTATAGTTATTGGTGAGATTGTGAATATTTTCTGTTCAACAGATTACACGTGACTATAGTATAAACAGAAAGTAATTACTGTCTCATGATATTAGTGTGAGCAACACCATACTGCTTAGCATATACTGAAAAGAATTGAAAAGTAACATTTTCTAGTTGATCTGTGAGAAAATTTGTTTAATAAATAAGTATGCTTGGACAGAAAATGAAGAGAAATGCACTTTTAGGTAATATGATTTCCTATCTCTGGTGTTTGATGTAGGATGAGAAACTAAATCATATGCTCAAGAATACACACCTCTTTCTATATGCACAAATTTCCACTGCTATCAGATGATAATATCATATTGTGATAAAACACTGAGTCCTTTATTTTCACTTGAATAACTTAGGAAGAAGGAGAGGGATGAGAGCTTCCCTGGTAAACATTAAGATAAACCATTTTTAAAATGTTTGAAAAATAAACAGAAAAACTACCTTTAGAAAAAAATATATAAGACCAATTTCCAGTGGAATGACTGTGTATTGAGGGAGATCATTCTGTTGAATGGAAAGTAGCTGAGGTGTGTGGTTGGTTTGCTGTGATAAGGGCACAAGAGAGAGAGAAGAAGAGACAGACACATGCCCACACCGTGTATAGATCCAAACCTGGATTCTTGTGGATTTAGTAATGGAAACATCCTTAAGAAGTTACAAGGGACTTTGATTATGAACTACTGTGAGATCTAGAAAGAAACTAGCATCAGTGAGAAAATTGAGCATGTTATATATCTATGCTGCTTTCTCATAACCAACCCCGTTACTAACATACTGTGCTTTTGCTGGAGGAGTAATACGAAACTTAATAGGGCATGTGTCTCAATAGTTTATTGGTTATTGGTTCTTTTTTATTCATTTGTTCACTCAAAATATTATTGTGTATAATATGCATGAATCGCTATGTTAGTCACTGAGGATTTGATAGTGAACAAATCAGGCATGGTCCCCACCTCTGTAGAATTCATAGTTTAGTGGACAACATAAATGAAAACATAATTATGTAATTGTAAAATTAATACAATTTTTGAAAGAGACAAGAAGAACAGGAGGAAAAGAGAGCTCTCACACTCAAGAAGTTGAGCTAGGCGGCCCCCTCTGTGAAGGTGTTAATTAAGCTAAGACAGGAATTGTGAAGAGAAACCAGAATGGAGAGACTGCTCCAGACAGAGACAATATCATGTGCAAAAGTCCTGCAGTGAAAGGAGCCTAGAGGATTTCAGAAAAAATGATACCATATATACATTGTAGTGCGTAAAGGGAGAGTGCTAGAAAGGAAGCTCACTAATTAACTGATAAATTAGTTCTTTCATTCAGTGAATACTTACTCATTCACTAGTGAACCGATTTTGGAAAAACATGTCTGGCACACACCTTTGAGAGCCTTACAATCTGGTGGGAAAGAAAGACAGTAATCACGTTGGCTCACAAACAAATGTAAATACAATGGGTTCTTGAGAATGCTGTGAAGGAAAGTCTGCTTTATGGCTTACAGGAGAAGTTTTGACTACTCAGAGAGGTTAAGAAAAGCCCCTTAGGGAGTGAAAACTGTGCTGAGATCTCATAAATGAGATTTTAGGGCTTTAATCCAAAACTACTTTTATTGTACTACACGCTGTAGGCCAATTTTTCTGGAATCTAGGTCTCCAGTAAATAAAAATTTTAACAAAATTCTGTAAGTTTTATAATTGAGAGGTACTATGACAGAAAACATCAGAGTTAAACCAGGAGACTACACTTGGCCCTACTTGGCCAACTTTGCAGAAGAGGTAATGCAAGCTGAGCCCTGAGAGATCAATAGGAATCCAATAAATTGGAAGAGTGTGAGAGAACACAGAAGGGAAAAAGGAGAGCTTGTGAAAATTCATGGAGGCATGAAAAACCAGACACATTCAGGAAGCCTTTACATAGTCACCACAGTGTAGGTGTGCTTGGAAGAATGGCTGGATGTGAGTCTAAGCAGATAGGGAAGAACCACTTGGGCAGGTCTGGCAGGCTCTGCGGAGTACTGTGGACTTTACACTTTATGAAATATGGTGCCACTTGAGGTTTTAAATGGCGTGATAGCATTTGTATTTTACAAAGCTCTCTTCTAATTGATTTGAAAAAAGGTCTATATATGAGCAAAGAAAGATACTATTTAAAAATTCTTCTTAAATATCGCCATCAAAGCACTCCTAATGGCAAAGGAAAGGGAATCATACCTTAGGCATCTAGTAGGGGAATCCCAAACTACCCATTGGTTGTAAAGGAGTTCAACTTTAAGAAATAAGTTCATGTAAATATTCCAAACTACCCAGTAAAATTGTATTTGCAATTTTTTGCTAATTATAACACTTATTCTCCCCTATAAAAATTGTTCTGAAGAAAGTGGGAAGTCCTAAAAAAAGTCTCAGTTTACCACTTGGCACCCCAGTATGTAACCACTGGGGGTTAATAAAAAACCGTTTAAGAAACAGGATCACACATTTATCCTTACACAGAAAAAGAGGTATGCTTAGAATGTTGGTAGAAAAGCTATACACATGAGTGTATGTAGACAACTGAAACAAAACAAAGCAGAAATAACAAAAACACAAATATTTTTGCTACCAAATCAACATATGAAGAGTTGTACAATAAAACTTTACCTGATTTGAGTACTGTATCTATAAATCCATATGTCATATGTGTAAAATTACACTTTAGAGATATTTACTATGAAATCCTTAATTTACTTAAAGCCATATTTTAAAAATTTACGTGTGAAACAATCTTTCTCTCTGATGATTTTATACTTTATTAATAAAATTTCCTTGAAATTTGCATTTGCCATAGTTTACATTTCAAATAATTTTAAATTCTTAACTTTGAGAAAGATGAAATCCCAGCTCAATATCTATGTCCCCATTTTTACTCCAAATACTAAAGCAAGGGGTGCCCAGCAAAAGCCTCTATTATACTTCATTATGCCAATTACATTTCTCTTTCCTGAGAAACAGAAAATGTATTGAAAATTGGTAATAAATGTAGAGCCTCATTTTTGCCATGCTCTTCCTCTATATCATTAAGAGTTTTTAGATCTCCCATGATATTTAATCCAAATTCACACATATCTGATACCTAAGGTCCCATCTAGAACTGAATATAACAAAGTTAGGTGAGAAAAAGAAAATAAAGTGATAAATCACTCTGCTATCTAATGGACTACTGTGTTACGGAAATGTTTTTTGGCAAAACTGTCATTTTTTTGGTCAGTATTTTACCCCAAACAAAGAGAAAATAAAGTCTCTTTCTTACCCTCATTTTTACCCTTTCTTATAAGTCATTTATTTTGGTGCCATCCAAATAAATGCATTATCAGTATTTTGACTGTATAGTTTATAGACATATTTGCCTCTCATCAGTATAACTATAAGATTGAAATTTAATTTATTTTTTCCAGTCCACTTCACACACATTTGCTCACACTAAGAGCTTTAGAAAGGAACTTTAAAGGTGGCTGTTTCAGCTGGAAGTTTTGTCCTTTTGCTCCTTCTTTACTGTTTCTGAAATGTGGACAAGATGGCAGGAGCTTCAGCAGCCATATGGTAATAAGACTATGTTGAAGGTATAAATCATTATGATGAAAAGTAAAGATAGAAATTGACTGGGCTCTAACGATATGGTGCTTCCTTATTGGCACTGGGTTGTCTAAGCAAGTCTCTTACAAAAGAAAAAGAAAATCTTACTTAAACCTCAATTATTGAAGTTTTTGATTACCTGCAGCCATACAATCCTGTGATACATTCAAATTAATCATTAGATTACTAAAGCATGAATTTGTTTCCACTCTTTTTCCTCATTTAAATCACACTCAGTAGGATATTCTTGTATGTAAGTACTAGACAGAGTCTTTCTTTTTCACTAAACACTATAGTGTAAACATCTTTCCATGCCTTTACATATTAATTTTCACACAATTACAAGAATTAAACAAACCACCTATTATAGAATATTTTTTAATTTTTTTACTATTGTAAACAACAGCACATGAATGTACTAGATTTTCAAATCCAAGTCAGCATCATGTACTATTAAAAATAATTAATTAATTGGTTAAAAACAATTCGATCAAATAGAAGCTAACACCAGGCAACTTTGTCTACACAAGAATGCTATATTTGTTAGGGAAGGGGTGGTTCTCTAAAACCAGACTCAACATAGTTGGGGGCAGTACGAGTGCTGAGCACAAGTAACTGACAATTGTCATTGCGTGATATGAATCTAATCATGCTCATGGTAATGCAAAGGCTTGTTTTGCTTTTGCAGGACTCCACCACACGTCAAAGAAATAGAAATGCATATTTAGGTGAGACTGTTGAGACACAGACATTTGTTATCTCATGTGTCATTGCTTATCATATTAAGTATGTTTTGGTGCTAAAATAGCCTTACTTTGCACAGGGCATATTAACTCTTTTGTTTGTTTTGATGGTTTGAATGTAATGAATAAATCACTTTGCCTACCGTTCTTGGTTTCAGATTCTTCCGTCACCACATTTGCTGCTTCATACACATAATATGATGCTGCAAAATGAGAAAACTGACAAGCAAGCAGAACAGACATAATTGCTTGAAATTTAACTTCAGAAAGCAGCAAAAGTTCCCCAAACTTCAAAACTGTCAATTTATTTTGTTACATCATTTTGTTGTTATATTTGGTTTTGTTTTGTTTTGGAAAAGTAATGCGTAAGTGTCAGAATCTTTTTTACTCTGCCCCTGCATGGTGTGCAGATCCAACTTAATGTGAACACCTTTCATTAAGGTTATTCTATCCACTCCAATACAAAATAATAAAAATAATAACAATAATAGCATTTTTTCTGATAATATCATAACACTAATAACTAATACTACTGATTTAGACACCATTGCTTTGTTATTTTCTGCATGAATATCTTATATTATTATTTAGCCTTTGCATTGTTACTTAACCTTTTTTATATTTTTAATCTTAATGGGTGTTGTATTTACATTAGGCATTCAAGGAAAGTCTTGAACGCCTGGTCAGAGAGTTGTATTTATATGAAGATCTTGCCAGCTTACCAGGAATATAATTTTTCTAAGGTCTTTCAGATCTACACATGATCCCTATATTTTAACATTCTGCTCTCTCCATTCAAAGCATTTAAATCAATTTTTAATAATTTTTTATGTTTAATTTTGTGCCCTCCATTCGATATTAAACTCCATGAAGGTGCAGTTTTATTCTGTTTAGTTTGTTATCATAGACCCAGTGACTAGCATACTGCTTGGTACAAAGCAGGCAATGAGTGTATATTTTTAAAAA
The DNA here is from genome assembly GCF_009873245.2 of Balaenoptera musculus. Taxonomy (NCBI): domain Eukaryota; kingdom Metazoa; phylum Chordata; class Mammalia; order Artiodactyla; family Balaenopteridae; genus Balaenoptera; species Balaenoptera musculus. The sequence continues at coordinate 43,633,362 of NC_045788.1, forward strand.
TAAAGGTATAAATGATTGGCAGAATAAGGGACAAACCTGTAAGGAGCTAATGAAAAAGAGGAGATATAAAACAAATGTAATGGAGCACAGATGAGATAAAATTTGTTCTAATGTTCATTTTCACATAATGCGATCAAAGATAGATTTCCCAAACCTGGAGACTTGGAAATACTGTGGTTTTGTAATATTTGTCTTCTAATTTTATCCCAGAGTTGAATGCTCATGGGAACACAACTACATATCTTTTTTTTTTTTCTTCCAAGTACAGGTTTATTAAGTAGGGCCCTGTTTGTATATTTTAACAGCAGACAGAGCCATATGGAGATCTATATTCAGAGCAGTTTTGCAATACATGTCTCTTAAATAAGTAGATGAATTTTCTTTTGAAATAGTAAATTGATGTAATCTCTGTCATAAAAGTACTATTGTTTATTCCATTTATACATATAATTTCTACTACTCTTGGCTGAACTTTACTATTATTGTCATCTGATGTGGTTTGGTTTGATTTAATGTGGCAGTAGAAGCGGAAGGGATCAACACTTGATGCCTGATAATAACCACACTCCTCATACTTCTCTATACAATATATATGACTCTGCTAAAAAATGAAATGTGGTCTGAGTTTGACCACAATCTGGCAACCTACTGAAACATATTCAATCATTTTATTTAACAGGTTTGGAAGCAAGTATATTTTTGGAAAGTTTGCTTATCTTATGCTTATGGAAATCTTTCAGAATCATAAAGTTTAATGTTTTTAATTGGGCTTGTATAAGGTACAGTCTTTATGGAGCTCTTTATATTTACTGCTCTAATGGATAATATACTTTTATAGTAAACAGCAGAGTATATTTTATTCACTGAATCCCTGGGAAGTTAACTCCATTTTAAATAAAGAATGACACATTCCTGAAATGCTATTTTAAGGTTAAGCTTTTAATGCAATGGAAAACTAAACAACTCTATCTCAATGACAAAAGGAACTAAAAATAATGCTTTTTATTCTAAGAATTCTAAGTTCTTGCTCAGTTGATTCTAGTAAACTTCATTTTCTCTTTCATTTTATCATTTATTCTTCTAAATTTTTAAATTTCTATATAAATAAATATTCCATTGTGTATGTATGTATTATTTTTCTATGACTGCTGTAACAAATTACCACAAACTTGGTGGTCTAAAGCAACAAATTATTATTTTACAGTTCTGTAGGTTAGAAGTCTGACTTAGCCCATACTGCACCTAATTTCAAAGTGTTTGCCGGCCTGCATTCCTTCTGGAGGCTCCAGGGAAGAATCAGGTCCTTGCCTTTTCCAGCTTCCAAAAGCCACACACATTCCTTGGCCTGCGGTCCCTCACTCTATGTTCAAAGCCAACAACTGTGGGTTGAGTCTTTTTCATAATGCCATCTCTCTGGTTCTCTACAGTCAGGATAGGTATCTGCTTTTCAGAATCCATGTGATTAGATTGGATCCACCTGGCTAATTCAGGACATTTTTCTCCATCCTTAACTTAATCATATCTGCGAAGTCCCTTTTGCAGATATGATTAAGGTAACATAGTCAGATTCCAAGGATTAGGTTGCAGGTATCTTTGGGGATCATTATTCTGCCTGCTGTGTCTGTGAAATAAACACGTATTGATACAATAATAAATCATAAAATAAGTAGGTGAGATGTATGTAAGGAAAATTATTTTAGACAAGAACATTTTGTGTTAGTTGCTCAAAAACATAGCAAAGAATTCCAAAAAGGATATGTTATTTGTTAAAAATTTATCATAATGTCCTCAGAAATTTTAGGTGACTTCATTATCTTTTTCTTAATATAGGTCACATTTTCTCTTATCATTATCATTCTTTTATTATTTATATAATCTCCATTTCTCCTGTTTATGGCCAAGCGTACTCAAAATAAGAAATTTTTAGTTTGTTTAATGTGCTATCTAGGGAATGTCTGTTATATTCATTGTAATGGGGACCGTATCACAGTCTCACGTATGTATACTTACAGCCCTACAGGCATAGAATTATTTTGACATATTTAATGAAGAGCACCACCCTCAAATATGCACACTGCACGGTGACTGTTTAAGTAAGAGAGTTTTCTTGTTCCTTTCCCCATGCTTCTAGCATCTCTAGCCTATAAAATGTTGTTTCCTATTTTGGTGTCTGTCTTAATAAGGAATTAATTCTCCTCAGGGTTATTTAACCATTTTAGCTCCACTCTGGGCTCACTGATGATCCAAATCCTGGTTATTTACTGGATTATTTACTGCACATTCCTGGCTTTCAAAAACCCTTACTGTGTATACAATATTCTCAAATTCCCTGAGAGAAAAAATTTCTTTTTAAATTCTTCCTTTTTTCCTTGTATTATATTTTTAATTTTTCCACCAAACAATAATTTATCTTTAGCCTTTCCTTATTACCTCCTCATTTTCTAACATCTAATCCCCTCTATCGTTTACCCTGCTGCTACAGACACAGAGCATTCACACACACTTTATATTTTCACATTAAAAATAAATTCTGATTGACGTAAAAATCTTCATGGCCCCTCCCCTTTTTCTTTATTCTCTGCTACTCTGTGGATTTACCTTTGTCTTCTCCTTCAGGAGCAATACCTTTTAGGCTTCAGAGATTCTTCTTGTCCTTAATTAGATGGATCCTTCATAAGCCCTAGTTAAACAGCTCATGTGAGTCTTCATCAATTCCACTTTTTTGCTGGTCTGTCTGTAGAGATGGTAACTTCCTTTCTCTCCCCAATGCCATCTCTTCACTGAGTCCAGTTCCAGTTACTGGATCTTCATCAGAATTCCACCTAAACCCACAGCTTAGTCTCTGCTACTTTTTCCTAAGTCTGTCAAACACCAACAGACTGACTGCTGGATCCTAACATCTTGCCTCTTTTATGGTGGCTTGGATGACTGTTTACTGTATATCACTATACTCAGAGGATACATGGGCCACCACCACACGCTTGTGTTTCTCCTATCATATGTCCTCTAGCCTGACCCATGGATAGGTCCATTTTAAAAGTTCATCATATAGAAACAAGCAAATTGTCAAAATATAGCTGATTCACTTTGTTATACAGCAGAAACTAACACAACATTGTAAAGCAATTATACTCCAATAAAGATGTTAAAAAAATAACATCAGTCAATAAAATATTACTATGAATATTTAGAAGAGTTTCATAGAAATATAAAGTTATTGAGCCTCTCTAATTTCCCAGATATTTTGCAGATTTACAGTAAGCAGAAAATAGAATCTTGCTCTCAAGGAGTTTACAGTCTGGTAAAGGAGGCAGATATTAATGGAATAATGTTATAATGAATGTATAATGACAAACCAGGGTAAATGTTCTGGATGAAAGTCACTGGGCTCTGTGAGTGCATTATAAAAAAGACCTGAGCTAGACAAGTGGGTCCTTTCTGAAGAAGTAACACCTGAGCAAAAGTATCAGGATGAATAGTGGCTGAATATTAAAATGGAAGCAGTGCCAGGGAGCGGAGAAGGTCTTCTTGGCAAAGGACAGAGCTCTCTCAGTGGTGGAAGAGCACATGACATGTCTGAAGAACCAAAACAAAATGCTGCTGTGCTAGCATTTATTAAACCAGGAAGTAATATGTAATGAAGCGTTAGAGGGAGGCACGGCTTTATAGGTCATGCCAAGCAATATTAGATTTTAAACAGGGCGAGTGACATCACAAGATTTGCAAAGATCATCTTGGCTACAATGTGGGGAACGGGTTGGAGAAGGGCCAGAGCTGGTGAGGAAGATCACTTAGTAGGTGATGGCATACTTCACCTGAGGGAAGATGGGGATTGGAGCCTTCTGTGGAAGCATACACAGTCTTAGAAAAGATTTGGTAGTTACATGACAAATGTGCTAGAATTAAATTGTGGGAAAAAATACCCAATACCCAGCAATTCCATTTGGAATAACTTGTATTGATAGCAGTATACACATAATAAAATCTTGTAACATTTCTCTTATGTGTGTGCTTCTTTTAACTATCAGAGCTATCTTGTGAGGAAAGCCAGTAGCTATTTTCCCATTTTACCAAGTCAGTGTAATTTCAGAAAAGGCAAATGTCTTGTCAAAGGTAAGCAGTAAATAGCAAATCAGGTCCTGTTGAACCCTTGATACCACTTCTTTCTCCTTCTACTGCATTGCACCCACAGAATTTAACCCCTTCTCTTCTCGCATAAAAAACTGTACATACTCTAGGACAGTGAACACTTTTCTGTGTGTTTTCATGCTCAACAGCAATTGCCAATTTTTCTTCTCTTTCCTTAGGGTCCCACTCTGCTGAATACTGAACAAAAATCAGAATACTATGTTGGGCCATGACCATGGTTCCATTTCTCCTCTTCAGCATATGTCGACAAGGAATTTTAATTCTACATGACCAACAACTCACAAGCATGCTTGTAGCTCAAGAAATTTTGAAGTGGACTTTAGAATCCACAAACACATTCTAGACAGGTAACATCTAGTGCTGGTCCCAGGGAGGAAAATACCACTCAGTATCATTTAAGAGTTATATTCTTCATTACATTTTCTTCCTAAAGTGGTCAGTAACCTTAATTTTTAAAATGCCAAAAAAGGCTCAAAGCTCCTATCAGCTATGGCATTATACAATCTGAAGTTAAAATACATTAAATATTATGTGGAAAAGGGAACAAGTCATATGCAATAAGGTAAAATTGCTGACACAGTACTTTCATAGGTTCTTTCCCAGAGGTTTTATTGCAGTTATATAAGAAATCATTCACTTATGAAGTTCAAAAAAACTTTTTGAATAGATTTTGGGGGGATTACATTTTTGAGAGATGCAGCAGGCAAGTATGAAATATTGCTTGCAATGATTTAAGAATGAACATTTGAGCAAATACAAACTCTGACTTAACCGGTATTTTCTTATTTATTCAAAATTCAAAACTTTTGAAGCTTCCTATGGTAAAGATCATTTAAAGTTTGTGAGGTTAAAAAAGTATATATATTTCTATCACTACTGAAAACAGAGGCCGAAGCCCTATTTCTTACCACTGCAGTTACACTTTTCTTTTTTCTGACATTTTAATGGAAGTATACAGAAAACATTATTCAATACAATTGCTTTGTAATGCTTGGTATTTGGAAAAAATTAAATTTTACAGGTTTTTTATGCTTCTATCATATTAATCTTCCTTCTTTATAATTAATTCAGACTTGCTGGTAAGCTCTGTGTTATTTTGCCTCTCTTGAGAGATTTTTGTAATGAAAAAATGGAAAAATTTTCAAGGTAATTGTATGCAATTCAAAAGAAAATCATCTTAGAAAAGTAGCATTATATCATGTATTATTTTAAGAGTTTTCTTAAGAATGACCTTCCTTCTAGAAAGAAGAGAGCGCATATTAAACATCTACAGTCTGATAAATTAAGTTTTAATAAAGGGGAAAAAGAGGAAATAAATAAAATCTTGATTTAGACATAGAACCTGGATGAGTGTGGCAATAAGCAGTTACTTCAATGTTAGCTGCTTATGTTTCACATAAATGTATGCATTTAACAGAAATAAATCTGCTTCATGAAATAAAGCGTAATAATTAAAGTAGAAAAATAAAAAATAAATTATTTCACTAAATAAATTATTTTAAATTAAACAAATATGACATTATTACAGAGAAAGTATCATTTATTTAATATCAACTTACGAATCACAAAATATTCACTTATCATCCAAATTCAACATATTTAAAAACAAACACAAAGCTACACAATATTTGATTACTCCTGGTTCTTTTTAAAGATGGTAGTTTCAGTTCTCCTGAGACTCCCATTGTCTCCAAAGGAGAGAAGTCCTTGCAATTTTGGAAGATTTTGGCTTCACTCGTATGGCACAGAACGAGATTTTTTTTCATTCCAAGTAGCTGTATACAGAGTTAGGAAAAGTGATAAGGCAGAAGATTGGTCCCAACTTCATATTTCAAAGATAAACCATAAAAGGTCTTCCTTCTAATTTAAGTTAAAGTTTTTGTGCTTTGAGACATCCACGGAAAATTTTACACATGATGTTACAAAAAGATTAAAGTTCTGAAACTGTGTCAAAGCAAAGGTTAGCTCAAGGCTAAATTGTATTAAAATTTTTTTCCCACATAAAGTCATGACTTGCATTGTTGTATAATTGTATAATGTGTAAGTTACATTATTGTATAATGCTGTCACATTTGGACCTAACAGTTTCGTATTGAAATCAATGGCATCTAAACCTTCATGCAGCTCTTGTATGAATATCTTCATTTAAAAGTAAATTGCAACATCTTACTTTGTTATAAAAGATGAAGAATATTGGCTGAGGTCCATCAAATAGTTTCCAGATTCCAACCATATTTTAAGTAATTTTACAATTCCACTGAAATGAATGTGTCTTAAATCCTATTTGTCCGAAATTATATGAAGCATCACCATGGCAACATGATTCTAAGGAAAAGATATTTCAGAGCTTAAGAAGTCTGAAAAGTAAATGTCAGAGACCAATAATTCTGGGATTCTTGCTCTTTGAAGAATTCCATATATTTACATGAATATTTAAACATATTAAATCATAGCTTACAAATATTACCAAAAGTACACTTACATATGAGTAAAATTACTTGCTTCATCCCAACAATATATTTAAAATATATCATCAGTGCTGAGTACTTCTGAAGTGAATGTAAATATAACTTAAAGTATGATCACATTTGTGTTTACAAATATATCCAGTGTTCAACATTACCTTATATTTGTATAGTGCTTTTAAATTTTAAATGATTTATTTTACATAAAGAACACTAGACACCTTATACTTGTGCTACTTTTGATCACACACCTGTTTGTGTGTTAGAGACATAAAAGCAGTTTCAAAGAACAATCTTAATTCTTGGACCTGTATTCACCAGTTTCATTTTAAAGCAAGACTCAAAGGATTATCTCATATTCTAATGCTAACCCTATAAAATTCTTTATTTTTCTAAAAATGATCATAAATATAGTTCCATATGTACAAACTGATAATGTGTGAGTCTTTACTTCAGTAAAATGACTGCTTGAAATAATACTCAAGGTATCTCTGGAAGTATAAATGCATATTCATAACCTCTCAGCAGACCTGTGTTAATGTTCTTTTAAACCTTTACTGGTTTTGTGTTAGTGAAGAAATTTGTATTGAAATATCCTGGGAACTGAATTAATACAAAAAAAAAAAAAAAAACCCTTAAATGCAGATAAATTCATTTGACACACACCTAATAGAACATTCATTTACATACCAGTGTAAGGAAAGCATATTTTTCAAAACTGTAACAATCTAGCAAAATGACTGGCTAGATTTCTTTTTAGAGTGTTAATAAGAACATAAGCAAAGGATCTACATTATATGAATTTATTTATTTAGAATTATAATACTTTTAAAAAGTGTTCAATAGAGTTCTACTAAAATATTTTGTGTTGTAACACCAATGCCGTTAAATTGGGCATTAGATTTTTATCGATAATAGCAATATATAAAAGCTATTATGCCAAAGTGTATACTTTTAAGCACAACAGTTAATATTTACAAAACTTTTCTGAAAGTTTTTTAGGTTTTTCAGATATTATGCTTTCCTTGGGTATGCAAGGGGAATTCTATTAAGATAAAATGAAAAAAAGTCTCTGACAGTCCACTAAGTAGATATGATTCTCATATTACTTCATCCAGGTAAGGCATTTAGGAAAATAATAATTCAAATTACACTTGTAGGATGAGATAATCTTTTAAATTACACCAATAGATGAGTCAAGGGTAATTATTAGCTATTTGAAGGCATCAGTCTCCTATAATTCTGTAGCTAAAGAAACATAATTAATGATTGGCATATTCTAGAACATTATCTACAACAGATTTTTCACAGGATTCTAATTATTTAATGAAGAAATGCTTCCAGTAGTTGTTTTTTTTCTCATTTAAAGTTAGCAAAAGAAAAATACAGATTAAATAATCAAAGCAATAAAAAAGTTATATGATAAAGGCTAATATATTAGGACTCATGACTCTAGGATAGTACAGAGGAGAGAAGTTGAAAATAAAATTATATGGTATAAAAACATAGCAGGTAAAGCAATAGTACGAACTTAGACTTTCTTTATCAAACCTCTGACCTCAAGAGCTAAAATAATTCCTTGAATAAAGAATATCTTACAAAAGAAAAACAAGACAAAACTGATTTTTTTCTGTATAGAAAAGAAAATTTTTTGAGGAATATGCTATTTAAACCTAGGAGAGTAATTTATAGTAATTTTATACAGACACTGCAGAAATACAAAGCATCCTAAGAGATTACTACAAGCAACTCTATGCCAATAAAATGGAAAACCTGGAGGAAATGGACAAATTCTTACAAAGGTATAACCTTCCAAGACTGAACCAGGAAGAAATAGAACATATGAACAGACCAATCACAAGTAATGAAATTGGAACTGTGATTAAAAATCTTCCAACAAAAAAAGTCCAAGACCAGATGGCTTCACAGGTGAATTCTATCAAACATTTAGACAAGAGCTAACACCCATCCTTCTCAAACTTTTCCAAAAAAATTGCAGAGGAAGGAACACTACCAAACTCATTCTATGAGGCCACCATCACCCTGATACCAAAATCAGACAAAGATACTACAAAAAAAGAAAATTACAGACCAAAACCACTGATAAATATAGATGCAAAAATCCTCAACAAAATACTAGCAAACAGAATCAACAACATATTAAAAGGATCACACACCATGATCAAGTGGGATTTACCTCAGGGATGCAAGGATTCTTCAATATATGCAAATCAATCAATGTGATACACCATATTAACAAACTGAAGAATAAAAACCATATGATCATCTCAATAGATGCAGAAAAAGCTTTTGACAAAATTCAACACCGATTTATGATAAAAACTCTCCAGAAAGCAGGCATAGAGGGAACCTACCTCAACATAATAAAGGCTATATATGACAAACCCACAGCAAACATCATTCTCAATGGTGAAAAACTGAAAGCATTTCCTCTAAAGATCAGGAACAAGACAAGGATGTCCACTCTCACCACTATTATTCAACATAGTTTTGGAAGTCCTAGCCATGGCAATCAGAGAAGAAAAAGAAATAAAAGGAATACAAACTGGAAAAGAAGAAGTAAAACTGTCCCTTTTTGCAGATGACATGATACTATACATAGAGAATCCTAAAGATGCCACCAGAAAACTACTAGAGCTAACCAATGAATTTGGTAAAGTAGCAGGATACAAAATTAATGCACAGAAATCTCTTACATTCCTATACACTAATGAGGAAAAATCTGAAAGAGAAATTAAGGAAACACTTCCATTTATCATTGCAACAAAAAGAATAAAATACCTAGGAATAAACCTACCTAAGGAGACAAAAGACCTGTATGCAGAAAATTATAAGACACTGCTGAAAGAAATTAAAGATGATACCGACAGATGGAGAGATATACCATGTTCTTGGATTGGAAGAATCAATATGGTGAAAATGCCTATACTATCCAAAGCAATCTACACATTCAATGCAATCCCTATCAAATTACCAATGGCATTTTTTACAGAACTAGAACAAAAAATCTTAAAATTTGTATGGAGACACAAAAGACCCCGAATAACCAAAGCAGTCTTGAGGGAAAAAAACGGAGCTGGAGGAATCAGACTCCCTGACTTCATACTATACTACAAAGCTACAGTAATCAAGACAATGTGGTACTGGCACAAAAAGAGGAATATAGATCAGTGGAACAGGATAGAAAGACCAGAGATAAACCCATGCACTTATGGTCAACTAGTCTATGACAAAGGAGGCAAGAATATACAATGGAGAAAAGACAGTCTCTTCAATAAGTGGTGCTGAAAAAACTAGACAGCTACATTTAAAAGAATGAAATTAGAACACTCCCTAACATCATGCACAAAAGTAAACTCAAAATGGATTAGAGACCTAAATGTGAGACCAGACACTATAAAACTCTTAGAGGAAAACATAGCAAGGACACTCTTTGACATAAATCACGGCAAGATCTTTTTGATCCACCTCCTAGAGTAATGGAAATAAAAACAAAAATAAACAAATGGGACCCAATGAAACTTAAAAGCTTCTACAAATCAAAGGAAACTACAAACAAGATGAAAAGACAACCCTCAGAATGGCAGAAAATATTTGCAAAAGAATCAATGGACAAAGGATTAATCTCCAAAATATATAAACAGCTCATGCAGCTCAATAGCAAAAAAACAAACTACCCAATCAAAAAATGGGCAGAAGACCTAAATAGACATTTCTCCAAAGAAGACATACAGATGGCTAAGAAGCACATGAAAAGCTGCTCAACACCACTAATTATTAGAGAAATGCAAATCAAAACTACAAGGAGGTATCACCTCACACCAGTTAGAATGGACATCATCAGAAAATCTACAAACAATAAATACTGGAGAGGGTGAGGAGAGAAGGGAACCCTCTTGCACTGTTGGTGGGAATGTAAGTTGATACAGCCACTTTGGAGAACAGTGTTGGCTTGGCTGATTTCCCTGCTTTGATCTGTTTCACAAGACCAAAATCAAGATGTCAATTGGCTGGTCTCTTTTGGGGATGCTCAGTAAATATGCTTCAGAGCACATTCAGATTATTGGCAGAATCCAGTACCTTGTGGTTATAAGACTGAGGTCCAGTATCCTTGCTAGCTGTCACCTGGTGGCTGTGTTTAGCTTCTAAGGCTGTCTCCCAAGTACTTGAACATAAGCCCTGCTTCTCAAAGCCAGCAAGGGCATGTCAAATCCTTCTCACTCATAGATTCTCTTTTCCACGTTTTCTTCCACTTTTCTTTTCTGCCACATCTCTCTAACTCCAGCCAGAGGATTTTTTTGGCTTTTAAGCTCTCATGTAATTAGATGGGACTCACCTAGTTACCCAGGGTAATCTCCCTATTTGAAGGTGGGTACTTTAATTACATCTGCAAAATCACTTCATAACAGTACCCATATTAGTGTTTGATTAAGTAACCAGGGGACAAGAATCTTCCTGGACATCTTTAGAATTCTGCCTATCACACACGGACATCTTAAACGAGGTTGGGAACCTCATTTAGGCTTTGCTTAACCCACTCACCTGCACAAAATTTCATAATGAGGTTTTGTATTCCTCCAGGGTTCTTCAAAGAGATGAAAGTCCCTGCTAATCTGCAAACCATAGACGTCTTTATTATCCCATTTGTGGGAATCTATCCCTCTCTCTTCTTCTTCCTCTCTGGTTTACCAAACATGATCTCAATGAGATGAGGGACTCACAAATGAGTATTAGAGATGTATCTTTAGTTGGTTTATGTTTTATAAGTTCTGAAACCCCATTTCATCCATTCACTTGAGACAAGAAAATATAAAATTTCTTGCTATCCTCCTATAATAGGAAGGTAGAAGTGGAACAAATACAAGTTAATATCTCAAAAAATTATCTTGCCATATTGGAAAATTGGTTTTGTGGCATTATTCATTTGTATGGGAATTGATTTTAAATGCTTGCTATATCAACAGTAGATTAACAGTGAAACAATATATGGAATTACTAGAATCAACAAAATAGGTAAATTCAAAAAAATGTTTACAATAAGATTAAGGAAGAGTTAGGTGTCTGTATAGGCTTACTATGGCTGCCATAACAAAGTATTGTAAACTGAGTGTTTTAAAACAGAAATTTATCATCCCCCAATTTAGGTGGGGGGGACACAATTCACACTGCAACAGTGTTTCTGTTTTCTTTTTTTTTTTTACACAATACAGTATGTTATACATGTTTACTTTTTTGTCACCCTAGATATTTCACAGAAAAAGCTTGCCTTTGGAGTTGAAGAATTTAGACTTGATTTTAAGTTCAGCTACTTCTCTGCAGTATTCAAGCTAGTTCATGGTTGGGAGGAAGGTGGGAATGGAGAGGCAGACTGAGGAAAGATGAGCACAGCAGCCTCATTGCAAGCTCCTGGCTTGCTCTCTCTGACAACACTCTCCTGGGATGATCAGACAACTAAATAGCATTGCCCTACTACTGGAGTCTGGAGGAGAGTCCAGAGGAAGCTGGGGGCCAAAATAAAGCTTCAAACTCAAGCTCCCTGGAAGAAAGAATAATAATGTGGTCTCCTTTTTTATGTATGTGATGGACTTAGAATAAGTAAAATCTTCATAGATTAGAATGATGGTTTCCTCTTAAAACCAAAGTGAAATTTTAAAAATCATGTGACAGACATTTTTGAGAGGCAGTGAACAGGAGTAACTTTCAAGAGACCTCAGTAAATCCACTAAGAGTAGAAAAGTGGACAGCCCATGGCTGTTTGCAAACTGGAAGGTGCCAACTGTCCCAGTTTTTGAATCCAAATGTTTTGAATCCAGTACCTTCACGATCTCCAATGGTCCTGCCTTCCATCATCATTCATATCCTACTTAGAGTGCTGAGAACATGTGCTTATTCTACTCCTTTCCTCCAAACTTATTTCTCTTGAAAACGATACACACTGAGGCCAGAATGGAGCTGGTCAACACAGACATGAGAATCTCTCAATCTAAAAATTATGTTTGCTAAGTAGCCATAGACCTACCCATTTTGTGACCTTGTTCATATAGTTCATCTGTCTAAAATATCTTATTTCCTTTTCTGTCAACATACATTTATGCAATATTAGAGATTCAACTCAAAAGCCAGCTCCTTTTTCTGAAGCTTTCTTTGAATTCTGCAGGCAAACTTAGGAGTTCACTTTTCAAGTGTTGCCAGAAAACCACTTAATTGTTACAACATTTTGGCTAGGTTAGACAGGAACGTGGGTTAGAGAGGCATATGGGCTTGCCTGGAGTCTAGAAACCGTTTTGAAGCTGACTCAAATCTAACCCACAAATGGAGTTAGAGATGCATAGATCTACCTAATTGACTTGAAGAAGAAGAGCATAAGAGAGTGACTGTTTCATTTTCTCCATGTTGCGTGCTACACGTTGCTATAAGTAGAAGAAGGTCAGTTTAGTTTTGCAGGGTATCACAAAACTCCTTCAAGTGACCTTATTCCCCCACCTCCCCATCAACATGCTTTGGTGCTTACAATTTCCTGTATTGGATTTTCTTTGGAAAAACTGTCTCCTGAAACTTCTGTTGAAAAAAATACAAATTATCTGAAAAACTCTACATCTACATTTTCTCTGGCATCTATCCCCTCCCTTCCGTCCTTCCTGCCACTATTGATGCTATAGCTTTATTCATATCCTACTGATGGACTTCATTCTCTTCATCAACCTGATTAAATGCCAACAATACCATCAGAGTTATCATTTTAAAACTCTTAAGAACATATCAGTTCTATGCTTGAGACACATCACCTATCTTCCAATTGCCTACCAAACAAAATCCAAACGTGTTTTCATCTCAGCCATATGGCCTACATTAGAGTCATAAAAAATAGTTACTTTTTTAAAGATTTGCTCTGTAGTTCTCAAGGGATGCTTCAGAATCATCTGGGAGGCATGATTATTAGTCAAGTTACTAGTTCCCACTCTCAGAGTTTCTCATTCGATAGGTCTGAACCGACCCAAGAATTTCTATTCCTAAGAAATTACTATGTGATGTTGGTGTTCCTGATCCTAGGAATACCATTCCTCTAGACATTCATGTCTCCACATTTTGTTCTTGCTGTTTTCTTTGTCCTGCCTCCCTTTTATTTCCATTAACTTTTAAAAATGTCAAATGGCACTTCCCCCAAAAAAGTTCCAATTGTTTCCAGGCAAAAGTCATTTTTCTTTGTGTGTTTTCATAACAAATAAATCTTTTTTTCTAAAACATTTTGACACATACCTTTATCATAATAATTGTTAACTCATATTCCAATTACTTGTTTTTATATAACTGTTGCATCTTGTTAGATTTGAATTTCTCTTTTAGGCAGTTGAATCCCTAGAGTCTATCTTGTGTCCAGCACAAAACCTATTAGGTTCATTAAGTGTACGAATAAATGATTGGATCGGAGAATAAATGAGAGAGAGTGAGAGTGAGAGAGAGAAAGAGATCCCACTAACTCTGTAGCATCAGTTAGGATGTGTTAATTTACCGCACTTGTTGGTAGAGAATATAAAATTGAAGGAAAAAAATAATCCAACTTCAATAAGATAGAAGAATAATTCTGAAATGAAAAAGGTTGGTTGGACAGAGATAGCCTGAGTATAACTGCTGAGACTCGGAAGTCAGAAAGATAGTGGTAGGATCTAAAAAGAGGGTAGGGGATACCCCATTGTGGTTTTGATTTTCATTTCTCTAATAATTAGTGATGTTGAGCATCTTTTCATGTGTTTGTTGGTCATCTGTATGTCTTCTTTGGAGAAATGTCTTTTTAGGTCTTCTGCCCATTTTTTGATTGGGTTGTTTGTTTTTTTGATATTGAGCTGCATGAGCTGCTTGTATATTTTGGAGATTAATCCTTTGTCAGTTACTTCATTTGCAAATGTTTTTTTCCCATTCCAAGGGTTGTTTTTTCGTCTTGTTTATTGTTTCCTTTGTTGTGCAAAAGCTTTTAAGTTTCATTAGGTCCCATTTATTTATTTTTGTTTTTATTTCCATTACTCTAGGAGGTGGGTTGAAAAGGATCTTGCTGTGATTTATGTCAAAGAGTGTTCTGCCGATGTTTTCTTCTAAGAGTTTTATAGTGTCTGGCCTTACATTTAGGTCTTTAATCATTTTGAGTTATTTTTGAGTATGGTGTTAGGAAGTGTTCTAATTTCATTCTTTTACATGTAGCTCACCTCACACCCGTCAGAATGGTCATTATACAATATCTACAAACAATAAATTCTGGAGAGGGTGTGGAGAAAAGGGAACACTCTTGCACTATTGGTGGGAATGTAAATTGATACAGCCACTTTAGAGAACAGTATGGAGGTTCCTTAAAAAACTAAAAATAGAGCTACCATATGACCCAGCAATACCACTACTGGGCATATACTCTGAGAAAAACATAATTCAAAAGGATACATGTACCCTAATGTTCATTGCAGCACTATTTACAATAACCAGGACATGGAAGCCACCTAAATGTCCATTGACAGATGAATGGATAAAGAAGATGTGGCACATATATAAAATGGAATATTACTCAGCTATAAAAAGGAACAAAGTTGGGTCATTTGTAGTGAAGTGGATGAACCTAGAGTCTGTCATACAGAGTGAAGTAAGTCAGAGGGAGAAAAACAAATATTGTATATTAACACATATATATGGAATCTAGAAAAATGGTACTGATGAACCTATTTGCAGGGCAGGAAAAGAGATGCAGATGTAGAGAACGGACTTGTGGACACAAGGGGGGATGGGGAGGGTGGGACAAATTGAGAGAGTAGCATTGACATATATACACTACTCTGTGTAAAATAGATAGTTAGTGGGAACCTGCTGTATAGAACGGGGAGCTCAGATCGGTGGTCTGTGATGATCTAGAGGAGTAGGATGGGGGGAGATGGGAGAGAGGCTCAAGAGGGAGGGCATATATGTATACATATAGCTGATTCACTTTGTTCTACAGCAGAAACTAATACAACATTGTAAAGCAATTATACTCCAATAAAAAATAAATAAATAAAATTTTAAAATAAAAATAGGGTAGGGGATGAATAAAGATATACCTGCAGTACTTATAAATAATGCCTAACTGTAGCAATTCAGGCAATCAGTCGTAGCATGCAAATATTGTTAAAAGCTGAGTGAGACACTTCCCGGATCTGATTTCCCAGATCTTCTTATACTGAGTATGAACACACCTACTATATTTGAACATTAAGTAGTCAGCTCTCATCATCTACACCCACTGCTCCAGACTTAATTTGAATCTTTAAATAGACTTTAACTTGAATGACCCAGACATGAAAGTGGAAGAGATTCCCACTTTACTTATTTTCTAGTCTTACCATTTATAGTGGATAAGTGCAGAACTTGAGAATTGGTCATTTAGGAGAAGTTACTCTAGAAAACAAAATAGATTTTTATTTATTTTAAAATTAAACTTTGAAAAATTGGTTGCTTAGGCTTTATATTTAGAATGCTTATCAATAAATCCCTGAGAAATGTTATTCTTGCAACATACCATTTTGTTACATTCAAATGATGTGGTAGAAAAACAATCATCGCATTTTCTTCAGCCACTGTTGCCAATTATTCTAATGTTTCTCCTCCTTCGCCTCTAATGTTTTCCTTAGGCTGGTGATACAAGAAAATCGAGGAGAATATATTCTACTTCCAGCAGCATTTTCTAGTCTAATCACTGGATTTAGACTATCTTTTTTAAATGTTTAAAATAAAATTATGGATTCATTGTGTATTCATTGATTCCACAATGGATCAGCTCAGTAATAACTCAAAATTTCCTAGGAGATCACAGCCAAAATCTAGGTCATTTTCTGAGGATAAATTTTAAAAATAGAGAAAGGTAAAAAAGACCGAAATCAGAACAAAACTCTGCCCCCAAACATCAGTCTGTGTGTGCGTGTGTGTGTGTGTGTGTATGTATCTTCCTGTTGGTTCAGGGCAGGAATTGTCACCTACTCTAATTTATGTGTTAATTTTAATGTTATGCAATGTGGATAATGTTTATTGACTGAGATTGCTCAAATTCTCACCCCCATTATGCATGAAAATATTATACAAAAATGCAAATCTTTTCTTTAGTTTTGAAGTTTGAATGAAGTGAAATTCTATCAATTTTCATTTTTATATACAGTTAAGATCTACTGATTAACACAGTAACCTAGTTGTCACTTGATGCTTCCTTGCTCTTTAAAAAAAGGCTCAAACCTCCTTTTAAAACCCAAGAAAAAGTTAAAAAGAAAAACCCTTCCCCAACACTAATCTAAATATGAATCACAACCTCATATCTCATTGTTTTCCAAAAGTGAACAAAATAAAGACAGGAAGGAAAGAAGGCAAAAGGGGAAAGAACAAAGAGACAAAGGAACAAAGGAATGAAGGGAGGGAGGAAGAAAAGCTAAATGTTTTGTCACTACAAACTTTATTAAATATATGCACAAATTTTACTAAATATATGTGGAAAGAATTGTTATTTTAACATTAACACTTCTAAATATCCTATCAAACAATCTTATTTTTTGTTTTGTGTGTGTGTCATTTTTATTAAAAAAAATACATGCTTCTAGTTTTATAAGAAGAATAATATTGACTTATAAAGAAAAACAGTGACCCTGTTCTCTAAAACTAACTTCTTTCAACCCTTAGCCATTTCCTCTGATACTTACCACCCATTTTAATTTAATTTTCTGTGCATCTCTTCCTTAATTTTTCAGTTTTAAAACTATCCTTTGGATATGAAAGTTACTATAAAAGATATTTAATGCCCTCTACCTAACCCACTTAACCCCACCATCACATACACAGAAAACTCACAGACCTCTTCTTATCCTCCCAGTCTATTTACATAATAATTTGTTGTTTATTTGACATTCAGTGTTTATTATTATTATTATTTAAATAATAGCCACTGTATAATACATATAATACTCTTATGATATATTTACTATTTAAATATTATTCCTACTTGAAACTAAGCCACCCAGTTTACTAAGATTAAATTTTATTGTAAAACTTTTATTTTTACTGGGAAAAATTTAATAATTATATCCCTTTTCCATTTTTTTAGTTTCCCATGTACTTATTACTAAATTATTTCCACTTTGCTACATGAAAGCCCGATGCCATCTTGACCCCTGATTTTCTATATGTGACTTGATTTTTCCCTTCTGGAGGCTTTTATGTTTTCCCTTTGTCACCAAAGTTCTGAAATTTTATGATTGCTTGTTTGAGTGTGAGTCTTTTAAAAAATCATTGTGTTGAATACTCAGTGGGTTTTTAAAAAAATCATTGTGTTGAATACTCAGTGGGGTTTAGTAATCTAGAAACTTATGTCCTTTAGGTTAAGAAAATTTTTATTATTTTTTGATAATTTTCTTTCCTCCATTTTTCTTGTTTTCTTTTTCACTGGAACTTTCATTAGATGTATGTTGTCTCTTCTAGATTTATTCTTAACCAAAAAAAAAAAAAAAACAAACAACTTTTCTTTCCATCTTTTCTCTCTTATCTCATAGATTATATTGTATTTAGGTTTTTGTTTTTGCTTTGTCTGGTTTTTGTTTTGGTAAATTTTTATCTACTCTGCATTCTATATTCTCTTTTGCTTGCATGTTTTCATCTCCATCTTTGATATTAAATGCTTTTCTCAAACGTTTGGTGATCTTGGTGTCCATTAAAAAATGAAGTACTAAAATTCTGATCAGAGCTCTTCATATATAAGTTCTCTTTAATGTGAGCCTTTTACAAGGGGCCAATGGTACAAGTCCCAGTCCAAGTTCAAAGGCCAGAATACTGATGTCCAAGGGCAGGAGAAAATGGATGTCCCATCTCAAGCAAAGACAGCAAAGTAGTCCTTCCTCTGCCTTTTTGTTCTATCAGGCTCTCAAGGGATCAATGTCCATTCACAAAGATGAGAAAGATCTTTACTCAGTCCTCTGATTCAAATGCTAACCTTTGCAGAAACACCCTCACAGACACACCCAGAAAAAATGTTTTACAAGCTATGTGGGCAACCCTTAACCCAGTCAAACTGACACATAAAATTAGTCATTACAGAATCTGAGGCTTTAAAAGACTTTAAACTATTCCTCCTACTTTCAGCCCCATCCTGCCCTAGAAGCAATCAAATCAGGCTTGCTTCTTGTTTGTTCTACTCTTCAGAACTATAACCTTCATCTCTCTCTGGTTTGTTAGTTATCACTTGTCTGTCGCATTCTATGGCTTCCAAATATTGACATCTTTGCTCTATCGCTACTCTCATTCTTTTTGTTGTTCAGTGTTTATATCTTTTTTCATTTCTTGACTATCACTTTAGTGAGTTGCTCTGGAGAAAACAAGGATGAAGAACTGTCCACTGTATTTAACCATGAGCCTCTCAGTGTTTTTCATATATTTTTTTTAATCCTTAGAGTGGTAATTTAGAATATATTATCTGTTGTGCTGGAGAAGTTCACAAAATTTCTTAATTTTAATCTTAGTTTCATTTTTTCTTCATGAGCTGCTCACAGAAACAAGCATGAGCAGGTGTAGAATCTCCTCTCATCTCTCCTCACCTCTCAGTGCCCTTTGTCTCTCCTCAGGAAGCAGAAGCCAGGTGGGCAGCCCCAGCAGCATCTTGGTCTCAGGGTACCACCCTGTGGTGGTGGCCAGGCTGGAGAGAGGCACAGGGTGGGAGCTGGCATCCACTGAGCAGCCCAAAGGCAGCTGTGTCACCTGGACCTCAGAAGCCAAAGAACCCAGGCTTTCTGTACCTGGATACAGTCCTGCTGGGCAGGCAGAGCTTCTGGCCCCTGGCACTATACATGTTCTCAGACAATCTTGTTCTGGAATGTTCTTTAGCGGTACTGCCATGTTGTTTGAATAATCACTTCTGTTTTCTCATCTCTGATGACCCTACCCCCCAAATCCTATTTCATTTCATGTAGAGGGAATTTAGTTAGCTATATCACATATTGTCTTTTATATCTCACTGATTCATAGAGACACACTGTACATAATTTATATTTAATCTAAATTGCTGTTGATTTTAGATGCATTATTATAAAATTCCCTAATAAGAAGAAAGGTCAGCAATTATAACTTTAAGGTACCTTAAATTGTAAAACATCTATTGATTTTAAAACAGGAAAATTGTTAATTTCAGTATCAATGAAATATTGTAAATGGTTTATCCTGTTATTTTTTCAAATAAAAAAATCTTCCCTTAGAGAGACTCTGGTATCAACTAAAATAAAGTTTTAATCATAACAATCTAACTGAGGAATAGCAATTTGAGTGTTCTTATATTGAATTTATTTCATATTTAGAATTTACCAAATCTCCAACTCAGAGTACAAAGCAAAGCATTAAAACTCCTACTCCACAGATGCAGAAAATTTGAAACTACACAGATTTCATGAAGAGTATTTAGCTTTGGTTTCAGAGTATTTAATGAGTCGTCCTTTTAAAATTTCCATTTAAAAAATAAGCAACTTTTAATTTAGCTTTGTTATTAGTTATTGAATTTGATGTTGGTTATTAATTTCACATAAAATGTGTGAAGCAGCAAATATTTATCTTCCATATACCTATACAAAACAGAATTATTCATACATATTCCTAAAGTTGCTTGTAAAGTGACATTTCATTGTTGGCATTATACTATTTAAATAACATGAGATAGTCTACCCCAATAAATAAACTTATAAATAATGAATTATTGGAAGTTTATGGAATGTTTAATAAAATATTAGTATATAGTCTAATATGCATTTTATATAAAACACTAAAGGACTATATATGCTCCTGGCAACATTTTTGCTAAAGAATTTTATTATTGGTTTGTCAAGTTATTTATTTGTCATTATGTTTTCCACCTATAAAATAGAAATATATAAAGAAGGTAGAGATTGGTTCAAGATGGCGGAGTAGAAGGACGTGCTCTCACTCCCTCTTTCAATAACACTGGAATCACAACTAACTGCTGAACAATCATCGACAGGAAGACACAGGAACTCACCAAGAAAGATACCCCACATACAAAGACAAAGGAGAAACCACAATGAGATGGTAGGAGGGATGCAATTTCAATAAAATCAAATCCCATAACTGCTGGGTGGGGGACCCACAAACTGGAGAACACGTATACCACAGAAGTCCACCCACTGGAGTGAAAGTTCAGAGCACCATGTCAGACTTCCGAACCTGGGAGTCTGGCAAGGGGAGAAGGAATTCCTAGAGAATCAGGTGTTGAAAGCTAGCGGGATTTGATTGCAGGACTTCAACAGGACTGGAGGAAACAGACACTCCACTCTTGGAAGACACACACAAAGTAGTGTGCGCATTGGGACCCAGGGGAAGGAGCAGTGACCCTGTAGGAGACTGAACCAGACCTACCTGCTAGTGTTGGAGGGTTTCCAGCAGAGGTGGGAGGCGCTGTGCCTCACTGTGAGGACAAGGACACTGGCAGCAGAAGTTCTAGGAAGTACTCCTTGTCATGAGCCCTCCCACAGTCTGCCATTAGCCCCACCAAAGAGCCCAGATAGTCTCCAGTGTTGGGTCACCACAGGCCAAACAACCAACAGGGAGGGAACCCAGCCCCACCCATCAGCAGACAAGCTGATTAAAGTTTTACTGAGCTCTGCCCACCAGAGCAACAGCCAGCTCTACCCACCACCAGTCCCTCCCATGAGGAAACTTCTACAAGCCTCTTAGATAGCCTCATCCACCAGAGGGCAGACAGCAGAAGCAAGAGGAACTACAATCCTGCAGCCTGTGGAACAAAAACCACATGCACAGAAAGAAAGACAAGATGAAAAGGCAGAGGGCTATGTACCAGATGACGCAACAAGATAAAACCCCAGAAAAACAACTAAATGAAGTGGAGATAGGCAATCTTCCAGAAAAAGAATTCAGAATAATGATAGTGAAGATGATCAAGGACCTCGGAAAAAAATGGAGGCAGAGATCGAGAAGATGAAAAAAATGTTTAACAAAGATCTAGAAAATTTAAAGAACAAACAGAGATGAACAATACAAAAACTGAAATGAAAACTACACTAGAAGGAATCAATAGCAGAATAACTGAAGCAGAAGAACGGATAAGTGATCTGGAAGACAGAATGGTGGAACTCACTGCTGCGGAACAGAATAAAGAAAAAGGAATGAAAAGAAATGAAGACAGCATAAGAGATTTCTGGGACAACATTAAACTCAACAACATTCGCATTATAGGGGTCCCAGAAGGAGAAGAGAGAGAGAAAGGACCTGAGAAAATGTTTGAACAGATTATAGTTGAAAACTTCCCTAACATGGGAAAAGAAATAGCCATCCAAGTCTAGGAAGTACAGAGAGTCCAATACAGCATAAAATCAAAGAGAAACATGCTGAGACACATAGTAATCAACTTGGCAAAAATTAAACACAAAGAAAAATTATTGAAAGAAGCAAGGGAAAAATGACAAATAACATACAAGGGAACTCCCATAAGGTTAACAGCTGATTTCTCAGCAGAAACTCTACAAGCCAGAAGGGAGTGGCATGATATACTTAAAGTGATGAAAGGGAAGAACCTACAACCAAGATTACTCTACCCGGCAAGGATCTCATTTAGATTCGATGGAGAAATCTAAAGCTTTACAGACAAGCAAAAGCTAAGAGAATTCAGCACCACCAAACCAGCTCTACAACAAATGCTAAAGGAACTTCTCTAAGTGGGAAACACCAGAGAAGAAAAGGACCTACAAAAACAAACCC
The DNA here is from genome assembly GCF_009873245.2 of Balaenoptera musculus. Lineage (NCBI taxonomy): Eukaryota > Metazoa > Chordata > Mammalia > Artiodactyla > Balaenopteridae > Balaenoptera > Balaenoptera musculus. Next base: position 43,655,759 of record NC_045788.1, read on the forward strand.
AAAACAATTAAGAAAATGGTCATAGGAACATACATATCAAAAATTACCTTAAACGTGAATGGATTAAATGCTTCAACCAAAAGACACAGGCTTGCTGAATGGATACAAAAACAAGACCCATATATATGCTGTCTATAAGAGACCCACTTCAGACCTAAGGACACATACAGACTGAAAGTGAGGGGATGGAAAAAGATATTCCATGCAAATGGAAATCAAAAGAAAGCTGGAGTAGCTATACTCATATCAGATAAAATAGACTTTAAAGTAAAGAATATTACAAGAGACAAGGAAGGACACTACATAATGATCAAGAAATCAATCCAAGAAGAAGATATAACAATTATACATATATATGCACCCAACGTAGGAGCACCTCAATACATAAGGCAACTGCTAACAGCTATAAAAGAGGATATCAACAGTAACATAATAATAGTGGGGGACTTTAACACCTCACTTACAGCAATGGACAGATCATCCGAACAGAAAATTAATAAGGAAACACAAGCATTAAATGACACAATAGACCAGATAGATTTAATTGATATTTATAGGACATTCCATCCAAAAACAGCAGATTACACTTTCTTCTCAAGTGAGCACGGAACATTCTCAGGATAGATCACATCTTGGGTCACAAATCAAGCCTCAGTAAATTTAAGAAAATTGAAATCATATCAAGCATCTTTTCTGACCACAATGCTATGAGATTAGAAATCAATTACAAGGAAAAAAACGTAAAAAACACAAACACATGGAGGCTAAACAATACCTTACTAAATAACCAAGAGGTCACTGAAGAAATCAAACAGGAAATACAAATATACCTAGAGACAAATGACAATGAAAACACGATGATCCAAAACCTATGGGATGCAGCAAAAGCAGTTCTGAGAGGGAAGTTTATAGCTATACAAGGCTACCTCAAGAAACAAGAAAAATCTCAAATAAACAATCTAACCTTACACCTAAAGGAACTACAGAAAGAAGAACAAACAAAACCCAAAGTTAGCAGAAGGAAAGAAATCATAAAGATCAGAGCAGAAATAAATGAAAGAGAAACAAAGAAAACAATAACAAAGATCAATAAAACTAAAAGCTGGTTCTTTGAGAAGATAAACAAAATTGATAAACCATTAACCAGACTCATCAAGAAAATGAGAGAGAGGACTCAAATCAATAAAATTAGAAATGAAGAAGGAGAAGTTAAAAGAGACACCCCAGAAATACAAAGCATCCTAAGAGACTACTACAAGCAAGTCTATGCCAATAAATTGGACAACCTGGAAGAAATGGACAAATTCTTAGAAAGGTATAGCCTTCCAAGACTGAACAACAAAGAAATAGAAAATATGAATGGATCAATCACAAGTAATGAAACTGAAACTGTGATTAAAAATCTTCCAACAAAAAAAAGTCCAAGACCAGATGGTTTCAGAGGTGAATTCTATCAAACATTTAGAGAAGAGCTAACACCCATCCTTCTCAAGCTCTTCCAAAAAATTGCAGAGGAAGGAAAACTCTCAAACTCATTCTATGAGGCCACCATCACCCTGATAACCAAACCAGACAAAGATACTATATAAGGAGAAAATTACAGACCAATATCACTCATGAATATAGATGCAATAATCCTCAACAAAATACTAGCAAATAGAATCCAACAGCACATTAAAAGGATCATACACCATGATCAAGTGGAATTTATCTCAGAGATGCAAGGATTCTTCAATATATGCAAATCAATCAATGTGATACACCATATTAACAAACTGAAGAATAAAAACCATATGATCATCTCAATAGATGCAGAAAAAGCTTTTGACAAAATTCAATACCCATTTAAGATAAAAACTCTCCAGAAAGTGGGTATAGAGGGAACCTACTTCAACATAATAAAGGCCATATATGACAAACCCACAGCAAACATCATTCTCAAAGGTGAAAAACTGAAAGCATTTCCTCTAAGATCAGGAACAAGACAAGGATGTTCACTCTCACCACTATTATTCAACATAGTTTTGGAAGTCTTAGCCACGGCAATCAGAGAAGAAGAAGAAATAAAAGGATTACAAATTGGAAAAGAAGTAAAACTGTCATTGTTTGCAGATGACATGATACTATACATAGAGAATCCTAAAGATGCCACCAGAAAACTACTAGAGATAATCAATGGATTTGGTAAAGTTGCAGGATACAAAATTAATGCACAGACATCTCTTGCATTCCTATACACTAATGATGAAAAATCTGAAAGTGAAATTAAGGAAACACTCCGATATACAATTGCAAGAAAAAGAATAAAATACCTAGGAATAAACCTACCTAGGGAGACAAAACACCTGTATGCAGAAAACTATAAGACACTGATGAAAGAAATTAAAGAGGATACTAACAGATGGAGAGATATACCATGTTCTTGGATTGAAAGAATCAATATTGTGAAAATGACTCTACTACCCAAAGCAATCTACAGATTCAGTGCAATCCCTATCTAATTACCAATGGCATTTTTTACAGAACTAGAACAAAAAATCTTAAGATTTGTATGGAGATACAAAAGACCCCGAAGAGCCAAAGCAGGCTTGAGGGAAAAAAATGGAGCTGGAGAAATCAGACTCCCTGACTTCAGACTATACTACAAAGCTACAGTAATCAGGACAATATGATACTGGCACAAAAAGAGAAATATAGATCAATGGAACAGGATAGAAAGCCCAGAGATAAACCCACGCACCTATGGTCAACTAATCTATGACAAAGGAGGCAAGGATATACAATGGAGAAAGGACAGTCTCTTCAATAAGTGGTGCTGAAAAAACTGGACAGGTACATGTAAAAGAGTGAAATTAGAACACTCCCTAACACCATACACAAAAATAAACTCCAAATGGTTTAGAGACCTAAATGTAAGACCGGACACTATAAAACTCTTAGAGGAAAACATAGGAAGAACACTCTCTGACATAAATCACAGCAAGACCTTTTCTGATCCACCTCCTAGAGTAATGGAAATAAAAACAAAAATAAACAAATGGGACCCAATGAAACTTAAAAGCTTCTGCAAAGCAAAGGAAACTACAAACAAGATGAAAAGACAACCCTCAGAATGGGAGAAAATATTTGCAAAAGAATCAACGGACAAAGGATTAATCTCCAAAGTGTATAAACAGCTCATGAAGCTCAATAGCAAAAAAACAAGCAACCCAATCCAAAAATGGGCAGAAGACCTAAATAGACATTTTTCCAAAGAAGACATACAGATAGCCAAAACAAGCACATGAAAAGCTGCTCAACATCACTAATTATTACAGAAATGCAAATCAAAACTACAATGTGGTATCACCTCACACCAGTTAGAATGGGCACCATCAGAAAATCTACAAACAACAGATGCTGGAGAGGGTGTGGAGAAAAGGGAACCCTCTTGTACTGTTGGTGGGAATGTAAATTCATGCAGCCACTATGGAGAACAGCATGGAGCTTCCTTTAAAAACTAAAAATAGAATTACCATATGACCCAGCAATCCCACTACTGGGCATATACCCAGAGAAAACCGTAATTCAAAAAGACACATGCACCCCAATGTTCATTGCAGCACTATTTACAATAGCCAAGTCATGGAAGCAACCTAAATGCCCATCAACAGACAAATGGATAAAGAAGATGTGGTACATATATACAATGAAATATTACTCAGCCATAAAAAGGGACGAAATTCGGTCATTTGTAGAGACGTGGATGCATCTAGAGACTGTCATACAGAGTGAAGTAAGTCAGAAAGATAAAAACAAATATCGTATATTAATGCATATATGTGGAACCTAGAAAATGGTCCAAATGAACCGGTTTGCCTGGCAGAAATTGAGACACAGAAGTAGAGAAAAAACGTATGGACACCAAGGGGGGAGAGTGGCAGGGGATGAGCATGATGGTGTGATGAATTGGGAGATTGGGATTGACATGTATACACTAATGTGTATAAAATGGATGACTAATAAGAACCTGCTGTATAAAAAACTAAATAAAATAAAATAAAAAACATTTAAAAAAATTAAAGAAGGTCAAATTCAAGTTTTTTTGCACTGCTTAAGTGGCACTGCTCTCAGAAAATGTTATGAGAAAATTTCATATTAGGGTTACACGATCTTGTCATTTAGAAATAGATAATTAAAATTTTCTGCTCTTGTTCTTCTGTTCTCACCTACTCATAGACATCTTTGTGCTGGATATATACTCATATTATGAACTACCCCAGAGTATTTATTTAAATGATATTTCATTATGAAGTTAACACGAATTCCTTAGTGACTAAGATTTGATACCTGTTGTAAAAAAATGACTCACATAAACAATGGATAATCAGGGTGTTACTTCAAATAAATCATTTAAAATGACATGTGGCCTGGGAAAAATTTTTGTAATGTGTTATTAATATTAGATTATGCAATATAGTTTGTGTAAACTGTAGTGTTTAAGTCATATTTGATGTCTCTTATCTTTTATTCATTTTCTTAATGTCTTTATTGGAGTATAAATGCTTTACAATGTTGTGATAGTTTCTGCTATACAACAACGTGAATCAGCTATATGTATACATATATCCCATTCCTATATTTTATATACTTTGGAAAGGTTTTCTAAGAAAATAACTTGCAGTGTCCATCACAACAGATTCTGAAGATAAAATATTCATAAAATATCTTTTTAATCCCCAAAGAGAAGTCACTTGAAGGGGCAGTGGCCGGGTGAGCAGTGGCCTCTGGCCTGAGTATTGGAAAATGACTCCCATTGAGACAGTATGAAGAAGCTGGTAAGTCCTTTAGACACACACACACACACACACACACATACAAGTACAAACTTGATAAAATTGTCAAAAAACATCCTTTCAGACTTTGAGAATTGCCAAATGCAGACAACAAATTTAAAAGAGTATATTCTTGGAAAACTATTAGAGCTTTGGTTAAGAACAGCACTCTGCTGCCAACTTGCCTGAGGTTCCTCCCATCAACACCTTCAGTTCAGTTGGCAAAAATAGTCGCATTAAAAAAGTGGAGATTGCAGGGGAGGGAGAGGAAGGAAGAATGACACCAGAAACTTTCCTTCCAGGAGTAAAACTGATTTGTCTTGGGGCACAAACCCCTGTGGTATTGTCAACAAAAGTTGACAAATTTGGTAGAAACTGAGAATGGGAAAAACCACAGCTTTGCTAGCCTAAGATAGGAGTCCCAGTTGGGGTAAGCAGAAGACCAAGCAAAAAATTAGCAAGATCCTGCAAATGAGGGCCACAGAAGGGATTAAAGTGAGCACAAAATGCACAAGTCATTGACCACTATTCTATGTGACCACTAGTAAGCCAGGCAAAAAAGAAAAGAAGAAGAAGGAGAGGAAGAGGAGGAAGAGGAGGGTGAGGAGGAGGAGGAGAAGAAGAAGTAAGAGAAGGAAAAAAGAAGAAAAAAAAAACTGAGGAGACATCAGTAACGATACACTTTGGGGGGAAAGATTTTGCAGTTCTAGTCTAAGTTACTTAAAAATAAGAAAAATAATACACAATACAAATATATTATCTGTATTATATTATCTAAATTTTCCAGTTTTCAATTAAAAATTACAGGACATGCAAGGAAATGGGAAAATGTGGCCTATGCTTAAGAATAAATGTTGTCAATAGAAACTGACTCAACATAGACACAGATGTTGGATTAGCAGTCAAAGATTTCAAAGAAGCTACTATAAATATGTTCAAAGAATTAAAGCAAGTTGTAATGATGATAAGTCAACAAATGGGGAATTTCAACAGAGAAACAAACTACAAAAGAAAAGCAAATAGAAATTCTAGAGTTGAAAAGAACAAAGACAAAAGTAAAAAATTCACTAGATTGACTCAGTAATAGACATGATACTGCAAAAGAAAAATCAGTGTACTTACAGTTTGATCGATAGTGATAAAAGAAATTTTCACATTTTGAGGTATGGGAAACTCATTCTGGCTTACACATGAGTTAACTTGAATTTTATTTTAACTAAAACACCCTGTTTGTGGCCAAACATACATTATACATCTGCTTTAATTATTAAAGAAAAGTGGGTGTTGATCAGAAGTAAAGAATGTCCATGTTAAAAATAAAGATTAAATGTCTCCCTTCCTGGGACACCAATGCCGGTACTTCTTCAATGATAAGAATCCCTTCCCAGGTGCCAAGGCCATACTGACTTGCTGTGTATGTGCTGATTTTTGTTGTTGCTGTTGTTTTGTTTTGTTTTGAAACCTTAAACATTGTATCCCTAACTTGTTTGACGTTCTTTGTTCTGACAAGATATAAAACTGTGCTGAAAACCACGTTTCTCCAGAGCAGCTCCTCAGAGTTATCTGAGAGTTGTCTTCCGGGTTTCAGTCCTCAGTTTGGCTCAAATAAAACTTTTCTATTCCTATTATAGATTTTTTTATTGATAATTTTTGAGGACAATAGAAAATAGTCCATAAAGCAGAGAGAAAAAAATATTGAAGTAAAAAAACAAAGCCTCCGTGATCTGTGAAACAATCTCAAGCACTATGTATATAATAACATAGTTGTAATGTTAATAGAAGGTAATAGAAGGATAGGAGAGAGAGAAAGGAATTGAAGAAACTACTTGAATAAATAATTGGTAAAAGCTTCCTAAATATGATTTTACAGGCATATTGTTCCAAATAATTTATGTAGAATTACCAACCCTTAAGGAGGCAGATCATAACTCTTCAGGCCTTAAGTGTAGGCTACATGTAATGATTTTCCTTCAAAGAATACAGTATGGAAAGAGAGGGGGGAAAATAACTTTAGAGTGGTGAAACTTTACAAACACTATCTAAAGCCAGGTGATCAAGTTTAGCATGAACAATGATAAATCATATTGATCGTTTACACCCTTAATGTGATGTGATGAGAATGGTAATCTATCTCTGTTATCTTTCTCCCCAAGACACATTACCCCAGTCCAATAGTGGGAAAAACATCAGACAAATCTCAATTGAGGGACATTTTACAAAATATCTGATCAATAACCCTTGAAAATGTCAATGTCATCAAAAACAAGAAAAGCCTAAAAAACCACCAAAACGAAGAGGTCTTAAGGAGACATGACTAATTAATGTAACGTGGTATCCTGGATGGGATCTTGGGATAACCAAAGGACATTAGAGAAAAACTGTGGCAATTTAAATAAAATTTGGACTTTAGTTAATAATAATGTGTCAATATTGGTTCATTAATTGTGACAAATGTACCATACTTACGTGAGATGTTAATAATAAGAGAAACAGTATGGTCTATTTGAGAACTCTCTATACTATTATACATCCCAATAATTCTTTCAAACTAAAACTGGTCTAAAATTAAAAATTCATTTTAAAATGGGGGAAAAATTGATTTACAGATCCAAGCTTCTCAAAACTTTCAGGTAGAACAAAGGCACAGTGATCCACGTCATGACAATCATATTCAAACTGCTGAATGACAGAGGTAAAATTTTGATAGCAGCAAAAGAAAAACTGAAAATTACATACGGGGAAACAAGAAATAATTAATAACTGTTAAAGATTTGATATCAAGACAAACTATATCTTTAGAAATAATCTTAAATTTAGATTATAGTAGTAAAATAAGTTAAAAAAATAGTCGTATTATTTGTGTCAAAAAAAACCATATATTCCTCGTGAGTCTTAGCCCACGAAAGTTTTAGAAGTTAAAGATTCTCTCAATAAGACTCTCACACCTTGGGTTTATAATGCTTTTTTTCTTCACAGATTTTTCTCCTCTTCACATATGTCTTCAGCTAGTTTGACACAGAGAATGAATGTACTTAAAGACAAATAATAATTCTTTTACAATATTACTACACTATATTTCCCCAGTTCAATAATATTTTGCAGATTTTTTATTCAGACAATTGTAGATAAAGGCAAAGAAAAAGCAGAAATCAATTAACCCTGCTTGAATTGTGCAGATAATGGAGAATCATTAGTGTTTTTAGAGAAGAAAATGATAAGATAAAAGATGTACTGTGAGGAGATTAATCTAGCAGTCTGTGTGTATGGGATAAATTAATGTTTGAGGGAATGAGAATCAGTTAGTAGAGATATGTTAAGAAGTAATTTTGTGACAATACGAGAATGACCTGAATTGAATTAGAAGGAATAATAGATGCTTTATTGAATGCAAAAAATGAAGTAGAGAATGCTTAGACCAAAGTAAAAGAGAGAATGAGTCACAGGAAAAATGGGAAACTGTGAACAGATATCACTATGCAAAATTCCCTATGATCTGATCCCAAATAACTTCTCCTGCCTGATCCTTTTCCTTCTTTACTTAAATCCAGTGCTCCTGCCACAGAATTATGTGCTGTTTTCTAATTATGCCATGAACTTGTCATCTCTGAGGACATTTACTCGAGACATTCCCTACGATTTGGCATGCACAGAACTTCTACACTCAACTGGATCATTCATTATTTGAGTAATATTAAATAGATATTTATTAAGTTACTACTTGAAGACAAGGTACTATGTTTTGTGGCCAGAAGCTTAGGGAAGTCAACTAGCAAACAAAGGATTCTAGTAGAGCACAGCCAGTGGTATTATAAAGGTGTGTAAAAGCATAGTGCAAAAGCACCAGTGCTGGTAGGTGGGCAAGAACCAGTGAACTGGAGATAAAGAAAAAGGACAGAGAGACCTTGTTTCAATGAACGCAAGTTTGATCTTATCCTTCAAGATCCTTTTTTGTAAGTTTGACTAATAACAAAAATCACCAAGGCTGCTGAAGAAGGGTAAATCTGTCATGGAGACTTTTAATGAGACTTTGAAGAATTTTAAACAAGGAAAACTGCATAGTCAAGTTTAGATGTTGGAAAATGATTTTGGCAGATACATGTAGGAAGAATTGAGGGATGTTGACTTTGGAAGCAGAAGATTAGTTGGGAGAAGAAATTTAGGCATCTAGAGTTGTAAGATTGGAGATGAAGGGGAAGATATTTGTAATATGTATTTATTTAGAGGTGGTATGAATGACACCTGCTCAATGAGACTTTCATTGATAATCTTTAGGTAGAGGGAATCTCCCTCTTGAATCACTGCATCCTGCTCATGCAGCTTAAAACATATTGCTATGAATGATCAAATATATTCATTTACATTTTGCATCACTGCCATCTTCCCCTCCCACACACACGTAGGTGTGTCTCTGTGTACGTGCACAAATGCACATGCATGTATTAGTTTATCATTTTTTGTGGATGTAAGATCAAATTTATCCAGAAATTAAATGTTGTATTGAATTGCTGCTCAACTACTACTTACTGAATATTTGAATTAACTAAACCAACATGATTATAAGAGTAGCTATTAAAAGAAAACTTTGATGGAGAATAGATCTGTGTAACAGGCTAGAATTCAGCTTCAGAGTTCTGGCTGAGTCACTATTCTTTTTTAAACATTTTACCCTTTCTTCCCAACTGTAAAATGGGAATAATAATGGTTACCTGTCTCAAAGGGGTGTTGTGAAGACTAGCTAGTTGACAAGTTTGAAACTATTTCGAAGATGGAATGTACTATAAATGCTCCAAGGAAAGTTTTTAAAAGCACAATGGAATAAAACCCTTGAACCATAGCATTAGGAAAGTTAGTATGTCTTTTAGGCTGGCAATCTTCAACCGATAAAGAATTCTATGGGAAATTAACTCCACAACATTCTTTATTTTTTTTGCCTCTTTTCTACTTTCTTCTTCTGTAACTAATATTTGCCTAGTGACTCAGTTCAACGGGAAAGTTCCAGTTATGCTATATTTTGAAATAGATGTTACTCATAAAGAAAGAAATGCAATGACGATTATAATATGATCATTAATCACATCAGAAAATCTAGTCTCTTCCATGTAGCACTATATTCAGAATTTATCAGAACTATTTTAAAATTCACTTTATCGTTGGAAATACAAGGGCGTAGTTGTAGTTGTCTAGAAGTAAAAGTTTACTTTGTGTAGAAATACTCTTTAATAATTTCCCTAAAACATACATATCAGAACAAGGTCAGAAGTTTATTTTTCAAAACAATTGCTTGTTGTTTTCTTTCAAATGCCAAATGAAATATTCAAAACTCTGGAAAAGAAATTATTTCCTCTAGTCATTCTGATTGAGAATATTTACACATCTTACACATTTACATACCCTATTTTAAAAACAGAAATCTATACGCATATGCACAAAACAGAACTGCATTTTGGGCAAAGTTTGTGAGAAGGAAATGTTCATAAATAGAACATAATGACCAACTTCACATGTGCTTTATCAAAGCTGAGACACATCCTCACTATTCTATGTTCAGCAATTTAGGATATAAGCCCGTGAATCTGACTTTTCAATCTTTACTAAAAACAAGCAAACAAAAACTGAGATCAGAAAAAAAATCAAATTTCTTCGTAGAAATAAGCATTCTACATCTTTAATTCACTAGTTCTTGCCACAAAGAGCATGACAGACTTTGACTGTTAGGTTTTCAACCTGGATGGTAAAGTCAAAGGGGCGTATTTATTTCTTAACTATATTATAGTACATGATAAAAATAGCAGAGCAGAAAATCCCAAAATCTAAAATATATTTACTTATTTTTAATAAGTAAACTTATTTACATTAAGATGTTTTCGCCTTAAATCTGTATTAATAGAGTTCATTGAAAGTGTCTTCTGTTTTTAATGATCAGTGAGATGTTCATTAGATACTCAGTAAATACAAGTATCACCCGCTTTTCAAAAGTTCGCTTTACGCCGCTTTGCTTTTACAAAAGCCCCACGTTAGTACCTGTTTACGTTAACCAAAAGAAATCTGAAGAGGATTTTTGCCTTTATGAAAAAGAACGATAAGCGAAATAATGTTCAGCCTTTCTTTTTTTTTTTTCTTTTTTCTTTTTTGCAGTGAGCCTTTACAGAGGCAGTGCAAACTCCTAGCAGCAGTGAGATTTACACCACCACGCTCCTTCCCCAGAATCTATACTCAGTATCTCAGCATAAAGCTGCAATAGCTTTGAACTGTGTCTGTGAGCATCTGTGTTCTATGCTGATTTATTTTGTGCATTCATTATCAAGATGTGTCCTAAGGTAATTGCTTCTTCGATTTATGCCAATTTGGTTATGAAAGATTTCATAGGAGTGCTCTACTTTCGAAAAGCGGGCGGAAACCTGTACCTAGAAATTAGGTAGGCACCAAGGTGAGTACAGTCGAATGATGTGACCGTATCCCTGGCAGCCAGTAATTTAGTTAAGAGTAGACTAATAACAGATGGGGATATATCAACAAATAAGTAATAAACTGTGTTGGTGACTCTAGCACAAGTATGTGATGTAGAGAAACTAGAAATGAGCTTTGCTAAGAAAATAGGCTTTAGAACAATTGCAATAGTTTGATGGGCTGAAGAAAGAGTAGTGGAAATTTCAGGTAATGATTAAGAACAAGTTGTCTTCCTTGGTTAAATTTATTCCTAAATTTATTATTCCTGTTGATGCAATTGTTAATGGGTTTTCTTAATTTCTTTTTCTGACAGTTCATGTAGTGTACAGAAATGCAAATAATTTTGTATATTGCTTTTGAATCTTGAACTTTTACTGAATTTGTTAATTTTAACAACTTTTTCGTGAGTCTGGAAGAAAATATTTGCAAATAATATATCTGATAAGGGGTTAATATCTCAAAATATATAAAGAAATCACACAACTCAATAGCAAAAACAAACAATCCAACTAAAAAATAGAGGAACTGCATAGACATTTTTCCAAAGAAGATATGCAAATGGCCAACTCGTACATGAAAAGGTGCTCAACATCACTAATCATGAGAGAAATGCAAGCTAAACTATTTTCACTATATATATTTCAAATCATCATGATGTACTATTAAATGTCATAATTTTGTCAATTATATCTCAATAAAGCTGAAAAAAGAGCAAATTGAAAGTCAGAGAACTAAAAAAATCTACATTTTAAGAGTGGAAAGCAGTCAGGATACACAAATAATCAAATGGAATAGCTATAGTAGACTTGAGTTAGACAGACAATGAGTAAGTTCTAGAGAATTAGATAAATCGAATGCAAGGCTGTTGAGCATTTCTGTTTTAACCAGCACTGTATTTCCAGCCCCTAGAATGTTTTCACCCTATAGTAGGAGTCGAATAAATATTTGTTGACTCAATAAACAAATGAAACATTGATTTGTAACTTGAAGTGGTAAGCAGTATGGATCAATTGTAGCTCCTTGAGCGGCAGAGTGGCAAGGTGAAGTATGTTTAGAAAGCTTATTTTGGCAGTGGTTATGTGAGATGACACTCGCAGAATAATTACATGGCACTGTTGATGGAACCATTTCTATTGCGGATTGTTGCTTAACTCAGCCATCTTTTGAACATCTCATCATCTAGGTTTTCAAATGCAGAAAAATCCAACATTACAAATACTATCAATTGAATCAATCTGACATTTATGCCTTATGATATCTTGCTGAGCTATCACAGCATTTGCATTATACATAAGCAGTGAACCAAGAAGGAAAGGCTTTGTATCCACTACATTTGGCAGCAAAGCTATAAAAAACAAATCCACTCTACATTTATATTAAAGTTGACATCAGTGTGCCTGTGCCTGCAGAAAATGGAGGGCCAAAGAAGAAAATGTGTTGGGTCTTGAATTTGTCTTAAAACAAAGTGAACAAAATTAAAACTAAGACAAAAGGATAAAAAGAATAAACCATAAATATTCTGCCCTTTCATTATAAATACGTTTGTCAACATACAGCCTAATTTTGAAAGCATCAAGAAGCAAGAGGCTTAACTTTCAAATAGTTGTTCTGATAATTTTTTAAAAGATAACAAATAACTAATTACTTGTTATTCTTCAGTTTCATCTCATTTTCCTTGCACTAAATAGGTTCAGAGTTATGATAATCTAGATGTCCTGATTTTATTATCATCATTATTAGTAAAAATTGTGAATCCTATTATTATATTAGTTATATTTTTGTTACTGGGATAACAAAAATTTTCACTAACATCTGTATAAAGCTCTATTTTCACAGACATGATTTCAATTAGCCTCAGTAAGCAAGGTGTTTGAATGGGGCACATGTTGTTATCTTTATTTTATACAAGGGTAATCTACTAATCAGAAGTACTAGGTAATTCCATGTCACCCAATCATTAAAGAACTAGAGTATTTTAAGTCCTCATTTATTTTACTTCACCACATGGCATTTTTTCTTACTACTTTGCTTTCACTAGGGACCTCTTTTCCTCCTTTAATTTCTGGCCAAAGTTAAAATTTATCACTGACATACTGAACTTGTCCAAATTCATTATTGACCTAATTGAGAATAAAACATTTTGTCTCAGCTTAAATGGGTGAAATTCTACTTTATATTCAACATGGGAATAGAAGAGCTGTATTAGATAGGTTAATTATTACCCTGCGTAAACATGTACACTATAATACAGCCTTAAAATTTTCCTCACTCTTCTGATAAAAGGGAATTTAGAAGCAAAGAAGATCAAAGGAGCAATTTTCAAATTTTTTCTGAAGCCATATTTTAACCTGTGTGTATCGCTAAACCTTGGCATAAATAGTTCTCTATGCATTCCTAACTAGTAACAAATTCAGATAATTAACATTGTGCTACTCTATAGAGAAGTTCTCATCGTCACTCTTCATCTATTTGACTAATCAATATTGGTACCAAATATTAGCTCCTAATACAAGGGTTTCAAAAGATATTGTCTGCTATACAACTGAAATTGTCACTCTAAAGTATTAGAGTTTAATTACTACACAAATGGTAAAAAATGGCAAAAAAAATAGCTTCTATACAAATAATAAGCTCCCCTTCCCTCATATAACAGAAGTAACATAAAGATCTTGAATGAAACTATTAAATTATCATAAACAGAGTCATGTCAGAGACAGGAGAAAATCATTCTAAAGGTATAAAATTACTCTAGTAAGAATTGACTAAAACCTCATTAAAGTAATTAACATAATTGATTTTAAAAGGTGTGTTTTTTTAACAAGGACTCTGTTGGCTCTGGAAACATCAGAAAAGCATATATTTTGCACATGCTCATTCAAGCACCAAGATACTTGAATGGCTTTAATAAGCAGAAAAATCCATATTTGGGGTATGAATGAATCAGTTTGTCTCAGTAGAATGATGTTTTTACACATCCTGATCACAGTGACTTTTTTTTCTGATTTTGTGCTTATCAAACACAGTTTTTATTGTAATTTGACTTTCTAGCATATGTACACATAGCATCTTAGTCATATTTGGGCCTTTAGTGTAGCTTGCTTAAGGAGAGGAAATGTACTGATCCACCTTTGAGTTCAGGCAATAAACATCTGTCTCTGGGGGCTTGGTTAATGTGAGCCTGCTCTTGTGAAACAAATCTATTCTTAGTGTGTTGATACATCCAGTCCTTGTGCTTGCCAAGGCTAAAGAACTGACTGGAGGCAGCTGCAGTGAACACTCAAAAATAATGAGGACAGATGAGGCAGCCTGAAGAGAGCCAACGCCTTTCCGCAACCCACGTGCCCAAGGCAACTTTTATTCCAACTTCAATATTTAGCATTCTGTGTATCCAGAATCATGATGGTACTTCCTGAGAATTCAGAGTTAGAAAACTTGGGCTTTTTCCAAGGTACTTAAAATCTCATTTATGGAATAATTTTATTCTTGTTCTAAGAAAGGCAATGACTGAGAATTCTAAATATGAAAGACAACATTGTGTTAAGATTCGAATGCCAATTCCTTTATTTTACATCCACAGGTAGGAAGAAAGCTTTTCTCATTCTGTTTCCATACAGTGACCAGAGTGATCATCTTAAATCTTATCTGGTAAACTTTCTGTTAAAAATCCTTTGAAATGGCCCATTATTGAACTTAGAAAAAAATGTATTATCTTTACCATGAACTTGCACCTATCTTGTGCCTAACTATCCATGCCCATCTCCCACCACTCTCCCCCTTTCTAACCACCCTCCAATTTCAATAACTTTCTTCCTGTCTTAGGTCAGGTTCCCTGGAAACAGACTGAGAAAGAAACATGTGCTCAGGAGGTTTATTGTCGAGCTCTACTGGAGCTGAAAGAAAGTGAAGGAAGAAGTAGTTTAGGCAAAAGTAGTTGAACAGGGATGCAGTTAAACCAAAGCCTCAGCTGGTCCCATAGGGAGCTCTAGAGCTTGAATGACCTTTCAGTGTTATCCCAAATTGAGACAGTGGGCCTAGATGTGCGCCTCCATCCTAAAGGGGGAATATAGATAGTGCCTCACAGCATCTACTATGTCTGGATTCTCTGAACAAATTAACATCTCTCCCAACTCAGGGGCTTGTCTCATGTTTTTCTGTTCCTTTTTCTAGAATGTTCCCCTCCTCCACCCTCCTACCATCATTGCCTGGAAGTTTTGGTTCATTTTTCAGGCCACTAGAGAAATTATAAATTCCTCAGAAAGCTTTTCTCTGATCCCTGAGTCTAAATTACATATTCCCTTTAAACTCTTTCATAGCAACCTGTACTTTTTTATATGACATTAACAAAATGTGTAATTATATTTTTCTTGTGTAGTATTTGTGTTTAGTATTGCTCTTCTCCATTTGTATTATATTGTAATCTTGAAGAGTACAGCTTTTGTCACATCTAGATAGCTAGCACACAGCCCCAGTGACTTAAACATCACAGATGCTTAACAAATATATTTAAATAAATTAATGAGTCATGGTTCTTTTTTCCCTTAGGCTCCAGTAATTGAGGACATTTCCCACTCACTATAATGATTTAAATTTAACTCTGTTGATTTTTCTTATGAATTGTATGCTGTTTGTATTAGAATTGTCTCTGATATTCTAACACAGATGTTCTCAAATTCGGCTGGCACTAGAGTCACCTGCAGGGCTTGTTAGAGTTCAGAGTGTTTCGTCCCACCCACAACGTTCTGCTCCGGTCCATCTAGGTTAGGGCGCTGTATTTACATTGATGTTGATGTTGCTGTTCCAGGGCTGGCACTGTGAAAACACTGTCCTAGGGAACCTTTTAGGTGAATACAGTGTTGCTAACAATAATTTGGGCGATATTCTTATCCTTATGAAGCTATTCTGTAGGATAGGACACGGGCAATGATATGCCAAACTCAGTTTGAACATTTCTGACGAAGACATATGTAGTGATGTGTAAAATTGCATTCATCAGACTATCAGAATTTAAAGCAAGAAGAGTTATCAGAGTAAATGGAGAAAACACTATCCATTTTGTTCTGTAGAAAACAAGAGAAAGGCAAGGGAGATGGAATCACTGACATGACCATTTTTTCTTGGATGTCCACCACAGCCAACTGATGGTGATGTAAATTCCAAGAGCAGCTTTTGATAAGGAGATAGTGAACAGATAGAAGGGAACAGAGGGAGCCATAGCATAGATGGGGGGCCTTTTTGACAAAAGGGAGTGGGAAGCAGTTTTATTAATCACCATAGATAAAGACAACTGTATCTAGACAGAACTCAGGAAAGTTTTTGTGTACTGCGCTGAATCAGATCTCAGTTTCCATTGCCTTTATTTGTATGTATACGAATAACCCAATAAAATAGATATAGGTATTATACACACACACACACACACACACACACACACACATGCAATGGAATGTTATTCAGCTTAAAAAAGAAGGGTATCCTTTTATCTCCATAAACATGGATGAAGCTGGAGGTTATTGTGCTGGAGAAAAACAAATACTGCATGCGATCACTTATATGTGGAATATAAAAACACACATCAAAAACTTGAATTCATAGAAACAGAGAGTAGAAAAGTGATTGCCAGGGGCTGGTGAGTGGAAGAAATAGGGAGAGGTTGGTAGAAGGCTACCAACTTTCAACTATAAGATGAATAATATCTGAAGCTATAATGTATAAGATGGTGACTGTAGTTGATAACAAAATAATTGAAATATAAGTGAAATTTGCTAAGAGAGTAGAACTTAAATATTCTCACTTAAATAAATAAATAAATAAATGATCTGATGAATATATTAATTAACCCGAAGGAGGAATCCTTCCACAATATATATGTACATCAAAACATCACATTGTACACTTTTAATGTCTTAATTGAGAATGAGGAATAGGCGCACATGGTTGTGGAGCCTGAGGAAGTCCCATGAGCTGCCATTTGCCAGCTGGAGGTCGATGGTGTAATTCAGTGTCGGTCTGAACGCCTGAGAAACAGAGGAGTGGCTGGTGTAAATCCCAGTCTGAGGGCCAGAGAAGGTGATATGAGATGTCTCCATTCAAGCAGTGAGGCAGGGGAAAAAGTTGCAAATTCCTTCTTCCTCCATCATTTGTTTTATTTAGGCCCTCAAAGGATTGGATGAGGCCCTTCCTCAGTGAGGAAGGCGATCTACTTCAGTGAGTCCACGGATTCAAATGCTGATCTTATCTGGAAACACCCTCACAGGTAAACTCAGAAATAATGTTTAATCTGGGCACCGCATAGCCTGTCAAGTTGACACATAAAATTAACCACCACAGCTATTTAGCAGTAAAAATTACTTAATGAATATAGAAAGAGCTTATCTTTACCTGATATGCATATCTTCATTTGGATGTTCAGAAATATAAGCTAAATCTAAGTAATTTCTCTCCTTGTAAATTTTTGCAAGCCTCAGTTAATTCTGAACATTAGTCTTCCAGACATTATCCTTATACAAATTTATCATTTTATATTAGCTTGAGCATTGGCAATGTGCCTCATTCTGGAGTTTTCTTATCAAAATCTGAATTCATCAAAGAGTACCCTGCTTGCCACATTTGACTCTGAGGTTTTTAAAATCTTCTTCATCCTGACCGTTTGTGATTATTCAAAATCTATTTAAGTCATTCCAAGGCTTCTTTCCAATTGTCCTTTTTAAAACATCAGGATCTTTTCTCTTTAGAATTTTTGAAAATTTTTCTTTAAATTCTAACTAATGAACATGTTTGCTTCTGCCAACTCATCTCCACCTTGTTTGTCTTAACCCTACATTTCTTCTAAGATACCTATAAATTCCATTTCATCAAGTCTCTCCTTATAAAGAGAGAAATAGCTCTTCCTCTTGTTATTTTCTCTTTCTCCTGAGAGGGCAGCAAATCCTTTTTGTTTATACAAAAACGTTTTAATTATGTGGGAAGATACTTAATAGAGGTAGGAATGAAATCAAGTGGCTGTTGCTATACAGATAAAGTAAGGAGTAGTGCAGTTATGAATTTATTACTAAATCATCCCAATAAATGAGTTAAATTAATAACACATCAGTAAAATATATCAATACATTAATTAAATAGTAATATAATGAATTGATAGCAAAAATTAGTCTTGATTACATTCTAGGATCAGGACAATTTCTATTTGTTTTCATTTTATTTTGTCCTATTTAAAATATCTCTATGTCAATTTTTTCTACATTGATGAGTTTTCGTTCCAATTGTATAATACTTTTCTTTAAAAATTTCTAATGACAGGTATTTTGGAAAAGACTTTTCGTGTTTGCGAAGTAAACAGATGTTTAAAGACATATAACATGTTAATAGAAAAGTTGTCTACTTTACTTTCCATGGCTTGTATGTATTTACTTTGGAACACCAATTTACAAAGTTATAACAAGCAGAAACATACTCTACATTAAAATGTTAAGAACTAAAGTTAATTTAAGCTTAACTAAAGTTAACTAAAGTTAACTAAAATTTTGCAATTATAAGGCATATATTTGATGGTACTTTATTATTATTATTTTTTTAAAGGAAACTAGCCTTTTTTTTTTTTTTTTTTTTTTTTTTTTTGGCTGTGTTGGGTCTTCATTTCTGTGCGAGGGCTTTCTCCAGTTGCGGCGAGCAGGGGCCACTCTTCATCGCAGTGCGCGGGCCTCTCACTGTCGCGGCCTCTCCCATTGCGGAGCACAGGCTCTAGACGCGCAGGCTCAGTAGTTGTGGCTCATGGGCCCAGTTGCTCCGCGGCATGTGGGATCTTCCCAGACCAGGGCTCGAACCCGTGTCCCTTGCATTGGCAGGCGGATTCCCAGCCACTGCACCACCAGGGAAGCCCTGATCGTACTTTAGAATCATGAGAAACTAGAAAATAACATGGTAGACTCTTATTTTGGTATATGCTGAACATGGTTAAGAGTAATTGTGGCATATAAAATTACAACTATATTTTAACTCCATTTCCAGAGAACACATGCATTACTAGGTAACATATGAAATGTTAACTATAGGTAAATATTTCATCTTTCTTTGTTTTTACTTATACACTAAACTAGTTTCTACTACACACGACTAAATATTCCTTCTAAATATCAATGATGCATTCCTATTAACAAGTGCTAATCAACAAATGAACACAAATCTCATGACATGTTGAAGCTTAGAGTGTGGTGAAATGACATCGATAATTAATTAATTAATTAATTATGAATATCATTTGCAAATTAATGTCCTGAAACGGGGTTAGGCCAATTCAAGATTATGTTTTCATAAAAGGTTTATATAACTTGCTAATATTTAAACTGAGAATTGGATGGAAGAGATACAGAGAGTCAGAGAGACATTACAGCAGGCAGAGGGAACCACAGCTTAGGACAGATCTAGGGTGGAAACAGGCATTGTGTGTCCATACAGGTGAGCAAGGGGGTGGCCATTGAGCTGGAGGACGCTGAGGCAGATGTTAGAGGCAGTGGTGAGGAATTTTCATTTTATTCTAAGAGCAAGGGGAAGCCATTGAAGTGTGAGAGGCAGAAATATGACGATGTCTAATTCATATTTTGTTTGTGACAGAAAAAGAGATCAATCACTTCAAGGAAACTATAGTTGAAAGATTCCCAGACTAGAGGAGGTATAAAATAAAACTCTCAAAAGCACCTCAGGAAATAAAGAATAAGCATTTAGAACTTTAGAATACACCATCTACAGGGCACCGAACACAGATGACAAATGTTCCAGTTAAATAGGGTTTTTCTCTTGTGCCTTTCCCCCACGAGCTATTCAACTCTAAAGCTGTCCTACCCAGCCTGTGAGTGGAGGGAGGGTGTAAAAGAAGGGAAACAGGCCTCAACAGTAGGAGGAGAAAACCTTTGAATTAGATGAGAATTTTTTATTTTTTTAAAAATATTAGAGTGGACCTAATTTTACTCCTACGAGTGACAATAGAGCTATTGAACCTACAACTAAGTTTACCCTGGGAAGAGCATAACTAGATACCAGAGATACAAGTAAGACACTCTTATTTACACCTATTGAGCCTATCTTTGTAAATAAACACTACATTGGTATGCTGAAAGTGCAGAGGAAGGAATTGGTCATTTCACAAATTGAAACTTAAATTACTTTTTATATCATTTAAGCACAAAGTAACTGTCCTTGAACCCTAGGTTTGGTGTGTTTGGAGAACAAGAGTGCCACATGAACTGCACTCGGACATAAGCTTCCTGAAGACAGGCTTTTCCATTCTTGTTCACTTGCTGCACCTCCAGTGCTTTGAAGGGTACTTTGGACCTAGTCTGTTACTTAATATTGAATCAGCTTGAACACACTACTTAGGGCTGGGTTATTCCCATCATCCTCAGAAATTTTCAAAATAAAATCCTCTTACTGTGTAGTTGAATATGATGATTAAACATAGAGCTAAAATCCTTTAAAGAAGAAATCTATTCAGACCCCTTTCTAAAATATTTTAAGACAACATGGTTGTTACATCAAAACAGAGCAAAACTCCTTTCTCAGGAATTTATTCAGAAGTCCTCTAGGAAAAGTACTATATATGAATCTATAGAGCATATAGACCTACAATAGCCACAGTCCTATTTTTAATGACCTAAGAATTTAATTGTCTAATAATAGTGTTAAGAGTGTTTTAATTCATTTGTCAGGAATTCATTCAGCCCCTTGGAGAAGAGTACTTTGTATAATACCATGGAACATGTAGACATGTACAAATCAGTCATACCCTCAGGAATCTAAGGATTTAATAATAAAATTGGAGAGTTGAGAGCATCTCTGGCAAACTGGCAAGGTAAGTCCATTTGAGAGGGTCCTATATGAGAATTAGTCTTCAAGGCAAAGAAATCCAAGTAGACAAGGTGATTAATTAAACATTCCCTGATATTACAAGGGGGGCAACTTAGTGACTGTTACTCAAAATCATGTCACATTCCAGGCCCAGATTTGAGGCGAGCAGAGCTAGATAAGTAAAATGAAAAAAGTATTTTTACTAAATCTCTGTACTCATCGGTGCTGTAAGCAGTACTCCTTTGAGGCTTAAGTGGATAAAAATAGTTCTCAAGGGAGAAAACTCTGGCTTTTAACTTCTGCACCAAATAGAACATGGCTTTTGTACAAAAATACTGCTTCAATCAATACCGAAGAACTCCAGAACATTGGCAGTAGCAGCAGTGTTCAGTGAAGTTTGGCAATTGCTGAAAGATCCAGCACAGTCCAGAAGAAGCAAAAGGGATGGCTGGAGAAAAAGGTATGTATACCAGGAAACCACAATTTCTGTATCTGGTGGGATACTATTGTACCAAAATGGACACCGTACTTGACATTTAGGGAATTTCAATGGAAGAGGCCAAAGGGGGAGATTTGATGGGAAAAGTGGCTGAAAACATATGATAGCTGATGAGTAAATATTTGAGAAATGCCAAATATATTTAGATGAAGACCTCACAGGGATTGCTATGGTAGGTGGCTAAAATAATCATTGAAAAAGTTTCAGCTACGCTGCTAGGTATATCACTTGGAAAGTACAATTTATTCATTCTCTATATTTCCTGTCTTTTGGTATGCTTATGTCAATGAATGATACCATCAGCCACTGTATTACCCAAGTCAAAAAGCGTAATCATGTTAAATTAAGCTCTTCTCCTCACTCTACATATAGTGCTGGCACCAAATACTGTAGACTCTACCTATTAAAAATGTCTTGGCAAGTGCTCTAATTTAAGCCTTGTTATTTCTCATGTTAATTGCAACAGAATCCTGAGAAGCTCCCTGCCTCTAATATTTGTCCTTCTTTGTCCAATGAGATGATTGTAAAAATCTAATTTTCATATTTTTTGTCCCTTCTTAAATCCTTTAAGAGCTTTCCAATAATTTTAACGTAAAATCCAAATTCTCAACGTATTATCAAAATTCTCTCAAGAACTAGAACCTGCCTATCACTCTTTACTAGAATGTCTCAGCAGGCATAATTTCCTGAATACGCTTTACTGGTTTCTTGGATCTTATTAATTTATACAGTCTCTTCATTTGTGTTCAGTTATAGAGCATACCCATGCCCACTGAACCATCAAATAGTTCATTCATAATCATCTTTCAATATTTATCTTAAATATCTCCACCTCTAAGAAGGTTCCATTTTTTTTACCCCCATCTTTAACAGTAACAGGGCATTTTCAATTACCAGTAGAAACATGAACTAGTTTTAAGAAACAAATGGGGGTTAGAATTAGAGGCTCAAATTTTAAGAAATTTGTCTAGTTTGGTGGTGTTGTTTCTGTTGTTACAGCTTGCTTCTGCTTAGTTTCATTCATGAATTAATTCAGGGGCTTAAAAATGCCATCAGAAGACTGATCTTCTGGACCTCTTGTCTTTCCTGGTCTCTGGTTTTATTCTTCTACCAAGTGTGGGCAATATGACCACTGGCAAACCCACATTCATATCATTCCAGTTCAGTAAGGTCAGTTCTTTCCCAGTATCCATGTCTCAATCCCAATACCAGAGAAGACTTGGATAGGCCTGACAATCCCAGACCCAAACACAATGTCCTTGGAGCTGAAAATACTTCTTGACACTCTTGGGTCACAGGCTCATTCATAGGAGATGTATAGTAATTGACAGTCTCATAAGAACCATAAACCAGAAGATTAGACAGATTAACACACCCTTATATATACACACAAAGTTACCAGAGTTCAATAACCCCTTTTTCTCCAAAACCAGGGCTAGTCATAACTCCTTTTTTGCTCTTATGGTAACTTTCATATACCTTTACCATGTACCATGTTTTAAAATTTCTCAGACTTTCTGATAGATAGGAAAGTCCTCGATGATAGAACATTTCTTGTTTTATTTTTTTTTTTTAATTCTGCATCGTCAATACTTTGTGTGGACTGGCAAAGAAATTAAGTATTGCACAAATGTTTGATAATAAATAAGTGCCAAAATCATAGCACCTGCACCACATTTTTCTCTAAAATTGCATTTAATTGTGATCTGACTTCCTATTTGCCTTTTTGTCTTTTATTGAGCAATGGAAAGACTAATTTTGTACTTGTTAAAATCCTTTATTCCCATGAATTGTATATTTTGTTTAACAAGATAAGTTTCACCATATTTAACAAAGATTTTTCCAGAGACAAATATCCTTACAGACCCAAATATTAAAAATGTGATTTTTATCAATCTCAGGACATCAAGTCTGGAAATTTTGAGTATTGTCATTTAGTATACATGATGTATTATATATTAGAAATAAGCTTTCTTTGTTTCTTTGTCAGTATCTATGTTGAATAACTTTTTAAAAAAGCATGAGTCTACCCAAAGTCACATCAATTTTTCTGATTATGTGGCAGAGGAAGATGCTTGTGCATGAACAATTATTAGAAGTACATTTAAATCATTATTCATTTATGGAATTGCATTGATTTCTGAGTAATGTGGTGATTCAAGGCAAAGCAAAGTCTCTTGGAGTCTTTTAGTTCCTCATTATATCAATCTATCATTCTCTGTTGCCACCCACTGACACCTCTCAATCTAAAGAAAAGTCGTTATCAGTCAGAAAACTGTATAAGACTTAGAAAAAAAATAAAACAATAATTTTAGTTAAGGTATTACATTCTCAGGAGACCCAAAAAATAATTTATAGCTATTTCGAGGCTATTAGCTATGGAAATTCCAAAACACCTTTAAATTAATTTTTTAAGCAATAATACTTTTCAGTTATTTCTCTCATTCAGAACAAATTCTGTTTTTTTTATTTTTTTTAATGTCTCATTAATGCAAATAAGCTTTACACTAACAAAGTTTTCTTTCTCAAAATATCAGAAGGTTTATTCTGCAGTAAATAAAAATGCTGAAAATGTTCAATGGATTTGCTGCCTGGATTGTAATCACTGATTCATCCTTTCATGTAATGTACACTTATTGGGTACAAACAAGAACTAAACAGTACCGTTAGATGTTGGGCTATTTAGCTGATATGAAATTTAATATCTATGGAGTATGTGTAATATTTGCTTGCATTATTGTTCATCTAATTTTATCATGATTATAACAAAATAATATGTATTCATTAATATATTTAAGAGGCAGTACAATGTAATGGATTGGTTGAGAGCACAACTCTGGAGCCAAAGGGTTTGCAGTCAAAATCCAAAGTTCTCTTACCATTAAGTGTGTGCAAGACAGTGAAACATTCTGTGCCTCAGTTTATTTATCTGTCAGACTGGAATTACAATAATGATTCCTAACTCTGGGATAATTGTGAAAATTGTTTTAATTAATATTGGTATTTTTTTTGTCAGTGGACATGATGAAAATAGGTGAGGTATACATTCTTTACTGGTATCGAAAGAGGAAAATGTGGGACATTGCTTCTAAACACATACATTTATAGTTCGTATAGTTAATACAAAGCAGTTAACTCATTTAATATGAAATTATTTTACAAAGTAGATGGTTGACATGGTCTCATTTTGATAAGTAGTTAAGAAACAAATTAAGAGATTTTGAAACTAAAAATCCATCACATTTGGTTTTAAAAGCATCCAGCCAAATGAAAACTTTAAAAATGAAATTAAAATATTTCTAGCATTTATTTTAAGTTTTCAAGATCAAGATGCATGACATTTGCTTAAACTGCATTTGTTTTTCTCTATTGTATCTACAGATTTAAATCTTCCCTCAAGACTCACTGACACAGAATCCATTGGCATATGAGTCTCCTTGGGAATGCTGGTTTGGGATTACGATGATATTAAGTAATGTCACTGGCCACCCAGCTTTCGTGAACTCTGAGGGAAAATACAACTAAGAAAAAGAATAATTCAAGCTATCTATAGAATTATAGATTTATACAAGAGTATGTAGAGAACTGTTTTTACCTAGTCTGGAGAAGCCTATGTATTAAAAAAACTATGAGTAGATCATATATGTAGGCTAATTAGTACAGAAATTTGCTCAAAATAAATGCCTTTGGTTTCAGAACGTCATATTGAATGGTGAAGGAACTGTCATTGGAGACTTGAAGGGTAGTGATTTATATTGTTTGGCAGTAAAACAATTTGTAAAAAATATCACTTGCAATAACATGGAAGGCAGGCAATATTCTTGAATAAGCTTTTAAGCGTATTCAAAAAGGTTGGGACATAAGATGTAAGGATTGTTTCTAACTTGCTATGGGCAGCATTTGGTAAGGTACTAAGTGAGCTCAGAAAATAACTGCAAGAAAGGATAAAAGGAAATTAGAGGGATTCTAGAAATTACGGAAATGTGGAAAGTTGGATTATGAAACTGATTCTTCTCTCCATCCAGTAACAAATAATGATGTTGCTCAAGATCTTTGAGCAATAAAGGCAAATTTAATTCATGAAAAAACTGTTTGAATCAATTAAGCTTGTGCCCAATAGGTCCTTACAATTCTCCAAAAGGGTTCAAGGAAAAAGAGATTAAAGATATGGCTCTTCCACGTCTGGTCACAGGCTGTTTCAGGATCCACAGCTGAGCCTGAAGTCAGCAGACATGTTACTCAAGGCACTGATGGCTGTGACTCCTCCACAGTCCCTTTGTTGGATGGTGCTGGTGGCAGGACCAAGACCAAATGGGACTGTAGCCAAATCTATAAGGGGACAGGGCTGTTTGGGGATCTGTAGCTGGAACCGTGTTGGTGAGCTTGCCACCTGGGCACAGGCCTGCCTTCTCAAAGCAGCCCTCTTCAGTCTTGAGCTCCATCAGGGTTTCATAACCTCTTATCTGGATCCCAAAGCTCCCACAAAGACACTTGAATCTGTGGATAGTTGGCAAATTATTGTTGCTGTGGGGACACATGAGCATGGGACCTCCTATTTCATCATCTTGCTGATGTCCTGATTATATGATTGTTCAAAATAGTTTTCTTCACCATTCTAAAGAAGGATTATATATCTCCACCCTTTAATATCAGGACAGACCATGTAACTTGCTTTGCTTAAGAAAAGGTAAGCAGGAATGACCTATATTACATCAATGCAGAAGTGATAAAGGCCAACTTGCCACAGCCTCCTTTTTTTTTTCCCAAGATTGGCCATGTTTAAGAGATAGTTGCCATTTTAGCCCAGGTCCTGGAGTGAATGTAAACAATAAAAGCCATTGCAGATTTTTCATTCTTTTTAAGCCATAACTTAACCTGAGTTAACTGATACTCAGGCAAACAGCCTCCATTGCCCACTTCTATGCCAAGCCTAAATCCAAATCTTACATAGTTTCACTCTCACATAAAGAGACAAATCCATATCATGATAGCCAAATTGAAGAACTAAAAGAAAATAACTTAAACTAGACTTTTGCCCAACCCAGGCTTGTTCAGGTTATACTCTAGAAAATGTGGTCAAATCTGTGAAATTGTACTTGATCAGTCAATACTGTTCCTTGCAATAAAGCATGGGTTCAGATTACAAGATATAGAGCAGCAATACTGTAGAGACCATTACTTATACTTAATAATCTAAAGTATAGACTTGCCATATAGATACCAGTACAGTGTCTCCAAACAAACTCCATTTGAAATGTTTTCTTCATTTTGAGTTATTTTCAAAATTACTTATATTCATGCTTTGTAATTTCATTGCAGTTTTCATTGTGAGAGACATTTTCTCTTGATTACTTGGTCAAAGTCAATGCATGTTCTCAATAAAAATTCTTAGCACTAACTAATAGCAAGGTTTTATTAAATGCTTTAGAAATACATAGTTACTCATTACCAAAGCCCCCATGGGCTCTCTTTTTCTCCTCTGCTCTACATTTCATTTTGTAAAGATTTCTTTTTTTTTTTTTTTTGGTTCTTATTATTTCTGATGGGATGAACTGTCACAAACAAATCCTGTAACCTAGTCCAACTCATACCACTTGCCACACAACAGGCCAATGAGTCAAGAGACAAGGTGTTGGGGCAAGAAAAAGCAACTTTATTCAAAAAGCCAGCAAATGGAGAAGATGGCAGACTAATGTCCTGAAGAACAATCTTAATTCAGGGTAGAATTCAAGCTTCTTTTATGCTAGGGAAGGGGAAAGCAGGGTGACTCTTCGGCTCTTGGACATTCTTCTGATTGGTTGGTCGTGAGGTAACTGGGTGGTATTTCGGTAGACAATATCATCAACCTTCTGTTTCCAATCAGTCTGTGGCCTAAGTCCTTGTGGTCATCAGTTTCCATCTGCTGAGAGGCTAGTTTCTGTAAAAACAACTTACACTTTTATCTATGTCATTCAGGGAGGAACTAAAGATTCTGTGACTCTGCTATATGGCTGATCTATTGTTTAAATTATTACCAATTCTCCTGGCCCAACTGCTATATTTTATTACTACATGTTCACATTCTTTTAACTGATAACTCTTAAGCCAACCTTTGAGACTCGGAGGAGGCCTGGGAAACTAAAGCAAAAGACTTTTACTTCAAAAGACAGGGACACGGGGGCTTGTATACGGTTTCAAACCTAAGTGGATTTCCTCTATTCCACTCTTAATAGTGGAAAGTATGGGAAGATAAATATTGATCTTTTTTCAATTTTTTGTTTACTGTTATACAATCAAACCAAACAGTCCAGAGGACCATGCAAAATTGTTCTTAATTTCAGATTTGTTTTCAAAATCTAAGCAATTATATAGTTTACAAATGGTAAAAGTTGGGCATAGATCTCTACATATTCAAATGAATGGGCATAGGATGTTGGTTTCTAATAGGAAAAATAATAGTTTACATTTATAAAGGGCTGATAATGTACATGAAAGAGCCTGAAAGTGAGCACCAATGCTGTGTTCTCTGCTTCTTTCAGGACTCACAGCAATACAAAATTTTTCTTCCTCCTTTGAAGTAAATGTGACCATTTCCCTTGGTTCTGGCAAATGGAATCTGACTGGAATTGAAGTGGTCAGTTCCACATAACCTGTAAAAACTGTCCCATGTGATGCTCAGTCTCTTTCCTCTTCTGCTTATGGATTTTTGTGACATACAGGTGGGCAAATCAATGCAATAGAAGAACTCTGAATCAGTGGATCCTGTGATGTATAGAACCACCTTCCAGAAACCACTTATCTCCCTCTGCATTGAACGCAGGTGGAACTGAGAAATAAACTTTGATTATTAAGTCACCAATGGCCTTTGGAATTTTGGAGTTGTTATAGAATTTAACCTCCTCTGACTAATAGAATATGCTAGAGACTGTTCTTAAAGTATTTTATCTTTTATCACAATTATTGACAATCAAATGAAGTACAGGCCCCTTTTCAGATAAAGAAATTGGAGCAAAAAAAAAATGTTTAGTTGTTCAAAGTGACAGAGATGATGAATGTCAAAATTGGAGTTTGAACTCAAGAAGTTTGTTTACAGATCCAACTTTCTTAAACATTATGCCGTCTCTTGAGGCACCTTCAGAAGGCCAACTCTGTCACAGCTGGCAGTGGAATTTCTACTTAGGAACTTTTTCTTCCTTTTAATTTCCTTTTGAGTCCCTCAATCACTTTAACCACTCTATTTCCTTTGCTGTGTGCCACATCATTTTCTGCTAGGTCACAGTCATTCTGCTGTATCAGATTCTAATGTTGGATGAAGTTGGGGAAAGGCAGGGAGGGCTTGAAATTCTTTAGATGCAGAAAAGTGGTCTTAATATCACATTTCCTCTTCAGGTCAAAAAAATCTACAGACAATAAGCGTTGGAGAGGGTGTGGAGAAAAGGCAACCCTCCTACACTGTTGGTGGGAATGTAAATTGGTACAGCCACTATGGAGAACAGTATGGAGGTTCCTTAAAAAACTAAAAATAAAGCTACGATATGATCCAGAAAGTCCACTCCTGGGCATATATCCAGAGAAAACCATAACTCGAAAACATATATGCACCTCAGTGTTCATTGCAGCACTATTTACAACAGCCAGGACATGGAAGCAACTTAAATATCCATCAACAGAGAAATGGATAAAGAAGATGCGGTACATATATACAATGGAATATTACTCAGCCATAAAAAAGAATGAAGTAACGCCATTTTGCAGCAACATGGGTGGACCTAGAGATTGTCATACTGAGTGAAGTAAGTCAGACACAGAAAGACAAATATCATATGATATTGCTTATATGTGGAATCTAAAAAAATAGTACAAATGAACTTATTTACAAAACAGAAATAGAGACACAGATGTAGAAAACAAACTTATGGTTACCAAGGGGGAAAAGGGGGGAAGGATAAATTGGGAGATCGGGATTGACATATACACACTACTGTATGTAAAATAGGTAAGTAATAAGAACTACTGTATAGCACAGGGAACACTACTCAATACTCTGTAATGACCTATATGGGAAAAGAATCTAAAAAAGAGTGGATATATGTATATGTATAACTGATTCACTTTGCTGTACATCAGAAACTAACACAACATTGTAAATCAACTATACTCCAATAAAAATTAATTTTAGAAAAGAATAAAGTATTATAATGTGTCAACTCTGAAAAAAAATTAAAAAAAAAAAGAATTTATAACACTTACTTGGCATTGTCAGAATTAGCCTAATCTTCTAATGTCTCCAAAAGTACTGATGCTCAGAATCTCTGACTTATCTACTTCG
This sequence comes from Balaenoptera musculus, assembly GCF_009873245.2. Lineage (NCBI taxonomy): Eukaryota > Metazoa > Chordata > Mammalia > Artiodactyla > Balaenopteridae > Balaenoptera > Balaenoptera musculus. The sequence goes on from NC_045788.1 coordinate 43,685,664, forward strand.
AGTCATTTTACCAATAGCCTTCTTCTTCTATCTCAGCTTTGGTCTGGAGTTGGCTTCCAGCAAGATAAATTGAGCAGAGGAAAAAATCCAGGCAAAACACTTAAGCAAATCAAAATAGAACTGCCAGAAACCAAATGGTCTTGCTCAATTTTCCTAACATGATTTTAAGCTCTACTTTATTCTCATTCACCTAAATTCTTAATTTTACACATTATTATTCAAAAATTTCCAGTTGTGCCACTCAGTTAAGTATTTATTATTTCATTTATTTGCGAACATATTAATGAGATCTGCTATGTGTAAAACAAGTAGCCAGGTGATTTGGGAGACAAAAAGATAAGCAAACATCATCATCCCACTTTCAGGGATGTGAAGGGGAAATAACACAGGTACAGCCATAATTATAGCATAAGAGAGTGTGCTAAACTATCCTAAAGAAAGAACATTTTGGTATCTTATAGACCCAATCTAAATCAACATATGCAAATAATATGCTTGTAATTAATAGGTTTCAAATAAAAATTTCTCTGTGTCTTTCTATATGTAAAAGTGAGATTTACCATAATCTCTCACCCTCGTTAAGGTGAGGGCATACAAACATGCTTAATCCATGTTTCACTTGAGAATCTCTCCCTCACTATCATCCCAGACCAAAATGTAGTCTTTTGCCCATGTCTGGTCAACTATTACTCTAACCCTCACTCATAATAACTGGGTCATTGATGGACACTTGAAACCTGATGGATCAACCAGTGTTTCCTGAAACTTTTGCCAAACTACTATTTTTCAGGAAAGGAGCTCTAAGGACAATAGAGGCATATAACAATCAGTAGCAGTCTTGCTGGTTACCATGGAGACTGGTTTCCTGAAAATATTATTAACAAGAATCCAGAAATGGAGATTGATGACCTTGGATCAAGATATGTTTGGCTGCACTTTCTCAGAATTCTAGTAGATTGATATCCACTTGGTAATATTTACTAGATAAACACTGATATCCTTACCTTGATAGCGAAGCAGAGGTTGAGTCCCTGAACCTGATACTGGGAGGGCATAATCTTAGACCTAAATGGTAGAGTTTTTCTCTTTTGTAGGAACTTCTAATTTCTCTTTTCTCTCCACCTTTCAAACTTTATTCAGGATGGTTTATTATCAAAAGTTCTAATTCAAATCTACCTCTATCTTTCTGAAGTAGTAACAACAGTGAAGCTAGAGAACTATTGACCTTTGAATCTGAATCTCGTAAGAATGGGGAAATCCACCTATATTTTAAAATCATTAGACAGACAACTCCTGCGTTAAATTGACAAGCCAGGCATGTTTTCCTTAGGCTAATGACAAAACAATACGGAAAGTCTTTTGCTTTACCTTTTTGCTTTTATTTTTCCTTTGCTTTTGTTTTTCTTGTTTTTAACCTGAGGCTAAGTCTCCTACCCTGTGCTTTAGGCTATAAACTAGAACCCATCTCATGCATTTTCTTTCTTGCAAATCAAACATTTTCAAAAATAATTTGAAAATGGGACAATGCAGAAAGTTAAAAGGATTTTTTTTCAAGTCGCTTTTGCTTTTAAAGTGAAGAAGGCATATGTATGAGACTAATAAGCATTATAAGCTATTATTAATAGCACAGACTTTACCTGTAAGGAGACAGTTGCCCACTTTAAGTCTTTGGCAGGGCTCCAACTTGTAACCAAAATTGGGGCCCAGCTGCTTGTAGCTCAAAAGCCAATAAAGAGGCAAGGTTAGTGGAAAAGAAAGTTTGCTTTATTTTGGATGCCAGCAGCCAGGGGAGAGGGTGGACTCCTGTCCAAAGGCCAACTCCCCACCCTCCCCCAACAATCAGTGGGCAAGAGCTTTCATAGATGGAGGGAGGGGGCTACATGCAGAAACAGTACTGTCAGCTCTGACAGTCATCTTGAAATTTGTCATGCAGTGGTCTGACCAGCGTCATCTTGCTTGTTTTAAGTACAGTTAATCTTCAGTTCCAGGGTGGGTTTTCTCCCATTTCCTTGAGGCCAATTCTTGGAATTGTGGTAGCTTATGTCATGGCTATAGTCTGGACATCATGTATTTAACTTCTTCCACCTGCTGGGGGTTTCAGTATGTATAAGACAGCTCACAGGATATGGCTCAGAATATTATCTGTAGCCCTTGAGGAGGAACTAAAGGTCCTTGACTATGCTTAATTACTAAACTATTATTATTTAGTCTTGTTGGACTGTTTTCCTTTGTTTCTGCATTTTCTCACTTGTCTGATTAAACTTATTCTTTGGTTAAGTTTTTCCACAGACAAAAGGCAGGTGGAGGACATGGGGGGGAAGGACAATAGGGTCCTGCTCCATTTCAAACTCATCCTTGTTTTCTACCTTTTCACTGGGGACAATCCTTGTCAATTTTCTTCTCATTGGAAGGAAAAGGGTTTGAGATCACGGTAAGCTAGTAATGGGGCACCACAGTGCAGGCATGCCAGTGGAGTCCCCTTTGTCCTCAGCCTGCTATCTGTACAGAAGTAGGCACTGCAGGAGTTGTGGCATAATAGAGGATGGATTTTTTTCTACTCTTCCTCAGGCCAACTTTACTCAGGATTGTCCTCTGCATACTTCCTCCCAGTGCTCCATGACCTACAGATCTTGCCATTGCATGAATACCCCTTTGGATCTGTGTGGTGGACCCAAGGAAAGGCTAAATTACGTGAGACATTGACATTCTGGAGGTTGATTTGCATGTCCCAGTGCCTACTAATTCCTCAGGGACCTCCTTATCTTTTGGCTTACTTGTCTCTTGCCCTCACTTACTTTTCTAGCATACTTCTCAGTCTTTTATTATGGATTGCCTCATGTATTTTGCTTATTATTTTATATGAAATTTTTAACTTTTCCAATTAAAAAGCTAGATTTTGTATGTATAAATCATGTCTGACTTTTTTAATGTATGCTTATGCTTTTTTAATTTAAAGCCTAAGACAAACTTTAAATTAAGAATGCTAAACTTGAAGTTGACTCATGTAAATGGAAGAAGGAGTAATTGGTATTTACATTACATTACATTACATTACTGATGGGCACTTACAGAAGGAAGGTAAAGTTTAGTTGCATTTTGCTATTCTTTTAGTTCATTTAATCTCCATTCTTAAAACGATTATATGTAATTTTTTGACCATAGGAAGCCACAATTTTGAAATGAATATTTTTTAAAACAAGTTAAAAAATGGATTTCACAAGTCAAAATTTTAGATGTTTCCAAAATTGCAACTAGAAATTCTTTATAACAGCAGTGGTGATTTTTTTTTTTTTTGTAAAATGGAAAGGGGGATAAAAATTACTAACACAATGGTGTATTAACAAAATCAATTCTTATGTTTCGCATCAGTAGCTATAATGAAATTAGATTTGATAAGGGGATAAAGGAACTAAAAGGGGATCATCTGGACCAATATTTTCTAACACTGCTTTCATTCTCTTCTGTAGTCTTTTGGAATCAGCTTGAGCTATTTCAGAGAAAAGAAGTATGTAGATGCCTCATTTCCTTTCTACCAGCTCTTTCCTCCTATCTAGTTCCACCAGTTTGATTAGACATTTGGATTATTGTATCTTTGCTGTAATTAACAGAATGAGTGTTATTTAAACTTTTGATTTCCATGTACTCATCTAGTTGGAAAATTTTTATGGTAATTCTGCTTGAGGCTTATTGTATGATTGCTAACTATCCTTAAAAGAGTTTTTGACAAATAATATACTTTTTGTGGTATAATTGACTATTTCCATGAAGATTGTCAAAAGACACTCAGACTTATACAAACTATTTTGATTAGACGATCACTATATAAATGAAAACAAGTATAGGGAATAAATTTATACAAATATAGTGTGCTAAAATAATGTTTTATCTGGTGAGCATACCATTAATGATTGCTCAACCCCAGAGGCAAAAAATATAAGGAACTATAGTATCCATATTATAATGTCTATTTTGAGAATTGCTTTTTATCCTTCTCATTTTCATTAAAGCTGAACTAAGGATTTGAATATTGATTTCTTTGATTCTTTTATGTCATCATACCCTATTACTGAAGTATGTCCTTTATTATTGTTCAAGATATTGACTGACTGCTTTTAAAAAACAATTATTTTCAGCAACTAATATTCAATACTACCAAAGATAGCAATTTAATAAGATTAAAGATTAAAAATTAAATATCCTCTTAAAATTACCTTATAAAGTGATACCAGTTTATTTGAAACGTCTTGATTTTCTGTTGAAATGTATTACCCATATTCTAAAGTTACATATAAATATTCTGATAAATTTAGTCAGTAAAGAATAATTCTTTTCTAAGACAAGTCCTAACAATGAGTTGCTTGTTTTTTAATTGTTAGGTGAGTGCATCTGTCTTTCGGTATAATATTTTGTCATAATTTCCCCCCAAACTGATGAAATTATATTTCTTCAACTCCAAGACACTCATGTTTTCATAATTTGATATCTTTGAAATAAGAATATATTTAACAATCAGTGGCATTTTACTATTATAATTGGTAGATTTCTTTTCTTTCCGGGTAAAACATAAAATAGCATTGTCTTAGAGTTGACAAAATCATAGTTCCAATAAAATAAAGTAGTACAAATATTCAAATGAAAGCATAAAATATTACTTTGATGTATGCCATCGTCTTCAGATTTAACTAATACACTCTGAATTTTGAGACTTAAATGGTTTATTTATGAAATTATTATTGTGGTTGAATTTTTCTCTTCAGTAAAATATATTGATTGATTTTTTTTTAAAAAGCATAATATAGAACTCTTCTTGGCTCACTATTTTTTAGAACAATCGGTGACATCCTCCCAAATAAGCCATTTATTAGCCTGATTCTTAAAGGAATCCATTATTTAGGAAAAGCAGGATTGTTTGTTAAAGAAGATTTAAATTGTGAACCCATTATGAAGACATTAAATTAAATTTTCTGTTGTGAGTAATGTATATTACTGTACTATAGTTTTTTCTCTTTCTATATGTGTTTTAAGTAAGAATATTTAAAGCATACACACACTTAAAAATAATAAGTGTGGTATGCATGTAAAAGTGAAACTCTCCTTGTAGAAAGGAAATATATATTTGTGATATAGTCATATTACTATCTGGACTAGGTTCCCCATTCTTGCCAAGTGCTTTGGAAAAGCCTACCCCCAAAAGCTCTGTGAAAGCTGATGTTAATCACAGCTCTAAGCTGAGGTATATTTCCTCAGATTGATGACAGTGATTGCTTCTGTCCTAAGATGGTCCAACTTGTGTGGAATTCTGAACATGTAACTTATTAACCATTTTGACAAATAGCTGGAGAAAGAATTCTTTCCTACTGGAAATCAGTATTCAGGGCTTCTGCCAGCCTTCTTGTGACCAGGAGAGAAGAGCCTATTACTTTGGTGGAAAATATTTGCTTTTGTGGAAAAATTTCCTCAATGGATGTTTTAATTTTGCAAAGTGTAAGCAAAAAAAAAAATCTGTTTAGAGATAAAACAATGCACGAAACACTCATTTGCTGTACAGAATCAGAGACATGGTTTTCCTAAAATTGTAGATAATGATGCCTATGTTTCATTTTAGATGTTCTTGTACCTTTAATATTACACTATCCTTGAAAAATACAGCTTTTCCTTCTTGAGGTATGTTATGTATTGAGGCAAATTTTACCAATAACAGGATCCTAAATGGCAAAGCCCATCCTTAATTGTAACCCTGAATACTGAGTGCATATCCTTTCATTTTCTTGATTTTATTAATTCTATGATGGGGTAGGGGAGCAGAGCCTTCTTGACTTTACCTAATGAACACACAGACACTATACAAATATAGATTTATATGGTATATTGTTAGTATATTTTTTTCTAATTTCACAATCTTTGTGCAATGGCCTAACTACTATAAATTACTGTAATTTTGTGTAATTATTTATATTTATAGTATTAAATTAAACAAAATTACCACTAATCTTCAAAACTCCAGCCTAACTAAATCCATTCAGCCAAAGAGGAATATTACATTTTATGAGAGCTAGGACTTAAATATTTAACCTCTATTTCTGAAATTATATCTACCTAATATATATATATAATCTAAAATAATGTATATTGTATATAATGTAACACAAAAATTTAAAAGACTTTTTAAAGCCACAGTACAATAAAAATAATACTTTAAAAATACTTTTTAAATAGAAATCCTTAGGTTTTAATACATACACTGTGATAAAGATTACACTAAAACACTTTCCCAGATATGTTAATATGCTTATTTAAACAGGTCTAGAATATATTCTTTATCCTTAGGCAACATATTCCTTGAGGGCAAATCTGTCACAATTTAAGTATCATTAGAATAATTTACATTAAAAGGAGCCCTGGGCAGAAAAGTAATTAATGAGTATAGTTCACACATGGAACTAATGTTGAGATAATTAGAAATCATAGATAAAATTGAAATATAAGTTATATCCATTTCAATATCCTTTGACTTCTCATTTTCAATATGAATTTGTCATTATCTGTCACTCAAAGACAAAATTCATTTATTCAGCTTATATTTTCTGAGTGCTAACTATATGCCAGGCACTATTGTAGACACTGGAAACACTTCAGTGAATAAAATGGATGCATCACCTGCCCTTATGAAGTTTCCATTCTATTAGGGGAATAGTCAATTAAGTATATAATGCAATATTTGTTTGCGATAAGCATTTTTGGAAGAAACAAAGCAGAACTCTAACATTGCACTATATTAGTGAAGGTGGTTAGAGAAGACCCCTCTGAGAAAATGACAATGAACAAAGGCCTGAATAAAGTGGGAAAAGAACCATGCAGATACGTGGGTAGAGAGAATTCCTTGTAGAGGGAATACCAAGTAAAAAGGTCGTAAGGTGGAACAGTGTTAAGCATGTTTGTTTTTCAGCAAGGCCTAATGAAACACAGTGCTAAAATATATTGCCTTCTGATCTTTGTAATCTAGTCATTGTCTGAATTTTAGATGACATGCCTACCACTGACTCAGATAATATTTAGCTCTCATATAACACAGATTTTTTTTTTTTTACAGCGGAAAATAAAACAAAACATTTAAACTTTTTAAAGACATAGAATACGAGGAATAAGAAGACTTAGGTTGGAAAATGAGCAATTCGTTCTTAATAAGCCATTAACAAACAACCCTCTTAATAATAAATCTCTCTGTTTTACTGTTGTATCACAATGTGCCTTCCAATAATTCATTTTAATTCTTTACTTAATTTTTTTCATCTTTAAATAAGAATAAAAATTTTTACTTATTTTTCAGGAATGTCTGAAGATATTCAAGGGGAAAATAAAATTATTTTGATCTCATTGAAAGGCCTTATCTAAATTTGAGGCCAGTGATATTATTAGTGTGTTATAATTTTTGCCAAGGGGACTTAAAAGACTATACAAACAAGTGAAAACTTCTGAATTTGTTCCTTTTGCTTGAGATGAAACAAAGTGCAATAAAAAAATTGTATTTGGAAACAGAATGATAATTATCAAATATGTGACCGTTTTAACCCCAGTTTCTTGTGTATATGTTGGTTGCTTATATGGGGCTTTGTAGACTTAATCTGGTTATGTCCAAATATGCACAACGATCATGACTAAAAGTCAGCAGAGACAATCTTAATTTGCAATATTTCCACCATGCTATACTGTCTTTACTATTGAATGACACACAAGACTAATCTTGTCTCAAAATTTTTGCCTCAAATTTAGTGTTCCTGTTATCTATTGCTAGATTAAAAAAACAAACAAACCAATAAATGATATGCAATGGCTTCAAACAATAATAACATTTATTTTGCTCAATAATCTACAATTTGGACAGGACTCAGTTGGGACCGCTCATTCTGTCACATTACCTGGCATCAGAGGCTCAGAGACTGAGGGCTAGAATCATCAGAGGATCACTTACTCACATGTCTGGTACCTGAAGATGTTTATCAAGTGGAGTTGCCACCAGAAAACCGAGCATGGCTTCTTCGCAGCAAGGCAGCTGAGATCTAAGAGTGAGTTTTACAAAAGAAAATAACCATATGGAAGCTGTATTGTCTTTTATGACCTTTCCTCAGAAGTTATAATGTGTTGCTTCTGCTGTATTTTATTTAGTAGAAGCAAGTTACTAAAGCTAGCTCGTATTCAAGGGGAGAGGAATTTCATTTCACATTATAAAGGCATGATGGATTGAATCCTATGGCTGTGGCTAGGTTTGGAAAGTATAATTCGCCACAATCTCTTTAGTTTAAGTAACTATGAACCTATCTTAATTCTACCCCTCCATCTCACACTGTTGTGGCTGTTGTTTGCCTTATTATTATTATTTTTTTAATCATTCAGCAGGTAGGACAATTTATCTTGCTCCAATCACTTTTAGTGAGAAGAAAGTATTTCCTGGGACAGTTAGATAAAAATATTTATCATCTATTAAGTAATAAAGCTACAACTTCTAAGCGGCTATACTCATTTGGAGAAAAGTATTATAGCATTTTTGGAAATCTCAGTATTTCTTTCCTTCATCTTTGATGTCTGAATTATACAATATTTATTGCAAAAAAAGAGGATCATACAAATTAAATTCAATAATAATAAAAAACATTCCCAGGATGCTAAGTAAATAAATCATTGTTCTCTGTAAATCAATCTTTAGTTTGCACTTTATAAAAAGGTTTACATAAGTGCATTTTGAGACTACTGATGAAACTACTTTGATTCTAAAGTTATTTTCTCAGGAATATTTCAAACTAGCAATCTCCGTTGTTTCTTGTCACCTGTAGCTGTGGCAAAAGACTGCTTCCATATAAATGAATGAGAGAAGACATCATAAAAAATTTATTTCTGCTGCCTCATTTTTCTTATTTATTTCTAACATTCTGCCCATTTACCATGAGCTTCCTCACATTTCAGAAACAGCTAGTCATCTTTGAGAACAAATTGTGCTACTTACTTCTGTCCTCAGAGAAAACGAGTGGTTTAGTGGGTGAGATGTCCGGAACAATAAGGAAAACTTGTGCCATGTATTCCTAACAGAAGAAATAGATCTTCAGTAAATAACTCCCAGCATAATCCTGGCAGGTCTCAGAACTGCACAGAGTTAGATATATTTTATTCTTTACATAACTTTAAAGCCTTTCAAAAGAAAAATCAACAGAATGCTGTTATGTAGGTACATAGACTCACTACAAAGTCCCAGAAACAGAATATTCATAACAACCAAAGTGTTTTAGTTATATTTCTACATAATTTAGTACACACACACAGACACACACATTGATTTTCAACTTCAATGACAGAAAATTCTTTGGGTAAACTGAATACAATGAATAATATTAGACAAAGAAAAAGAATTTTCTTTTTTATACAAATCAAAGTGAATTGACTATAAAGTTCAATAAATTTTCATGGTATATATTCAGACTTATTTGATAGGACATTTACATATTTATAAAAACTTGTTACATGTATTTTAGGTGATTGATATTTTTTATTCTCATTACACAGATGAGAAAATTGAGATTAATAGAGATTAAGCAGCTGCTTTCCTTCCTCCCAACCCCCTAAAAAAGAGGTAAGGAAATAATTGTTCCCAGCAAATGGATTGAATTCATGATTTCATGAGGTTAAGAGCTAAAGTGATCTCTGATGGTACAAAGTTTGGGAATCTCAAGAACACTCTCACATCTGACACCAATTGCAAGTTTTAAGGCCCCCAAGACCACTCTTGGTTCAGTAATTTTTTAGAAAGACTCACAAAACTCAGAAAAGCTGTTTCACTCATTGTTAGGGCTTATTACAGAGAAAGCATATGGATTAAAACCAGCAGAGGAAAGTCCAGAGGGCAGCATCCAGGGGACATCAAGGCACAGAGCTTTCAGTTGTCCTCTCCCAGTGCAGCAGTGCAAACAGCACCTGTTCCTTCCAGCAATGATGTGGACAACATGCATGGAGTATTGTCAACCAGGAGGACTCATCCGAACCTCGGTGTACAAAATTTTTATTGGGGCTCAGTCATGTAGACACAGTTGACCACCCACATGGCTGACCTTAGTCTCCAACCCTTGCAGAGACTGAGCCTATACTGAGTAGTCCAAGGTCCCCCACCATAAACAACATTGTTAGCATAGATTACTGGGCAGCCAGAGGTCACCAGGTAAACAAAGACGCTCTTATCAGGCAGGAAATTACCTCCTAGAAGCCAAGGGCAAAGGCTAAGAACCTTTTTGGTCAAGTTTAATCCTTTGCTGCACAGTTGTCCTGACACCATGAGTAATGAGGAGACGTGTACTCAGTGATACATATCTAGGATAGTTTGGTTGTATTTTTATTTTGAATTATAAAATGATCTATTGCACACTACCTCTTCACAATTTACTAAAGATTATTTCTTAAACTCTATTTTGTCCTAAATTCCTAATTTGTATAGAAAGGAAAGGATTTATATAAATCCCACTATGAAATTATTTGACAGACTAATACAGTTCCTAACTTTACTAAAAAGTATACAACTACTTATACTGAGTTAGAAAAGACCTTATCATCACAAAAGCCTCTTGTTTTCTACGTGCTCTGAGACACCAATTTGTCATTGGATTTTTCAAACCGCAATTACCCTGTAGTGACAGCTCAACTCCAGAGATCTGTGCAAAGAGGCATAAAATAGATCAGGAGGCTTACTTTCAGGAAGCAGATTTGAATAGGGATGCTTTGTATTCTTCCAGGTCTATAAGCTAGACTTCCCCAAAAGAGTGTATTAATTTTATTTGAAAGTTGAGTTTATATTTTAGTTGAACTTATTTTTATGGGAGAACAAGTTTTAGTAGAACTAATAACTATAAAAAATTCTCTGTGACATTCTGAAATGAGGTTTTCAGATGCATTTTTAGTCACAAGATCAAATTTAGAATATAGTCCTGACTGACTCACTTGTTTTACCCTACAAAACTTTCATGTCAGCAGAATTTTCATCTTCATCATTATACACTGATCTATTACTGTAATGCATGTGTGTGCTTCAAATAAAGTGAACACTTAGGTATAATGAATCTGATTATATAGAGCATGTTTGGGTTAAAGAATAATACTATCCCACAGAAATACAGATTTCAAAGAGCATGAAGTTTTCATAGATAAACAGCACTTAAAAAATACCACTCTCAAGTGCCTTGGTAGAAAATCAAGGCACAATGGCATTAAAGTTGTTCTTTTATTTGGGGGCTTCCGGGGGCTTCCGGGGGCTTCCAGGGGCTTCCCTGGTGGCGCAGTGGTTGAGAATCTGCCTGCCAATGCAGGGGACACGGGTTCGAGCCCTGGTCTGGGAAGATCCCACATGCTGCGGAGCAACTGGGCCCGTGAGCCACAGCTACTGAGCCTGCGCGTCTGGAGCTTGTGCTCCGCAACGAGAGGCCGCGATCGTGAGAGGCCCGCGCACCGCGATGAAGAGTGGACCCTGCTTGCCACAACTGGAGAAAGCCCTCGCACAGAAACGAAGACCCAACACAACCATAAGTAAATAAATAAATAAATGGCGGTGATATGAGCAACATATGTACATATCAAACTTAAAAAAAAAAGTGTTCTTTTATTTATTTTTTTAATTGCTGTTACCTCTTCTTATTAAATGACTATTATTAATGTTCAGTAAAAATACTAAATGAATTTATAAAACTATGACCCATATGTGTACTCCTACTCTCCATATTATTATTTCTGACATGAGATTTATTTTATGGTAGAGCGATTAGTTTTAAAACCCAAGAATAGTTTCTTTCATGCCCATCTCTTTTCTGAATACTCAGTAATAGAAATTGTTATATTCCTATTTATTTGAATTGTGAAGGGAGCAATTATTTGGGAAATGAAAGTACTAGGGGGATTTCTGGACTGAATGGAGATAAAGCTTGCTGTTGCCAATGTCAGATTACATCAAGTTGTTTGGCATTAAACAGTTTGAAAAGATAATGGATCTTGATTCATTTTAACATATATGTCTAGTCTGAATATCATCTGCAATGTGTGTCATGCTGCCTCTCGAATTTAATGGAATACCTTGCTTCCTTGGGAGTGGTACAGTATGTTTCATAAGCTTTCCTAGATACTTTTATATTGTTCATTGTGAAATTATAAGCAGAGACATTGAGTTAAACATAATAAGTGAGATTTTATATAAGGGATTTTGTTATTTGGAAAAAAAGGGAGGGAGACTTGGCCTTATATCACAAATACTTTAAGCTTTATATTAATTATAATTTTCAACTCCCTATGTAATAAGTCACATTTTAATCATATAAGAAGAAAGTCATAACAATGGGATAAACAGACATTGTAGATGTTAGTCCAGGTCATATTTTATATAAATAAGTAAAAGAAGAAGAAAATCTTTCTTTATGACTTAAGGCTGCAGAGTATCCCTGCTTTTACCAAATGGTGATGTGAAGAGCTTCTATAAGAAATGAAGTTTACAGGTCTATAAAGATAGACTAGAAAGAAGACTTCTCATACATAATTGTGTCACATGAAATTCGGTGTTAAATTGTAATTATTAGATTAAGCCCTCCAAAATCGTTGGTACTCAACTATTTTTGACCACCCCCAAAAATGTAAATTTCATATGGATCCACCTAATAAAATCACGAATAGATACTTGTCTACACAGTTCTTCTTTTTCAGACATGTTTTTACCCAGAACTTTGTCCAGTTATATTGTTAATAAATGCTTTTTAATGATGAGATCAGAATCTGGGTTAAGGTATTTCTTAGAAAAAGTCAGAGCAAAATTACTTGATGTGTAGTAACTTGCAGTATTATATTTTCTCTTTCAATCCATACATATCATAATTTTGTCACCAGTTACTTGACAATAACAAAAATAGGTCTGAGCAAATATTTAAGCTAAGAAAAAATATCTTGAAGATATTCAGAATGTACTTTTTCTTAATTGAGGAGATTCCTTTATATAGCATCTGCAAATATCAGGACCAATGAACAATGTGATTTAGAACATGTCATCTATAAACTCCATCTATTGTCCTTAGATTAGCGTTGGATTATTCCACATGTTCCATGGTTCCAGTATTGAGGTGACTATTACATTTTTGCCCCTTGTTGACAATAGTATTATATTTTATCTTGTTGTGTTGATAGTGTTTTTTATTTGCTAAGTCTCGGATTGCTTAAAAAAGTGAAGTCAATTAGGTTTCACCAGCCCCTGCCCCGAAAATCTTAAAGTTGATGACTGAAATTTGCTTTACGGTTTGGAGCTATATTCCTCTTCCTTTACATTATTTTGGTGGATGGCCTTTGCCTTATCCATAGGGTGTTTGGTGATGTTTAATAAGCCTAAAATTCTCCTCTTAGACATTTGCATTCCCCTTGATTGTGCAGTATCTTGTGGATATCTCTAAGCTCTGGAAAGACTTAAGATAGAAATTTGTCAGATTCTACTTATTCACTTACTAAACTCCCATAACCAGGATATCATTAGTTTTGACACATGGCTTCTAAAAGTACTTGAGCAGTACTTGAACAATATACCAATGATGGGTATCATCGGTTGGGGCTACTTATCAAAGGATATTAAAGCCCAAAGTAGAAAGAGTAACATATGAAGACAACACCTAAATTTACTTCTTTTCTTCTCTTACTATAGTGCCACACAGTTTATTGTGAAATATGGATTTTCAGAGTGTTGGGGAGGGGAATAATTTGGCAGTGTTGCAAATAATATAATTGGTAAGGGATCTGCACCATTAAAAATTTATTATTTTGTGAACAAAGCTTTAGAAGCCATAGTAGCTATCTCATAGTAACTAGACTATATCAAGAAGTAAACATTTCTAAATTAAGCAGACTATACCTCTTTTTATTGTCAGAAAATTACCTTCATAATCATAATTGTGTAGGCATAGGGATAATAAATCCTCTAAGATAATTATATTTTGTAAAAATGAACTGTGAACTTGAATTCTGGTATGGCCAAATAAGCTTCTACCTTATCGAACTTCAGATTGTAACAATAATCTCTGATTTAAAAATTTTTTTTATTACTTGAAGGCCCTGGAAAGTAGACAGAATGAGGTATATTCTATTGGAAACTCAGGCTCTGGAAGAATAAAATAACATGAGGTGAGTAATCCATTTTGAGGGGAAGTTACAATAGGTACTGCCCATAGTGGCTAAAACTCTGATTAAAAAAATGAAGAATTAAAGAAGAGAGAGAGAGAGAACAAGAGAAAGGGAATTTCAAGTTCTCTTTACTACCTCTGCTCAAGTCTCTGGATGACAAATAGAATAAACATATCTGGACAACTCAAAGCTTAGCTAAGGATGAAACAACTGACCACAATTTGAGCTGTTGCCCAAAAGACAAGGTTTGCAGTTTGAATCCAACCATGCTAATTGCTTTCTAAAACAAACAAACAACAAAAAACACATCAACAGGCTTCAAAGGAATATTATAGAATCCAGAATCTCCATAACATCACATTTACAATATCCGAGACGCAATAAACATTTTTTTCAAGGTGAGAAAAGCCAGGAAAGTGTGACCTATTCTTAAAAGAAAAGGCATCCAGCAGAGACCAATCCTAAGATAACACAGATGTTAAACTTAGCAGACAAGGATTTTAAAGCCTATAATATAAAGCTTATTTCAAAAATGAAAGGGAAATATGACAAAAATGAATATAAGGATTGAAAATCTTAGCAGATAATTGGAAAATATAAAAACAACCAAATGGATATTTCAGAACAGAAAATTAGAATATCTAAAATTTTAAAAAATACACTGTGTGGGCTATAAAGCAGGAGCAAAAGTAATCTTCAGAAGATTTATAGAAATTATCCCATCAGAAGTATAGTGAACAAAATGATTGAAAGAATATTTAAAAGGAATTAAACTCAGACATACTGTTCAAGACAAAGTGTTTGACAATGTTCTTAAAAACTTTAAAATATATGTGCTATTCCACAAAAAATAACAAACAGGCAGTTAAGCAATATTTATTTTCTAGATCCCATTTCTTTAATCGTTATTCAGCAAAATCAGTTACTTTAGCAATCCTCATATATTTAAATGTCATAAAAATTGTAGAAAAATAAATATTGTTCAAATACTCCAAACAGTTGCACTCTTTTTACCTTATACTTAAATTAAAATAGTTTTGGCTGAAGCCCAAGAAAATATATGCAAGTACTTCCAAATGCCAAGAACTTTTTTTTCAGATGTATGGAAAAATGTAATTAATACTAAATTTAACATGAAATTGGCATTTAATTAGTACTTAATATTTGATCTTGCATTGCTTTTTTATTTTCTTGTAGCCAATTCTTTCCAGTTTCTTCATTTTTAACTTTTTATTTTGATTTTATAACATTATCTAATCCAATATTATGATCAAATGTATATATAGTCTATAAGTAATTTAGAAGGAGATTTTTAGCAAAAGCTTCAGTATTCTCTGAATCTCCTTCCCTTCCTTCTTTATGAAAAAATCATAAGCTGTGCTTTTACTATCAGCTCAAGCCTGGGAAAGATGGTGTAATGCAACACGCAGAGTAACTGATTGATATCTTGGAGTTTCTGATTTATGCTTTTGAAATCTAAAGGATTGGGAACTGTGGGTAGTCAAAGCTCTAAGGCTGAAAAGAGGTGGTTGAATTGGGGACTGCCAATGCTTCCAAATTTTTTTTAGTGGGGATGGGAGCAGGGAGAAGGGAAGAAAGGATACATTTTTTTTTCTGTGGATCCCATGTGAAGTACTCAAAACAGCTAGCAGGAATTTCTTTGGATTCTGACCAAGAGGTTGGCTATGAGGTCAAGGAGCTCTCAGTAAAAAGAAGTTGGATGCCAGAGGAAGCAATTAGGCAGATGACCAGGTGGAGAAATTGTATCATTCCACATAAAAAAACAAAACTGCAGGTAAAAAATGACCACGGATGGGGTATCTTCAAAGAGAAAGAAGCAGACATGAAGAAAAGGGTTTAGCTTTCAACACTAGCCAAGCCCAAGAAGCACAGAAATCAACTTATGATAGTTTATAAATACATTTTCTACTCCCATAATTTTCCACTGCCTCCTGCTCCAAACTTAAAGCAGACAAAAATAGCATATTGAGTAAGGGAGTAGGAATAAAAACTCTTAATTTTACTGGTTACACTTTCAAAAAATGTTATTGATCAGAATTATGAGTACGTGGTTGTTAAAAAAAAAAAAAACTTCCATAAATACTGCAGTTATGTGCTTTCTCAGTATATTTAAACCTTCTGAACAAAGTAGTTCATTGGCTAACTCTGTCCAAGACCGATGAAACAAATTACCTATTCTGAGGCAGCTCTTTCTGCGTGTTTGGATCACAGGCTCTGCAACTATGTGCCACTACTAAGCCTTCTCTTTTGTAAGATCTTAGTTTTTGCTGTAATTTCTGCAAATCTCATTAACCCTCCCTGCTTTTCTGCTTAGATCACTCTCCCATTTTATAAGCACTTTTACATTTCATTCCAATACATTAGAGTTGCTGCGCTACAATGGCCCCTTGAATAGATTTCTGTGCTGTGCAAAGTCAGTTTTCTTGACTTTTTTACCTTTTGCTTAACACTACACAAATGTAGCATTCAGCCGTATAAAAATCTTTCTGAGATAATTTCTTTTTATTAGGAAAGTTGTTTGTCTTTTGTACCTTTCTTCAAAAATTTACCTAGGATGAACTTAGCCTTATCTTATTAGATTGCTACATCAAGATCCCACCTATACTATTCAAATCACAAGACTTTAAATACTGCCCTATTTAGCTCTCCCTCAGATACACTAAATCTTGAACAGGGATAGTGTATCATATTTCTAATGTAATGTTTAGAATTCACGTCTGTATATTTCTCAAAGTAGAGTGTGGGTCACTGGAGGGAGTCTAGTAAATGTAAGTTGAATATATTGATATTGATACTAATTATGATCAAAGTTCATTAACATGTAAACTGGATAAATTGGTTGCAATTGGGAGTCAAGGACTAACTAAAAATCATCAAAATAAATGTGTTAATGATATGCAGAAGCCAGGAAATAGAAGCAGAGTTTCCATAGCTCTATTTGCCAGACAAAGGGAGACTTAAGGATCCTAGTATTTTCCATGTTGCATTATTTTCCTCATCTGCTTAGTTAATAAGACCATTTTTGGCAAGCTCTGAATCACCAACCTTGTCATTGTTACAACGTCATTATCGTTATAGGGAAAACAGAATAAAAGATCTATGAGGTCAAAAAAAAAGCCAGTGAATGTGTTGACGTAAAACCAAAATCAGCAATGCTTCATGTATACACCTCAGTCAATTTTGTCTTGATTTCTAATGGATTGCCCATTCTATTTCCCAGAACTTATTTAACTCATTTTCCACCTTTCAAAAGTCTGACCCTTTGCCCTATGCAGATGACAATCCTCTTCTTTACACTGAAGGGATCAGGAAATTCATGTACGTCCTCTCATGTCTTCCTTTCCATCTCAAAATTTCTTTGCATTTTTCATGCCACAAGAAGGATTTTCCCTCACTTTTTCAAGAAGTGTGCATTTTATTTCCTCTGGTTTTATTAGTAATTTCCTTTTTCTTTCGCATATTTTTCTATTCATCCACTAAATCCTTTTCAGCTTACAAGTTTTTTTGAAAGTTTTGCTATCCTAAGTGAGGTTTCTTAGCTGAAAGTACTCATTATCCATTTACTTCTAAACCCTTGCTTCTTGGCCACTGTCACCACCACTTTATTAAATGGTTCTCTTAAATGTGGCCAGTGATTCCTCTTCTCAGTCTACATTCCCTTTGACCACAAGTAGCCATTGACACTACTGGTTATTTCCTTACCATTAAGTTTAGTTCAGCAAAGAGTAATTGTCAACCAATTATGTCCCTGGAACTTACGTATCTATATGACCACAGATTATTTTTTCCCTTTACATACATCCTTAAGTTGCACTGGTGATTTAGGGTTTCAGGAATTGAGTATCAGATGAAACCTTAACTACCCATGTTTAATTTCTCAGACAAAACGCTTCATCTTGTGCCCTCACAGCTGATATGTATAAGAATATTCCCTATGATACTTTCATGGGAAGGAAATTCACTTCTTCTGGGGGACATCTCTAATTCACATATCAGCTTTTCAATGAAGAAAGATTAAGAGAGGAAACTTTTTTAAAATTTGTGCTAGAATATTTATGAATTCCCTAGGAGTATATAAAACATTTAATGCTGTTTTCCAATATAGCTATTTATATATTTTAATTTGACTATTACCTCTAGCCAACCGTCAACTCTTTGTGAAGTTTTACTTTTTTCTAAAAATACCTCAAAAAAATCTTTAAGTCAATTTAATCACTTGCTCCTTGAAGAGATAATGCATTTAAAAATCTGTTTATCATGAAATTTACATAAAATCACATAACAAGGTAAACTTAACAAGATTTCTAAAGGTTATTTGCAGTAGCCTCCACATAGGTGGATCAGATGATGTTAGCACATATTATCTAAAAGTTTAATATTTAAAAAGTCAGACCCCTTCTTCCTTTTATGGTACAAAGATCTATAAGATAACATCCCCAAGGGTAAAATTTTACAAGTACTATTTATTAACTGTATACGTTTAATGAGCTCTATAAGTACCTATGATAATTTTCAAATCTCATGATTATGAACCACCAAGGGCATTTGCTATCAAGAGATTATTTGTGTAGAGTCTTTTCGGTACCTAGCTGCTTTCCCTTTGCAGATTTAAATAAATAGGCTATTCAGACCTACAGCACACCACAGTATTTATCTAAATTTATGCTAACTATGCAGATGTCATTTGGAATTTTTTAAATGCTCACATCAAAGCAAGAAACCTACATAATCAATTTGCAAATCACCCTTCATTATTCCAAGTTTAAATTAAGAAAATAATGCCTAAAAGAAATTCAGGCTAAAAATCTGCTTCTTGGTCACACTGTTCCCACAGGGAACTTATGTTCTGTCAATTACTTTATGGCATCACTGCTTTAATTTAAATTTGAAGAAATGAAAGATGAGTTCTTAAAATTACACTGTGTATTTGCAGAATTGGGCATGTATCATTTTTTCTTTATGGAATATGAATCAAACTTCCCCAACATTGATCTAATTATTATATTTTTTGTAATATTCATTGCTTTTTTCTCAAACTTAAGAATGAGAAACCTAACAAAGCTAATAATAAATAATATTCGTTTGACCCAGTTTAACAGCATGTTTACCCATTTATGAGGCCTCTTCAATAAGTCTGTTATTAGACCTATGCTGTCTCTTGTGGCATGAGATGACAAACCTCAATAAAATTGGGCAACTTAGAAGTCTTTGAGACCTTGAACTTCACATTTCCTATGGCTAGCATATGTTATTGGGAACCTGAGTCATCTTTTAGTCACTGAGAGTTAGACATAAAGCAATATCCAGAAAGGATAGAGCCAGATAATGGGTGGAAGTCCAGACCATATGCATAAGGAATGGTTAGCAAGACATGACAAAACACTTAAGAGAAAGGCTAATGGAGTCCAGCAACAGGAAGTGTAGGAGCAGGCAAGAAGCAACGCAGGAGAGATGGTGTGCCACGGGGTTGGAGCTCAGACACTTGGTTCTAAATACCGTAGACGCAAAGCAGACGTGAAGAGCAGAATATGCAAATGATGGCCCGAATTTGGGTAAATAAAGAATCATTCTACTACCTAAAGCTGCAATACAGGGCAGAGCATATATCTCAGAACAAGCAAAAGTTCAGTAAAGAACTGGGACATGAAAGAGAGAGCAGCAAGTTTAACTTGATGAACAGTCATTGAATATTGAAATAAATTTTTTCTAAAGTATTGTACCCAGAGATTTGACATGGATGAGCCACTAGTTAGCTATCAAATATATATTGATAATGAGAGGTTAGGCCTGTGGAACAGAGATCTGTATAAGTTATTTTTGTGAAAATGTTAACATTTTAAATAATACAACTTAATATGAAATATTATCTATGATAAAAAATGAGTTATTCTTGTTCTCTTTATAAAGGCAATTTTAACATTAAAAAATTACAGGTCTATAGGGATAAAATTGACACAAAATAAATTGCACATGTTAAAGCATATAACAATTCATTTTAATAAATGTCTATGCCCATGAAACCACCAAAATGAAGATAATGTGTTTATCCATCATCCCCCCCTCTAAGTTCTTAAGTCTCCTTTTTAATGTCTCCTTCCTGCCACTCACTGCACCCTCATCTGGTCTACAGGCCAACAATGATTTGTTTTCTGTTACTATAGATTTGTTTTCATCTTCTAGAATTTTATATAAAGGAGTGTATACAGTATGTATTAATTTTGTCTGATTTTTTGGACTCATTATAATAATTATTATTTTAAAAAAATTATTTTGAGATTTAAATCTCAAAAAACTATTTTGAGATTCATCCATGTTGTTGCTATGTCAGTAGTCTATTCCTTTCAACAGCTGAGTAGTTACTTCCAAGAGATTTTTCCCAGGAGATTTTCAGATTTTTTTTATATAGCTGATTGTATCTTCTGTGAACAAAGACAATTTCTTTTCGTCCTTCACAATCTGTATACTTTTTATTTCCTTTTCTTTTCTTATTGCCTTAGCTAGAACTTTCATTACAGTGTTGAAAAGGAGTTCTGAAAGGGGACATTCTTGCCTTATACCTGATGTTAGTGGAAAGCTCCAAGTTTTGCATCATTAATTATAATGTTAGCTGTAGGTTTTTCATAGATATTCTTTATCTAGATGAGGAAATTCCTCCTATTTCTAGTTTTCTGAGAGTTTTTATCATGAATGGGTGTTGGTCCAAAGCTTTTTCTGCATCTATGTAATTTTTCTTTTTTAGCCCATTGATATGGTGGATTACATTAATTGATTTTTAAGTGTAGAACCAACCTTGTATACCTGAGATAAATCCCATTTGGTTGTGGTGTATGATTCTCCTTGTGCATTGTTGGATTCAATTTTCTAATATTTTGTTGAGGGTTTTTGCATTTATTTTCATGAGAGATGTTGATTTGTGGTTTTTTTTCCTTGTAATATTTTTGTCTGGTTTGGTATTAGAGTGATGCTGGCCTCAGAGAATAAGTTGGGAAATATTCCTTATGCCTCTATCTTCTGAAAGAGATTATAGAAGACTGATATAATTTCTTCCTTAAATGTGTAGTAACTTGTGTCCACCCTTTTTTTTCTTAGTTATCCTGGCTAGAGGCTTATTAATTTTATTTATCTTTTCAATAAACCAGGTTTTGGTTTCATTGATTTTTCTCTATAGATTTTCTGTTTTCAATTTCATTGATTTCTTCTCTAATTCTTATTACACATAATCCAGTTAAGAAATGGATGAAATAATTTAAAAGACATTTCCTTAAAGAAAACTTACATATGTTGAATAAGCATGTTTCACTGATTATTTCTACTGTTATGTTTTCAGGTTATCTCTTCTTTTCCTCTGAATTTTCTAAACTACTGTTAATCCCATACAGTGAATTTTTGAAAAATCTCAAACATAGTTTTACTCTCCAAAAGTTCCACTTGACTATTTTCTATTTCTCTCATGTCTCTACTTAAACATGGTAAATGCTTCCTATGCCTTCTTGAAACATACATATTATAATTATAATAACTTTTAATGTACTTGTACACTAAATCTATCATCTGTGTCATTATTTTATCTGTTTCTATTTTTTAACCACCCCCAAACCACCAATAGCCATTGACTGTAATAATATTTTACTCTTCTGGTTTTTCTCATTTATTTAATTTTCTTTCCTGTTTTTTCTGACTCCAGCTAGTCCTTAAATATAAGAATCCTGCACCTTTCTCTTTTTAGGTCTATTTCCTTTTTCCCTTCACAGAACACCTAGGTAATATTATTTCTATTCTCTACTACAGAGGTTTCCACTATGTCATGTATCCTTTGCTCTAACATTTTTGTGTCTCCAAAAGATTTTTGTACTATATGTGTTCTCTCCTAGTATCCATTTTATCTATGCTCTTTCTCTGTGTTTCTCTATCTGATCATTAATGACATACATATGTTTTCATGTACACAACAGAACCAATTTTTGTCCTTCCAAATCTGTTCTTCCTCGTACACTTATTCTTGGTCCTTCTAATAGATTATAGCATATTCTTATTTTCAGCCTTGTTCAATTGGGAAAAAGTTGATTATCTTTTCTAATACTCAGTTACTTCATCAGTAAAATAAATATATCATTTTACTCATTGAAACTTAAATGAACCTATAATATTGGACCATGCTACGATTTTATCCTCAGGTCTCTTCTCTGCTGACACTCAATTCCTTATGTGACCTTATCCAGGATAGTGAGCTTAAATTACCGCTGTACACTTGCAATGCCCACATTAACTCTCCTCTGAATGTCCAACTCCTTTATATGCTTAGAATTATGATAAACATCCCAAAGTCTACAAATGAAGTTTCGACTTACTCTTATCGATTGTGCTCCTCCCACAGGCTTCCTCATTTAAATTAATGTCAACCCTTCCAATTGCTCAGACCAAAAATTTGGGGGTCAATCTTTTCTTTCCCTTTCTGCCCCATTGCCAAGCCAACTCATTAACAAAATGTGTTGGTTCTACTTTCAAAATATATTCAGAAACTTTTGACTTCTCATAACCCTCATCTCTATACTCTGGCCTAAACCTTCTTGATCTCCCATTCAAATGATTGAAAGAGCCTTGTAACATGTCTCCATGGTTCCACACTCTTTCCTCTGTAGTGCCCAGTTATCTTTTTAAAGCACTTACTTCAACTAAACACCTTTCTACCTCTCTGGCTTCGTCATCTACTCTTTTTCCTCGTCATTCATTCTCCTTCAGCCACTTGGGCTCTGCTCTTCATTTGCCTAAAATATTTTTAATTTAGGTATTGGCATGGATCAATCTTTTACTCTTTTCAACTTTCTTCTCATGTATTACCTTACAACTGAAGGTTTCCTTGCCAACCATATATAACAATAAAATCCCTCCTCCATCCTGGCACCAGTTCCTCTCACACACTGAGCAGGAGATGAATTATTTTTTCAAATATTCACTCTTATGCCATGTAAGAGGATTACACATCCCTACTTGCTACCTTGTGATTTTAAATACCCCCCTATGGGAGGAATATGCTTGCCTGCTTCATTGAGATCACATTTCACTATATGACTTGTTGGTCAATGAAATGAGAACAGAAGTGGTAGTTTTCTGGTTAGAGCAGAGGCTTTACAACTCACCTTATGGTTTTCCTTAGTCACTTGCACTTTGAGTCTGCCATTAGGATGCTTTGTCCTAGACTAGGGTTGGTCCTTTAGCCTAAATTCCAAAATGAATACAATACACAGAGCAAAGTCATAGCTAGAATAGAACCACATCTGTCCCCAGTCAGTATGAGGCACATTAACTTCAGAATTGTCAATTATCAGAGCTTTAACTGCTTTAACTGTTTAACAGTTAAAGCAATCATCTGGATATATTGTATAATTTCCCTATTTTATATACAATATTTATAGGCTTCCTCACAAAAATATTATTACCATAGGAATAACACCTTGATCTATTTTATTTTCTCTTGTATCCCCAAAACCTAGAATAGTGCCTGATACACAATGATACTCAATAAATGTTAACATAATAAATAATTGAATAAACAATTGGATATACTTGTCTAACAGACTAATACAGACAATTCTTATTAAATATTTGGCCAATACTAAATTTTCAAATACTAAATTAGTATTGTTAGCAGTACCATGGTTTTTAACTGTTATAGTCTCTGTAATGTAGAAATAAGAGTTTTGCACATAGTATGTACTTAATATAAATATATGAATATAATTAAATTGATATTTACCATCAGTTTGTGTCAGAGGATACAGAATTCCAAATGTGTTTTTGATTTATTAATGACTTTCTAAAGTTGTGTGAATTTTAATCTCTTTGCAGATTATGAAAGATATTCTTTAATTGACTCAAGCTGCTACTGATGATCTGAATACTAATAAATCCCCTCTAGGCTCATATTAGAAAGATCATGAATGCTCATTTTTATTAAACATTAACAATTAAGATCAGATTTGATGGACTATGTCAACAAAGATGTACTGAGTACTTATGTGCAGGCATCATTCAAGGAGCTGTGAAATAATTTAAAATATGATTATAGATGCATATATACTATCACTATATTGGGTTTGGTAGTTGAAAGGCCAGGGATAAAATAAAAATATCATTATATTTGAACTAGTATATGCAGTGGAATTTTTCTTTTACTTCTTGACACAGATGTGGTAAGAAGTTATGTAAGGACTTTTGTTTTGGGTTTTTTTTTTGCATAATATTTTTATTTACAGGACTCCAACAGAGGGTTGATCATTATTTCATTCAACATACACTCATTGAATGAATATTAAGTCCAAGGCAACCTGCTAGGTTCTATGTACTAAGATGATCCAAAGAGGGTTTCTCTCCTCAAGAAGTGTTCAGTTATTTCCTATAAAGATATTGTTAGTAGATAATGAAAAATTATCTTTGAAAAATAACCATGAAACTGTAAATTACTTAAGTCCGAGCTTATAAAAGTGGATTTATTTTTTTCCTAAAGAAAGAGCAATTTGTAAACCAATGTACCTGGGAGACTAATTTCCCCAGGGAAGCCAAGCAGGTCCTGAGATGGTTAAATCCCCTGATAGGGTAATCTCATCTGCTTGCCACAGTGTGACATATAAATATGATCATTTTGCATATGCATGATAAAAGGAGTTTGAAAGTGAAAAAGTTTGGGTAATACTGCTTTAGGAATCAACAGAACCATTAAAGGTTTGGCTAGAAAATTACATCACATAGTTTAGTTGTCTCAAAAATGTTATATTTATTGAAAAACAATATGATAGACAGCAGAAGACAACACTGAAATAGGCAATAGGTTGCCCTGGGTCTCCCCTTGTCTTTGTAGATTTAAGCCTCTGAATTAATGGTACTTGCTTTCTATCTCCCCTCTATTATTCTCTATTATTATTCAAAAAATTCTGAATATTTTGTTTGAATTTTTTAGGTTAGTAATAGCAAATGTTTTATTCCATTTCTGTGTGTGCAAGCTCCTTGCGCCTCTCTTCTTAAGGACAGTAGTCCTATTGGATTAGGACCCCACTCTTAAGACCTCATTTAACCTTAATTGCCTCTTTAAAGGTTCTGTCTTGAAATACAGTTACATTAGGGGCTAGAGCTTCAACATATAAATTTTGGGGAAATATAATTCAGTCCATAAAAGGTAGATAGATAGATACATACATACATACATATGGATAGATAGATAGGTAGATAGATGCTTAGAGAGAGTAGTTTACGACCATCAAGTAAATTTGGGAAAAGGTAATCAGTGGGTTCTAAATCTCAGAGGGTTGAGAGTTTCATGGAAAGTAGGTGACTGTATGGTTTCATAGTACGTCCCTACAGATTGCCTGTCAGTTGCAAGAAGAAAAGTAGTAACTAAGCAATGGAGAAAACAAATGAACACTTGACTAGGTGATCAGAATTAACATCAGCAATCCAGAGCAGAGGGGCATCACGTGCTTTCAGATGTGATATCCTGAGAAAGACACAACATTACTTTTATAATATTCTGACTGAGGCTATACAAACTGAAACTAACCCCGAGGAAGAGTCAGACAATCCCAACTTGAAGGGTATTCTGTAACACAACTGGTCTGCATTCTTCAAACTCTCAATATCATGAAAGACAAAAAAAGACTGAGTTACTGTTCCAAGAAAAATAAATAAAGATGACAACCAAATGCAACACATGATTCTGAACTGGATCTTGTACTAAAGGGGAAAAAATTATTAAAAAAAGACATTATTACGCCAATAGAAAACATTGGAATATAGATTGTAAATTTGAAAAACCATTGTATTAATTTTAAATTTCCTGAACTTGCAAAGTGTACTGTGGTTATAGAAGAGAATATTCTTGTTTTCAGGAAATACACACTGAAAACATTAAGGATCCAGGGGCATCATATGTGGAAGGTGAGGCTCTCAAACTCAGCTAAACATTCAGACTCATAAGAACCTTAAAGGCCACACTTGGCACCACTCTCATCAGAAGGAGCAGGGTAGGAGTCACAGCTTGCAGAAGGGGAGTGTCAGGCATCGCTTTTCTCCAGGAGTCCTTGCTGCAGCCCAGCATCTCAAAGGCTGAGAGACATGATCCAAATTAGGCGGTTGCAGGAACTGATGTAGCTAAAATATTTCAGACTCCGCAGGGCCAATATCTGCAATCAGAACTCCATAAGCAGTGCTTCCAGGGCCAAAGGATACGCCAGTTATGAGTCAACACATTCTGGGAAGCCCAAAATGTGGTTTACTATCGAGTATTCATGCAGTTTACCAATTTGAAGTCATTTTTTTCTGTAAGTATCTAACAACCCAGTTGACATTCCAACATTTATCAGGTAAACCAGAGGAACAGAGCCAGAGAGTTCATCAAATACCAAATTTTCATGCAAATAGGAAACGTTTTTGTTCAACCTTTTTCATGGCAACAATTCTCAGATGGTTCATAAGAAATAATAATAATAATATGTGCATTTATGTGTGTGCATTTGTGTGTACAGAATAAACAATGACAAATGTAGCAAAGTAATAACTTCATGTTTTCTTAGTTCTTCATAGTCTTTAAAATTTTCATTGGAAATTCCTTCAGTAAACACTTCTTTTTTTTTTTTCTTTTGGCCATGCCTCTCGGCTCATGGGATCCTAGTTCCCCGACCAGGGGTTGAACCCACGCCCTCGGCAGTGAAAGCGCATAGTCACAACCACTGGACCACCAGGGAATTCCCAGTAAATACCTCTTAATTGGTGAATATGGATGTAGAGTCTTATAAATGAATAATAAATAAATAAATGGGAGTTATCTGTACTAATCTTGAATCTTTTCTGTAAGTTTGATAAATTTTCAAAGTAAAATGTTTTTTGCAAAGTGGAATGAAATATCAGAAAAAGGAGTTTTAATTAATGTTTCAAACACTGCAGCTTTCTTTTTTTAAATGATTTTTGACAGTTTATTTCTAAGCAACCCAGATACTATATGTAAATTTTCAGCAAAAAAATAATCTCTCTTTACTTCCATGGTACCCATGCAATGTGCAATTTTTCTGGGCTTATAGAAAGCGTTGACATTTTAAAAATCACTGATAAAAGAGAAAATATGGTCTGCTTAGATTATGTAGACTGATGGCGTTCAAAGAACGCTCACATGTTATTTTTAAAAGATCTATTTTATTTCTCTATGGTGGTTTGAACACTGTAAATAAAAGTCAAATTAATTATGCAGATGATAAAAAATAAGGCATATTCTGTCTTTCCTAATTGGACCTGAAAGTCGCCTTTCAAGCTTTGCAGCCTACAATCTACAGCTCATATGGAATTCTAAACACTTTCATAAAGTTCAAAAGTGCAGTCAACTTCATTTCCCATCCATGAACATTTGGATTGACCTTAAAGCTCTTAAAGGAAATGAGAATGAAAGCCTACATTCAAGTAGTGAGGCCAGTCAGCAGTGGGTAGTCATGAAATGAGAAGAATCTCTTTTACTGATGTCATTCCTGTCATACTCTTTACTAATCAAATGTAAGGAAAATATGGTGTATAAAAGAAATAAATGTGGAAGTAAAAAATTGTGATGTTTTAAGTTCATTTTATATGGTTTAATTATTCAATGATGCCACTTAAACGTTTTTTATCATGGACAACATGCTAAAGATATATTTTGAAAGAATATTGTATTTTATATTTTCTTAGTACATTATAGTCTTTAAAAATTTCATTGGAAATCTCTTCAGTAAACATTCCTTAAATATTTAGTACATGTCAAAGTGTGAGAAATTATTTAGAAGAAATCAATCCTTCTGAAGTAGGTGTTCTCATTGCCATTTTACATATAAGTAAAACTAAGGGTAAATATTAAAGTCTAACCAGATAGGAAAAGAATGATTTTTAATATAGAGAAACAATACTTCTATTTTTCACCTTAATGCATGTTTTAAGTTTCAAAAATAAAGTTTTGAATTATAAGGGAGTTCTCTGGTGGTCCAGTGAGTAAGACTCTGCGCTCCCAATGCAGGGGACCTGGGTTCGATCCCTGGTTGGGGAACTAGATCCCGCATGCATGCCTCAGCCAAGAGTCCACATGCCACAACTAAGAAGCCCACATGCCACAACTAAAGATCCCTCATACTGCAACAAAGACTGGGTGCAGCCTAAATAAATAAATTAATTAATTAATTAAAAATATTTTTTAAAACTGGCATTATAGGACTACATATTAATGCATGTTAATACACAGATGATCTTCACAAGGCATCGAAAAATCACCTCTATGTCTTTCAGCAACACCTCCTTCTTCTGACCCTTGTTCAGAGATGTAGATGCACATTTTTAGTCATTTTAAGTGAGTCAGAGATAGACTCTGGGATCATGTTACATTAAAATGCATTTTTATTTAGTATATAGCATTCCTTTTTTGAACAAAAATAATATTTGGATATAGCCAATACTATGTCAACATGAATATTACATATCCATAATAATGGAAAATTCCTACAATTTCTATAAATTGTCAACAAATTATCACAAATATTATTGCTTGTTATCCCCATAGCAATCTTATATTATAGATATTATCATTTCCAAGTTAAAGGTCAGAAAACTGAGGCTCAGAAATACTCAGACATACACTCAGTAAGAAATAGAGAGAAAAATCAATATCGTATTTAGGTTCCAAGTCCAATATTCTTCTCTCCACACCAGAAATAAATTTTGTTTCCCCCCCAAATTTTTTGAAGTAAGAAAGATGAGAAATTAGCTGTTTTGTTTTCTAAGGTTAAGCTCTTTAGGAAAAAATAAAAGCACCCAAGGCTCTAAGTCTGCAAAAATTTGTCTTTTGTTATCCCAAGGGTAATTGAAGAGTTCTCACATTTTTAAAGGCTATGCTCATGGCAATTGTGCTACGTTACCTTTGAGTGCTGCCAAGAATTGAGGAAGAGCAAGTGGCCAGATCTCAGGGAAAGATGAATTCTCCTAGTCAAGAGTACAAAGGCAATGGGTGGCTGGGAACATATCCAATAACCACACAGGACACTGGCCTGAAAGTTGAGGTGGAGGCTGTGATTGTCAGAGATTAGTCAATAAGCACCCTTAAAATTGTAATGGAAACGTTGGTTCTAAGCTTGGCAAGTGGAGGAAAAGGATTCATTGACCTGTAGAACCACTTAAACCCTTATACACCACAGAGACCCAGGCAATGAGTAGCTCAGCACTGCCTTTCATGGACAAAGGAAGAGCACAACCTCAACAAATACTCACATTGAATGTGCCAGGGGGGTCTGAGTTCCCCAGAAGGCAGGGTCTGAAAGGACTTTGTTATAAATGTGAGCGAGGGAGCAAGAGTGAGGAAGACATGTGATGCAAGAAAGGAGGGAGAACCAATATAAAGATGCATGATGCAGTTGACCAATAACTGCTTGCTCATTCTAACAGGACCTCCTGAAGAGTCAATAAAGTGCATCTCAGGACTGACCCTCAGGGAAATGAAGGGGAAAATTTTTATACGCCATTGGTCAAATGTTGTCCTCATGGGGCATAACATCACAACTAGGAAATGCATGAGCTGTTCTCAGCGCCTCCACTTTAACATTGACAGCAAAGCCCCATGCTGGAAGAAAGAGGAGCTTGTAACATGGGCCGTGGAACTGGTTACAGCAGCAGCAGCTCAGATAAGAAGCTATGAGGGTGAGACCCTCTTAAATAATGCATAAGAGAAGTTTCTTACTAACTACTCTCTTACAACTCAGATATACCACACCCTCTACTAAATCTAATCCATCAAATAATTGCCACAAAGGGGAAGGTCCATGTCAGTCTCTTAAAAGATTTAAGGTAAGAGGATTATGGGAACATATCTCCATTGCTACATTTCTTTGTGGGAATACTCGTCTCTTCTCCATCTCCCATTGTCGTTTGCTTACACCTTCAGTCAATTGATCTGTATTGCTCATCTTTGTCACCAAGGGATCTGAGTCCCTACTTGCTTTACCTTTGTCAAACTGTGATGGCTTTAATTATGCATTTGCCACTTAGTTCTCTGTATTGGGATGTAATGTTCCATGCTCCGGCTGTTTATCAGATATCTTGGCTCCTGATGGAAATCGGGATTCAATTATTCTTGCCAAAATAGTAACATTTTTCTGTGCCTGTTAGATTATTGGCATTAAAAACCTCAACATGACCAGGTGTTCGTTGTGGCTTCAAGTTCAGTGAAAACTTTGTTGCATTTCCTTGAAGAGGAAGCTCTGACATGAACCTCATGTTTTATTAGATTGGCTGCATCTGGATGTTAGAATATATGAAAAAGCCAGTGAAGCCTATGGCCATGCATCCATCGTATCCTCCTTTGCCATAAAAACTGTCTCTCCTGGTGTGAGACAGTGTTGTGTGTGATACTGTGTCAACAGATTTGACTCCTGTAAGACTTAGGAGAGCAGGACAGTGCTGCTGGCAGAAATAGTGCATTCAGAGAAGGCAAATCCATATCCAGAGTAGATGTTAACTGAGAAGTCCAGGGGAGAGAGGGACAGGAACAAGGCCTGGGCCTGAGATGAAGTATCCTCAGGCTGGACCTGCATGAGGCTAGGCAAAGCCCACATAGAACGGGTTGCTGCAGCAATGGCTTTATGTGTATGAAATAGTGCATATTACATGTTTAACGCAGAGGTCTAGGTATCAAGGGAGAAGGAGATTCTTAAAATTACTGATATTTAATTTCCAACACACCTAAAAGGCACTCACATCAGTTAACTTTAGAAATGTGACCTTTCTTGTAAAATATTTTGTAAAAAGATCACACACTTTACATTAAGTAATGAAATGGATCAACAAATCTTTTATTTCAAGGGACATTGCTTGAACTTTGCTAGAATTCGTATCTTAAACAATCCCAAAATCAGCCACATAGAGTTGATGGAGTTATGCCATGGCCGCTTGGGTATCTGACCTCTGACCCATTTGGACATAGCTGGACAAATATTCCAGGTGCTCATTCCAGAGTGATGTTATAAAAATTCCCAACTCAAAAAGATGCTCTGAAATGCAGTAGTCACTGATTTTAGTCTCTAGGAAGCAACCTTCCCCATCAGCAGACAACTCCTAATAGTTAAAGAAAAAAAGGGTAGTAGCATTAACCCTGAGGTTGTGTTAAATTCTTGGTCACTGACTGCTATAATCATGGTTCTCTCTCCTTGTTTATCATAAAATCAAAACAACCTGACATTTCAGCAGCTGACATTTGTTTTTCTATAGGGAGAATTCAGCTCACAGTAAAAATCAGACACCAAATGCTTCCCTCGGATTGCTCAAATTCCTCTTTTTGGCTTACTCACTGGTAAGAATATTGTGGAGCACATGCATATATATGGTTGATTACTGCTAAGATGCTTATAGTGGTGAATTCTCAATTGAAATGATTCAGTCAAAAGAAGTACATGTGCACCTTCAAACCCCTGGAATTTAATTCTGTAATCCTAAGAACCGTGAATACACTGAAAAGGTGGTTAAATCAGAAATAAAATTTTAGCATTTCTCTTTGTGTGCCAAGTCAATTCCTTGGTGATTTGAAGATGAAGAGCAAGAGATACCAGGAGTAATACTTTAGATTGTTTAATATAAACACCTTCTTGTTATAAAATGGAAGGAAAATGATATAATATGATAGTAACAAAATCTAAAATAATTTACAGTGAATAACATACACAAGAAATATGCAAAGAATGTTATTAAGGGACATAAAAGGAAATCTGAACAGAAGAAGAAATATAGCATAAGGCTGGATAAGAAAACTTAAAAATAAAAAGTTTCATCATCCTGTATTTACTACCTAAGATTAATACAATTCCAATCAAAGTCTTTATAGGGTGCTTGGCTATTTTTAACTAGATGAATTTATAATCAGATTAATATGGAGTAACAGATGTTTGAAATAGCCAAAAAAGTTGAAAAGGAAAAATACATGTGTTCCACATATTAAAATTAATTTTAAAATTTCAGTAGTTAAAACAGTTGATTTGAGAGCTACAGTGCAAGAGTAGATACAAAAAAAGAGACTGAATCTTCCAAAAACATGGTATCAGGATGGGAGCCCTTATGAATGTATTCTACGTGAGAGTTGGCATTAGTATCTCACACAGCTGAAATTATAAACGTTGGCAGTAAGAACTCTTTATCAACTTCCAGACTATGCACATGCCCTTTTGATATTCATCTAAGGGAAAACTAAAGGGAAACAGAAGATATTATATCATATGGGTCCATTGATGTCAATATTTGCTGCAGACTTGGAGGGTATATGTGGGAAAGGAAGTCAGTCACATACAAATTCATGCCTCAGCAAATAACATTGATAATATAAAACTTGAACATTGAATCCTGGACTTCATGTACTATGAGTTATGTAATGCTTATAGGTTTGTGTGACAAATTGTGTAGCACAATCTTGACTGAATTAAATAAATAAAATCTCTGTTTTGGGTTGGAACTCCACAGAAGCTGATAATTATTTGAGTGCACACAATTGATTTGGGAAGTGACTCCTGGAAGCACTGGTGAGATAGCAGGGAAGTGAGACAGAGAATAAGGGTATTTTCCTTATTTCAGATGTTTTGACATTTTATGATACTGTGCCTTAGCTGCTCCCCTCCTTCCTCCTTCCTTTCCTCCTTTCTTCCTTTCCTCCTTCTTTCTTCCTTCCCTCCTTTCTTTTTCTTTCCTTCTTTCTCTTTCTTTCTTTCTTTCTTTCTTTCTTTCTTTCTTTCTTTCTTTCTTTCTTTCTTTCTCTCTCTCTTTCTTTCTTTCTTTCTCTTTTTTTCTCTTTCTTTCTTTCTTTCTTTCTTCTTTCCTTCCTTCCTTCCTTCCTTCCTTCTTTCTTTTCTTTCTTTTATTTGGGGGGGGCAGGGTTAGACAATAGGTAAGTGCTTAAAATATAAGGATTTTTAAATTAATTCTGGATACATAAAAAAGTTTATTCATATTTACCTTCTATTCACTCTTCCCTAGGTGCTCCTGTAGTTGATTAGTGGATGGAGTCTACAGAACATGGAACTTGGAAGGGCTTCTTAAGATATTTGCTTTATAGCAGATTGTGATGAATTCTGAGTGAAGTATTGGCAAGGCTTCTAATCCCGATGATCGCCTACACTCAGAGCTCGATGGATTCCCAGGGCAGCAGCCACGTCCAGTCTCCACAAAGCTGACTCATGTCGGTCCTTTACACTCTCCACAGACCCAGAACTGCCATCCTCGGGCAGCCTGGAACTTGCCTCTGAATGAGCTCCAACTCTGGCTGCCTTAAGGATCCACAGCCCAATCACCCTTCCTTTCTTTTTCCCTTCTGTGTCTACGTAACTCCATGTCAGTCTTGTGTCCAGGAGTACAAAAGCTTCATGTCGCTCCCTTTTTCTCACAATAGAGGTTGATTTCTCATCAGAAAAAATGGCCAGAACTTTTAAGGATAAAAACCTCTTTAGCCTCCTCCACCTCCAGCTTGACAGAGGAATACTTTGCTTTCGCTATTAAATAAAAGTTTAAAAAGTCAGTTTCTGCCTACTTCAATCTGAAGAAACAAGTCCGGCATCACCACTGGGGCCCTTTTCTTTTTGTATTTCAAATGTTCATTTGAGTGAACAAGAGCATGTATGCTTGAATGGGAAAACTGTGAAACAGAAAACCAGGGAATAACGTACCGAAATATTGGCCCAGAAAAACAGTGCAGAAATCACAGTTGTTAGTACTTATACGGAAAAAAAGATATTAAATTATAGAAGAATTTATAGCATAATAAACACAAAGCAGCCCACAAATGTCTGCAAATATTTGAAAATACTCCACGAGTTGCAAGTGTTCTTTTCATCTGATTATACACTACCTGAAATATTATATATGTAAAGCAATAACCACAAAAATAACAAAGAACTTCTTTATTAAATATCAGTATATTTAAATTAAATCTAACACATTCACCATCATCTCTAAAAATATGTACAGATAGTTGTTGATTTTGAAGTTGAGTTGTATCTATAGTAATAGCCACACTGTCAAATAAGTAAGTTTGGTGTTAAAAGCAGGAAAAATATATTATTCATTCATAAACCCATTCATTCATTAAATATTCATTAAGCATTTATTTTTGTTAGGCATTATCTTAACTGATTTCTGCTCTTATGGACGTTTAAGTTTCAGTGTAAAAGCTTATAAATTATAAATAAATATAATTAATATTTTAATTATATATGATCTATGTACATACATATATAAACATTAACATATATACATACCTACCAATACACATATATGAGAATTTAACTGTAAAGCTATGAAGAAAAGATACATGGTTCTAAATCTATATAAAGGGATGTAAATTGATGACATTTATGCTGAAATCTGAATTGTAGGTTGGCACTACTTCGGTTAGGGATCTGTAAACATTTGCATAATTCCTGGATGACAGTAGAAATCAAACAACTTTTTCTGTCTGATCCAAATGCTCTGGTGTTCCAAAGTAGAAATTATTAAAAGAGACTTTACCACTGTCTGAGTATCAGCTTTTGAAGAGGAAAAGACCTCAAACTAACCAGATATCATATCTATCAAAATGAGACAATATTTCTTAACTCTACAAGCATTAGTTCAATGAAATCCATCTGTTACCAGGTTTCTGGTAAAGTTGATCAGGGAGAACTTTCTCTGCTTGCCTTGAGAGTGGTCTGTAAAAATGCTGTAAACAAATCACAAAGCTCTTTAATATGTTTAAAAAATTTTTTTTTCTTTTTGTTAGGCATAGTAAGAGTCTAGTGACTTCGAAATTCTTATATTCAGATGATTTTTTTTTTATGGCACAACAACACTAACCAAGCAAATAGGGACTGTGCTGGAGAAATAATTTTGTCAAGTAATTCCCACAGTCCTGTCAAAGCTCTTTTAGTCCCCTTTATAATGCATTTGACTATTTTCTTTCATGAAACATATTTTTGAAAATGAGCAAAAGTTTCTCATCGTAATAAAAGTGGAGTTTCTAAGTTTAAAGATGGCAATGTTTCAACAGCAGCTTTTGCAGCTCTATCAGCAAAATTATTGCCTTTTAGAAGCTTTGTCCTTCTGCCCTATGTGAGCTCTACAATGAATTACTGATATCTGAACAGCGAGTTGTAAAGTTTCTGACAAAGCTGCTATAAATTTTTCATGAGATATTTTAGTTATCATTTTAAGTAGAAAATCCTCTATTTAAAAAAATTTTCTCTGTTGTATGATAGACACCAAAGATGGATAGAGAAATAGATAGACAGATTCATATTAAATCCAGAATTGAGAATTGCAGCTGTAATAATTACTATTAACTCTTCTGCTTGAACAGACTTAATTCCAGACAAAACTTAAGCTTTCAAGGTATTAAGATGTCACCTCAACATAGGAAGCC
Organism: Balaenoptera musculus; assembly: GCF_009873245.2. Taxonomy (NCBI): domain Eukaryota; kingdom Metazoa; phylum Chordata; class Mammalia; order Artiodactyla; family Balaenopteridae; genus Balaenoptera; species Balaenoptera musculus. The sequence goes on from NC_045788.1 coordinate 43,721,278, forward strand.
TTAAGTGAGCTACTTTTATCCCAAGTACATGACCCATCAGTAGCCATTATCAGATATGCAGTATGAATAAGAATATCAGATAAATCAGAGCAGGTTTTTCAAAATTTGGGATCTCCAAAGCTGGAGGAGAGGCTATTGCTAATTTCAGTTGTTTGAAAACCTCTTCAGATTCTAGGGCCCAAACCAGAGGTTGTAGAGAATTATCATGCAAATGTTCTGTCAGAATTTTGTTTGCTATAAAAAATTTGGACTCCACTGTCTACAGTATTCTACCAGTCCCCCAAATTTTCTATGCTTTTATTTGTAAATAACTAGAGAACATAGTAGGAGAGTCCCCAAAATCCTCGAGGGGTCCTTTGTCATAAATACTGAACTCCTTCATAAACTCCTCTCATAAATACTGAACTCCACAAGCATTTGGACTTGTCCATTAAATGAACAGGAAGGAAGGAAAGAAGGAAGGAAGGAAGGCAGGAAGGCAGGAAGGAAGGGAGGGAGGGAGGGAGGAAAGAAGGAAAGAAGGGAGGGAGGGAGAGAGGGAGAGAGGGAGGTAGAAATTGTGGAGCAAAAATCAATTTCAGAGATAAACTTTGTAGACAATGATACCAAAGTCAGAAGTCATATTAGCTTAGAATAGTTGCAGAATAGGAACTACAGAGATTAATGGTTAGGATTTTGTACAAATCTGTATAGTGGTTGATCATCTTTAATTAAATTTACCATCCTTCTTTACTGGAAGTTTGGAACTTTTACAGGGTAAGTGCGCCTTTTCAAATTATTCCTTGTTTTTCTAAATCTTTTATAACCAGTTTTATTCTTTTTAATTCAGCTCTCAGTAAATAATATTGTTTTACATATAGCCATGTCCTGTCCTTTTTGTAAACTATTTTTATGGGTCTATATCTCAAATTTAATTGGTATTATTATTCCCTAGGGCTTCATGCTTCAATTTACTTCAGGTCAAGGTGCTTTTCCAGCGTAGTATGAGACAGACTGCCGCTCTCTGCCATGCCCCCCTTCTTAATTTAAAAGAACGAACACACACAGTAACCAACTCAGTGCCTTTACCCTAAGGAGTTCAACAGACACTCCATCCAGACTACAGAAGATGGTAGTCATTAAGCTGCACAGCCGGTCTCTCCCCAAAAGATTTAGAGGAGAATCAGGAGAAAGTAAGAATGCAGGTTCCTTAGTAAGAAGACTTACCTGTAAAGGAATAACAGTGGAAAAGAAAAAAAGTAGAAGTTTGCCCCAAGATAGTAACAATCTGTATTGATCTACACCAAAAAGAAAGCAAGAAATTTCTGAGGAAATTGCGAGATAAGTAACACCAGTATCTATCAGAAGAGGCAAGGATAGATGAGCGAGAGGAAAAGTTATCGACATTTATGGTTCATGGGTGCCCACCTCCAAAATTTCCTAATCTGTCAATTTTGAGCCATTTGTCAATCGTCTCCTAGCTGAGAATTGTGTCCTTCTAGGCTCTCCTTTTATTCTTATCTCTGTAATTCCTGCATCCTACAGAGCCTCTTGCTATAATCCTTCTTCCAACATCCTAGCTTCTTGCAATAGTGACCTGCAATCTCCCTTCTTCCATTCTTTATAGATTGGCCAGGGTAGGGGTTAGCTCATTTAGTAAAGAGTTCTAACTGAGCAGAAAGTTAAATATTCTTTAATTTCTTCTTTTTTCTTTGTCTTTCTCTAGATCATCCTAAAACTCAGTACTTGTAGCCAAGATAATAATAATTATATGTCCTTACTATCCTACCACCCTAACTTGGGTTTGAATAGTTGGCAAGAGTGCCCAAACAAAGACTGACAAGACTAGAGTATGCTTTTGATCTGTCCCAGGGTTCATGCCTGTGAATTTCGAGCCACAATGAACTGCTAATGGAAATCAATGGGGGACTCACCCATGTTTTCAGTATATCACTGCAACTTCTCCCAGCTCATGGAAAAGTTTAAGAACTGCTATTGGTAACCCCTCCTGATGGGTTTCTAATGAGGTGGTGGATAGTCCTCTTCCCTTGGCCACAATATCCCTTGATGTGATGATCTTATGGACCCCAATGTGCTCGCTTCATCGAAAGTGCAAAGTCGGCTGGTAGCTGAATTCCATGCAGTAGCCAGTGCATATCTCCATGCATGAGTCTGTAAACTGAAGACATACTTCGGAGGGCTTCCACAGAAGGAAAAGAAGCTTTTAAATGAGTAATACCTATTGGTGAGAAAGGCATGTGGACAATCTGGGAATCCTGGGTAGCTTCTCAATGGCATCAGCTTTGCTAATTATCAAAATAGGAAGGGCTGGTTTTCCATGAATTGAGACAAGAAAAATGTAAATTCTATGGCACTTTGGTTTTCTTTCCCATGTTGATATTCATCAGCTTAATAGCTAGTTTGTTTGCCTTTTTTCAAGCAATTGGTTCAGCTACTCTCCATCCTGTTGCCTTCACATGAAGGCATGGTCTTTTATAGAGGTTCTCAATTATTTCCTTACCAGGTCCCTTCATCATGTCTGCTTTCCTAGCTACATGGTGTATGGATGATATTGGACTCTTACAGGTGGAATCTGGGTGGACTCACGGTTAGACCACCAGATACTCAAACCTGTGTCATTGAACAGAGCAGGTAATTCATGACCAGCAAAAGAAGTTGTGCTCTCATCCATCTTTACAGGGAAATTGATGGTAATTTATCCAAATTAAAAGAACTGTCCTTAGGCGACTGCAAGACTGGTTTCTCACATACCCATTCCAAATGTGACTGAAAGATATTAGCATTTTAAGAGAAAGACCTTCAAGCAAGATTCCTGGATTCCCAAATTTTGCAACCATATGATGATCTTGATGGGATTTTAGAACTTGTATTACCCATGCTTTTTCAATAGTAAAATCTTGAATTTGGAGAGAGTGGCTCATCTGGTTAGTATTCCAAAAGAATGGAAAGATAAAAGGAAAACTTTCTATAATCGAGGGTTTCTAACCTGACTGTTGCATGGGCACAGCCCATCAGCCAGTCTGCTCAATTTCGGAACTAGCAGACATCTTGTCCTCTTCACCAGAATTGTTGGGGTAATATAATACAAATCCACTCAAGCGTTAAGTTTTATTTATATAACTGCTATGTACCTAGTATCTTGCTGAGAGTCTAGAGATAAACCATTGTTTGCATCATCACTGGAGTTTCTATGAGCAATTTTAATCTAAGACCTTATTTGTTACACAGTGCTTATTTTAATTCACAGTGCTTATTGTAAGATATCCCTTCATATTTTCTTTTCATGAAACAGCTTTCATTAACTACAAGCATATACATAAACAGCAATTATGTTTGATTCGTTTCCTTGAGAAACTCAAGTTAAATATAATTGTAATTTATAATTATATTTCCTCCTCTACATGATTATTATATACCCTCAGGACTTGTTGATCTGTCCTAGTCTGTCTGGCATTATTGGATGTCTCAACATATATTAAATAATATTAATCTCATCAAAGTACAATAGCATGATGTTACAATATCTGATACTATGAATCACAAGACATTTCTTCATGGTTATTTTTAAGAGCAGACATGAGTGTAATTTAATTAGGTAATTGCACATCACTTGACAAAAATCCAACTTGATAAAGAATGATGCGTAAACTATTCCATAGTATTAAATATTATTAGACTTTTCTAAAATATATGTTCACCATATTTGGTGAATATACATTTGAGATAATTGAGTTCCAGAAAGAAATAGAATTATTAATGAACTATGTTAGGTAGAAGATTTATACCAAAATTCTAAATTACTTGCTAAAATCTGCAAAACACATCTCAACTGTTGATTTTGCTTTCAATTTAGAATTAATGTACATAGTAATTATAGGAAACTCCAGTGTGTATGTAGCACCACATCCTTATTTATAAATAAATATCCTCCTTTACTGTTGCATATTTGACCAGCTGCTATGTACGTATCAGGAAATATCAGAAGCTATTCCATCTGTTCTTATTTGAAAAGATATTTCCTTTTGCTGTCAGTAGATCACTCTTGTTTTTGCTGTACACTTTATTAATCTGATATATAATAAACATGTTAAAAATGCTTCTGGGAAATTGTCACTATACACACACATACACAATAACACAGCAATTAAAGACAACAATAATTGATGAATAATATTTTGAGAACTATATAAATAATGTAGATTATTAATTCAGTTCCTGTGTTTTAGTTGCCTATCCTATATGACATGCCATGCTGGATAGTGGGAATACAAAGATGGTTACTGGTAGGCTCTCTCCTTTCAAGGATCTCAGAGTTTAATGGGACTATAAGCAATTTTTTATGAGGAAACTATGAAATATCATGAAATTGAACTCAGTTAAAAAAAGGTTATGTTTGCTGTTGTAGTTCTTATTTTTTGTCAGAATTTGGAAGCTACTATATATCTCCCTTCCCTTCTACTAATTTAAAAAAAGAGAGAAAAAAAGAAAATACTTGGTACAAATTAGGCATAAAGAACTGGAGCAAAGAAATGTAAAATCACCTGAGGGAGTTCAAATACCTCCCAAGGTAACTGTAAGTCACTGAACTTTTAGTTCATCTCTGTGAAGAATGGATTTATAAAAGGATAGAAAGGGTGGTCTACCATAAAACCAAAGCTGGAAAGTTGGCATAAAAAACAGCTATCCCAGAATTATCAGGGAAGAGCTAGGACATCGTAGCCAAGTGATAAAAGAATTCCAATTCCACTGAAATGACTGATTATTTTTAATGTGGCATTTAATACTTCAGGAAATTTTTGACTGATTCCATTACAAATTTAATTTACTTAATCTGTTCCGATTCCAAGATTACCAATCTGACCATGTTCCTAATAAAATAAAATCCAAACTAATCAGTGAGAACTTCACCAAGAGCATATGGCTTTGTCCATTATGGGACTAAATATCAACACTGGCTATCACTTTATCAAATATTTGGGTGAGGCAGAAAGTTCCTGAACTCTCAGATATAGACCAAACAATTTGAGTGATGACTTCACTTGATTTCACTTATTGTCTCACCCCTGATTTGAGAGAGTGAGGTATGCATCAGAAGTTTACATATGAATAATTGGACAATGCGAGACATCAATATGACAGACATACATAAAACTATAAGAAGATAATCTGGACCAGACTGAGGGAAGACATAATACCCTAACTATATTACATGTGCAAAACTCTTATTGTTGTGTTTAAAGAAAGGAAAAGGAGATTTCTAGGAGAGTGAGATCATCAATTATGAAATGAAACAAAGTTCCTAGTTTTGGTTGTGACTCTGCACATAGCTATCATCTCACTAAACACACATTGGTAATTCTCAAAAGTAAGAATTCTCAAATACTGAGTGAGTGGGGGTAAGGAGGTGTTGTATTTGTTGACTTTATCTCCTTGAAATGAATTGTCATTATCCACATGCATTATTATTGCTATTTATTTATCATGTAGGTCACCCATTTAGCAATGGTGAGTAGGGTCATCTATACTTTTGCTTAAACAGTTTGAGTCATCTACACTTTTGCTTAAAGCTCCATCAGTATAATTCACCAGTCTACAATGCCACACTTGGTTCATTTGTACCTGTCATATGTAGATTCTGACCTCATATTTACCTCCTGGACCTTTCTGGGTTCCCTGCTTGAAATTTCTCCTGTGCTCTACCAGCCTTTGGAAAGTAAATATCACAGAAAAAAATAGCTGGGTAATTTATCTACACTCATGATGTGGAAAGCACACTGGGTCTAGCATCAAAATATCTTGTCCCAATCACTGATTCTTTTACTTAGAAGCTGCAGATACCGGCACCAACTAAACTCCTGAATTTTAGTTCCTTCCCTAGTAAAAGGGGATAAATAATACATTTTTCCAAATAATCTGACACATTAATGTGCCACCATAAATATAACTCTATTCTTTTCAAATATAAAAGGCTTGGTCAATCACAGGAACCAAATCAGTCAATGGAAAATAGACACCAAGCCTTAAAAAACTAATAAAAAACTAATAAAAAATTACATCATTAGGAAGTTTTTTCTGTTTTTGGTTGTTTGTCATAATGCAGAGAATGCTTCTATATAATTGACTTAATTTTTTTATAAATCAAGGTATTTGCTTATTTGTATTCCATCTACTTGCAAAAGACAAATGAGTGAATGTACCATGAAAATATAATACAATAAGATTAGATACTATTAATAAAACATAAAGACAATTTGTAAAGGAAGAGAAAAAGAAATATATCAGGACATTTTAATAGCAGAATTATGCAACAAATTAACCAAGCACAAATTATCTCTGAGTTGTATAACAGAGGGTTGTTACCATGAAGTCTTGGGCTCCGTTTTTTAAATGCTTATGAATGACTATTTAGTCAAAATTTTAAAATCTCATCTACATGCTAATCATTTGTATTTAATTCCAGAGATTTCAGTTCCATATAACAAGATGCCCAGTGCTAGGACAAAGGTAATTGTTTGGGAACTTTCCAGCAGTTTGCACAAGTGAAGACTCAAAAGAGACAAGTATACTGTGGAGAAGGTCTGGGTTTTGCAGCCAGACTACTGGGTCGGACATCAACTTGTCCTCCTCACCTCTACAACCTTGGGAAGTTATCTTTATGTCTGTGTCTCCTTACCTAAAAAGATCCTCAGAAAGTCTACTTCATAGTGTCAATTTGAAGATTAAATGAGTCAGTACATGTCAAGTACTTAGAGCAGCCTCTGCTCATAGTCATTATTCAATTTTAGTGTTTGCTCTTTTTAAAATTAAGTGATAGGACCATGAGATTGACTTCTTTTAGAAAAGTCCTCAATATAGGTACCTCAGTAAAAAATGTATACTGATTACCCATGTGGTGTTCCAAGAAAAACCTGTGGGGTCATTTTAAATCAGGATGCAAGTGCAGCAGGCTAGATATTATGTGTGTTAGTGATATATGATGCATGTACTGTCTTGATGACAATTTAGAAAAATGGGGAGACAATTTTTCTATTATAAAGAGAATAAACAACGTGTCAGTGTGTGTGTATGTGAGGAGTAGTGAGGAGGTAGAGTGTATAATGTTCCCATATTCCTCCCACTCCCTTCTGCCATACATGCAGTTCTTTGAAATTGAATGATTCAGGCTATATCTATGGGAAAATGTACTATGGGCTACCGATTGCCTTATTTGGACCATAATGTCTATTATTAGCTGCTATCCCAGGAAATCTAAATATTGTAGCTAATTTAAGAGAGTGCATCTTGTATAACGACCTGAGCCAGCTCTTAGGGGAGCTGCCAAAGCAGTAGTATACAGTATATTGTTCTGGACAAGTGGATTTAAACCCTAGATGCATATTTGAATCACTTTGATAAATTTTATTTTACTTCTTGAATTTTATTTTATTTTTATACAGCATGTTCTTATTAGTTATCTATTTTATACATATTAGTGTATACATGTCAATCCCAATCTCCCAGTTCATCAACCCCCCACCCACCTGCTTTCCCTCCTTGGTGTCCATACATTTGTTCTTTACATCTGTGTCTCTATTTCTGCCTTGCAAACTGGTTCATCTGTTCCATTTTTCTAGATTCCACATATATGCATTAATATACGTTATTTGTTTCTCTCTTTTGACTTACTTCACTCTGTATGAGAGTCTCTAGGTCCATCCACGTATCTACAAATGACCCAGTTTTGTTCCTTTTTATGGCTAAGTAATATTCCATTGTATATATGTACCATGTCTTCTTTATCCATTCATCTGTTGATGGGCATTTAGGTTGCTTCCATGACCTGGCTATTGTAAATAGTGCTGCAATGAACATTGGGGTGCATGTGTCTTTTGGAACTATGGTTTTCTCTGGGTATAGTGGGATTGCTGGGTCATATGGTAATTCTATTTTTAGTTTTTTAAGGAAGCTCCATACTGTTCTCCATAGTGGCTGTATCAATTTACATTCCCACCAACAGTGCAAGAGGGTTTCCTTGTCTCCACACCCTCTCCAGCATCTGTTGTTTGTAGAATTTCTGATGGTGCCCATTCTAACCGGTGTGAGGTGATACCTCATTGTAGTTTTGATTTGCATTACTCTAATAATTAGTGATGTTAAGCAGCTTTTCATGTGCTTTTTGGCCATCTGTATGTCGTCTTTGGAGAAATGGCTATTTAGGTCTTCTGCCCATTTTTGGATTGGGTTGTTTGTTTTTTTGCTATTGAGCTGCATGAGCTGTTTATATATTTTGGAGATTAATCCTTTGTCCGTTGATTCTTTTGTAAATATTTTCTCCCATTCTGAGGGTTGTCTTTCCATCTTGTTTATAGTTTCCTTTGCTGTGCAAAAGTTTTTAAGTTTCATTAGGTCCCAATTGTTTACTTTTATTTCTATTTCCATTACTCTAGCAGGTGGATCAAAAAAGATCTTGCTGTGATTTATGTCAAAGAGTGTTCTTCCTATATTTTCCTCTAAGAGTTTAATAGTGTCCAGTCTTACATTTAGGTCTTAATCCATTTTGAGTTTATTTTTGTGTATGGTGTTAGGGAGTGTTATAATTTCATTTTTACACATAGCTTCCCAGTTTTCCTAGCACCACTTATTGAAGAGACTGTCTTTTCTCCATTGTATATCCTTGCCTCCTTTGTCATAGATTAGGTGACCATAGGTGCATAAGTTTATCTCTGAGCTTTCTATCCTGTTCCATTGATCTATATTTCTGTTTTTGTGCCAGTACCATAAAATTCAGATCTCCCAAGAATTTAAAAAATCAGATGCTGACCACACCCACTAAAATTTGGATTTAACTGGCCTAAAGTTGAATGGGGATATTGTTATTTTCAAAGGAAGAATACAATCAGGGTGACTGTACTATCCTGGATGCCTCAGACTGGCAAGGGGAGTAGAAGCAAAAACTGAATCAAAAACAGGGTCTTTCACTTTCAACAATGGAAATCTACACTTATTAGTTTGGACTGAGTGAGAAAATACCAGCGATCTTTGGGAGTACCTGGTGAAAATAATCCCCAAAAAGCTAAATCTCAAAACAGTGCCAACTAAATGATATGGTACCTTACTTAGTATTTCAATGTTGTTCAGTAGGAGGTATCAGACACATACATCTATATTGCTTTATATGCAATCCCACTATTATATTTTTCTCTGAGTTAGCAAAATAATGACTCATAATTATAAAATATATATATATATACACATATAGTTATATAATATGACATATATCAGTAAAAACCACAAATACTACAACAACTTGATTTATCCCAGAATGTTTTTAAATTGTCTTGAAAATATATATGTAACTTTTACTTTAATAGGCAATACAAAAAATGAAATAATATTCCTTGGCTGATAATGGTAAATCTCCAATGGTAAAGGATAGAATACTTTATAAAACTGGATAGATGATTATATTGAATTTACCTTTATAGAATTGAAGGGTTTAAATATCTATCTAATTTCAAAGAGCTTTTGGAGTAGGAAGGATGTACTGACCGGATTTTTTTCTCTTAGAAAGTGAGTAGGCTAAAGTTGGAACCAGATGTCAAAGCCATGTTACACAGCTTTTACCAAAGGAAAAGGAGCATTAATACAATTGTCAAAGGAAGAATTCTCTCAGAGATAGATGTTGCAGAATATCTATGTACATTGAAATTCTAACCCCCAGAAAAATCACTCTTAAGTGGAAAATATAAATTAGGTTCTAATGTGGATAGTCATAGAAAAAGAACCATAAAGCTTCAATATATAGTATGTGAAATTGGCCCTTTTATATCTTTTACTATAGTGTTTACCATTTACAGTCAATTAAGTTTTGGGTTCAGTCTTCAATTCTTCAAAGAACACAATAAATAATACGTAAACAGTAAGAGAAGTTGTTTAATTTTCTGAAATTTTATCTAGTCCTTTCTTATAGTAATTTCCAACTATTAGCTCTGTAATTTTATATAATTTTTTTTTAGTAAATCATTAGAAACAATTGTAAGATGTATAATATGTTTTGAACTCTGTTTAAATTTGATCCAACCAAAATGTATTTTTTGGTTTCCTCTCAGTAAGTTCCTAAATGGTGTTTTAATATTTTGTTACTTGAAAAATATCACTGATTTTTCTTTTGTGTCCCCTTTAGGATTTTAAACCTACTGTCTCCTCTTATGTTGTCTAATCTGTGTGGCATCATTATGTAGTCAGGATAGAGTTGGACCTACATTTTCCTAGAGGCAACCAGTAAGTGAAGTCTATTCACACCAATTCATTCCTTCAAGTTCTTGTTTTTAATCTACCTTGGTTAGTTAACAACCTTTGAAATATATAATTACTCTGTTTGTGTTAACATAATAAGCTCATACAGACAGTATCCCCTCCATAAATTTATTCTTTATGGAAAATATTCATGTAAAAATTACTGAAACAAGAAAAAAATGACCCATGGAAATATTTACCATTTACATGTGTTTCAATGTTTTACTATTTATGACTATTTTTTAGCTACTATTAGCTAAAACTGTATTTTAAAATTCAGAATACACTGGGAAATTATACCATAAAGTGAAGTAAAATTTACATAATTATGTTATAGAATGTATTATATTGGTTAGATGTTTTAGAAATGGAGATAAAACAAGGTTTCTGTTGAGCAAACATGAATAGGAAAATTTGTAAACAAAAAAGGGAAGGAAAGAGAGCAAACCTGAAGGTTGATGGTCAGAGAATATATATGAGCTTAACCATCTCTAACTCTCCATCTCTGATGTCAAGAAGTAGATGCTCAAAATGATGAGGCTTTGGGTAGAGGTTTTCTTCAAGCCTGTCTACTGAGATCTCCTGACAAAGGAAGGGGAAATCTTGAAGACACCTTTCCCTGCTCTGACACAGTTCCCAATACTTTTACACCCCTCACTTTTCCCTCTCATCCTCTCCCTGACCCCAGAACCTTTTGTTCTGTGGTCCCTAAACAGTGAGATGACCACTGAACTGATTCACCTGTACTTTCCCCTTTGTGGTATTGGGGGAGGAGGTGGGGGGATGGAACAGGGGAAATCAGTGCTTCCTCCAGTTTTAGACTGTTGCATATACCATCACAGTAAGTGATTAAAAGTTTAATTGGCTACTCTGACACTTGACAACTCAGCTTTCTCTCTCTCCCAGCTCAGCTTTCTCTCTCCCAGCTCAGCTTTCTCTCTCCCAGCTCAGCTTTCTCTCTCCCAGCTCAGCTGAGCTCCTGACACATCCTTGAGAAAGATATGAATCTTGCACCAAAACATGAAAGAAATGGCAAGACCATATCCATTTTCCTGATTTGTAGATAATTCTAATTTAAAAATATTGGGGGCACTGTTAATTTTTAAAGTTGTTCAGGAAATTGCAAAATATAAAACATTCTACTAGTGGTTAATTGTTATCAGTGATTCAGATGCCATAATATTAGAGTCAGAAAAAACTAACTAATGAAGAATTCTTACCTTGTATCTTCAGTTTTGTTTTCTGTAGCCCTGACCTCTGAAAGCAAATTATAATTTTACCAGCACAATTGAGCAAAGTGGAACTAAGTCAAAAAAATATGTCCAACTTTCTAATAAATCTGAATACTCTTTGTAATTATAGAAAATAGTCACTTGGTTCTAAAAAGATCCCATTGTTTCTCTAAAATGCCACCTCATTAATCTATATGCCATCTTATATCTCTATTCTATAGTGACAAGAAAAGTTAAAATAAGCAAGAGAAAGGTAAATGCCAATTCTCCAAGCTGTTTAGAAAATTATTCTATTGTTTAATTGGCTCCACTACTACAAGATGATTTCCAAGTAGGCTGAAAATTTTTACTTTTAATATTAATATCATTAATTCTTCAGGCACCCTCTTTGGCTGCTAAAAAAGATTCTCTATTTCTTTCCTTACTCAATTTCATTTTTGTAATACTTCCCAGGCACAGAATCTGTGCACTGTTAATCATGTCACTCACATTTTATTTTTCTCCTGGCTATACAAATATATTTCCTCAAATTCAATCATTTTTCATTCCTAAGAAGCAATTTCCAAGCTTTTTCATGCTCTTTAGAATTCATCACTTTGGCAGATTCTTTTTAAAATTCCCCACTCTCTTCTCAATTAGGACTTTTAGGTCTCCAGGGATGTCCCTTAATGACAAAAGTATAATAAAGCATGTATAAAGTACATTTTTCTCTTCCAACTTTAAAAAAATATGTTATGTATTTTTCTTCGATCCTGCCAATCTGGAGATATCAATGTCAGCTACACAGTACTTCTTCTGTGGCTGTACTCCCACACTTGTAGGAAAACCAGCTCCTTGAAGTTCCTCCAAAATAGTTTTGTCAATCTAGAAGGATTCGTCTCCAATAATGAATCTTCCAACACATATGACTGATACTTTACTATTCTGTTGCTCCTGCTCTGGATTATGAAGACTGATTTCTACCAATACTAAAAGTAGAAAATATGATGTTGAGGTCCCCTCAAGGCACCAATGAATTGATGCTGTTACTGGCTATTATCTAGTCCAAATTTGTGGATGCCAAGATTTAAATGTGTGGGTTTTACAGCAAGAGCATTAGGGTCCAATGATGAGGGAGTCAAAAGTATCTGTAATCACAGCCAGTGTTGAAGCTTCTGTTGTCAATGCCTTGATCACCATCATGTTGAACTTACTGCCACTTTGGTCCCAGTGTTCAGGCTGGGACTAATCTTGCTCACACCTTGCACTACTGGATCACACAGACATTTTATAGAAATGGTTCTTTAGGGTTTTATATATTTTTTGCAGGTATTATTACTATTATTATTATTATTTGCAGTTTTTAAACACTGTATTCCCTCTTACTCTATTTGGACATAAATATACATGATCATTGCCAATGTACATTCCATAGATCAGACAGTTACAGCTCCTAGAATATTTACAACCTTCCAAGGCTTATGTAATTTTTTTAAACAAATTTAAGATGTTTCCTATCAGTGTCCTTGTAATGCAAGAAAAGAAAACCCAGTCATTCATCCCACAAACATTCTGCTTGCTACAATGAATGCAGTTTGGACTCAAGCTGGGAAATTTGTTCTATAATGTGTGTAGATTTTTCTATAACCTATAATCCTATCCCCAACACACATACCAAATTGCATCAGTTTTCTAAACAGAGTTTTGATCCACAGAGTTTTGATCCTGGGATTAATAAGACCTCAAATTTCGTGAAAAGATGACAAAATTAATCCTGGAAAGATAATTTGCTGTCATAAACTCTAAAAAGATGATTCTGAAATTTGTTTTATTAAATGCCTCCATATGTTTGTAAAATTGAGTACTGATCACTTTCCCCTCACAGAAGAAGATTATCATATTAAAATTCATCAAGTACATTAATATGGAATTCTGTTGTCATCTGTGGCTGACTTCACACAATCTGCTCCCAATACAACCTAAGAAAGGAGTGGGTCGCTAACATTATTAAAGAATAAAAACATAAAACAAATACATTTTCTTTTTCCTACTGAATTATAAACCTACCCCAGATTATCTCTTATTTTGATGGCCTAATCACTTGCTATTCAAAGTACTCTCTATGGCCCATCAGCAATGGCATCGTTAGGGAGATTGTTGGAAATACAGAATCTTGGGTTTCACCCCAAACATATTGAATCATATTTGCATTTTATCGATCCCTAGAGGATTTTTATACACTTTAAAGATTGAGAAACACCGTCAAAACCATTCATCAGTTATTATTTAGTCATTCCAAGTTCCAGGTGTTCTGCTTCAACCAATAAATTATCTGCTGTTTCCAGATGACTTTATTCATAAGTATTGTTATTTCTTACCCTTCACTGTACTCTCAGAACTTTTAATGTATAACCCATATTGATGAACTTTTTAATGAGCAATGCCAGTTAAAATATAATTATTTTACTTTAAATCTGTGGAACTTCATGATGAACTTATATTTATCAATAATATAGTACTACCTAGAAAATTTCCTTCTCCATTTCACTATTAGTACTTCCCAAATTCCTTCTGTTTAAGTAATTTTGCAAATACTATATGGTGCATCTTATTTTACCAGAAATCTTTAATCCAAGGATATAGTAATGAAATGATCAATGTAACTATCTCTTGTGTGTTAGAATCTGTATCCATTGCACTTTGAAATGTGTTGATTATTTTTTAAAGGGTTACATAGTTCCCTAGGCCTGCAACACTCTTGGACTCTTAGCAATATATGTACATCAGAATCACCAAATGGAAGTGGTTCTAACTGTTAATAACTATCTGCTACACAGTGAGATTTTAATTAGATGGAAGTGTGAGGTTCTCTAGGCATGCACAATTTGAAAAAAGATAGAAAGAGATAAAGAACCCAGCTGACGCTAAAGTGAAAATCAGTTAAGAACTGCTACTCACTCCAAATAAAGAACTAAATTAGGGACTCCTGTAAATGCCCCTTTTCACTACCAGCAATGTATTCAGTTTTGTCCCAAATTCAGAATAGTCCTTTTCCTAGATAGGAATTAGGCAGTTACTATTCCTAGTAGCTCAATGATTTCTATTTTCACCTTGTGACTGAATTCCAAACTAAGCCTCCAGCCTCTAGGGACTGGATTTTTTTTTTTTTTTTTTTTTTTTTTTTTTTGCCTTGGGCCACAGATTCCTAGACAAACAAGACCCTCCTATCCAACATGGACTGCCTGTCTCATTCACTACCTTTACCTGCTGTTTGGATTTCCACAGATTACCTATTTTTCCCCTGCTGTGATGATCACTATGGTTTTTATATTTAGTTTGAAATTTAGTTAACTACCTTGCACACAACTTTTCTCATTTTGTACCATGACTTTCCTTATTTTAATGATTTAAAAAATTTTTTTTTAACTTACCTCTGTTCTTTCCCTCAAGGAAGGTTAATCAATCTACACCTCTCAAACAACATGTTCTCCCAAACTCCTGCTTGCACCTTTCATTACTTACATCCACATCACAATCTAGTGACCAGACCACAGCTTTGAGAAAAATAGGAAGAGGCATTTCCAGGGATGGCAGACAAGATGTCACATTTGAACATCATAAACTGACTGTAAGAAGTGAAACAAAAAGAAGTATTCTATGTATCACTTTTAAAGGTGATCTGCTTTTCCAGGAAAGGAAACACTACCCATGAATTGTTCAATCAATTATAGTTGATAGATTCATTCATCAACCCCCAACTGGTTTAAATTTTTTCTCTTTGAATTTGCCATGACCTCTTTATTCTTTGTTGGATGACCTTGGAAAAGCTTATTATTTCTTTGAGCCTCGATTTATCATCTATTCTCCTGGGATAATGGTAAGTACTCTGAAGTTACCTTGTGAGGACTTTAGTTTCCATAATTTTACATTCCAAGAAACCATAGCACTTCCCAAAACCTCCAGGGACTCATGTAGGGTTTTTACATTCTTCCAAATAAAAAATGAAAACACACCCCACAACTATCATGTACTATCATATAATAAAATAAAAATAAAATCATTTTAACACCAAGAAATGATATCAACTTGGAACAAAAACAAAATCTTATAAACTTAAAAAATATCTATCCTTTCAAAAAACTCTAATTTACATACTTTTTTTCATTTTACTTTGGACTTTTGAACATTTTGTCATGAAATGAGTAATAATGCATGCAGCACAATGTAAGCCATAGGGCAGGTGTTCAAAGCCAATTAGTTCTCTGTTCTAATGGCACAGTTAGCTAGAAAATTTCAGGAGAAAAATTATTTTACTTTGGAAAAGACTAAATTTCCCTACTCACTCTTTAGACAAGGACAGATATAAACACTTATTTTTATTCTTATTGTATTTCCTATAGCACATTATGAGACTCAACGGTGAGTTTTTTTATTAATATTCACACAGTTTCCTCAGATAATTTTTATTTGAGAAAATGCAACTTATTTTTGAACCTCTACCAGGTGTATTACAAGAAAAAACAATAAGGGTGGAAATCACAACACTGATGGGATTTCTGTGGGACTTTGAAATTTGGTGACTTTTATACTTGAGTGAAAATATTAACTACAAAAACTATATAATGATATTTGACTATAATTTTGGGTCATACAAAGGATTCTGCATATAATACACATAATTCTGCTAAATTGTTTAAACAAAAACACATTAAATCCTTCAAGGAAGGACTTTCTTGATTGTATCATGACTGCCTATTAGCTTCTCTATTGGATGATCATTATTTTTGCAGCTAGTGTTTTTCTTTACAAGATGTAACCAACTGCTCAGCGTTGTAATTCAAAAATGCAGTCTTATTTTCAAAAAACAAACATTGTACGTTTCCTAACAGATTGTGTTCCCTTGAGTAATATTGTAATGCACTGCCTTTGATTTATTTTTAACCCCAGTTGTCAATTAGCTGAGGAGAAACTGTCATTCATTGCAGCATCTTAAATTCTATGACCAGAGGTTTTCTAGTATGTCATCTGTCAAAATGTCAACAACAAAAATATTTTTTGTTAACTTTTAAGAATATTTTCCAGAAATACTATTTTGTTATCTGGTATACATTTAAACTAGGTTCTCCTCAAGTAATTTTAAAAAGCCATGAAAACATCAACAGTCCACACACAGATGCAAAAAAGAAATTTTCAGAATATGCACTTCTTTTGTTAGATCAGTAAAGCATTTTTATTTAAACAATGAAAAATAAATCAACCAACAAAGACACAATAAGTGGAAAGATATCTTGTGCTCATGGGTTGGAAGAAGTAAAACTGTTACAATGTCCATTCCACCAAAAGCTATCTACAGATTCAGTGCAATCCCTATCAAAATTCCAGTCATTTTTTTCACAGAAATTTTAAAAAGCAATCCTAAAATTTGTATGAAACTACAAAAGACCCTAACGAACTAAAGCAAGCTTAAGGAAGAAGAACAAAGCTGGAGGCCTCACACTTCCTGACATCAAATTATGTTACAAAGCTGTGGCAATCAAAACAGCCTGATACTGACATAAAAGAAACACATAGACCAGTGGAACAGAATAGAGAGTCCAGAAACAGTCCCATGCATATAACAGTCAACTAATATTTGACAAAGGTGCCAAGAATACAGAATGGGGAAAGGATAGTGGCATCAATAGATGGTATTGTTAAAACTGGATATTAACACACAAAAGAATGAAACTGAATTCTTATCTTATACCATACATAAAAATCAACTCAAAATGGATTAAATATTTAAACGTAAGACCCGAAATTCCTAGGCAGAAAACATAGGGGGAAAGCTCCTTGACATTTGTCTTGGCAAGGATTTTTTTTTAAATTGACATCAAAATCACAGGCAACAAAACAAAAATAAACAAGTGGGACCACATCAAAGTAAACATTTTCTGTGCAGAAAAGGAAACAATCAACAAAATAAAGAGGCAATCTATGAAATGAGAGAAAATATTTGCAAACCATGTATCTGATATATGATTAGTATCCAAGATACATCAGGAATCCCTACAAATCAATAGCCTAAATAAATAAATAACCTAATTAAAAAAAGGATAAAGGCCCTGAAAAGACATTTTTCCAAAGAAGACAACAAATGGCCAACAGGTACATGAAAAGATGTTCAACATCACTAGGTACATGAAAAGATGTTCAACATCACTAATCATCAGGGAAATGCAAATCAAAACCACAGTAAGATATCACCTGACACCTGTTAGGGCGGCTATTACCAAAAAGTTTAAAGATAGCAAGTGTTGATGAGAATGTGGAGAAAAGGAAACACTTTTACACTGTTGGTGAGAGTGTAAATTGGTACAACCACCATGAAAACATTATGGAAGTTCCTCAGAAAAATAAAAAATAGAACTACCAGATGATCTAGCAATCCCACTTCTGGGTATGCTTCCAAAGAAAATAAAAATCAGTATCTCAAAGAGGTATTTACACTTCCATGTTCACTGCAGCATTATTCACAATAACCAAGTCATGGAACAACCTAAGTGTCTGACAATGGATAAATAGAGAAAGAAAATATGATATAAATATATATTATTCAATATATAATATTATATATATATATTATACAGCCTTAAAATAGAAGAAAGTACTGCCATTTGTGACAATGTAGATGACAATATGCTAAATATCAGAAAAAAAGGGCACTAGTAACAATCAGTGGCATCAGTCAGAAAAACTCTTGTAAGACTTCACAACCTAAAAGCACTTCCATACTTTGATCTCTTCTTCTCGCTGCTATTAATGAACACTTCTTAGGTTCCAGAGTTCAAGAAGCATTTAAAGTATTCAGTTGCATGTTATTTACATAACCATTTAATGATGTCCAAGCGAAACAAGCCAGAAACAGAAAGACAAATCTGGCATTATTTCACTTATATGTGGAATTTAGAAAAAAAATTGTTGAATTCATAGTAACAAAGTAGAATGAATGGTGGTTACCAGATGCTGGAGGTGTTGGGGGTGAGGTGGGTAAAAGGGAGATATTGATCAAAGGATACAAACTTTCAGTTATAAGATGAATAAATTCTGGTGATTGTAATTAATAGTAATGCATTATATATTTGAAATTTGCTAAGAGAGAATATCCAACTGTTCTCACCACACACACAAAAAGGTAATGTTTGAGGTGATAGAAATATTAATTAGCTAAATTGTGGAAACATTTCACAATATATACGTGTATCAAAACATGCCGTTGTACACTGCAAATATATGTAATTTTCTTTGTTAAAAATCAATTAGTTAAATTAAATTTGAAGATAAAAACCATAAATAAATCCAAATGCTTTTTACCCAAAGAGAACTTTGCAACTGGAGTGGTGTCATATAAAATTAATGTATTTTTATAGAAAAATAAATAAAAGCAAATTATGGAAAGTGCTCAAATTACAGATGCCTACCTTACATGGTTGATGTTTCAAAATTCTGTAGGTCATTTGTTTGGTATTTGACACATCTTTTTCCAGAGCAAGATGTTTGAAGAAGCAGGACAAGTTGCAGAATATAATGCAATCCCAAATAGGCATAAAAGATTATATGTTTTCATCAGATATTAATGGAATATATTATTGTCAAAGTTACATACATATATAAAATAAAATATACAGAGATCATTAAATAAATGTCTAAATAAATGAAATGCAACTGAATATTTTTAAATACTTCTTGAAGTCTGGAACCTAAGGAGAAACATGTATTAATAGTGGAAAGAAAAAGAGGTAAAAGTGTAGAAGTAATTTTAGGTTGTGAAGTATTACAAGAGCTTTTCAGACTGATGCCACTGATTCTCACTAATGTTCTTTTATTCTGATACAAATATTGCTACTTATTTGTAATTACAGCTGTTTAGAAACTTATAAATAAAATTCAAAAAGAGGAGAAAGGATAGAAAAGTTTTCTTTTTTCTTTCCCTGACAATATTTGAATAAAAGAGAAAGAAGAGAAGAAGAAGAAAAAAAAAGATTAAAGAAGTGTTTTAATGCAGATGTGTATATAGGTTTCTATAGAGTCATAATAAACTGTGAAAGTATGTAGAAAGTGTTGGAAAGCAAAGCTGAACCTGATGTTTGGGTAGTCATTAGTCTAAAATGCTTTACATATGTACCACATCTTCTTTATCCATTTCTCTGTTGGTACATATATACAATGGAATATTACTCAGCCATAAAAAGGAACAAAATTGGGTCATTTGTAGAGGCATGGATGAACCTAGAGACTTTCATACAGAATGAAGTAAGTCAGAAAGAGAAAAAACAAATATTGTATATTAACACAAATATGTGGAATCTCGAAAAATAGTATAGATGATCTTATTTGCAAAGCAGAAGTAGAGATACAGACGTAGAGAACAAATGTATGGATACCAAGGGGGAAAGAAGGGGTGAGAGGAATTGGGAGATTGGGATTGACATCTGTACACTATTGGTACTATGTAAAAAATAGATAACAAGTGAGAACCTACTGTATAGCACAGGGAACTCTACTCAATGCTCTGTGGTAACCTAAATGGGAAGAAAATCCAAAAAAGGGGATATATGTATACGTATAGCTGATTCACTTTGCTGTACAGTAGAAACTAACACAACATTGTAAAGCAACTATACTCCAATAAAAATTAATTTAAAATAAAATAAAATAAGAATCAATCAAAAAAATTAGAAAAAGCTTTACAAGGTAAACTGAGGTGGCAAGTATGATCAGCTACTACTATGTGCAAGACCAAATAGCTACCAATACATGCAAGATAATTAAAAGTAAAGACTTGTTCTTACGTCTTTATATGGAATACTAAATCTTTAATTCCTTAAATAAAACTACATGAAAATATTTTCTATACCACTCAAGGTGTATTAATATGCAATTATAAAAGACATTTGACCAACAGGGCATTCAAGGTTAATTTAGTCATATGTAGGATAAACTTGTTTTGTCTTAATTAGGCATGAATTTTCCTCATTTTATGAGAACGTTTTGCTGGTGTCCCCAGGATTAGGATTGTCTATATCTTTAATGTGAATTATAAAAATTTCTAGTCATTTACTGCATTAAAGCAAATGTAGCTGTATTGGTTTACCTACATTAAAAAGATTGCTTCAATAATAATATAGGACAACCAGCTAAAACTTTGTAATCAAAAATTATGTCCCAAATATAGTGTTCCATGTATCTTCAGGTAATAGCAGATTCTGAGATGTTGTCTTTGGTCTCTTTGCTCATATTATTTTGATTCCCTTGTATTTTATTTAAGTCCTTGGAGACTTAGCCCTACTTGTATACTCAAATTATTCTTCTGCGTGTCTGAGCTGTGCATGTGATTCTTCATTTATGTTGGTTTGTTGGTGCCTCTAATAATCTAATGAATTATATGAATCCATTGTATTCGCTCCTTACAAAAATGCTCACGTGTTTATTTTTTCAGCTCATGTGCTCAAATTGTTTACATGTACAATTCCCATACAATTGTAGATGGTTTCCAGATATTCTGAAGCCCTTCCCTGTTCTCTCTAGGAGACTGTTGATCCTAGGGTAAGAAGCTGTGCTCAGGACCTGCAAAGTCCTTTTTGAAATTCTACTTTTTGCCAGTTTCATCTGTTTTATTATTATAGTTGATTCCAACCACAACTTCAAATTTTGAATTTAATTTTTTAGTACCCTTGAAATAAACTCCTTGTCTTGGTGTCTTATTTCTTTCTTATCTCTTCCCATGCTGCACGCCACTAGCATTAACATTATTTGATATCCCAATAACAGGTATTTTTCATAGTCTTAATGCCAATCCACTCACCATTCAGAATTATTCAAATTAGAACTTGGGAAATGATTTGCAGAAGGTAAAGCCAGGACAACATGGCTAAAAGAAATGACAAGTGGATCAACTGGTGAATTCTACCCAACATTTAAGGAAGAAATAAAACCAATTTTATAAAATATTTTCCAGAATATAGAAGCAAAGGTAATACTTCCTAACTTATTCTATGAATCCAGTATTACCCTAATACAAAAACCAACAAAACACAACTAGAAAAGAAAACTATAGACCAATATCTCTCATGAAAATAGATGCAAAAATCCTCAAGAAAATATTAACAAGTCGAATCCAGCAATGTATAAAAAGAATTATACACCACAACCAGTAGGATTTATCTCATATGCATTCAAAAATCGAATAATGTAATCTATTTCTTCAAAAGACTAAAGAAGAAAAATCACATGATCATAACAATAGATGCAGAAAAAAAATGTATTTGACAAAATCCAACATCTATTCATAATAAAAACTCTCAGCAAACTAAGAATATGGGGAAACTATCTCAACTTGTTAAAGAATATCTACAAAAACCTGTAGCTAGCATAATAGTTAATGGTGAGAAACTAGGAAATTTCCCCTTCAGATCATGAACAAGGCAAGGATTGCTTCTCTCACCATTCCTTTTCAACACTGTATCAAAATCCCACATAATACAATAAGAAAAGAAAAGAGAAAAAAGTATATATGGATTGGAAAAGAAGAAAACTGCCTTTGTCTGCAGATGACATGATTACCTATGTAAAAATCCAAAAGAGGGACTTCCCTTGTGGTCCAGTGGCTAAGACTCCATACTCCCAATGCAGGGGGCCCAGGTTCGATCTCTGGTCAGGAAACTAAATCCCACATGCTGCAACTAAGAGTTCTCATGCTGCAACTAAAGATCCCCCATGCCACAACGAAGATCTCACGTGCCGCAATTAAGAGCCTGTGCAGCCAAATAAGTAAATAAATATTTTTTTAAAACTCCAAAGGAATATACAAAATAACTTCTGAAACAAATGAGTAATTACAGAATATACAATGATAATATATAAAAGTCAACTGATTTTTCTACAGTCAAGTAATGAACAAGTGGAATTTGAAGTTAAAAACCCAGTATCATTTAGCATCCAAAAATGAAATACTGAAGTATAAATCTAACAAAATATGTACAAGATCTGCATGAGGAAAATTACAAAACTCTGATAGGAGTAATCAAAGAAGAACTAAGTAAATGAAGAGATATTCTACATTCATGGATAAGAAGACAATATTGTCATCATTTCTTCCCTTTTTGATCTATAAGTTCAATGGAATCCCTATCAAAATCCCAACAAATTATTTTGTGTATACAGGCAAACTGACTTTAAAGGTTATATGGAGAGGCAAAAGATTCAGAATATCCAACCCAATATTCAAAGAGAAAAACAAAATTGGAGGACAGAAAATACCCAACTTCAAGACTACTATAAAACTAGAGTAATGAAGACAGTGAGGTATTGTCAAAAGAACAGACAATTAGGTCAAGGAAAGAAATAGATCCATATAAATCTAGTAGACTAATAATTGACCAAGGATCAAAGGCAATACATGGAGAAAAGAAAGTCTCTTCAACAAATGGTGCTGGAACAACT
The DNA here is from genome assembly GCF_009873245.2 of Balaenoptera musculus. Lineage (NCBI taxonomy): Eukaryota > Metazoa > Chordata > Mammalia > Artiodactyla > Balaenopteridae > Balaenoptera > Balaenoptera musculus. The sequence goes on from NC_045788.1 coordinate 43,744,245, forward strand.
GTACATCCACCCACAAGCAAAAAAAGAATCTTTACGTAAACCTTATAAACTTCACAAAAACTAACCTAAAATGAATCATAGACCTAAATGTAAAACACAAAAATATAAAATTTCTACAATATATCTAGGAGAAATGATATCTTATACATAACCTTGGGTACGGCAATGACTTTTTAGATACAACACCAAAGGCAAGATCCATGAAACAAATAATTGAGAAACTAGACTTCATTAAAATGAAAAACCTCTGCTTGTGGATGACCATGACAGTAGAAGGAGAAGACAAACCAGAGACTAAGAGACTATTTTCAAATGACAACTGTTAAAGGACTGTTATCCAAAACATTCAAAGAACTCTTAAAACTCAACAATGGGAAAATGAACAACCTAATTAAAAAATGGACAAAAGGCCTGTGCAGACACCTCACCTAAAAGGATATACAGATGGCAAATATGCATATGCAAAGATGTTCATTATATGCCCCAAGGGAATCAAAAATTAAAACAATGAAATACTACTATTCACTTATTAGAACAAAACCCAAAACATTGACAATACCAAGTACTGGCAAGAATGTGGAACAGCAGAAACTCACATTCATTGCTGGTGGAAATTCAAAACTTTTGAATTCAGGTACTTTGGAAGACAGTTTGGCAGTTTCTTGCAAAACTGAACATATTTTTACCATACAATCCAGTAGTTATGCTCCTTGGTATTTATCCAAATATATTAAAAACTTATGTCCACACAAAAATTCGTGGAAGGTTGTTTAAGCAACTTCACTCATAAATGCCCAAACTTAGAAGCAACCAAGATATCTTTCAGTAGGTGAATGAATAAACTGTGATATACCCAGATAATGGAATATTAACCAGTGCTAAAGAGAAATGCATTATCAAGCCATGAGAAGACATGGAGGAATCTTAAATGCATATTACTAGGTGAAAGAAGCCAATATGAAAAAACTTCTCACTGTATGATTCTAACTATATGACATTATGGAAAAGGCAAAACTACAGATAGTATAAAGACCAGTGATTGTCAGGGGTTAGTGGAGAGAAAGAGGAATAAGCAGAACATAGAGGATTTTTAGGACAATGAAACTATTCTGTATGATACTATAATGACAGATACGTGTCATTATACACTTGTTCAAACCCATAGAGTGTACAACACTGAGTGACCCCTAATATAAACTATGGACTTTGTGGATTATAAGGATGCGTCAATGTAGGTTCATCAATTGTAACAAATGTACTGCTGTGGTGCAGAATGTTGATAGTGGGGAAGTTGTGTGTGTATAGGGAAGGGGGAATATAGGAAATCTTTGTATCTTTCAGTCTATTTTGCTGTGTACCCAAAACTGCTCTAAAAAATTATATTTTAAAAAAGTCAAAGCGATGCCATCCTATTGTCCTAGTATTTAGTTGATGGAGACTGCCACTAACCCCAAAGAAAAATTTTAGATATTAATGAATCCCTAAGTGAAACTAATAATAAAACCTTTATTTGCAGAAAATTGAGAAACTAAGAGTGTAAGACATCTGCTAAAGACGACAGAAGTTGATACTTGCACAAAACTTCCTATGGTCCCTATTTTTTTTTCAGTAATTCATGGCATATCTTTAAATTTAACTATTATACTGTGAATAGAAAATGTATTTTCTAAGAGGGATTTTGGCCTTTATTTCTGTAGTATCTGTCCCATATGTAGAGAATTTTTTATCAGAATAATTAATTTTTTAATCAACCAACTAATCATCTCCCATTTGTAGTTTTGTTTTGAAAGTGGATTTTTAAAAATTTTAAGTGTTATGGGCTTATATCTTAATTATAATTTCTTATATGCTTATAATATATAGGGCACTGTGGTGGTTAAAAATCCCTAGACGTTATATATCTAAATGGACCTTATATATAAATTATGCTGACAAAATATATTAATTTCTTTAATATTTGCTAAATGATGATAGCCATTTTAAAGTTTGTCATGGTGCATGAGATTACCAGTCTATAATGCTCTTGATAATCCATTACTCTAAAGAAATCCATTGAAATTAATTTTCTTTTAATTTTTTAGGTGATTGAAATTAATCTTCTAGTGGAAATAATATTTTATATTAATGTTAATATAAACTTTATCTTCCTCAAAAAGGAGAGCTTTTGAAATATTCTCTAAATTAGTCATATTCATTGTGACAAGAATATTAGAAAAGCATTTAAAATACTTTTATTCATTATAAAAACCTTAGGGCATGGATGATAACTTAGGAGCTTATTTTTGCCTGAAATGTACAGGAAGACAAATAAGATCAAAGGGAAACTCTCCAGGGAAAAATTATCCCACGATGGCAGAGAAGGGGGAAATTGCCTGCTGATTTCCTTCTTCATTCATATAAAATAAATTCAGCTGCTCTTTCTTGGCAGAAAGTTAGACAATTTATGTCACATATTTTTCTTTCTCCCAAAAAAACCAGAATGAGATAAATCTTCTATTCAATCTACAAAAGAAAAAATTTAATAAAACCTCTGTAAGTGTAAACAGAATTTATTTATATTTTATACACTACCAACTTCCAAAAACGTCTTTGCAATGATTTATAATAAAAACAAAACAAAAATTTTAAATGAAGGAAGAATTTTAACATGTAATCACCATTGAGTAGAAAGCAGCTTCAAGCTTACAAAAAGTCAAGGGAGAGGGGAAAGTTTTTAGATAATATCTTATCTATTAAAAAAATTTCTTCCTTGGAAATCTGTCAGCTTTTTAAAAAAATAATTAATTAATTAATTAATTTTATTTTTGGCTGCATTGGGTCTTGGTTGCTGTGTGCGGGCCCTCTCCAGTGCAGCCAGCGGGGGCCACTCTTCATTGCGGTGTGCGGGCTTCTCATTGCAGCAGCTTCTCCTGTTGTGGAGCACGGGCTCCAGGCGTGCAGGCCTCAGTAGTTGTGGCACATGGGTTCAGTAGTTGTGACTCGTGGGTTCTAGAACGCAGGCTCAGTAGTTGTGGCTCACGGCCCTAGTTGCTCCACGGCACGTGGGATCTTCCCGGACCAGGGTTCGAACCGGTGTCCCCTGCACTGGCAGGTGGATTCTCAACACTGCACCACCAGGGAAGCCCTACCAGCTTCTTAATATCTTTTAACTTTGAGAGAAATTAATCAAAGGAGTTTGAAATAGGAGATCCTTAATAAGATACTGGTCAGTACCTTGGATGTTCTTTTTATAACAATATTTATAACATTTTCTAATTACTTCTAGGCTTTAAGTAAAAATCAACTATTAATTGAAGTTGATGCCACACACACACACCTGCTTTAGTTGCTGTTCCCTTCTGAATGCGTCCCCTCAGTTTTAGTTTGAGATTGAGGAAATGATGAAAATACAGTTCTTCCTGAACTAACGATAGGGCTATGTCCTGATAAATCTATCATTAAGTCAAAATGTGTTTAATATGCCTAATGTACTGAACATCATCAATTAGCTTGCCTACCTTAAATGTGCTCAGAACACTTACATTACTTGGGCAAAGAATCATCTAACACAAAGCCTATTTTATAATAAAATGTTGAAGATTCCATGTAATTTATTGACTACAGTATTGAAAGTGAAAAACAGAATGGTTGTATGGGTGCAGAGTATATAGGTTGTTTATCCTCATGATCACATGGCTGCCAGGGAGCTGAGGCATGAGGAGAGAGTATCATCCCGCATTTTGCCAGCCCAAGAAAAGATCAAAATTCAAAGTGCAGTTTCTACTGAATTCATAGCTTTCACACCTTTGTGAAGTCAAAATATGGTAAGTCAGGGAATGTCTGTAGTTAACTATTCTTCCTCCTTATTTCAACTCGACAATTCTCTTTTATTCTTTGTATAGAGTGAACTCTGTAATAATTAATTTTATATCTCAAAGGCCAGTAAATTTTATTTGGGAGTCCTCTTTTTTAAGTAATCAAAATAGATGAGCTTAAAATAGGTGATAGATTAAGATTAAATTTATGAAAAGGTGACTTCTAGCTCAGCATGGTGGGCTGAATACATACATTTACTTCCCCAAATTCTATTTACATAAGTTTTACCAAAAGAAAAGATCAAATGCATAAAAATCATTGAGAATGGAGAGGAACAGTCATTAGAAGAAGCATGGAAATCTGCTGAGTTCTTCATAGAACACAACAGTGGCTACACCAATGAATATGGAGCAGAGGAAATCACAGCCCAGATTCTTTGCAGTGAAGTTCAAATTACAGGTAAACATTGTCAGGTGTGGAGAAGTGGGCTGCAGGGAAAGGAATCAGAGTAATTAAAAAATTACCTACACAAATAGCTTGTCTAATTATTAGAGTAATTAGTTATCTAATTATTAGAGTAATTAGTTATTAGTTATTATTAGAGTAATTATCAGAGTAATTACCTACACAAATTACCTACACAAATAGCTCGTCTAATTATTAGAGTAATTAATTATCAGAGTAATTAAAAAATTACCTACACAAATAGCTCGTCTAATTATTTGCTCCCACTTGCTGCTCTCACCCAAATGAAGCAGCAGGAGAAAGTCAAAATTTCTCAAGGATATCTAAGCTCCTTATGTGTATTTAGATGCTTGAAAGGAAACTGAATATAGAATGTAGTACTGTAAACCATCAAAAAGTCATGGGGCATGGAACAGGATACGGTGGTTAGGGAGAGAAGGAGGGCATAGGATATACTCAAGAGCTCTCCTCTGAAAGAAATTGCATGAAGGTGCAGCAACCCTTGAGGTAAGATAAAACTGAAAGCCAACACTTTTATTTCAGAGATAAACCTATTTGGAAAAGGGAATTATAAACCTACAAAACAAACCTAGTAACTACGTAAATTATTCAACCTAATTATTATAATGATTGGAAAATCATGGATTTGCCATCGAAGAAAACCAGTGGTTTGTAAGGAATTAAGATGAGTATGAAAATCCATGGGCTGATCAGGTAGAAATTGAAAACACAAGCAGACTTCCTGGCACAGCAAGAAAGTAATTTGAATGTTAGATTTGGTTGCTATAAACTGATGCATCTCCCTCAACCCATCCCCTTCCAAGACCGAAGGGACAAAAGGCAACAAAATTATATCTCTGCTTCCCTGTGACTGGGAGAGCCCTCACTTCTTACAGCTTGCCAGGTACACCATACATTAGGTGGCAAAATGCAGCACAGCTGACAACTGTGCTTGCTCTTGAGAACACACACTTGGAATCCTAGAGAAGTTGGATTCTGTTGGTATTTGGTTTAATTTTCCAACTTCCATCCCTTAAAGAAGCAGAGGCTTATAGTAATAAAGGCAGACAGAGCGTATCATATTTATTTCATTGCACCAATCTTGACTTTTTTTGTTAGTGTCAGCTTTTTTCTGAGTTTCTTGAGAAACAGCTTTGGAAGTATTCTTTTTTTTCAGAAGGAATTTCAAGACGTCTCTTTTAGTCAGGAAAATTCCATTCAAATTACATTCAAGTTTTTTTTTTTTTTTTTTTTTTAAACTGTATTTTAGTGGATGTGTTTATTCTGGAGAAAGAGTTCAAAGTTCAAAAACTTTATTAAAAATTTAGGAAATTTGGGGCCTTTTAATACAGGCCTATGATCCAAATTGTATCTTTGATATGAATTTCAAGTGTCTAAATCTTTTTATTTCTGATATTCTGAAACAAAATAAAATCATTATAAAAATGGTAAGAAGCCACTGAAAAACAATTGGACAAAAACAAGAAAAATAAAACAAATATTTTGTGATCTCAGATTAGTATTTAAATTAAAATGCATTGATATTTTGTGCACATATTGTATAAATTTTCAAATAAAATAAAATTCATGAATGCTTTTACTCTATAGAATAATTTTCTACTTATTTTAGTTGAATATTTAAATATAGATTAATTTTAAATATAGATGTAATTTTCAAAAATCTAATAAATTTATGTAATTTTAATAAATACATTTAAAACATAAAAATGAGGGTTCAAAAGTGGATGTAGATTCTCTTAACACAATGCTTATATTTTCTCATAAAATAAAACAGAATCTTCATGCCTGACATTCTGCCCACCTCATGCCACTCTTCTTTCTGTGGATGCTCTGTTTTTTTTTTTTGTTTGTTTGTTTGTTTTATTTATTTATTTATTTATTATTTATTTTTGGCTGTGTTGGGTCTTCGTTTCTGTGCGAGGGCTTTCTCCAGTTGTGGCGAGTGGGGGCCACTCTTCATCACGGTGCGCGGGCCTCTCACTGTCGCGGCCTCTCCCGTTGCGGAGCACAGGCTCCAGACGCGCAGGCTCAGTAGTTGTGGCACACGGGCTTAGTTGCTCCGCAGCATGTGGGATCTTCCCAGACCAGGGCTCGAACCTGTGTTCCCCGCACTGGCAGGCGGACTCTCAACCACTGCGCCACCAGGGAAGCCCGGATGCTCTGTTTTAATTTTTCACCTCAACTGTCACTATCTCAGAAAATCCATTCTCTGATCCTATTGTCTAAATTAGGTGACTTAAAAAAAATTTCTTTTATATTCCTTTGTTTGTTTCTCTCACTAAGCAGAATTACTAATTATTTTCTTATTTGTTTATTGCTTATCTTCCTTATTAGACTGTACATTCATGTTTCTTTGATTACTACTGTATTCCCAGAATCTATCATAGTGCATGACATATCTTAAGTATTCACAAACTTTTTTTTTTAACTTAATGAATGAATAAATAGATTATTTCATGGTCTTACTATATTGAGGTCCAAATGAGTTTCATGGTTTACAGGATCTTTTGAGGCCACATCCCAAAGGGTATACTACTTCTTTAGTCCACTTCCCACTGGTTTTACTTTTTTGTATATCCTTCATACTTGGCATACTTAGCAGTCAAGCATAAGCTTCTGTTTCCTAGGCTTTGGATTTTTCCCAAGGTGTCATTACCTTCACAAAAGTTTAGTAGGCTTCCAGTAAATGTCAGGTTACTTGTGTTTAGTCATTCCCCAAACTCTGGTTACTTTGTCAGTGCCTATTGTGACACCCTGAACTTGCTTCATTTGATTAGAATGTTCTGTCCATTCTTTGTGTTCTCTGTGTTCCCCTCTGGGTTACAGTGTGGAGTGGCTTGGGATCTTGCTTCTTTCTCCAAACTGCCCGGGTTTGTCACATCCGTGTTGATCTCTTAGGGGATTGGATTAGGAAGTAATTTAGAAGATTTTAGGAAACCAGAATTCTCCAACTCTTCTGGTTCCTTTCAAATATTTCTGTCCCCAATTCCATAATTCCAGTTTAACAAAATGCTTGTTAATTTTCCTTTCAAGAGGTAGAAAAGCAGTGAATTTGGTCACTGCAGTTCATCAAGATTTGTGATTAACACAAATTCATCCAGTTGCAATTCCTTGGCCTATTTCTCAATGTCATGTCTAGTTCGTTATACTGAACTACAACATCTTTCTTACTGCACTCTAATGATAACAAGAACTAACTTCATACTATACTTTCTTGGCCTTTTTGCTCTCAGTTGACATAAACTTTCTCGAAGTGAACATGGTCTGAGTCTCAAAGACAGAACAGTTGCTTCAATCACCATGCTCTCATCCAGCCATGAGTGCATACTCATTACTCCCCACAATATCTTTGTTCAGCCAGTCTCTATTTATTTTCTGGACTTCAGTTACTTGCAACAAAAATCCTACTGAACTTTTCTTACCTCAACTATCCTAGTAAGATAAACATCTGCATATGTTACATGCATGAGTCTTATGACCACCTATAAACACTTTCAGATTTAAAATATATGATTCCATGCTACTTTGAACTTTACACACAGTAATTTTTTAACATAATTCCATAATTTTGTGCATTTTACCCATATACAATTTCCATGTGTAGTCCAAATATATCATATCACTTTACCACCTGTCAGCAACTATCATATTATTGCAATTATACACAAACAGAAGAAGTTTTTCACCTGATTAAATTGTTGGGGTTGGGGGGGAGGTGGAGAATCCCAAAGCTGTAGGCCAATATTTCTAATTAGTCAGCTATCCATTCAGAGCATACTTCAAATTATCCAGTTGACCTAGTTTATTTGCAGGTTCTGCATTGCTATCAAAAGTGCAAACTCAAACACATAAATAACAAATTTGTGTACTGGATATATATATTTACAATCCCAAGTGTCCCACAGTTCAACTGATAATTTAGAGGAGAACACAATCTAAATGGAATGTTCTACCTAATTATTCCATTATAAGTTATTCTCATATTTATCACAATGGACTCACCATTTTTTGCTTATACTGTCCATACTCCATTCTCATTAAAAATATATATTCATTACTCTTTATTGTGAAGTTTAACTAATTGATATATAGTGAGAATTCATCAAACCAGACCCCTTGAAAATTATTCTCATTCCAGGTTCAGTACAAAGCTTTATAAAACTTTTCTTTAAATCTGGTATTTATTAAATTAAATAAACATCCATTTTTAATAGTAGAGATCCTCAACAACTACTCTTCCTATGACTGTCTAGAAATTAAAAGATTGCTACATCTGGTCATTTACTGTATTCTTTCTCTTGCAAAAACAGTTCATGTCACAATAAGTTGATGCACTGTTAATTCCAAAAATCAATGAGGATCTGTTCCAGCCATCTGTGATATTGTAATAAGAATTTATTCATGCAGGCAATAGCCACTGAGTTACAATAATCTGATCATTTCTCTGAACCTGGCTATAGCTGTAACACATAAGGTGCCAGATTTAGGTACCATGTTAGCAAAAGTACAGCTTCTCCATATAGGAAGTGTCTGTGGATACATTAAGCGGCCAGTTTGTCTATCATATTGACAAACAAGCAAATGTTTGGTACAAATAATATTGAAATTAAGTGGTCCCAGTCTTTTTTTTAATGAGAAAACATCTGGAAACTTGATTCTAGACAGTATTACAAAGAAAAATTTAATAAGAAAGACATGACATAAAGCTAATTTTAGATAAAACATTGCCATTTAAATTTTTTAATTTTCTTTTTTATTGAAATACAGTTAATGTGCAATATTATGTTAGTTTCGGGTACACTGCATAATTATTTGACATTTGATTACATTATAAAATGATCACCACTATAAGTTTAGTTACCATCTCTCTCCATACAAAGTTATTGTATATTATTGACCATATTTTTGTGCTGTATGTTACATCCCTGTGACTTATTTGTTATATAACTGGAGTGAGTTTTGTACCTCTTAATATTTTGCAACCATTTTGCTCACTCCCGCACATCCCTCATTTCTGGCAACCACTTGTTTGTCCTTTGTATCTATGAGTCTGTTGTCTGTTTTCATTTTGTTTTGTTAGTTTGCTTGTTTTGTTTTTATATTCATTATATATATGTAAGATCACACAGAATTTGTCTTTCTCTGCTTGAGTTACTTCAAGTGGCTTGATACCCTCTAGATCTATCCATGTTGTTGCAAATGTCAAGATTTCATTTTTATGGCTAATATTCATATATATACATATATATACATATATATATCACATCTTCTTTATCTGTTACTATTCATAATTTATTTCATATCTTAGCTATTGTAAATAATGCTGCAATAAACATTGGAGTGCATATATCTTTTCAAATTAGTGGTTTTGTTTTCTTTAGGTAAATACTCAGAAGTGAAATTGCTGGATCATATGGCAGTTCTATTTTTAATTTTTTGCGGGAACTCCATACTGTTTTTCATAGCACCTACACCAACTTACAATGTCACCAACAGTGAATGAGGGTTCCCTTTTCTCCACATCCTTGACACACTTGTTATTTGTTGTCTTTTGGATGATAGCCATTCTGACAGGTGTGAAGTGGTATCTTGTTGTTTTGATTTGCTTTTCTCTGATGATTAGTGACGTTGAGCATCTTTTCATGTGTCTATTGACCATCTGTATGTCTTCTCTGGGAAAAAAAAAAAAAAAAAACCTGTACTTGGAGACCTGTCATTGATGAAATAAATTGAAGATAACACAAACAAATGCAGAGATACATCTTGCTCCTGGATTGGAAGAAGTAATATTGTTAAAATGACCATACTACCCAAAGCAATCTACAGATTCAATGAAATCCCTATAAAATACCCATGACATTTTTCATAGAACTAGAACAAATAATTCTAAAATTTGTATGGAAATACAAAAGACCCCAAATATCCAAAGAAATTTTGAGAAAGAAGAACAAACCTGGAGGTATCACACTCCAGATTTTGAAGTATAGTACAAAGCTACAATAATGAAACATTATGGTACTGGCACAAAAATAGACACATAATTTAATGGAACAGAATAGACAACCTAGACATATAATTTAATGGAACAGAATAGACAACCTAGAAATAAACCCACACTTATATGATTAATTAATCTACAACAAAGGAGGCAAAATTAATCTACAACAAATGAGAAAAAGATAGCCTCTTCAATAAATGGGGTTAGGAAAATTGGACAGCTACATGCAAGAGGCTCAAACTGGACTACTTTCTCATGCCATATACAAAAATAAACACAGAATTGATTGAAGACTTAACTGTAAGACCTGAAACTATAAAACTCATAGAAGAAAACATAGGTATTACAGTTTTTGACATTGGTCTTAGCTCTATTTTTTTAGCTCTGCCTCCTCAGGCAAAGGAAACAAAAGTAAAATTAAATAAATGGGACTACATCAAACTCAAAAGCTTTTGCACAGCAAAGGAAACTATCAACAAAACAAAAATGCAGCCTACAGAATGGGAGAAGATATTTGCAAATAGTATATTTGACAAGGAGTCACTATCTAAAATATACAAAGAACTCATAAACTCAACACCAAAAAACCAAAACAATTTAATTAAAAAACAGGCAGAGGACCTGAATAAACATTGCCATTTTTTTTTTTAAATTTGGGGAGGCTAATAGCAGTTTATATACTATATATTGTCATGAGGAGTTAGCCTTTTTGTAATAAGTCTATTATTCTGAAGATCAGGAATGTAATGTTATGTCTGTGCTTTCTTACAAAGAAAATAATTCATTATATTGGATATAGATTTGTTAAGACATCAAATTTACTTGTTCGTTAAAATGCAGGCAACTAAATCATAAAAGATAATTTAAAAACACATGGGGTTTTGTGGAAACACTAGAACAATTCAAAGCAACTTCAGTTTAGAGTATTGTTTTACAAGACCAAACTCATGGTCCATCCGACCTTTTTATTGTCTCTGAGATATGGCAGCAGGTACATCTATTTTAAGAGTTCATGAAAGACATCAAAGTTGGATTGCATACTGAAATTTCTAACTTATTAAACATATATTATAGCATCAATATTCATAAATAGATCAAAATATTTCAAGCAGGTAAATTAGTATATTCAGGAGAAAATGTGCAGATCAATTAGGTCTTAAGGAGAGTGGAAACTTGTAGGAAGAGAAAGGCAAAACACAGAGAGAAAACGGACCAAACTGTGGTCTGATTTGCATTCTTTTATCCACACTACTGAAGATGGCTGAATGTCTCATGGTATGTGATCCTCTCCTCGTTTCCCCAGAAATAGAATTCCTATTTTAGGAAAGTCATTATAATTAGAAAATCTTTTTTCTTTTCCATGTAAACTTTAATAAATTTAAGGGTCACATGTGATTTCATTAGTTCCATTTCAGGGGAAATTTTGAGTAGGAAGTTCAAAGGTGATTGCATCACACAGAAAGGTGTCAGTAAGGAGAAAAATAGGAGATGTGGAAAGACTTAACTGGATCCTGCAAACTGAAGACAACTTCTGTGATTCACTAACTTCTTATGTATTCCACTGTCTTTGGTAAGAATCAGTAGTTGTTTCCTCATTGTTTTGCCTGGTCTACTCCAATATCACTGTTTTGAAAAGGTATGTATACAACTTTCCTGGCGCTCTAACGAGGGATTCAGACAGACACTATGTCTAATCAGACATCATGGACCTTGCCAGGGAAAAATAAATATGTTCAGAAAATTACTTACAGTTTTCTGGGAGAATCCAATCAAGAAAAATCTCTATTTTATTTCCTAAGGAGTTTAACAAAAATCCTCCTGCAATTGACAGAAATAACGGTGGTCAACCACCCTAAGTAAATCATTTTCTTTCCTTGGCAATAAAGATTACAAAAGTATAAAACTATGAATAGCACTTTGAGTTTTTCCTTTAATGATAAATATAGCTTGCCATATGCAAATGCTTTTAATATCTTGTTATAGTTTCTTCCCCCACTGTGTATATGTGTGTTTTTCTGGGTGTGAGTAATGTATACATTGTGTAGAATCTCTTTTTTGAAAGCCACAGTACTTTAACATATTAAGGGTTCTGTGTTGTCCTACAATAAATTAACCTATTTAACTGGTATTTTCTTAACATATTTAAGCACATTAAAAAAAAAAAAAAAACAACACCTGACAGAAAACAGTGTTTCACAGATCACTAGTCAGCTAAATGTGGCTATAAATTCTTGATGTATTATATAATTTGCTCATATTCCTTCTTAAAGTGAATAAAGGGACATCAAATTTGGTAGGATGTTGATCATTATAAACTGCGTGGAAGCCTGCCTAGAATGTTTACGGCAGTAGCTGTTGGAATTAAGGGTGAAGCTAAGGGGATGTGACGTGTGTCACAAGAAGTATCTCTTGCAAGGAGTGTTCTAAGAATATTTTAGGCAATCTGCAAAATGTGGATTGCAATATTTTCACAAGAAAATTGTGACATTTATTTTGTTAACTAACGAAACTTCATATAAGGATAGGTAGCTTGAAGCACTTAAAGTAGGCATTTCTCAAATGAGGACTTTCTGATTACATACCTTCCCTAAAGGGTAACTGATCTGAACAATGAATTCACCTCGGGTGTAACCAACCTAACTAGCACATGTGTGCACACACATTCACACACACACATACATGCACACACATGATGTAGCACTGCCAATGCTGAAACATTTTTCAAAAAATCACAAACTTCCTAGCAAATGTTATTTGGTGATTATAAGCATTTGAGTTTGTAATCCCTCCAGGGAAATCCTGTTGAGTGGAGTCTTCCTGTTGACTACCACATAGATTGCTTTCTAGGTTGTAGACTCTAGACTATATATTGTTATAACACAAACATGATGACTTAAGTGTAAACAACTTCTAAATGTCACTTCCTTGTTTAATACCAGAATTTTATATGTGATTGCAATTCTGAGGTTATCCAGAAGAGGACGATATAGTAAAAAAATACCATTCTTGGGAGGTTTACTGCAATATTTGATAGAAATATCTCATTGGTATGAGTAATCTCTACATCTTGATCTACATTTATTTTTGGAAAGAAGAGTGGTCAGTACTGACATATATAATCCTCTTATCTCAGCACAATGAATATAAAATTTTGTGGAATGTTTTAAAAATTATACTCTTAAATTGAAAAGAAATTCTCACTATTTAATCATGAGTCTAGATTTTGTGGTTAGCACTGTTTGAAACTCTTTGAATACATCTTTATCAAGTGTAACTGTTGAAGAAAATTGTCACTTTATTGAAATAGAATGAATCTAATTTTGTAATTATTTTTCATCTCTCAGGTTCTACTTAAATTCATTCATCAAGAGTAAACAACTCTTAAAAATGATATAACTGTTGGAAATAAAATGATTACTGTTTTAAACAGCAAATGGGCTATTCTTCATTTTCCTTTGCCTTATGCACAGAATTAATATGAGGAAATTAATCAAGTACCTAAGGAAATTCTGAATCTACTTAAATCTGTATACCTAATCTCTTTATCTTTAATAATTCATGGGAAAGCCAGCTGACATAAAGTATTTGATTTAATTTCATTTCATGTAAATAATGAAATTATGAGATGAGCTTATTTCAGAGCCGATGAAGTAAGGCAGTCAAGGCTCAATTGTCACTGGGGTATTGGCTTCCCCTTGGAACAGCTTATTCATTTTCTTATTACTCACTAACCCCCAACAGGTAGTAGTCACTTGATAATTGCTGAAAGATCAGAATTCAGCTACTCTCTGCACTAAGGGCCCTTATTTTTTTTTACTGGTGTCTTTTAAATTGCCATTCATACCACCAAGTGTGCCTTTTTAATTTTACACAGAAAAATAAACCAAGTCTAATTTGAGAAGTTCTTTAGTAGGAAATACAACACACTAGACACATTTGACCACTTAATATTTATCCATGAGCTTAAATGAGTGGTTTGCTTTTACTTAAATTCTAGGAATATTGAAACATCCAAGCTAATTGCAAAATGTCATTCTACAATTAAGTATAATAAACTTTGTGGACTATTGGTTATACTGTTCTTTTCAGTTTGAATGAAAAATTGATTAAAAATGTCACAGTGTCACAGTTTGATCAAAAAGAGGAAGGTTTAAGTAAGTCATAAATCAGAAATAAAACATGGCTACTCTGCTGTTACTGTGTTCTGGAAAAATATCGTGAGATGTATAATGCCTGCAAAATAGAATAACAGGAAGAAATCATATCACATAATGAAATTGAAATTGTTAGGTAGTTACACATTAGCAGCAAGGAGGTGACAACGTGGAAAGACAAGAGGAGAATAATCGTCACACCCCAACCATCTGGGGACTCTCCCCTGACATTTGCAGCAAGGAGTTGGCAATGGCAAAAAGACAAGAGGGAAGTAGTCAAGTTACACCCTAACCATCTGGAGACCCTCCCCTGACCCCACCCACAATGGGGAAACTATGGTCATGTGGTGGGCAACTTATCCTGATAAAGAGGGAGCACAGTAACATGAGGGAACTTCCCAGGCTGCGCATGCCCAGACTAGACAGGTTTATAACCTATAGTAAACCCAAACTCATTATACCATCATTATAATAAAATCTGCACGTGGTTTTGACCCCCACCCCCAGGGAGGCTATTCTTAGTGAATCAAAGGTAAGGGCATGCGCGAGAGTGAACTTGTTACATAACTCGGTACTGTCAATCAAATAATGATCCCCTGTCACTCATTGTATATTTATTCACTGTAGTTGTAAGAAATAATACAGAGAGATTCCATGTACACTTTACTCAGTTTCCCCCAATACTAACATTTTATAAAACTGTAATACATCACAACCAAAATATTGAAATCGATTCAATCCACTGATCTTATTTATATTTCACCAATTTTTTCTGTACTCACTTGAGTGTGTGTATTTAGTTTTATGTATACAATTTTACCACATGTCTGTATGTTCATATATCCACCACAGCAGTCAGGATGTATCCTTCATGTTGCCCTTTTATAACCACACCTACCTCCCTTCCACCGGCAACCACTAATCTGTTCTCCATTTTAGTAATTTTATTATTTCAAAAATATTATAAAAGTGGAACAATGAAGTTTGTAACCTTTAGGAATTAGGTATTTTCACCCAGTATAATTCCCTGGAGTTTCATCCAAGTTGTTACATGATTCAAGAGTTAGTTCCTTTTTATTGATATATAGAGTTTCCAAGTATGTATGTACCACCGTTTGTTTAACTATTCACTTTTTGAAGGACATAGGACTGTTTCCAGTTTTTGACTATTACAAATAAAGCTGCTATGAACATTTGTATACAGATTTTTGTATGAACACAAGTTTTCATTTCTCTGGGATAAATTTCCCAGAGTACAAGTGCTGGGTCATAATGTAGTTGCATGATTAGTTTTATAAGAAACTGCCAAACAAATTTCTACGATGGCTGAACTATTTTGCCTTCTCACCAGCAATGTATGAGTGATCCCATTTCTTCACATCCTTGACAGCATTTTGTATTGTCACTTTTTTTTGCCAATCTGATAAGTATGTAGACTATTTTTGTTTGTAAGATGGTCTCTCGTTCTCTAAAAAAAACTGTGGATCTGAAAGCCAACATTTGTATTATTCATTTTTATATTTCCTGTACTTAACATACTACCTGGCACATAATGGGTCTTCAGTAAATATTTGTTGGACAAATAAATGGATAAGTTAGTGGATGAAAAGAAAAACTTTTTATACTCTAAAATTTTAGGGTCCAATATATTTAAATATTATATTAACACAAAACAAATGGGAGCTAAAAATAAAATCTACACTGTAATTAAAATGGGCTATCATATATATAACTAAAACAAGGAGATATTTCCATTATATTTATTGAATTTCATGGATATATTGCTTGAAATTATGATGTTATCAGCTGATTACATTTCTGAAGGCATTCATTGCATTATAAATATGTGGTAAAAAAATGGTCTCTGAAAACTTACTGATATGATTTCATAATGAAAAGATTATCCCAGGATAATCATTACAGTTATTTCACAATAGAATTCTTATTAAAACTGAACATACTATAAGTGAATGTTTATAGAGATGATAACATCTCATGATAAAATATTATAGCAACATTATATTATATTAGCAATAACATTTTCACCTCCCTTCAAAAAGCAGGTCAGCTATTATATTATCACAGAAAATTACTGTAGGCTCCATACATAAAAAAATTCTCACCATTAGATGAGAAAATAGAATTTTGTGTTTAGTATTCATTTTGGACAAAATACTCTTATTATCTGAAAATGTGCATTGGCATGGAGTAGACAGTGAACCAGCTGAACTCAAGGTTTCATTTCTTTTTAATTTAGGGGGGAAGAAAAATGAAAGGCTCGAAATGAAATTACTTCATCAGAATTCACATTTGATTTTCATCTTTTCAGCTACCCAGCTGCATCAATGCTCAACTGACTATACTCCCAGCTGCATTATTCAAAGAAGTTATTCAAGAAGAAATACTTGCAATATGTGTTATACTGAGTAGCAAGCTAATTAAAAGAAATTCACAGCTGGATTTTTAAAAGGATTTGATCTCAATTGTAAGGTGCTGAAAATGCTTGTTGGTTGCATTTTGTTCTTTATACCCTAAATCTGAAGTCTTCCCTTGTAAGAAAATTGGTAAGAACTGTTCATGAATGAATGAGTGAATCCTCCTCTCTGCTCTCTTTTTTTTCTGTCAGAGCTTAATCAACGATACATTGTTTGTAATTTCTTACATTTCAAAGAGATATCCTGTCCAGGAGTAATGATAAGATTGAGATACTACATCTTCCAGGAAGGTTCTGTTGTTTATAGTCAATTAAAAACTCTACATTTTAAAAATATGTGTTCTGAAAACTGTATTCCTCTAATTGAAGATATATAAAATGTTTGCAATGTTTTGTTTTGGGTTTATTTTTCCTCACCAAATTGTAGGACTTTATCTTTGCTAAAGTGATTTTGACCACATGAGCTCTAATGGGGGTGGGGAGACAAAAATAATAAAAGAATTTAAACAAAAAAATAATATGAAAGTAAATAGAATGGACCGTATGAAAAGAACATTGAACAAAGAAGAAGCAATGGAATAACTGAATCCTAAACCAGCTCTATCACTGACAAATAGTGTGACCTGTGAATCTGTCCCTTAAGTTCTTTATATCAATTTCTGCAAGTGCAAATGTATAAACGTTCACGTTAGTGTTTTTATATTCCACAGGCAACTTCTTTTGTTGAAAGTAACTAAAATTTACTCTTATTGGTTTAAGCAGAAAAGGTAAATTTAATGTAAGAGAAAAAGGGGGAACCTTAATTAAACCAAAAACAGAAAGTACAGTTGGGACTCGCATGGAACTAGAAATCTACTGGACTATAGTATTTCTAAAGCTACTTGGTTTCTTCTCTCTTCTGTGCTCTGAGTTTGATTCTGGTCTTTCTTTGCTTCTTTGGTCAAGTCCTCATTCCAGTGCTGACACAGGCTAAGTAGAATCAATGTATCCTCAGTACAATTTCCAACTCCGTAGACAGAAAAACAGGTTAGGCAAGTATGAATCAGAATCCGCTCTTTTGAATCAACTAACAGTAGGGGTGGGGTCATATGGCTCACTGTTCAGCAGGGACCGCTGTAACTTCATTGAGAAAGGTATCAAGAGAATAGAACAAGGGGATTTAACATGTACACCTCACTGAAGAAGAGGCTATTATGGAATTTAGGAGTAGCAAAATAAAAAATATTTTATTTATGTATGCAACAATAAAAGTGTTTGTTGTAAATATGACTTGCATATATATGTAGATTTAGAAAGTGTAATGAAAGTAGAGCTATCTGGAGAAAGAAGTCACAATTTTTTTTTGTAGCCTAAATTGCTTCCCATCCTTCAGACTAATTCAGTGAATTAGTCTCCTGCCTTGCCATGTACAACATTTTTTTCTCTTGATATTATTTGAAAATGAGCTGTTAAGCATGTTTTTGATGATTTCACTTTCCTGTAAAAGAATCATGTAAAAGGAACTAAATCACTGGATGATGTTTAGAAAACTGGAGAATTTATATTTGTTCATATTAAGCTCAGTGAACTGAAATTCTCATTTCCAGAAATGGTCCACATTCTTAGGACACGGTTTATCCATTAGTGTGAACCACCTCAATTTTCCCTTAAGTTGTCTATTTCTCACTAGTTGATGTTATAATAAAATTTCTGAATTTTGAACTATATATTTTTAGTTCCTGAAGGAACTTAAAGTAAAAATGGAAGTATTTAACAGTTTGAAATTTTCAAAAAGATTGTTTTCTCATTTGACTAACATTTATCTAAAACCTGAATTATATAAGGTCATTCAGATCAATCTCTTTCAACTATAAATATTTTAAAATTATCATTAAGTATTCTAGGATAGATGTGATTTGTTTGAAAATGAGCATGGTGACTGACCATGGTTGATTTTCTTGGTTGATATTCCTGGTTAATTAAGGCAAAATGATAATAATAATAATTATTATTACTTATATTTGATATTATTTTAATGTTTGCAAAGACCTATAAACTTGTTTTCAACTGATCTTAATTAAAATTGTAAGGTAAAGATAGGAATTATTTTTCACTTTATATCTAACAAAGGCTCATAGAAATGGATTGTCTTGCCTATACTCATATAGCTATATAGAAGCAAAACCCAGACAGGCACCTGCACTCTGATTCAAATTCACCTTTCTTTCTATTATACTGCAGGGTCTAATATTCACTAATAATTTCTATGTACATGATAATCATCCTGCTCATTTAAAATAATCCAACTGGGATAATATTTTGTGTCTAACAGGAGCAATAAAGATTGCTTTGGGAAGAGACTTAACATTTCCTTTCAAGCAATTTTCCTTAAAAAGAAAAAAAAAAAATCCTAGCATGTAATTATGTAACACAAATATCCATAACTCCTTTGGTGCATTACTTATGATTTATGTAAATTCTTCTTGAGCCTATTTAGAATTTCATTCTAAACTCCTTCTTAATGATATCCATGAAATTACTGAACACAATAATCCTTTTATTTTCTCCATTTCATCCCAAGACCAGAGTCTTTACTCTGGAATTCTATGATTTGGAGATTACTTTCACATACAGTGTAACTCCATTTTCATCCATTTTTTTGGAAAACACTAAATAATTAGATCCTATTTAATTTGAACCACCCTTATTTAAGGTATGACTAGAGCCTAAACACTATTTGTTACCGAGCATGGCCCTGTGGGACTCCTGTGCACAAAAGCCTTTCTGTTCCCCCATCTTTGATTACAGGAAATAGGCTTCATTCAGCCTCCCTGAACTTCCCTGATTTCCAAAGGGCAGATTCAAGCAGTTGTTAACTAGGAAGGGAGGGGATGCAAGACAAGGGAGAAACAAATAGTCAAGAAAAACAATAGTGCAGCCTTGGGGCAAGATCCTGGTTCCCCTTCAAGGAATACATATTACAATATCTTTGAGCTGTTTTGCAGAAACTCCCGAGAGGTGGAAGAAGTAAATTGTTAATGACGGTATGCTGCCCACAAGCACATAGAGCAGTTGGAACCTGAAGGTTGATGAGGCTGACTCCCAATTACCTCACCACCAACCAATCAGTAGAATCCACAAGCTGATCGCGCCCTCTTTGAACCATTACTATAAAACTTCTCACTACCCTCTCCAAGTTAGGACACATAGTTTTGAGGCCATTAGCCTGCTGTGGCCCCCTGTGCTTCGTGAAGCAATAAAGCTATTCTTTTCTACTTCACCCAAAACTCTGTCTCCAAGATTTAATTCGGTGTTGGGGTACAGAGGCCGGATTCAGCTTCAATTTTAAGGGTAGAAAAGCAACTATCGACATTAAGGACATTAAGCAACTATTAACATAATAAATGTTCCTTGAGTAAAAGTACCAACTAGAATCATTTTATTGCCTATACTAGCACAAAATCATTTTATTGCCTATACTCAAACAGATTTGTGATAATAAAGTATATTTCATTTCTCTAATTTTAGAGGCTAACATTTGAGGCTAAAATATTTACCATAATAATAGCTAACATGCAAAATGTTATTACTACATATATTAACTCTTTTAATCTCTGTAACAACCACAGATGTACTGTTATTTTCCGATTTTACAGGTAAAGAAACTGAGATACAGAGAGGTTAAGATATTTATCTCTCTATATAGCTAGCAAGTGGTGGAGCTGATACTTGAACACAGGCATAATCTGGATAATCTGCTCCTTATTTTTATTATTAAGATCTATTACTGGCTTTTACTGAAAATAAATGACCCTCCGATATTTTCCTGCTAGCACTTGTAATATGTATAGATCTAATGTCTGGTACCTACAAGAACCTGACTAAAGGATCCTCCACCTGACAGGCAACATGACCCAGATGCTCCTTCTGTAAATTTCTAACAACTTCAACTTTCTTCCATTGCAAGTCTCTGAGGACTTAATACCTTTGTCTGATTGTCCATGAGTGTATCTTTTGTCCTGTCTACTTTTCCTCAAGCCAAAGGTTCCTCCTGACTTTGGATGGTCTGTCTTTTCTAAGCTGAACAAATAATTCAAATAAAACACCAAAATCAAGACCTCACAGACTATTAACAAAAAAGAGGATGACATAGTATCATTCAGGTGATCACTAAACCGTCTTTGAGGTCTCAATGGAGAGTTTGTTTTTAACAAATATCCTTGTCTTCTGTGTGGACAATGGACAATTCATAAGGAAGAATATCGAACTTCTGATAACTGCTACAGATAGTATTAGTATCCAGGTCACAGCATCATGACTTATAGTGGAACTGGTAGGGCTGGGTCCAATTCCCAGGAGAGAATCAATCCTTAAACCTGAGATGACTCTTTGCTTTAGTCTCAGTAATACAATTAGACTAACAACTTCAAGTCTTATAATCTAACATTACATAAATAAACTATTACAAGTTTTTTTTTTTTACTATATTAACCGTTTCTCTAGCTAAATAAAGAAATCAAACTGATCTAACTACGTGATCAGTTAACCTTCTGCAAGTAGCATTCTATAATGAGAAAACATATCTGTGTCTAAATAGACTCTTCTGAGGTTCATCTTGTGGTGCTAATGGCTTGAGCTAGAAAAAGAAAGTCTTCTTGTTTCTCTAAAAGCAGATTATACAAAGAAAATAAATTTTAAGTTTGTTTAAACAGATAGTTTGGTCCAATTCTAAGCAGTCAGCTATGTGAAAAAATGTAAATTGTCCAGGAAGGAAAGATATGCTACTGTACCCAACCTCCATAACAGCACCTGTTGTAAGCACAATAAATACTTCTTGAATTGAAATGTTAGAGAAGCAGTTCACCAGCATTTTTACAAGAAAAAACTGCTGGAAAAGTTTGTAGTCTTATTTTCACAACAGTCATATTGCCAGCATTATTATCTGATGCAAAGATTTTACATTCACATAATCTCTAATGTAAAAAGTAACAGAAAGATAAGTTATATATATTATATATAAAATATATATAACTTATGCTCTCATGTTTGATGGTTTGTAGGGTATAAGTTATATATATATAATTTCAAATAGGAGATCAGCATGGTATTGTACACTTCTGCGATTTTCATCATTTTTCCTTTATCTGTTGGTGTTAAGAAATCTGGAAAAGCTGTATAAACTTTGGAAATCTACAGTATAAGAAAGAAAGAAGCAAAATTAACTGTGGACTTGTTTACGGAAGAGCACCACATTTATAGAAATTGTTTGGCTAATTTAGCAGTTGTCCATAGAAAGAATAGAGTAACTTTGTCCCTTCCTTAATTACTGAGTGCCTTCTGGTGGGGTTTCTCAACGTATTGACATTTTGGAGCAAATAATTCTTTGTTTAGCAGTCTGTACTGTGCATTGTAGGATGTTTAGAAGCATTGCTGTTCTCTACCTACTAGATGTCAATAGAAGCCCCCCTTCCAAAGTTGAGACAATCAAAAATGTCTCCAGACATTTCAAATGTCCTCTGGGGGCAAACTCACTGGTTAAAAACCACTTAGCTACACAGCAGTTTAAGCAAAACCAAAGGACAATTGTTTATTTTACTTTATCCTCTTTTCAGTCTAGTTTCTTTACTCTGGAGCTCTAAAAACATAAGGTAAATGCAAACTTCATAATATGCCTATAAAGCCTGGATATTCAACTGATAACACAGAGGGCTTCCCTGGTGGCGCAGTGGTTGAGAATCTGCCTGTCAATGCAGGGGACACGGGTTCGAGCCCTGGTGTGGGAAGATCCCACATGCCGCGGAGCAACTGGGCCCGTGAGCCGCAATTACTGAGCCTGCGCGTCTGGAGCCTGTGCTCCGCAAGAAGAGAGGCCGCGATAGTGAGAGGCCCACGCACCGCGATGAAGAGTGGCCCCCGCTTGCCACAACTAGAGAAAGCCCTCGCACAGAAACGAAGAGCCAACACAGCCATAAATCAATAAAAAAAAATTAAAATTAAAAAAAAAAAATTGATAACACAGAGCTACCAGGGACTGTCCACTACTGCTTGATGCTATAAGTTTTCAATTTTTTTTCTAGAAAAAAGGAATTCATCATCATATTTACCTAGAAATCAGAGCTGTCAGTTAGTTACTCGAGCTCCCCAACCTAGCTGAGAAATATTTTATTTGCACAAAAGTGTCTACAGTTTTTCCAACCCTGGAAGAAGCCATTAGTCTTGCAGATGATTTTCTAGAACAAAAAGGGCTGCAAATTTTATATCCATACTTGTTCATTTTTTGTGGGAAGATCAAAAGGAAATTCTTAGGATGTATGTGAACAGTTCTGGGTGCTTTCATTTGGGGCCTGAAGAGGTGCTGACTGTGTGGTTGTTCCCAGAAGATGAATTTCTTTAAATATTGGGTTGGCCAAAAAGTTCCTTTGGTTTTTAAGTAAAAACAAAAGACACATTTTTCATTTTCACCCAGAACCTTATTGAACAACATATTCACCGTTTTGTTCCACTACCTTCATTTTTCAGGCAACTTCATAATTCTATCTTCCCAAAACTTTTTATCTTTTTAAGCAAAGAACTGTTCCAGATGCCTTTAACAGTCTTCCAGGGAATTGAAATTTTTTCCATTAAGAGCATTTTGTAAAGACCGAAATAAATAGAAATCTGAAGGTGCAATGTCTGGTGAATACGGCAGATGAATCAGAACTTCCCAGCCAAGCTGTAACAGTTTTTGCCTGGTCATCAAAGAAACATATGGTCTTGTGTTGTCCTGATGGAAGATTATGAGTTTTCTGTTGACTAATTCTGGACATTTTTCGTCGAGTGCTGCTTTCAGTTGGTCTCATTGGGAGCAGTACTTGTTGGAATTAATCGTTTGGTTTTCCAGAAGGAGCTCATAATAGAGGACTCCCTTCCAATACCATCATATACACAACATCACCTTCTTTGGACGAAGATCGGCCTTTGGTGTGGTTGGTGATGGTTTATTTCACTTGCCCCACGATCTCTTCCATTCAACGTTATTGTACAGTATCCACTTTTCATCACCCATCACAATTTGTTTTAAAAATGGAACATTTTCGTTATGTTTAAGTAGAGAATCGCATGAGGAAATACGGTCAAGAAGGTTTTTTTCGCTTATGTGGAACCCACACATCAAAGCGATGAACATAACCAAGCTGGTGCAAATGATTTTCAGTGCTTGATTTGGATATTTTGAGTATGTGGTCTATCTCCCACGTGTTATAGTATTGATTGTTCTCAGTTAATGTCTCGATTTGATCGCTATCAACTTCAACTGGTCTACCCGACCGTGGAGCATCGTCCAGCGAGAAATCTCCAGCATAAAACTTCACAAACCACTTTGACACGTTTGATCAGTCACAGCACCTTCTCCATACACTGCACAAATCTCTTTTTGCGTTTTGGTTGTGTTTTTACCTTTCTTGAAATAATAAAGCATAATATGCTGAAAATGTTGCTTTTTTCTTCCATCTTCAATAGTTAAATGGCTACACAAAAATTCACCAATTTTGATGTTTTTTTTTTTTTTTTAATGCACGCTGATATGACAGCTGTCACAATACAATCTAACAAAATTGTTTCGAATGAAGTTAAAGACGACTAAGCACTATTAGAGCCATCTTACGGAAAAAAACTAATGAACTTTTGGCCAACCCAACACGTGGTATGAACATACATTTGTGCTTTAATCATGTATCTACACAGCCATGTCACAGGGAGGTTTCTCTGGGAAACTGACTCTGAGATTTCCGTACAGTAAGATTATTGGATCAGTTATGAGGGAGAAGGGGAGTAGGGTTGAGCAGGGCAAGAAGGAGAACTGCAAGTCAATTCCAATAAAGGTCTTAGCACACCGCTTGGGGAGTTCTCTAGCTGGGATGGTCTTACACAATCATCCTGTCTTAAGACAAGGAAGTTGTCTTTTACGAACCCCTATAAACCAGTCCTCAGATGCAAGCTGCCCTGGAAAGGAGGCGTGGATTTAGGCAAAGCGAATCTTTTGAGTTGAAGACAGTTCCTAGAGAGGGATTGAGTTGAGAGCCATCAGCAGTCAAACTCCTACAGCCGGAGTAATTGAGCTCTCAGTTCTCATCGAGCCATCTACTAAAACTCATATATTAATAGAGAAAAGACTACATACCTACTTCTGTAAATTTGTGGAAGCACTGAGATGCTCTTCTCAATTCTGCCCTCAGCATCTCTTCTGGGAGATTTATTGGATTTTGAATTTTTTAGACAAAAGATAGTTTTCAGGACATTTGGAATTATTGTTTCCTTTCCTCTAACACTTTACTGATACCTGGAAATGAATCAAAGGTTTCTGGAGTTTCTGAAATTTAAGAGAAAGAGACTAGAACAATCGTCAATAGAGGTAAGATCTGTCATCAAAGAAAATAACAATCTTCTCATTCTAGATTTGTCTCAGAAGTGTGCATGAATGACAGAGAATTGGTCATTCACAAAAAATTAAATCAGATTTTTCCAATTGACAAAAATATTTATATACATTTTTTTCTTTACTGCAGTGAAAGTGGTGTCACATAAAGAGGAAAATGAAAATTAGAAATATGTTTTTTAAAAAATAAAAATTACTAATTACAACTTATATTTTTTTATCAACACAGATTCACAGTAGCATACACAATATCTCATACAGGATGAACATTAATTATGTCTTTTTTGTTTGTAGTGTCTGATTTTTAGAATGAGTAATCCATGAGATTTTAGAAAGAGTAAATGTTCTAAACAATAAACCCTACCTTTAAAGAAACTTATTTCTTAAAATTTCACATAGCTTTATTGACATACCTTTGACATATAAAAATTGTATATAATTAAGGTACAAAATATTTGTTTGATATATATATACATTGTAAAAAAAAGCACTACAATCAGGCTAATTAACCTATCCATCACTTCTACATAGTTACCATTCTGTGTGTGTGTGTGTGTGTGTGTGTGTGTGTGTGGTAAGAAGATTAATTTAAGCTCTATCCTCTGCAAACTTCACATATACAATACAGTATTGTTAACTATCATCACAAAATATAGAATTCTTTATGAATCTGCATGTCAACATTGAGCAGGGGTCATGTTAAACTCTGTATTGATCCAATTTTAGTATATGTGCTACCAAAGTGAGGACAAAAAGATCTTATTTTTAAAAGTCACTCAATATCAAAAAAAAACAAACAACCCAATCCAAAAATGGGCAGAAGACCTAAATAGACATTTCTCCAAAGAAGAGATACAGATTGCCAACAAACACATGAAAGGATGCTCAACATCACTAATCATTAGAGAAATGTAAATCAAAACCACAATGAGGTATCACCTCACATTGGTCAGAATGGCCATTATCAAAAGATCTAGAAACAATAAATGCTGGAGAGGGTGTGGAGAAAACGGAACCCTCTTGCCCTGTTGGTGGGAATGTACATTGATACAGCCACTATGGAGAACAGTATGGAAGTTCCTTAAAAAACTAAAAATAGAACTACCATATGACCCAGTAATCCCACTACTCTGCATATACCCTGAGAAAACCATTATTCAAAAAGACACATGTACCACAATGTTCATTGCAGCACTATTTACAATAGCCAGGACTTGGAAGCAACCTAAGTGTCCATTGACAAATGAATGGATAAGAAGATGTGGCACATATATACAATGGAATATTACTCATCCATAAAAAGAAATGAAATTGAGTTATTTGTAGTGAGGTGGATGGACCTAGAGTCTGTCATACAGAGTGAAGTAAGTCAGAAAGAGGAAAACTAATACCGTATGCTAACACATGTATATAGAAACTAAAAAAAAAAAAGGTTCTGATGAACCTAGGGGCAGGACAGGAATAAAGTCGCAGATGTAGAGAATGGACTTGAGGACACGGGGAGGGAGAAGGGTAGGCTGGGACGAAGTGAGAGAGTAGCATTGACATAAATACACTACCAAATGGAAAATAGATAGCTAGTGGGAAGCAGCTGCATAGCACAGGGAGATCAGCTTGGTGCTTTGTGACCACCTAGAGGAGTGGGATAGGGAGGGTGGGAGGGCGATACATGTGGGAGAGGATATGGGGATATATATATATATACATATAGCTGATTCACTTTTTTATACAGCAGAAACTAACACACCATTGTAAAGCAATTTTACTTCAATAAAGATGTTTAAAAAAAAGCACTAATCATAATCTTATCCATGCCCACATTCATCAAAACAATTCATGCTTATCACCGTTTTAACTTGTTTTACTGATTACCATCATTTTTAATATCATAACTTCCCCATTTTTGAATTCTAAAATATGAGTCATCTTTTTAAGATGACATTTCTTTTTCTGAATCCTAGTTTTTTTGATAATGAATTGCAATTGCTATCACACATGAAAGAAAGGAAATCCCCAGAGAAGAAATCAAGAATAAGAATACGGGTTCCTCATGGTGCCCATGAGGAACCAATGAAAATCCTAATTGTTCAAACCTCCCATTCCTCCAACTCTACCAAGAATTCTGGGAAGACAAGGGAGGAGCAGTAAAGAAACAATAGTGCAGCCTTGGGGTAGGGTCCTGGCTCTACCCCAAGGGATACACATAACAATATCTTTAAGTTTTTCTGCAGAACTAAAACCCCCACCAAATGGAAGATGTTCAGGAGAGAAGGTCACAGCTTGATAAACTCGAAGCTCATCAGGAGACCACCTGAGACCGGATTAAAGGAGGGCAGGCCCTGCACCTTATCACAACCCTGCCCTTGAACCATTACTATAAAACTCCTCACCAAATCCTCTCCAATCCTGACACACCGTTTGGAGGGCAACAGCACACTGCATCCCCCTTTGCCTGGCAAAGCAATAAAGCTATTCTTTTCTATTTCACCCAAAACTCTGTCTCTGAGATTCAATTCAGCACCAGTGCACAGAGGCTGAGATTTCGGCATCACCCGCTGTCACCCCGATTCCATAGCCAAAGGTGCATGAAACTTTTTGCTTTTCACTGGCATAATGTATGTTAAATAAAAGAAGTGACATGCAAAACTATGGGAAACTATCTTATAAATGATAGAAGATATAAATAGGATCCAATTCAGAAAATGTATATTGTTGATATGCTTTCTAGAAAATTAAAATGTATTAATTCTTGCCTACCAGGAATTTTTTTTTTAAAGTAGGATGAATGGATGCAAATTACTGCACTAAGATGAAGTTCTGGGACACTGTAAGTAGTTACTGAGGATAACGGGAGATACCTTGGGTGGAAAGTGCAACTCTTGTCACTGGTACAGCTATGCATTTGCATAGACATGAACAGTTCAGATATTGTGCCCTACCTCATCATTTCTATGAAAGGAAGTAGGAATATTTCACCATTCCAAGTTTTAGTACAATGTTGAACATAGTAGGTCCTCAAAATACTTTTTAATAACTGAATAATATTGCAGAAAAAAACATCTAGACAATAATAATCAAGAGACAGATTAGCAATTAACATGTTGCTTACTTATGATAGTATCTTCTATGATTTATGGCAGCTACTCAAAGCCACTAATTCCCAGATCATATCTCTAAAATAATCAAAAATGTAATTAAAAGCTGTGATTAGATGGTTAATACAAGCATGGAAAGAGTATTGAGGGCACTAAAATAATTTCATCAGTGATTAATGTGACGGTGCCTATCCACTTCCTCTTAAAAACACATTGTATTAGTTTCCTAAGGCTACTGTGACAAAGTACCACAAACTAGGTAGTTTAAAACAACAGAAATTTATTGTCTCACAGTTCTAGAGGCTAGCAGTCCAAGATCAAGGTATCAACAGGAGTAGTTCCTTCTGAGGGCTGTGAGGGAGAATCTGTTCATCCCTCTCTCCTAGCTTCTCATCATTTGCAGGCAATCTTTGCCATTCATTGGCTTGTATAGGACCTCTTTTTAAATTGATTACCTCTGTAAAGACCGTATTTCCAAATAAAGTCACATTCTAAGGTACTGGGGATTAGTACTTGAACACATTTTTTGGAAGAACACATTTTCACCCAAAGTAATATTTTTTATTGCATCCTTATATTTGAAGAAGCAAGGCTGGAAGAGTCCAAAAGAGTAGAAACGGCACTTAACCTGTAGCCTGTGGAACACATGCTCACTCTGTTCCTGACTAACTGAACCACAGAAAGCACCCAAACCTGCAAAGTGTCTTTAGAAGATTACTCTAGAATGGATAAGAAGGCTAGTGATGGCAAGGAACATTATGGAGATAAAAGAATTAAGCAATTCAAGCTTTAATTAGGAGGGCCCAGGAAGAATGGAATACATATTTCTTCCAGATAATTAGTCCTAGGCTGCATTTCCCAGCCACATTATGAGGAAGAGCTGTCCCCAGAAGTCATAGAATTAACTTTTCACTGGGAAGAAGAAAACCCCATCCATCCTCTTCTCTGAATTATATATTTAAAGTCTTTGGCATAAAATTTCTTTTTTGTGAGTCACAGATCCATTACAAAAGTTATTTAAATATAACAAGATCAATCACCACACTTTCTCCCAAAATTTGACAATTCTTTATAAAGAAATAAGCTCAAATTACCATTATTTATTCAGTATATGTTTTTGTATATGTTCTAACACTTGAGCCACTTGTATCCACAACCCATGGTAGTATAACTTCTGCTCTGCCCAAAGAATCTGCATTCATGCTCAGGTCTATATCATTTAATTATTTTCTTCAATGTGACTATTCTCCATATCTGTTATAATATTGTTTATTAAATACTTAGATATTTTTACCACAAAAAAAAGAAAAAGAATGTATATCACTAGCAGCTTCAAGACTCTATCTACACTTTTCCAGTTGTTTTAAGCAGATCATAATCTTATTTATACTCATCTTTGTTCCCTTTATGTTTATTTACACAGGCATTTCTAATTATTTATCATTTTAATTAAAGTAAGAAATTGTATGGACTACTCAGATATTTTCTAATTGCTAGGAAATCTTTTTCGTTTAACTCTAAATTTTTTTTAATAGGTGTGAAAAATAGTTATTTTTTCCATTTGAGCTGCATTTGTGGGCCATATTGATAAGTGAGGAATTATTAGGCAAAAAAACCCCACCAATTTTTATTCTCCTTTCACAGGAAACATATTTTCTTCCTACATCTGCACATGCCTTAAGTTTTTATTCTTTTTGAATAAGTGATTCTCCTTTAATTATCATTTTTAAAGATTTTTAGCACTGTGTAAATATTTTTTCAAATGTCTAAACTATCATCAAATAGAGACATTATTTTAAATATGAACCAACTTATATCTCTTTTCTGTTTTCCATTACAGCTAGAAAGAATATATTCTCATTTCTGCAACCCCAAACACCTTACCTGAAATGGCCTATGCCTACCTTTCCCACATCTTTCTTACTCTCTCCTACTTACCCCCTCCTCACCAGATACACTGGCCTTTTGGGTCTTCAAACACCATAGGCTGGTTCTTATCTCAAGGCTTCAACACATGCTGTTCCAGGCTCCTCCCAGGTTATTGCATATTGCCTCCTTCCTGCTACTCATTTCTTAGCTCAAACGTCATATTCTTGTGATAGTTCCTCCTATAAGGAACTAGGTTCAGATCTAGGTTCTTGAAGCAAGGATAGGAAATAGATACCATGCCATCTTCATGTTCTCTCTCTCTTCATCGCTCATCAGTTCTTTTTACCCAACAGTTAGAGAACAAAACATACTTGTATCAAGATTCCTGGTATCATCATCTTGCCATTTCAGAGTAAAATAGGGTGTTTTACAACACAAAAAGGAGCAAAACAATGGACACAACTTAAATTTTGATTAAGAGAAAAATGATTAGAAATATTATAGTCACTAAATATCAGAATTTTAATGACAATAAAAATAACCATTATCATATTGCAAATAAAAAAACAGCATAACAGGATGTTTCTAGTGCTGTGTATAAGATGTAAAGAGAAAAATCTATCTATTATCTATCTATCTATCTATCTATCTATCTATCATCATCTACCTACAATATGATTAAAAGAAAAATACATTAAAAGTTAATTGTGGTTATATCTCTAGCTAAGAGAATTATAGACGTTCTTAATTTTTATCGTCCTTTTGCTCAATTTCTATTATAATAAGCAGGTGATACATTTACTATAAAAATGCTAGGCTCCCAAAATATATTTCAACTCAAAATAATTTATATATCTCTGTCAATCTATTTAATAAATTTGCCTGTGTATGTACACTTACTTAAGTTAAATGTTTCATTTTGCATTCCAGAATTTATTCAGACATATGAGGTTTAATTTTTGTATACATAACATTTTGGATTTTTTCCTACTTAAACTCTAAATATCTTTAGATATCACTAATCTTCATCGTTTAATATGGATAACTATTACTTAATATTCACTTTATTTGCTTCATATTCTTATGATAAATTCTCAGGAGGGGTATCGCTACGTCAAATATAAGTTTAGTGGCTCTTCATAAACAAGTCTCAATTGGACATTTCTCTTTACCACATGGCTTGGTGCCCCCTCCAATTTCAATTTCTACCCAGCTTTGACTTATCATCATGATGATTGACATCTTTGCAATCTCTTCTTTACCACAACATTGTTTTGAATGAAAACTCTCTCTTGCCTGGAAAATTCTAAAAGTGTCATTTCTTATTTGAGATGTAGTAAATGGTGGCCCCGAATTGTCATTAATGTCCTATTTTTTGTAGGCTATAAATTATATTTTATTGACATGCATAGAGTTCCTTTATAAAAATGTTTTCCTAGCTGATATTTTAATGTTCTTGATTTTATCCTCTATTTTGCCAAAATCTTCAATTTATCTTCATTTGTAAATTGACATGGAAATGTATTAATTATTTTTATATTGCTTTCTAATGACTATTCAAAATCTCTTCCTTTGTTTTTTTGCTTTATATTTTTTCTTTCTTTTTATATAACTCAATATTTAAGATAGGAGAGTTCTATACTTGGTTCTTGTGTGTCTTTTCAAAAAAATTTTTTGCTAAAATTATCGGATTACTATCACATATTAATTTACTCTCTCACTTGATGTTTATTGAATCTCCATGTGCCATTTGTTGTGTTAGTTCTGACATCATTTTAGTCTACATTCATGATTTATTTCTACATTACTTTTATACATTTGATCTGAACCTCAAGATTTCCTTTGAATTTTCTCTTCAGTTTCTTCCAGAATTCTCTGTCTTATCTCTCCTCTAGTTAGCAAATAATTATCTAACTCTCTGTTAATCTTCTTTTTTGTTTTCTTCTGCATTTGGTATACATAAACCATAATCAATGTACCTGAGAGTATCATACTCCTTGTTCTTTCACTCTATTTGTAAATATTTATAAATATTAACATTTTAGGACCATCACCAACAAGATGGATTTTTTTCCTGAAAATAACTGTTTTAAATTTATAGAAAGTGAAGAAGAATAGAACTTGTAAATGTTTACTAATGAGTTTATGAATTATCATTTTCAAGATAAATTTAAAGTCCATTTCCTTGGTAAGTGTACTCAATGCTATAGTTCCTTTTTTATCATAATTTAGATTGCACTAGGTCTATTCAACACATTCCTTCCTCAGAAGGTTTGGCTGGTAGCATAGGATTTAAGATTTGGGGAAATAGGGATATAGAGATGAATAAAGCCAAACTCTATATATTGATGACCAGTTTCTAACCTCCTCAGTAGTTTCCTGCATCTAGTTTCAATGTATACATACAATGGAGAAATAAAAGTAATCTTGTACACTTGTGCAGACATTCCATGCAGAAGTCTGAAAGGTTGATCTTTCTTCATAGTTCACCTGTAAGTAACTTCAATAACACACATGCTCATGTACAGTACACACACACTAGCTTTCTGAATATAAAGCTGTGTACAACTTTGCGTGACTACAAAACAGAATAGCTGGAATTGATTGTTTCTGAAAATGCTATTACACTATAGAAAATAAAAATAAATTAAAAATCATGTATATTCTGTTTTCAAGAACAAATGATCATATTTGTCAATGCATATTTTTTATTTCTAAAATTCCAAAGTATGTTTTAGTTTGCTGGAGTACCTAAGCAATGTGATACAATGATGTTAAGAAATATTTTACTAGGTAACAAAATTAAATTAAAAGCATGATTTTATAAAATTCGGTTAATACTTTTAAAACAAATTATTTATCTTTACATTAATTAATTAATTAATATTTTGAATTCCTAATTTCAAAAAACTAAGAGTATTATAATGGGAAACTATACTAGTCCTTCTTGATGTGTCCTGGTACTGATGTGGAGATACGCTCCTCAGAAAAAGGAGTGAGGGAGAGGAGAGAGAAAAAAGAAAAAAACAAAAATCCATGTTTAAATTATCCTGGAAACAAACACACGTTAGAGGTATAAGATAATGTATTCAAACCTCTCAGAAATCTTAAATTATAAAAAATGTTTAATCATATAAAATCCATTTTCTTCCTTTGCTGAAAAGAGAAGCAGTATTGAGGAATATACACATCTGACCCATGCATATGACTCTTCATATGTATCATACTGTAACAGATATTCAAAGAATTAGAGTAAAATTATTGTGTATATTTCCCAGAGAATCATTTGAGTAATAGATGGGAGGCCTTTTCTAGTGTTAAATGATAATGAAGAAAAGCAGATTTTAATTCAAATATTCTAATTGTTTGTCATGTTACTCTCAGATGAGAAGCTTCAGGTTTCTACCCGTAAAAAAGGAAAGTAGTAAATGCTTTTACTAAAATATTCTTATGATAATTTGGAAAATGATATAATGAATCACAATGTAATTGTAGCTAATTGAGAAATATAATTATAAGGCTATTCAAATTCAACTATGCAAATAATCTGTGTAATCTAGGAAATAAAACTAGGAATTTCAGAACATGGGTTACCTTGCCTCCCCAAATTGGTACAACCCAAATATAGGGAGAATAAGTAAATTTAAGAAGGGGACTATACCAATACTCTACTAATCATATTCTTTGGGACAATAATTCTACTGTATGTTGAAAAGTGTTATTATGGAAAATGGATCTGATGGACATATAAGTTTGAAAATTGGTATGTAAACTAATTTATATAGGTTTCAATATTTTAGAAGTTCACTGTATATTTAATATGATAATGAACAAGATGCTCCTTCCTTGCACATCAAAAAAAAAAGTTTGTTACCTTTAGCAAATCCGTGCTAAGTTATCTGTCCGTCAACTCCCCCTCTATCCTCTGGAATTTCCCCCCATTTCCCTACTTCATTATCTCAGTATCTCAGTTAATGATACCACCATCTTCCAGTTATTAAGCCACTCAAGAAAATCACATAGGCATCTGCTGAACCAGCTCTTCTCCACTGCTGCTATTCCTTTTGATGCTATACTCCTGGCAATCAATCATCTTTGTGCTGCAATTCTTTACACCACTGAAATTCTCATTTCTGCAAAGTAAAATGTAGAGCAACTATGTCAAAATGGTTTATAAAATTTCAAAACAGCCATATATTAGTAATCTCAGAGCTAACAGATTCTATTCTCAAGCACAATAACAAATTTATCTGATAGTTTACAGTGCTAAAATTTAAATGCACCTTTTTGAGCTCTCTAGTAAGAAGAAAGTTGGCCATTGTCCCCATGGTGATTCAGATAAATCAGTTTGTGGAGACACAAATTAGTACTGTCTTACTGAACTAACCATGCATCAGAACTTGCCCAGCAGTCTTGCAAACTCAGGAGAATGATTTTTATAAAGTCACCAAGAGTGGATTCATTTTTCTCAAACCTGAAAAGTCAAAGTTATAGCCTTCTTTAAATAATTCAAAACAACCTCTTGAAATTCAAGCCAGAAATGCAAATATAAATATCAAATGGGATGCCATAAAACCTTTCATTTGCATTCTTGGTTTGGACAATTCATGAATGACTTGGAAAGTCTATGGCATGGTAATTTGCCACTTTGCAAGGAAAAAATTTCAATCCTACACCTGCTAGAAGTCTTAAATGTGGAAGGGACATTCACCTGGGAAATGAGCCTAATTTACTACACAGCATCAAAAATTCAATGTAGTTTTCCTCTTTTCCACTTGTGTCTGCTCCCTCTATAAACTTAATGCAGGGCTGAAGGTTGTTACCTAAAGTTTTCATTGTTAATTTGTATTACAAAATTTAGAAATTTGAAGCCTGGGAATGGGCTTACAAATTTTTGTTTCCTATTAAAGATTAGAATTAAATAAATCTCCCTCTGAAAATAACACACACACACAGACACACACACACACACACACACACACAAAACATGTTGTACTAGGAAACTTGTAGCTTTACAGTCAGCAGAGGGCAAAATCAAAGTTAAAGGGAAAGTGATTTTGTTTTCTTGTCCTAGAAGTAAGAGAATAAAATCTTATCTTTTCTGACACCTTCCTAATGACAATCTGAGCAGAACATTATAAAATGACAGTTTCAAACAAAACTGTAGTGTAGTAACCCCTATACTTACAAGTCTATATATTTTTCCAAGATAGTACTAGTTATAAAATGCATAAGAACAAAAAGAAGAATACAAAAGCTACTGAAGTTGTTATGCTTTGACACTAACAATGAAAATGAGGTGTTCTATAAAAAACAGTTTTTGGTGTCTCTCTGTACATATAAATATTGAGATCTCTAGAATAGTGGTCATCAAATGTAAATAACGTCATTTCTGGGTGGTGTGATTTTGGGTGATGTAAAATGTCTTCTGTTCGTATTTTTCTGCTTTGTTCTATTTAAAAAAATTTCAATACACTATATTTCCTTAAATAATAGACAATTGAAAATAACAAAAATCCTTTCTAATACCTTTGAGTATTATATAAGCATTCTAAATTATTTGCTTTATTGTGTGCTTTTATCATTCACTAAATACAATAGAAGGCCCAGGTTTCAAGTCAACTGAGTTTAATATACAACAGTTTTTGATTGTTGTGGGAATAGTGAGAAAATGCTCTTCGTGAATTATCTCTTTTAACATCCCTTTTCGAGATAAAGCTGGACTTACAATGTAATCACAAGTCTTGCTTCACATTTATATATTTGTATTCAGCTCTCATTTATTGATACACAAAACATATTATCTAATAAGAAGATATTTTTTAAATTTATTATTTGTGATAGTAATTATTAATAATAACATTGACTTTAATATATCGATCTCTAATTGTGTCTGCCATGTGTTATCTCAGAGATGAATGTGTCTACATTTTATAGCTAAAGAAAGGAGGGCTAGAGAATTAAGTAACTTAGCAAATGAATACAACTAGTAAGTGATACTATAATCAAGAGTTAAATCCATGACCACCTAAGTTTTACATGTATTATTATTTTAATATTTTCTTCTGAAATTACAATAATTGTTAAACTATATTACAATCTTTCTGTTTATCAGACTTTCTTTAAATTATTTCCAAGGATCATTTTCTTTAATCCATACAAATATACAAGGTAGATACTATTATTATCCCTTTTCACAGATGAAAATAATTACATAATGTGCCCAAAGTCATACACTTAATAGTCTCAATAATGTTTGTTGATATTCAGAACCATACCTATCTTTCTAAACTCTTACCACAAGGGCATTAGGCCTGTAAACATTTCCCAGAATTTCTTGCCAAAGAGGTTCTGTTATTTATTTCCTGTCTTGTGCCCCCTTTCCAACTTCAAAGCCAAAAATGGCCGATCACACACCCCTAACACTGATTCTCTTCTGCCTCTCTCCTCCACTTATAAGGATCCTTGTGATTACATTGGGACTACTCAAATAATCCAGGATAGTTTTCCCATCTCAAGGTTAGTTGATTAGAAAACTTAATTTCTTCTACAACATTAATTTTCCTTTGTTGTGTGGCCTAATATATTCATGAGTTCTGAGTATAAGGACATGAACATCTTTGCATTAGGCATTGTTCTGCTTACCACAATTGGGTATAAAAGTAGACCAAAGATAAGATTTCAGCTCACTAAGCTTTAAGTGGATGACTATCTGATTACTGTGGTCTTGTTTGAGCAAATATACCAAGTTCCCTGCTCCCCCCCAAATTATATTTGCTATGGTAATTGTTGTGATGATACCTGTGGCAGTGTTTTGTGGGAATTTCATTATTATAAACATAGAATGTAGGATGCACTTTCTAAAGTTTTCATTTCATAGCATTGTTTCTAGCAAGGAAAATTTTGTTTCTTTTAAGGAAAAGTCTATTTTAAAAGTTAACAGTATCTGAAGAGATAAGACACATTTCTGAATCCTATTTTAAACCAATTTACACCTATTAGAATGTGTTGAATTGAAAAAGGAAGCATCCATATTTTCACTGTGTCAAATACAAATGTTTTCTGTATTTTGATGTTTCAGGGGTGAGAGTGCTCCTCGGGTCAGCTAAATCTTACCACATGCATGTCTAATTAAATGCAGAAACACATCAGTGCCAAGGTAAATAATACTGATTTCTGTTCCCTTATAAAATACATTATTTAAAATAGAAACAGGGGATGTCCATGTAAAGTAATAACCATTCTATTGGAGGAAACACCTTCTTTTCTGCCACTCTTGATTCATGCAAGTGCATGTGAGTGTGTCAAACCAGAATACCTTGCAGCTGAATAGCTGAGACTCTAACCCCTGCTCTACCACTTTCATGCTGTCTGACCTTAATAGTCAGCTTCCTCATTTTAAAAATAGAGATAATTATATAAATATTGTGTTGTCAGGAGAGTTAAGATCAGTTAATTCCCCCAAAAATACTTATAGAGTGTCTACTCATTGGCAGGTGCTTTTCTAGGAGTTAGGCATAAGGCAATGAGCAAATAAGACAAAGTCATGCTCGCAAAGAACTCACATTCTGGGGAGGGGAGACAGGGAATACACCAATAAATATTATAGCATGTTTTATGGTAATAAGTGCTAAAGATGAACCATGGAAGGGGGATAGGGAGTGCAGGGGTGTGGTCAGGGAGACCTCATTGAGCAAGCAACGATTGTCAAAGACCTAAAAGAAGTGAGGGAGCCAGATGTGCTATTACCTGGAGAACAAGGAGTGTCCAAAGAGAAGAGTATGTTCAAATTTCTCAAGTGGGAAGAAGCATAGTGTTTCTAGGAACACAAAGAAGGTAAGTATAATTGAAGCAGGGAGAGTGAAGGATAGTGTGACACAAGGGAAGTATGGAGAACTACACCATTATCAGGAAGGCTCATGTGAAGGCTTTATTTCCACCATAAGAGTAAAGGGAAGCCACTGGTGGGTAAGCATGAGGATAACGTAATTGTATTCTTGTTTTTATTAAACATGTTGGCTTCTGTAAAGGGGATAGATAGGGAGAGGGCAAGAATTGAGGAAATTGAGGAAGATAGAGTAATTAATGGGCTATTGTGGTATTCCAGATGAGTCATAACAATGACTTGTACTATGTTGGTAGCTGGAGAGATAAAGAGCAGAAAGAAGGATTTAAGACCTAGAATCGACAGAATTTGGTGACACATTAGTTCTGGGGTGTAAAAGAGAAATCACTGTCAAAAATGTCCCCCCCCCCAAATTTTGGCATGAACTACTGGGTGAATTGTGGGGTCATATTCTGAGGAGAGAAGGAGTGGATGAAGAGCTAGTTTGGCAATTAAAGTGGCGTTGAGAGGGTGGGCAAGATCATGAGTTCAGTTTTGAAAAGTTCACATTTGAGGTGCTTGTAGATGTCCAAGAAACTACTGAAAAGGAGGGAGTTGAATACGCAGGTGTGAAGCCCATGGTAGAAACCTGGCCTGGAGTTTAAGATTGCTGAAGCTTGAAGTAATAAAAAGCTAGAAAAGCAGTGCCATGGGGGAATCAGCCAAGTTTCAGCTAAGGACAACAAAATGTGCTGAGGGAATATTTAGAGAAGTTGAAGATCTGGGCATTAACTGACTGTGAAGGTGGAATGGTTCAGAGAATGAGTAAGAGGTAGAGAAGTAAAGACCTGTGAAGGGAACAGGATGTAGTGAGCCTTTGGGCAATGTGGAATACCTCTAAGGTTAATTTACATATTTCTGCTCTGAACCATTGTATGTTGATTTCAGAGACATCTTACTTCCAAATTCTTAAGATTTACATTACCATAACTTCTGTGTATTGATAATAACTTTCACATTTATACTACCATATCAGATGAAGTTTAAGAGTAAATGTATGATAAATGCTATTTAATCTTATTGTACTTCTAGAAAATTATTTTTCCCAAATCATATATTGTGACTTTTTTGAATATTACATCATATTCATATATTTAAGTATGGATTTCACCTAAGTGAACTATAATATTTTCTTAAACTTACTGCTGAGAAATGAAATACTACCTGATAATAAGTTACATAGTCCAAAGTGATAAAGAGACTGAAAGTAATATGTGTATTTTGTTACCAGTTAACCTATTTTATTGCAATCTCATTTTAAAGTAAAATGATGTGTGGTCACTACATACAGTTAATATTCATGTAAAAAATGAACCAACATTCATAGTAAACAGAAAGTTATATCAAAAAGTTTTAAAATATTTACTAAAATGATGTTAAGAAACATGAATAACATATATCTTAGGAGAAAAAGCTTAGTCAGCTATGGCAGTAACACACATCAGGAACAAAATGTGAAAGACCTGGGTAATTAAGGAAATAATTATTTGATAAAATGGCTGATAATTTCAAGTCCTACATGATATGTCAAGTTTAAAAAGGAACAAACTTATAGCCAGCTATTCAGAGAATAGCTGAAATACCTAAGAATATAATAAGGAGCTATAAAAATAGACAAGAAGCAGAAGAAAAAGAATTTTATAAAAGAACATACTTCAAATAATTCCTCCAACTTTAATTGAGCTTGGAATAGACAATACAACAATTTCATTAAAAGAAAATATAAGGAGAAGAATATTTAAATTTTGAGAAAAGACAAAAAGATATGTTTTGGAAGATATAAAAATTAAGAACATATTAACAAACAACTGCAAACTATAGTACTCAGTTTATGTATGTATGATATTATACATGCTCTCAAGAGAGATTGTGAGATGATTTGTTTATTGATTAGTTTGTCATTATGTTCGAACTCTGGAATCTAGGAGTTGTGTCTTGAAAAGTAAAACATATATGGGCTAATAAAATAATATTTCATTTCCCCTAATATTATGCAAATTGTATTAATTTTGAAACATACATTCATAAAAAATTATAATGACAAAAGATAGAAGCACCACAATCTCCTCTGCAGTCTTTCAACTGCTCAAAAGATGTCTCAACATTTTCCACCTAGTTAAACCAGAAGGTCTCTCAGGGAGAGAGTCCTCTGTGTGCAGTGTGCAGCTGCTTTCACACCTTTGATGTAAGCAAAAATATTAACTTCAGATAGACTAAGTTAGATATATTTTGTTCTTTGCAGAGAGCTTGGTACCATTTAGCTTGCCCCTCCCTTATTCTTGGATTTCTCCTCACCTAGAATGACTTTCTCAAATCCATACAAAAAAAAAAAGCCATTTTTAAAAAATTTATTAAAAATCCTATGTACTTTTTTCTAATTTATCACCCACCAACCACTATTTCTATTTATGTCAAATACAGACTTGCCATTTGAATGATCTGATATGCAGAGGAAACTACATTAGATATGATTTAATTTCATGTTGCATATGGGGAACAAATTTAGAGGAAAACAGAAATGTGCATGATATTTACATAGTTCAGATTTAATTTCCACATCATTATCATTTTTACTTTTATTGTTTTGTGTTGTTCTAATCTTTTCAATGTCAAATCATTTAAGGGAATTTTTAATATAGAGTACAGATTATTTTTTTTAATAATGGAACCTTGCTTAATACATATATAATAAGACAATTTCTTTAAACATAAATCCCAGTGAAATTAACACTGGGAAGTCAATGAAGATTTTCATTATCAGCAATGAGGCAAGCAACTGAAAGGAGAAGCAGGGAGAAAAGAATATAAAACTCACAGATCTGGTAGCTTGTCTAGAAAGATGCTGCCATCAGTTTGCCAGGCCACCCTCTCCTCCTCCTCCTCCACCCCCTTCTCCTCCTCCTCCCCCTCCTCTTCC
The DNA here is from genome assembly GCF_009873245.2 of Balaenoptera musculus. Lineage (NCBI taxonomy): Eukaryota > Metazoa > Chordata > Mammalia > Artiodactyla > Balaenopteridae > Balaenoptera > Balaenoptera musculus. Next base: position 43,785,270 of record NC_045788.1, read on the forward strand.
TCCCCCTCCCCCCTCCCTCTCTCTCCTTCTTCTCTTTCTTCTTCTTCTTCTACTTCTTCTTCTTCCTTATTCAACACATTTATTAACACCTACTACTGTGTGCAGAGTTAGGTATTGGTCATTGGAAAAAAGACAGCAATCAACCCCTCTATTTTGTCCTCAAAAGGTCATAATCTAGTTGGATGGTATAAATAGCCAATTTCCATTTCAAGGTAATGTAACACAGGAAATACTATGGAAACTTGAAGGAAGAGAGAACTAATTTTGCTTTGAGGAGTTAGAAAATCTGCCCATTAATTTGTCAGTGAAGCATAGCTATAATATGATAACAAGAGTTTGTTGAAAGAATAAGACAGAAAGAAGCAACATTCTAGGTAATGAGGTGGGGAAGAAACAAAATGAGGGTGGGAGATTAGGTTAAAATTAAACCTCTTTATCAAAAATAAGGTATATCTGTCCAAAATATTTAGTAGAACTTTACAGTTTGTCTTTTTCCCATTCAGTTATAGCCTTGTATTTGATAGTAAGAACTTTGGATTTTATTTGAGGGGAATCATTAAAGAAAATAAAATGATAAGATTTGTATCTTAGATTTTTTTTTGTAGTATGTCATAACTGGGAAAGATTGGAGGAGATGAGAGTGGAAGCAATAATAAATATTTAAGAGGGTCTAAAAAATGTTTCCAGGTTAGAAACAATGGTGACCTGAACAAAAGTAGAGAGGAGATAATAGACTGAAGAGGGGCTTAAAATATAAAATATATGACTTTTAAAGATATGGGCTATTTTATTTTGTATTACTGCAAATTCTCCTTGATGTAATCATCACCAAGTTACTCTTCTTAGCCCTTAAATCAGATTTGTAACATTGATTTTGTGAATCACTAGGGAAGATCGTGAATACCATGTATTTTCTACATCACATATATAACTTTTGTGATCTGAAATGTAGCCACTAATCACTATGTATGGATAATGAGGATAGCTAAAATTATGCAGCAGATTCTACATCACACTATTAAGTGTTGGAACTAGAATTCAAACTCAAATCTGTTCGATGCCGACTTTAGCTTATTGGGTAGTCAAGTGCATAAGTCACATATACCAGAGCTAACATGGGTAAAGTGAAAATGGGCTAGGGGACTTGGCCTGCTAAATCTCTCTTTTCGTTTATTTGGAGAAACCTCCACAGAAATGTTAGGGTTCTTTAGGGGACAACATTTCTAAACCTGTAGTCTATACTATTCTCTCTTTTTTAAAAAAAAATATTTATTTATTTATTTTAGAGACACAGATGTAGAAAACAAACGTATGGACACCAAGGGGGGAAAGTGGCGGGGGGTGGTGGTGATGGTGTGATGAATTGGGAGACTGGGATTGACATGTATACACTGATGTGTATAAAATGGATGACTAATAAGAACCTGCTGTATAAAAAAATAAGTTAAATAAACTTCAAAAATTAAACAAATAAACAAATAAAATAAAAAAATAAAACAGAAAAAAATTTATTTATTTGTTTTTTTAATAGATCTTTATTGGAGTATAATTGTTTCACAATACTGTGTTAGTCTCTGTTGTACAACAAAGTGAATCAGCCACATGCACACATACATACCTACATCCCCTCCCCCCGTGAGCCTCCCTCCCACCCTCCCCATCCCACCTCTCCAGGTCATCACAAAGCACTGAGCTGATCTCCCTGTGCTATGCTGCTGCTTCACACTAGCTATTTTACATTTGGTAGTGTACAAATGTTGATGCTGCTCTCACTTCGCCCCAGCTTCCCCATCCCGCCCCGTGTCCTCAAGTCTACTCTCTATGTCTATATCTTTATTCCTGCCCTGATACTAGGTTCATCAGTACAATTTTTTTTAGATTCCATATATATGTGTTAGCATACAGTATTTGTTTCTCTCTTTCTGACTTTCTTCACTCTGTATGACAGACTCTAGGTCCATCCATCTCACTACAAATAACTCAGTTTTGTTTCTTTTTATGGCTAATATCCCATTGTATATATGTGCCACATCTTCTTTATCCATTCATCTGTTGATGGACATTTATATTGGTTCCATATCCTGGCTATTGTAAATAGTGCTGCAATGAACATTGTGGTACATGTGTCTTTTTGAATTATGGTTTTCTCAGGGTATATGCCCAGTAGTGGAATTGCTGGGTCATATGGTAGTTCTAGTTTTAGTTTTTTAAGGAACCTCCATTCTCTAGCATACTGTATCACTGGCAAGAACATAAATCTCATAAAGTTATTTTAGGTAGATAAAGAATCATAATTTGAGCATATTACATATTTAGTGTAATAGTTTTTAATTGCAGAATACTTATTTTTTTATGAAAGTGTAATTGATGTGCAAAGTTATATTAGTTTCATTTTTACAACACAATGATTCAATATTTTTATAGATTGCACTTCTTTTAGAGTTATTTAAATATTGGCTATATTCCCTGTGGTGTACGATATGTCTTTGTTATCTTACCTATTTTATACAAAGTAGTTTGTACCTCTTAATCCCGTAACCCTATCTTGCCCCTCCCCCTATCCCTACTCCCACTGGTAACCACCAGTTTTTTCTGTGATACCTATGAATCTATTTCTGTTTTGTTATATTTATTTATTTATTTTTATTTTTTAGATTTCACATATAAGTGATAACATCCAGTATTTTTCTTTCTCTGTCTGACTTATTTCACTAAGCATAATACCCTCCAGGTCCATCCCTGTTGTTGCAAATGGTAAATTTTCATTCATTTTTATGGCTGAGTAATATTTCATTGTAAATATGTATACCACATCTTTTTTATTCACTCATCTGTTGATGGACACTTGCATAATACTCATTTTGAACTTTTTTTTTTTCTTTTAGTATTGCTAATATAGGTTGGCTTTTTATGGAGTGAGGGACTGATTGTCAGTTCATGCTAAGCATTTGTCTTCACCTGAAATTTGGTTCCAAAAGCCAATATGATGTCTTATACATCTTTGTGTGTAGTTAATACTCAGTAAATATTGTTAATTGATTATTATAGTGCTTGCCATGGTTTGTCAGGTACAGACATAATTGTCTTTGGTCTATTGTTTTTAGAATTCTTGGTGGAGCCTTATTTCTGATAGTGAGCTATTTTATCCATCTGATTATGTTCTGTTCGGCACATGGGTAAGTTTGGGGATAGAGCAGACAGAATTTAAGGTGGCTTCCATAATCATCACCTTCTGGTGTTCATGCCTTTGTGTAATTTCCTCCCCTTGAGTGTGAATAGAACCTGTCAATTCCTTTAATAAATAGAATATGACAAGTTTGATGAGATGTAACTCCCATGATTATGTTATGTTATATAATACTCTATCTCAGTGGTCCCCAAATTTTTGGCACCAGGGACTGGTTTCATGGAAGACAATTTTTCCATGCATGGGGTGGAGGGGGTGGGGTGGGGATGGTTCAGGTGGTAATGAGAGCGATGGGGAGCAGCAGATGAAGCTTCACTGGCTCTCCCGCCACTCACCTCCTGCTGTGTGGCCCGGTTCCTACCAATCTGCGGCCTGGGTGTTGGGGACCCCTGCTCTATTTTATTAGCAGACTCACTCCAGAGATTCTTCTTGCTGCCTTGACTAAGTGCCATGTTAAGGAAACATACATGGCAAGGAACTATGGGTGGCCTCTAGGAGGTGAGGGCAATATCTAGATGTTGAGTGCGACCTGTAGCTGACAACCACCAAGAAGGCAGGTCCTCAGTCCTTCTAATGCAAGGAAATAAAGACTACCAACAATCTAAGAAAGTTTGGAAGTAAATTCTTCCCCAGTGTAGTCTCAAATGATAATATAACCCAGTCAACTCTTGATTTCAGCCATTGAGACCCTGAGCAGAGCAGTCTGCTGAGCCATGACCTGCCTCCTGACTCTTGGAAACTGTGAAATAATGAATGAGTTGTTTTAAGCTGCTAAATTTGTAATAATTTTTTAACACAGCTATAGGATACTATTATAGGGGAAGTTGTTTTGATACCCTGAAGTTCCCTAAGGTAAGTCAGTTCTTCCTTGCCTGGAAAAGGCAAGGAAAATTTAGTGGGTCTATTAGAGATATTATAAGGAGAAAGAGTGGTGGCATAGAACAAAGGCATAGACAGCCTCAGGTTGTTTAGGAGACAAAGTATAGAAATCTCATTTTCATATGGATAGCTGCAAGTAACTTATCATTCCCTTTTAAAATGTATACCTAGAAGCCTTCAAAATATTAAAGTGTAAATATTACACTCATATATAAAGTATGACATTGAAAACAAAATAACAATTGCTTTAGTAATAATTACATTGAACCAGTTAGGCGTATATTTAAAGCTGATATGTTTTAATTAATATTTCATTATGGGGACCAAAATTTATTTTTGCAAAGTGACTTAGGTCCCATATAGGATATTGTCATTAGGAGAACTACCAGGATAGACACTATCTCCACTTCTTTGATACCATAGTCAAAGTTGATGCCTTTGTGTTAATTATGTTTTAATTAATTTATTTTTCTGGAGGTGGAAGGAATGGAGTAGGACTGAAGCTGCAATTGATAAAAAAAGCAAGTCACTCATATTAACTTAGAGAAGCAGGGGTTTGGTATTTTGTTGTTTGGAGAGTCTTTCTATTGTTTTCTGTTATCAAAATGTTTATGGAGTGGTCTTTTTATTGTCTTGTTCCATTGTGGTTACAGATGAACTTGTCTGATGTAAGTGTTCTGTGAAAGTACTTATTTTCACAGAAAAACACCACAGCCTAATCTTTAGGACCAAGCTAACTCTAAACTGACAGCAGTCAATGATTTTTTTTTTTTTTTCTTTTTCATCAATAAGGAGTGAGTATGCTTGTGCATACTTCTTTGTGAACATCTGTGAGACTATCTCAAGGTGGAACCCTGGGTCAAAGGGAAAATACAAACTTAATTTTACTGAATACGAATGACATTATTGCCCTCCAAAAATGGCTGCACTCATTTATAATCTCATCTGTAATGACTGGATTTCTTCTCAGCATCTGGTTTTCTAATTTATAATCTGCTTGTCAATTCCCCTTAATTGTAATAATATTTCTTGGAAGTAAACTTCATTATTATTACTATTGTCATTATCATTATTGTTTTTCCTGGTCCTTGTATTCTGAGTTACCATAATGATATTCTGATTTTATTTATTTACTCATTTTTTTTAAAAATTATTATTTATTTATTTTTGGCTGTGTTGGGTCTTCGTTTCTGTGTGAGGGCTTTCTCCAGTTGCGGCAAGCGGGGGCCACTCTTCATCGCGGTGCGTGGGCCTCTCACCATCGTGGCCTCTCCTGTTGCGGAGCACAGGCTCCAGACGTGCAGACTCAGTAGTTGTGGCTCATGGGCCTAGTTGCTCCGCGGCATGTGGGATCCTCCCAGACCAGGGCTCGAACCCATATCCCCTGCATCGGCAGGCAGATTCTCAACCACTGCACCACCAGGGAAGCCCCTATTTATTCATTTTTTAATCTTTTGACTCTCTTTACCCATTTCTCCCATTCCCCAGTTGCCTGCTTCTGGCAACTACCAATCTGTTCTCTATATCAATGAGTTTTTTGTTTGCTTGTTTGTTTTTTGTTTGTTTTTGTTTTGGGTTCCACAAATAAGAGCTATCATATGGTATTGTCTTTCTCTTTCTGACTTATTTCCCTTAGCATAATGCTTTCAAACTCGATCCATGTTGTCAAAAATGGCAACATTTCATTCTTTTTTATAGCTGAATAATATCCATTGTATATATGTACCACACGTTCTTTATCCATTCACCCATTGATGAACACTTAGGTTGTTTCCATATCTTGGCTATTGTAAATAGTGCTGCAATAAATATTGGTGACACATATATCTTTCTGAGTTAGTGTTTTCATTTTCTTCAGGCAAATACCTAGAAATAGAATTGCTGGATCACATGGTAGTTCTATTTTTAATTTTTTGAGGAAACTCAAAACTGTTTTCTATAATGGTGGCACCAATGTACATTGCCACCAACAGTCCTCAAGGATTCCCTTTTATCCACATCCTCACCAACACTTGTTTCTTGTGTTTTTGATTATAGCCATCATTATCATTTTATTTTTCCCTGGTCCTTGTATTCTGAGTTATGAATTGTCTTAAATATTTCATTATAACAATATTCTAATATTCTAATTAGGAAAGAATTATATCAAGTTACAGATATTAGTTGACTAAGTAAATTCAAAGCAACCTAAGTGTTAAAAAAATATCAACGATTACTATTTTAGGCCATGACTTAGAGACTCCTCCAACCTTAATGAATGAGCTAGGATGATTTATTCAACTAACTAAATAGAATAGATAGTAATATTTTTTTCTCCTATCCATAAAACAAAGTTAGAAGAAGAAATTTGGACTTTTGTTATGGACTGAAGTTTGTGTCCCCCTTTTCCAAATTCATATGTTGAATCTCTAATCACCAGTGTGATGGTATTTGGAGATGTGCCTTTGGTACATACACAGTCATGCATGTGGAGCCCTCATTAATGGAATTAGTGTCTTAGAAGAAGAGACATCAGAGAGCTTGCATCCTTTCTCTTTGTTTTGTGCCATGTGAGGACACAAGGAGAATTTGGCTGTCTGCAAAGCAGAAAGAGGGACCTCACCAGCCACCAAATCTGCAGGTACCCTGATCTCAAACTTCCCAGGCTCCAGAACTGTTAGAAATATATATTTATTGTTTAAGCCATTCATTCTAAGGTAAATTGTTATAGCAACCCAAACCAAGATAATTTTCTTTTGGAAAATTTTTTAAAATGTACACTGTATGTACTTATATATATATATTTATTTTCTCTTTTCTAATTAAATGTACACACTAAGAAATAATTAAATCTGATGACAATTATTGGTACATAACTTATATCTACTAAACATTGAAGAAAATATATAAAATTACATAAAAATTTTGCTTAATTTAAGAATCACCTATTTTAATTATATCTTAATTACACACACATATATATTTAGTAACTAGTATACAGTTTTAGCTGATACTTAGCAAGAGTAACTAGAACAATTAAATTCTTCTAAATATGTTAAAACATTGAATCAAGGCCACATTAATATTATAAAATCAGTATTAATATTGTACACTGTGCAATAACTTTAGATAGATGTTATGAAAATCACATTTTACACAATATAAGAAACAAATGAAGAGGGTAAATAATTAGGGTGAATAAGTAAATAAGTATGGTGAAACTTAAATCCAGATGTTAACTTCTCTTTGACAACTGGGACTGATGGTGATCTTCATGACCAGTTGATTTCTATTGGCTCATCTAAAGTAACATTATTCTGTCTTAGATCAATGTTTAATATCTAAAAAAAAATAAAATGGTAATTAATTGTTTAACCAGAACTGGTTTTTTAACAAAAACTAATTCCATAAATAAATGCTGTATTAGTAAACAGGTATAGCTTGTTTTTCTTTTCCATTTTGATTCATTTTTATTCCAGAGAGTTCACAACCATTTCAGTAATAGTCTCACCCAACCCACCCATTATACAGATGATGAAAATAAGTCTCAGAGAGGGAGAATGGTTGTCAAAATACAACTAAAAACTGAGACTATTAACCAATTATCTTATATCTACTACTTTATTCTTTCTCCATGACTCCTAAATATGCAGTTATTCATAATTGCACTACATAGATCTCTATGCATTCTGCCCTCAAATATTATCCAGTCAGCTAGAGACAAAACTTAGATTTTAGAAATATGTTTTCTTTTACATCAATCTTAAAGGGCTTTGAGATGCTGAATTTATTGCCAATGATTTCACTGTGCATGTTACTTTCTTTCACTGGAGAGAATCTGTCAGACCATATAGGGACTAAGTGTGGAGGTGACCAGTTAAGCCACTGTACTCAAACAATCATCTGTAATATTTTTACAATTTGTCAATTTCATTAGACTTTTCCATTGCTCCAATAGACTCACATGACTCTCAGTGCCTTAGCTCAGAAAGTTGAATTCAGTCATCAAATATGCAAGAGAAGAAGAAAACCAACATTTCTTTACTGCTAAACAAATACCAAACACTCACTGGGGAATGTATAAAATTTATTCTTTACTAAAACACAGCGTCTTAGGATTTATTTCCCACGCTTCATAATAGAAGAGTTTAAAAGGTAAAAGGTAAATAATTTTTTTATTATCTGTTAGTCAGGTTTGAAACTGATCCATCTTACACCAAAACCTAACTTAGTTCCTTTATATCAAAAGTCAAAAACAAGGAGTACCTCACATAGAATTTAATACCTATACAGATGGCAACTAGGCATAATTGCTGCTAGGAAAGTGTTTTAAAAATTGTATTGATAGAGCAATTAAATGTCCTTTGCATATAATTCCTACACCCATGGAAAGGGCAACCAAAATAGAGAAAGAATTTGACTACTCCCTCCTTTTCCCATATATCTATAAAAACTCAGAAAACAGTAGATGCTCACAAATATTTGTTTTATTTAAATACACTTAGAAGGGACTACTCCTTTGTTAGTAAAATTAATATCTTCTTTTGGAATCATTGAGATAATGAACCATGTAAGCAATTTATTCTTAATACTTAAAATTCTTTGTGAATGTATTTGAAAGCAGTGGAATGAACTTTTCTTTATAAGTGGTGTTTTTTATGCCAAGTATTTGGTCAAAATTAACTTGAAATAATACTTGATATGTTAAAATATCTTATTTGACCTTGTTCAGCTGACTGTATTTAGTTTCCTTTTATAGTAAAAATTGTGAGCTTTATTGTTCACCATTGTTGTAGTAGATAAGAACAAGAAAATATGTAAGGAAAACCAGTGTTCTTTAATCTCATTGAACATTGGGTTGTTCAAAAAAACTGATTTCTATTTATGATTGATAATCATTGACTATTTATTCCTGAGGATTTAATTTTCCTTTTTAAGGATTCAGTTTCTTAGTTTGCCATATAAGACCACTGGACTAAATCATTGATTCCTTTACTTTGGAATTTTATAAACAGGTGAAATTTTAAAAGAAGAAAAATGGGGGTGAGGTGGTGGGTTATCAACTTTTATTTTACCATGGAAGGTCATTAAATATATAAAACTCTAATTTTCCAACCTTGATAGAATTTAAAGAAATAGAAGTATTTTAATGCCAAAGTAGTAATTAAGAAATAGTTTCATATTAAAGGGGAAATTCTGATTGCCTACAGAACAGCAATAACAATAGGACAGATGTTAAATTTCAACTGGAAGAAATGGCTTCTCAGGTGCTGTTCAACTCTTACATCTTGTACAATTTATGAAAACCTAAGATTGTGAAGATACAGTTATTATTTTTTTAAGTTGTAGTCAGACAAACAACTAGCTATTTTGTAAGTTAAAGTCATCCGAAGTGTTTAGTTGATAAAAAGCTAGTTGTTTTTATTCAACTTTAAACACAAACAGGTATGTGTACACACACTCAAAGTTTTAGCAGATGTAGCCTTAAACTTGGATCAAACACTTAAAACAGTTAGCTGGCTTCCAGAATATATGTTATTTGAAATCTACTTTCACAGAATTTAAGACTGGAACGAACTTAAGAGGTTGTTTACTTGCATATTCTTACTTAATTGTAAGGAAAAAGAAGTCCTGAAATTATTTATTCAAAGTAAAAATCTCGTTCCTAGCAGCAAAGGGATTTTAGCATAAGAATCCTGACTCCTTCTTTAATGTGTAAATCATATCCTCATACAGCTCTCTGTCAAATTATTCATAGATGCTAATAGACAATTCTATTAATTTTGCAAGGATTTTCAAGTATATTTTATCTAAGACATATTAAATGTTCAAATGTGAACATTTTGGTTTTGAAAAGTATTAGGTTTTGAGGGATGAAAATGATTTAGAGATTTAATGTAAATTTAATTTTGCTTTGATTATATCAGAACAATTATAAAATAGATGCCGTTAGGTTGATTTATATGTTACCAAGGATAATATGGAAATAGATATGGATGTTTAATGAAAATAAATAAACAAGGAAGTAATAGTTGACCCATAATTATGTTTCTTTAGGGCTAAGAAATACAAGACATTCATGTAGACGTTTTGAATAGCTCCATTTAAAAAGAAATGTTTTCTTACGTCACTTACCTCCAGGTCTGGGTTTTCAAAGTTAACAGACTCTTTATTTCCATTATATATGAGATTAACCTCACTAACAGGAGTCTTTTCTTTCCCCCATATATGGATGTATCCAAGCCGCATTTCATTTTTGTTTATGTAACTATTTTTCAGTATAGTGCTTGTTAAGATGGTCTATAAAGACAAAGAAAAAGAAATTAAACCCTTCATCTAGCAAAAGCAATTAAATCTTTAAAAAGCATATATCTGTTAACCAAAATGTATTTCATAGTATAGCAAATTGTTTATTCATATATTTGCAAAGAGGTATGTTATATAATATATATAAAATATGTAAATGTAAAATACAGCATAAAACTTCAAATATTATTTAACACAATTGCAAATAAATGATCTGTAGTGACTACATACCTTGTTTAAATTAAATTGTACAAAGAAATATAGGTCTCTTTCATAGGTATCTATAGAGAAAAAAAAAAGTGATGTATTTATATTTCCAAAGAAGAGCAATAGTAAATACTAGTACTGTATATTTTGCTTTTCTTTCATAGCAAAAGGGTACCAAATACCATCAATGTATATTTAATTTTCTCTAAGTTTATATATCTTATTTGAACACAGTCCAAGGAGCACTGAAATATGAAGGATGAGTCACCAGAGCGGGTACTAGACGGATGGGTAAGTTGGTGTGTGCCTGCTTGTATGTAGGAGAGTAACACTAAAGCAGTGACACATCTAAAATCACCTTCACATAGCTCTGGGAGGGTGGAAGAAGTGTAAGAATAAAGAGAATTGGGTGTGATAGTCGTGGACACTTACTGGCCACCTCAATGACTGACAATAAAATAATATTATAAAGAAAAGAGAACATGATGGTAACTTATCCTAGTGTCATTTGAGAAAAATATTCAATTGTGAGAGATTATTACAGGTCAACTGAAATCAAACTGATAAAACATAGGCTTTACACCCAGCTCTTTAAATACGATGTAATCTTGCCAAATTTAAAATCAATTTAAAAAATAATCTTAGAACTAAAATTTATTATTTAGTATTTGTCAAAAGCTAAGTACTTTATCACAATGCTGTAAGAGATATGTATTATTATTACTCTCACTGTATAAAAGAGGAAAAGAAAAGTTAAATAAATGGCCAAAAGTGAAACAACTAATTATTATCAAGTCTAGACTTATGTCCAGTTTTCTCTGACTTCTATGATTGTGTCATATGTAAAACCAAACAAACGTGTAAGACAGAAAGGCAAAAGTTGAGTCAAATGCATGACTAAAACAAGTATTAAGATAACATTGAAAAAGCAACAAATTTTAATTCTCTTTTCCACTTATATATGCCAGTATTATATTCATTAATTCTCGGAAAAAAATTACTTAATTTGAGACTAATTGTGCCTATACTAAAATTAAATGATATTCTGCCCCAAACTTTCTCTGTATATATTAATGTATACATCGCTCATTTAATATGCATTTTGAGGCAAAATTTTTAGTCTTAATTTTAAATACATAATTATAGCTTAAGTTTTTAAGAGCAATTTTTAAAGTACACATCAATGAGATAAAAGAAAACAAAAGTGAAGCTATTAAGAGGATATGAATGGTTTTGCTGTTTTGCTGTTTTTAATGAATAAGAGAAAGATACCACATATGAACTTAGTCCAGAGTAGACATATGTCTATTTCACTAAGATGAGTAGGACAAATTAATATTTTACTAAGCTACAATTTCATTAGCTAGAACAGTCAAAATTTACTTAATGTATACACATTCAGAATAAGTTTATTTTGCTTTATTTTTGATTTTTTTTTTTGAGAGAAAAAATATGTCTACAAATAATAGTGATTGGGACAGAGTAAAGGGACCAAGTAGGTGATTAAATAGTTAATTCCAGTAGGGGATTGTAAGTAAAGGAAAAAAACCTGTAAGTTAGTGATCACTCAAGAGAGTAGGTTTGCTTAACCACAAAATCAAGCAGGCTTGCTTAGCAACAAAACCATACAGCATAAGCATGAGACATGCCCCAAAACAATAAAACAATGGTGGAATGAGACCCACATCCTGCCCAGTGAGGTCAGTAAGTTAATGATTCCTAGGACATGCTTCTCTGACCACACTAAAAACAAAAAATATAAGGAAAAGGTGACATTATACTGAAACCTGAGATGATTTACCATATTTTAGTATATGTTACTGCCTTTTTGCTCATTTCCACTGTGCCACGACAGTCCCGGATTGACCATGTAGGGACAAGAAAACTTCCCCGCCCCATGAAGGAAGCTTGACATCTATTCCAGAATGAGGAAGAAGGTGGTCTTCTCCCCCTCCCCACTTTTCCTTTGATTATAAAACTGTAGCCCACTAAGTTCTCTGCGTGGCACCCTCTTGCCCGCCCGCTTGTAAACCTCACAAGCATCCTATTCTAATAAATCATTTCTTATCTATCACTTTGCCTCTCGTTTAATTCTTTCTGTGCTGAGACATAAAGTACTGGAGCTCCTTGGAGCCCACCAAGACGTATTTCTACGATTTCAATAGTATTCCATAAATTTTAAATGTAGTTAAAAGAGGAAATCATTTAGATATCATCTAGTTTATCGAGTAGATTGTCAAGCTTGCTGTGAGAGAAGACTTCTTTGGAGATTCTGACCTAATAAATCCAGAGACTCTAAGCATTTGTTATGTATTGTTTTTGCTGTTCACTCAAGAAATTTCAGGGGATTAGTTGAGATCTTAATACTTAATTATAACAAATACACTGAGATTGTGAAATAGAACCAAAAAAGTAGATATAATGGGCCAGAACAATTTTGTATGCTTGCATGAAGAGAACAGAGAGAAATATATGAATTATATTCAGTCACTTTCCAGTGATAAAACACAAAATCTGCCATGAAACTTCCATAGGGTAAAGGTTATACCAAGTTCTTTCATCTGCTATCTTAGTTTGATAGAAAGAGCTGGAAAAAAAAAAAAATTCTAAGAGAAGCTTTGTCCCCCTTACTGTTAAAACGAATTAACTCAATTTGTTAGATAGTAAGATTCAAATATCCTAAGACAAGCATCCAAATTATGTATAGCTCAACTTTGCATCCCTGGGAAATTGTAGGCAAATTCAAGGTGCCTCTTGCTGGGCCCAGTGAAGCAGAAAGGTTGCAAAATTTTTAGAACCTCCCTTAATGTATTAATGAAGTTCAGGACTCTGAAAACATGATTTTAACTAATAGCAGTTGAGTTCTTCACCTTCTCAATCACAAAATACTAGGAAGAGGTAATTTTATTTTTGAGTCTTGCTTATTATCATATGATTCTTTTTTTTTTTTTTTTAGAAATTCACGTTCTTTTATTTATTTATTTATTTATTTATGACTGTGTTGAGTCTTCGTTTCTGTGCGAGGGCTTTCTCTAGTTGCGGCAAGTGGGGACCACTCTTCATCGCGGTGCGCGGGCCTCTCACCATCGCGGCCTCTCTTGTTGCGGAGCACAGGCTCCAGACGCGCAGGCTCAGTAATTGTGGCTCACGGGCCCAGTTGCTCCGTGGCATGTGGGATCTTCCCAGACCAGGGCTTGAACCCGTGTCCCCTGCATTGGCAGGCAGATTCTCAACCACTGCGCCACCAGGGAAGCCCTATCATATGATTCTTATATCACTTTCTGATATGCTTTACTCACTAATACATTCCTATTTATTATGTTTGCAGAATATTAACTATGATTTACCTGAAAAGATGAAAGATGTATGTCTTTGCTATTAATGAAAAATCTCTCATCTATGGATGCTTTATTTAAATTGCAGTGAACTGCCCTACAGCTCCACACAGATGTTAGTTTTTAAGACAACGATTTGTGTCAAGAGAATGCTCAGAAGTCCCATCTAGCAGAGCTGGCACTACTAATGGCAGTCAGTAAACCTAATCCTCTAACAGTGTTTATTTAACAGCATAATAATGACCTGCGGGCATTTTACTCAAAGGCAGATTCCTGGGCCTCTTCCCAGATTAATGGAATTTGGATGGGCCCCAGAATATGCATTCTTTACAAACTATCCCAGGTAGCAGAGCACGCACTGCTAAAAGTTTAGTAGTTCAGTCTGATTTTGAGGAATAACCATGGAGTAAACAAAGATTTAAGTTTAAATCTTTAAGCTTTTCATGTAAAAAACTGCTGAATATTAAAACAAAAACAAAAACAAAACAAAAGCTATAGCCGTAAAGCACAGAGAACAAGTTTGAGTTTTGTTTCTGAACTCTCTCATGTTTTAGAGGCATCCTTTGTGCATCAATATGTGCACATGGGAACGTGGTTTTTCAGCTCAGTTGACCTCACACGTACTAAGTGTCTATTATGTGAACAACACTGGGCTAACTTCTGGGAATACAAAGGTGATCAATATATCATCCCTGCCCACACAAAACTCTTTGCCATCTAGACATTGATCACAGGGATTAAATATATTTAGGATAAGAAGAAAGTCTTTAAATATTTGGAAGTCTATTTTTTAAGTTGATTCAACTATTTATTAAATTATTTTAGCTTTGAATAATATTATTGGCTTTTTATTTAGCTTCCAAAGTACAATAATAGGTAACAAAAAAGTAATGTGAGATAATATGTATGTTATCAGTTATATTTATCTCCTAAATGGAACACTTACCTATAGTCTCTCCATCGTCCCAAAAGAGAGATCCTTGTGCCATCTGATTATCATCTGCAGCAACAATGAGCTTCATGTAATTTTTTCGACTATAAGAAAGAAATACAATTTTACCAAGGTTTATAAAGTAGCATATTTCTTGTTATGATATGACATCCATATAAGTGTCCAAAGGAACACAGACTGTTTTAGACAAAGAAACTAAAAGGATTTTCCTTTTTTAATGAGTTAATGGAAATTATATAAACCATAAAACCCTTCATATTTAATAGAAAATATCATGCATTTCTTTGCTATCAAGGATTCACCTACTGTAACAAATCAGAAGTGGCCTCCTTTATAACTAAAACCATATTAAGTTTATTGATATATTTATTTATTCTTCTCTCTGATAATCCTGTCATTGACCATTAACATAAAGCTGTTTCAATAGCATGTTTTAATCTCATATGACTTAAGCCTTCCTTACATTTCCATATATAAATCACTTAATTATCATTGGCAATTGTTAATAAGAATGTGAAGAGTAGCCAGAATTGCAAGGCTTTTCCTTGGATTGGACAGTACTTCCGAAGCTTGTGCCTACAATAGGCCTATCTATGAACTAAATATCTCCTTCCATGCTCAGTATACAAGCTTGGTTTGACAGCCTCATATTGCTATGGAAGGATTTCTCAGACAAATTACGCTTAGCTATCTGCCTTTTCCAATCACAAATGTTGAAGGTTATACTGCTATGGAAGTCTCCTAAAATATCCAGAATATCTAGAGTTCAAATCTCCACAGCAACTTTATATTTTCCATGTACAGATATTAGCATGTCTTAACATGTATGTATATATGTATTTCAATTCATAGTCACTGAGGTAAAAGATAAGTAGATCTTATTAGCAACATTAAAATCTGGTTTAACCCACAATTTCCTAACATACTTAAAATAAGATTAAAAGAGTTTCACAAATTTCATTCTACCCTGTATATACAGTTGACCAATGAACAATGTGTATCCAAGTATCCATAGTTCCTCTGCATCCGCAGATTCAACCAACCATGGACTGAGTAGTACTGTACTGTTTACTACTGAAAAATATCCATGTAAAAGTGGACCCATGTGATTCAAACTCATGTTGGTCAAAGGTCAATGGTATACCTAAACCCAATATCTTATTTACTTTACCCACTTACACACACACACACACACCCAGAACACCCAGAATGTCCTCTCTACTCGTCTCTCATAACATAAGGATTCCTCAAGGCACAACTTATGAATGGTCTCCTCCATGAAACTCATTTCTCAGGTATAATCATTTTTCTCCTCTTCAACTGACATCAGGGTAAAATATTGATAGAAATGGATCTGGGTAGCTCCAGAAGCTAGAAAGAGTCTATTCATGCCAACTGGGGCTGGCAGCATGTAGATCACCACAAGAGTGGGTACAGCATGAGATGAGAAGAGGAACAGAACTGAGTCCTCTAGAATCTGACCGTTTAAGCCAGGAATTTGGTCAGGGGAAATAGACTCTATGACTGGTCTCAGAAATTCACTCTTACATCAGTCACAGGAGGCAGAATGGACCCATGATCCATAGAAATAGGACATGTTGTTTTTGACTGTGAAGGAGAGAATACCACATAAGGTGTCTTAGCAGATGATCAGTTATAAATGGTAATGGATAGAAAATCTGAGTTACCTTTCATTGTTAAATGGGACAAGGTTGCTACAAATAGGTCTGGTTCTTCTGCAGACAGAAGAGGACTTAAATAGCATAAAGGAGTAGTGATCTTTTCAATGGATATCTACATTTCATAGACTAAAGTGGGTTCTGGTATGTGTCACAGGACTGATGGAAGCAGAAAAGGGGGAGCAGAAAAGATAGAAGGAAAGAGAAGCCCTCTGAGCCATGTTTTCTTAAAGCTCACAGAAAAGTTCATTTAAAAAACATATTTTCATAAAGTAAATAATATTTCTTTCCAAATAGACTCAGAAAAAATGACGAGGTCTTACGTGAGACTGGCATTTAAAATACAAGACATTCGTTTATCAATACCTTTGCATGTTTACACAGAGGACATTAAGTTTCCATTGGTATTTTGGTCAGGGAAACATTCTATCATGTTGGAGGACAATTTTCCATGAGTTTCTCAAGTTTCTACATATTTTGCATACAGAAGCAATGACAGTTTTTCTCCCTTCAAAGCAAAGAATGGATGCTTTTGCTTACAGCCTATTATAAAAGATTGAGTTTCCAAAGTGTTGCCTTCCTTAGCTGTGACATAAACCTCCTGGGTGGGCAGTATCCTCCTGGGCCACTTGATGTCACCCACATGAGACTTGGGGGACAGGGGCAACTGGAGCAAACATGAAACTCATATTTCTTGCTATGCCAAGAGTAAGAAAGACCTCTGTCTCAGAGCCAAAATCCATGAAACTGTGGCAGGCTAACCTGTAAGCTTGGAAGTAGGATAAAATCTCAGACCTTTCCCAGTTCTTGACAATTCTCGCATGCTCTCTCTCAAAACCTAATCTGAGTTCTGTGAACACTTCACTTACCTGTAAAATGTGTTTTGAGCAGCCTCTTGACAAGGTAGAATATAACCACCACGGACATGTAGATTTATTTCATATAAGGGAGCTGCAAATGTATGAAATTTTTCTCTGACACCAATATCTCTGCCCTGGAAATGACAGCGTTGGACGAAAGAACAAAACAATAAGAAGTAGAATCACCAGCAATATTGGTACTTGAGGGGGCACATTTATAGAATCAAATAATATACCTTTTAATTTAAAAAATAATAAAACCACAAACATTTATTCAGTAATTCATGTTGTTAAAGCATATACTTATTCCTTAGTTTATTGATAGCTTTGAAAGTAATTTACCACCACGTGTTTTTGTGGTGCTCACATGAAGAAAATATATGGGTTTTTGATGGGTCACAAAAGTTACACCTGATTTGTCATATACATTATTCTTTAAAGGACTGCATTACTTTTAATGATCTTTCTGCATACCTAATAAAGGGCAATGACCTTTTTGTGCATACTGTATAATTTCCATGTTTATTTGGTAAAATAAATCAATGACTACATAAGAAACTATGGCAGAATAAATTAACTCTTTCACTGTTTGTTAATTTGATTCTAATTAGCAAGAAATATCTTGCTCTTTTTAAGTGGAAAGGAAAACAAGTACGTCATTAAAAAGGCTATAATTAAGTTGTTACCCGTTTCTGTTTAGTCAACCCCCCAGAATTCCTTAACTACTTACTGTATGGTAGTCAAACCACCGAGCATTAGGGACATAGCCTTCTACAGTGTCAGCGTACTGGAATTTAAAGATATAGTCATTAAAAACATATAAACCATGGGAAAATTATTTTGTGAACAGAAATATGTGGTAGGACTTACAGCTTCCAATACAGGGGTAACCATAAATGCTGGACCCCACAGGAACTGTTTGAATATATCCCAGGTTGGCTTTTCATTAAAGAACCTGGACAAAATATTTACAAAATTAAATCAAAGAAATTTATCTCTTCTGAATACCATAAAATAATTATTAAAATCACATTTTGCAGCATGGACTTCTGTGGATTGAAATGAAAATCAAAACATAAAAAATCAAAAACAATTTTCTCACTTGGAATTCAGTGTGCAGTAGTACAATACTTTATAAGTAAATCTAGACCATGACTAAACCTTCCAACAAAGCGCAGAGTTGCCATGGATGTGTAAGACCGAGTGAGAAATCTCCTTTGAAGAGAACTCACATAAATTCAAATATTAACTTTGTCTAGTAGAAGATCAACAAACCAGGAAGCAAGAATTATAAACACTCTGGAAGAAAAGTGTGAGACAAGTGTGTTATAAGAATCTTAATTTGGTAACTTTAAAAAGAGTTTGCACATCCTATGTAAATTAAGCTCACTGAATAGTGAATTTATAAATCCTTAAAGGTTCTTCCATTTGTTAATATGTTTCTGAATTTGAGATATAAATGGCTGAAAAAACAAAATCTGCTTTTTATAGTTTGAGAATCGCCCCTATTAAATGTCCACATTTTTTCTTTAATTGAAATGGAAGTATACATTTTTTTATTTTTGTTCTTTTGTTTGTGTTTTGTTTTACTCTAAACTGAGATTAATGCTAAATAGGACTGCTGGGTTTTTCCTCTATGAACGTCCCATGGGAACAAAAACCCAGAAGTTCTCAGCAGGACAAGAGTCTGCATAGTTAAAAATAATGTTTCTGGCTGGGGGCTCAGACCAGTGTTTATACGCCAGCTCTTCTGGAAAGTTAATAGGGAGAAGACAAAGAGAAAAATTCTAGAAATAAAAGAGGGAAGAGTTTAATAAAATGTTACCAGAAATAAAGAAGGGATTATGGTAATAAATTACTAGAGGATAATTTGAATCTAGGAAGTTTTTTTTTTTCCTTTTTTTTGGAAAGTTGGATCTTTTATTATTAGAACAGAAGGCATATTGATCTACTTATTATTTTGGTAATTTTATCTTGGCTACTACTGTTTAATTTGAGTAAATATTCGCTGTTTAGTTTTTACTGATTTATCAATAGTGAAATCTAACAAATCACCTCAATCAATTACTCTGGTAATATAGGGCACACAAGAAGCTAAGTATATCACGATTATTTCAAGGGTTTTTTTGTATTTATGGTTGAATGTGTGTGTGGGTTTTTTTTTTGTAATATCCATAAGAAATTGCTTGTATTTGCCTTAAAAATAGAACAGGCTAAAATTTTTGCAACTATACTCCATAGAATAGAATTTCAATATTTGGTCATATATCAGTTTGAGCTTCAAGGAGTAAATCCAAAACAATTGTCGCAGAGAATGGTAGAACTGTTCTAGGGTACCCAATTAGAACACCTCTAGGAGGAGTTAGGATGGTCTTCTTTAGTCAGGCATTTATATATGGTGGATTTACTCAACTGCTGTAAACTTCAATTAAGTTAACCGTAATATAGAGATAATATTACTTATTTCCAAGATCTTTTGAAAACACTCAATGTAATAAGGTATGTAAATTATCTCAAACAATACCTAGTATACAATAGTTATTCCTAAGAATTATTACTTTTTAAAAACTGATTAATTGTTTCATTTTTAATGGCATATATTAGTCTGTTTATTAGTAGATTTATTTATGTAAATGCTTATTAACCCAAAATGTACACTTAAATAACAATGAAAAAGCTTTCAATTTAAAATGTTTTATATGACAGTATAAGTGATTATTGAGTAAATTAAATGAAAGCTATCTCTCTCTGTGATAGGAAAAAAAATTTGCGCTTACTCATGCAAAAGGGGTCGGATAACAGTGCCACCATGAGCATGAATTTCATGCATCTGTGTATAGAAATAGGGCAATAAAGTGTATCTAATATTTAGAATATTCTTTGACATTTCAGAAAAAGTTGCATTCCAGGAAGCAGGATCTTGTCTCTGAAACAAAGCAAAATGAAAGTGTCATAAGCTGTTGTCCTTGTTTAAATCATAATTTGCAAATACATATTTGAAGAATAAACAATAAGGCATATTTTAATTCACTGTCATGTGCTACATCACAAAAATCTTATGGAGTAGTTATTTCTATCTCATACAATGGAAAGAGAAAGCATAACTAATATTTTAATAAGAAAATGCAAATTAAGTCCATGGCTTGATTTCATTTAGGTGAACATATGTAAAGAGCAGTTCACATTTGAATAAGTGACAAACACATTGTCAACTGTGGTGATGCTCAGGGTAGGGTGAAAAGTCTAGGAGAGAAACAGAATGCTATATATAAGTACATTAAAATAAACAGACATGCAGAGCCCATCATGGTGACCCTGCACATAGTGTGTTCTCATGAGAAATGAATAAGTTATGGTACTAAAGAATTAATAGTATAGGAGGAAGAGGGGATCTAATTAATGTTGGATAAGAAAAAAGAACATGCCCATGTCTGCTCTGGAATATACTCTCCAGGTAAAAAGACTAAAATTGACACTGGAAAGATAAAAGCTTCTAAAAAATGTTATTGCACTTACTGGCTAAAAAAAATAATAAGGAGAGTGATTAGTATTTTATATTCTAATTTATACCAAGGGAAAAAACAAGGCTGCCACATAACTCCAGGGGGCAACACTTGAAAGGTTTTTTTGTTGTTATCAACAGGAGCAGAGCCCTTAAGAGTGGTATCATATCTATGAAGATTCCAACTTTTCTAGATTTAAGTAGTAAGAAAGTTTGAATGATGACCCATTGCTATCACCGGTACATGTAGTATTAGAATAGGCAAAACCTTGAAAGTGCAATGGTCCAAGAAATATTAAGCTATATATCAATATGATCCTACTGTTACTAGATTCAAAGTCAAGTTAGAAAAGGCAAAGATCATATCTGTTGCATACTGACTTTGTTGATGTTATTTCAGTTTTAACATGATAAAACACAAGCATTTAATTCTAAACCATACATTCCTAAATTCAGTTATATTACCTCATAATTAAACTTAAGTTAAGTTCTGTAGATTTTTATTCAGAAGTACTTCGTCAGTCTTTCCCTCTCCCATTTCATCTTCTCAAAAGCTCCAGCCACATTCACATCTTGGAGTCTTTCACTTGTTCCCCAGACCTGGAATTCTCCCCCATATATGTAAATTTGTTGCTTTCCTCAACTCAAGTCTCTGCTCTAATGCTAATGTCACTTCATCCAAGAGGACCAGCTTGAGCATCCCTTCTAAACCAGAACACCCACAGATCTCTATCATTTTAGCTTACTCTAGTTTTCACTCATATGATTTATTTGTGCTTGCTGTTTTATATATATATATGTATATGTGTATATATATATATACATATACATATATATATATGAAATTGTCTATTATCTGTTATCTCTATCTTTCCTGCATTATATAAAGCATTAGGGCAGGGATTTTGTAAATATTAAATAATAGATTTTCAGTGAATTCTTGTTGAATGAATCCCTGTTCAGGATTTTATTGATTCATGCCTCACTCTCCCAACAATACAGCTTTCTGAATTTCATTACTGACATAAAGTTTTCCTGCTAAAATATTCCTATCCCATCAAGTTGTCTCTATTGCCCAACTTCCAAATTTTTCCAAAATGTGGTCCCATACTGCCTTCTAACCTTGTATAGATTTTCATTTTTATTTTTCATTTTCTAATATAAATTCTCCCTTCTATTCTGACAAAAAATTTCCCAGGGTGACATGAAGAATTCAAAACTCATGTTGAGCTCTACCATTTGATTACTATGGCTGGAACCCATCCTTAAAAGACCAGCTCTGTCTACAATTCTTCCATGAGGTGCATTTTGATAACTTATCTTTCTTCTATACGTCTTCACTGAAAGTATCACAAAATTTAGCACTTACTTAGCTATTGCTTGCAATTGTTTATACTTTTTCATAATTTTTATTATTGTCTCCCCCTCACTCAAAAAGTTCTTCCAGTTTAGTATATAGTAAAGTAAATAGTGTCACCACTCAGAAATTAGTTTTCATGATTCCCTTTTCCTTTCTTTCTGTTTCTCAACTCATTTTTAAAACATTTGCTTTTTAAATCTGCCCATTCCGTGCATTGATTTTAAATGACTTTTCTAATTATTTAGTTTGAAATTGATTATTTTTTTTATCGTTCTGTCCAGGTTTGGAATAATTTCCAGAAGGAATTTTTTTTCAGGCTAATCCAAAATTATATAGAGCAGCAGTAAGTATGCCAGCTAACCAAGTCTTGAACCGCAAAGTATAAAGAAAACCCAAGTCAGAAACTTCTCAGAGTGATAGGCTCAGATGCCGTAAGTAAATGTAAAGAGATTCAAAACATTCCTCTGGAAATCAGCCAGGAAGGGTGAATTCTATTCAGAAACGTTTAAGGTTAGTGGGGCAAAGGAATGAGAGTAAATGCAGTAACTACATACTCTAGTAAATGCAGTGTTGTGATTTCTTGCATTTGGATAAAATGCTCCAAGTTGCATCCAGCGGGCACAGAGCTGATATTCCGAATTGTTGAAGAAACCACAGATATCTGCTCCAGTCTAAAATACAGTTATATTTAATTAATTTTAATAGTTTGTTTCTTAATATTAACAAGTGATGAAGAGAAAAGGAATAGAGATACTTACATATGACATTCCAAACAAACTAAATTCCATCATACCTAAAAAAGTGAGGAAAAAATTATAGAAGGCCACTATTTCATATATTTTGACATTTGTTTTTTTTTCTATTTATGAAGATGTTCTATTTCTAATACTGACCTCTAATTCAATGAAACATTTTTCAGATTATTGATATACTTTTCTATCAT
Organism: Balaenoptera musculus; assembly: GCF_009873245.2. Lineage (NCBI taxonomy): Eukaryota > Metazoa > Chordata > Mammalia > Artiodactyla > Balaenopteridae > Balaenoptera > Balaenoptera musculus. Next base: position 43,808,459 of record NC_045788.1, read on the forward strand.
TTCTTCCCATGAAATTTATGTAGTTTTTACTTTATAATGTTAATGACATTTATAAAAATAAGACACTCTAATAATGCCTCCTTGACACTTTCAAGATGACACATTTAGATCACAAAACTGTTACGAACACATTATAGTATGAGAAGAAAGCGTTAGTGGCTCCATTTTTTTTTTTTTTTAATAAATTTATTTATTTATTTATTTTTTATTTATGGCTGCATTGGGTCTTCGTTGCTGCGTGCAGGCTTTCTCTAGTTACGGAGAGCAGGGGCTACTGTTCGTTGTGGTGCGTGGGCTTCTCATTGCAGTGGCTTATCTTGTTGCGGAGCACGGGCTCTAGGCACTAGGGCTTCAGTAGTCGTGGCTCGTGGGCTCTAGAGCGCAGGCTCAGTAGTTATGGAGCACAGGCTTAGTTGCTCCGTGTCATCTGGGATCTTCCCGGGCCAGGGCTCAAACCCGTGTCCCCTGCATTGGCAGGCGGATTCTTAACCACTGCACCACCAGGGAAGTCTTCCTTGGTTTTATTTTTAAAATAAAATGCTGTCTCTGTAATTATTTAACCATAGGTCTCATTATATGAAACAAATTGAATTATCCTTATTAGCTAAAAATCTCCTGAGGAATGATCATTTTAATAAAATAGAATGCATGTGAATTCCCAGCTCTTCTTTTAAAGGAATATTTCTAAACATTGATTGTTTTCCTTGAATCCTAATATAAATAGTAAAGAATTTTTATGTCTAGATATGAAACAGAAAAATATTCTCTTTAAAATAATATTTTATTTACTCTTTATCCAACTATTGTCAGAAAACTTACAAAATTTGGTTTGAGATGTTTCATACTTTAGCATCTATGAGTGATTCTTATTCCCTAGAATCTAGAATTTCTAAGCCTTTCTATTCTTAGCTCTATATGTTATCCTTCTCATCTCTTGCCCTTTCATAGAAGGAAACTGAGACCAAAAGGGATGAAATTATTTTCTCAAAATAAACTAGATCCTGCTTTCTGGCCCACTGCCTTTTCATTATGCTGTTTGTCATAAAATATGATGCCAAAAGCACATTTCAGAGAAGGACTTACAAAGTATATGAACTAGCAAAAGTGAATACCTAATAGAAAATTCAAAAGAATAATGATAAAGATGGTGACTCTCACATACCAATGATAGATTTGTCCAAATTGTCCCACTTTGCATAGTTGTCTCCAAGCCAGTGTCCTACCCATCTTCCAGCAGTAGGATATGTGGAACGAGAAATAACAATTCCTCTTTTGCCAGTTGCCTTCTGCAATGCACTAATATAGATGGAGAGGATCTATGAGTTTTTATATGAGGTATTTTCTTTGGATATTTCTACTTAGGACCACTTCATTAAAGAAAAAACTATCTGATTTATGATGTCTATGCTGTCTCTTATTACGACTAGCTCTTTATAAGTGAGTCTTTGCTCATTATACTATAAAATCCTTACAAGCATGAAGGACATCTTTTTTCCCTTCCAACATTTTCCAGAGTGACATGTCTAAGTGGCCCTTTATTTATTGGTTCAGTGAATACAAGTCAACTACTGATATTATCAAATCAACTAATTATATTGTGAGTTTTTGAATGAACACATTTTATTCTACTTAAAAGTGTTCTCTTAATAAAGATTTAGGCTCCATTAATTGCTCCAACCCTTCTTAGTTATAACTTGTCAACACTTAATCTTCATATTACTCTGCAGAGAATATTTGCTATAATACTCTCTGTTTTAGGGAGTATTCATATATATATATTAATTGGAAAGAAAATGTTTATTTTTATATTACTTAAAATAATTTGTATATGAACAAGGACTAGAGACCTATATCAGGAGGAAATATTTCAAATACTTAATTAGGCAGATTTGTAACCCACTACCATGTTATAAACTGTATCTAATCATTTCCTTGTTAAAGACGGACCACAGTAATTGTACTGATTTGTTTATACATAAATCTTCTTCAATGACACCTTGAGATTCTTGAGGTTAAGGACTGACTTAATCTTCTTCATATTCCTTACACCTAATACGTAAAATAGTATAATAGTAGCTTAAGAAATTTTTGAATTCATGAATATCTCAAAATTACAGGAAACTGAAAATATTTTAAACAGACATATGATGATATATTGAACCATCTGTTGATAATAGAAACAATATTGTATTTGATAACTTAAAATTTCCTACTTGTATGTCTCTCTTTAAAAAAAATCATATAGGAAAAACCATCTTCACTGCTTCATTTTTTATAACAAATATAAAGGATCTAGTCAATTGAGAATCAGTAATATATTTAACATATGTCACACATATTTGCAGACATTTAACAAGAAATGAATGTATATTTATATAGGGAATTGAAGAACTGATGATCAGTTTAGAAATCTTCATGGAAACATATCTTAAGTTTAGTTAATTTGCAAAGAAAATTCATTTTATTTAATTGATATAAAAATTATTTACAAGGATAGAGTTGTCCCAAATCTTTAATGTTTCCACATACAAGAAATACATATTCTTGAAGGTTCTTTTTTTCTGCCTTATGCCTTACTTTTGCAAAAAGTCTTTACTGAGGTTTTAAGTTAATAACCAAATATATGCCTTTTTAGATTTCTGATTGAGAAGAATTCTGCATAAAATATTTTCACAACAACTTTCTCTTAAGGGAAATCTAACCTCTTGCATTAGAAAAATCTCCTTTGTAACCCTTCACAGAATATTTCTTATTTGGGAAATCACTTGCCACCACTAAAACTATAATTTAAAATTACATAGCTATAAATATTTTGTAGATATTTCCATCATGTTCCAACTTTACAGATGGTTAATCACAATGAACTTAATTTAATTTTAAGAAACACTTTTCAACCATAATACAGTTTGTTCTCTGTTACAAGTTGATTTGGAAAATTTAGCTTATAAAAAGAATTTCAATGTTGTGTTACAGAAACATTTTTATTACATGTTTATAATTGTCTACATGAGCAGTTTTTGAAAAGTATTAGAAAAGTTATAAAAATACGTTATTGGGAAAAAAAGTCCTTCTAAAGGAAAACAATGATTTTTAGAAAACTGTACATGTAGATTACAAATGTGGGTTATGTGAAAGGAGAATATTGAATTGAAAAAAAAAATTAAATATTTTAAAGCCCTAACAATAAATAAATATCTTTATTTTTGTCATGGTTTCTAAAGATAATAATTTCAAAATTATTAAATTGACTATTGTTTTTAATTACTGATGAAATCAGTTGGTAAATATACCCCAAATACTGCTATCTCTGACTGGATGATATTAAATTATTTTAGAATACTGGCCAGTAATGCTCAAAGAAGAGAAAGTTACACAGGATTGTTTCTCTCAATGTTTATTTAAAAAATCTCTTTGAAAACTAAAGACATTTTTGAATTATATTTTTAGAAAGCAAAAAATTTAGTATTGTATATTTACTATCCATTAGAAATAGTAACTTGCCAGTTTCACAACTCAAAGAGACTCACCATTAGATCAGAAAATGTAATTTCAGTTTTAGTTTTAGAGTTGGATAACAAGTTTTTTGTAAGCTGAAATATTTCCTTTTTTTTTGAGTGTATAAGTAAAACTTAAATTTGAGATTTCTTTAGTTAGAAGAATGTGAAAGTCTAAACCATGGAAATGGTTTTATGGATTCAGATCTCAATTTTTTTTAAACATTGATACCAGCTATATCAATGTTCAACTCAGCCAGATTAATCAGAAAGTATATCTAAGAGACACGTATTCTGCATTTTTTCAAGTTACTAACAGTTAATTAAGAGACAGTTACAGCTATAACCAAGAAAACTTCCAGATTATATATGACCTGTATAGTGTTTGTTTTTTTTAATCTATACCGGTCTTATTTTTTGTTAAAAAAATTGCAAGAAGAGGTCACTTCCTATAGTACACAATTCTCCCAAAAAACAAGCCCCTCTTATTTTTCAGGTTAGATTTACTAAACATCGAAAAGCAACATAATTTTCCAAGTTGCTAAATAACCCAGTCTCTAGGAATATCTGAGAAAATAACTTATATTTATTAACATTTTTATTTCATTCTGAATTAAGATTACAAAAATCTTGGGCATTTACTTAAAAATTATATACTTAACACAACCTGAACTTCCAAAGGGAGTCAAAGATTTTGATTTTTCTATGTTCTCTCTAATGAAAAATATGTAGTACTCTCAAAAGTCATTCAAGGTATTGCTGAAGATGAAAGTATGGAATATATAGCTGTATAATCCTTGGATAATTATCTGGGATTTAAACACACAATTTGAAATTTTAAAAATATACTTCTCCCTACATCTGAAGCATAGGCTTTATTTCAGTACAATATTGAATTTTAAATAAGAAAAAGATCAATTGAAAACTGAAAACTTTTTGTATGGGATTTATACATGAAACTTCTTCATTTGCCACTGATCTCCAAGGTTTTTTTCTATGAAACTGTTTGCAGTCTTTCAAGGTGATTATTTACCTCCTGTTTCTGCATCCACTCATTCTGTTCTTTCCTTGTTTCAGTTGTTTGTTTCATGTTAAGTGAAGAGCACAATAACAAGAACTAGGTGAATGTCAAATGTGTGCCAATTTTGAAAACAGAAAATGAGTCACAGAAAGGAACAATAAAATGGTACAGTCTGAGTAACTTGAAGAAATAAATTACACTCTTAATCCTTTCAGTTTTCTCAAATGATAAAAAGTCTTTACTCTCTATTATTTGCTTAAATGTAATTTATTTATAGCATCCTTTTACATTTGTCAAGGTCTTTAAACGTATAATGACTATATTTAATCTCTAAAATATCTGGAGGAGAGTTCAACAATTTTTTTTCTCATATAACTGAAAAAAATAAATAGTAAGAAAGTATTTAAAAGATATAAAAAGTCTATAGCTATGCATAAATTGGGCTTTTTAACTCAACATTTAAAATTTATTAATCTGTTTAACTTAAACAACAAATGTGATTAAATTTTACTGAAAAATTTTATGGACAGGAGCAAAATTAACATTATTAAAGGGATGTTCTTTGGAAGATTGTACTGTATCTTCTTCATAATGTTATTTAAGAGTTAAAAATGGTTCTTAAACATTCTAAACACCTTTGTATATCAACTATTCAGAAATTTACCTACTTTTGCCTTGAATTTATTTATATAATTTTGATAGTTGTGGTGAGATAAAAATTGATTCACTTAAATTTACTAAACACCCTACAGTGTGTCAGGAACCATGCTAGATTCTGTAATGTGCTCCAGAAGTTCAATTTACTGCCCTCTATGAAAAAAATATTTTCTTCCAATTTTCCTTAAAGTACATACTTTCATCTCAAGATGTATAAGTTTTGCCTAAGAGTTCATCAGTCACTTCTCAATATTTTTGTTATGTTTAATATCTATAGCTTTATGGTAAAGTGAGGTTAGCTGAGGATAATTGTGCTCCAATATTATGTTCCAGTAGGGTTAATTGAAGAAGCATTTGTCCCAATAAAAAGACATTATTGAAGACCAGTTTGTTTGCTCTTTTTTTTTATATTACAAAATATTTATTATGAATTTTTTCAAGTTGACATTGTCAGTGTTTCTCCAAAGTAGTTTCTCTTTATACACAACTTTGAATTACTGCATAATAGCATTTAGAATCTTGAAGAGCCTCTATTTGGATGTTATTGTCAAACAACACAAAATTCTAGCACAAGACAAGGAAATTCATCCCCACCTCAGATCCTTATTTCCCAGGAACCAGCATTGTTTTATTTCCACTTAGCCAAATATATTTTAATTGATTATTATTCCTCTTTCCATGGAGATTTTAAATTCATTGGCATTGTCTAGTAACATACTGACACATTCATTAAATCCTAGAAGTGTGCCAACCATATCCTTGTCACAGATCGACAAAGAGCAAATCCATGATTCTTATCCACAGATCCCAATCGTAAAAGCTATAATGCACTTATTATGGTTTAGGTGGCCATAGATATCCTAGAAATAGCTTATGACAAATTTTATATACTTTCTTTGCCTTGGTGAAATGTAGTTTACTTCCTTTACTCCCTGGCATATTTCCTTTTATTCTTCAAGATCAGTTCAAATGATAACTTTTCTTTTGATGTCACTTCTATTTTCCTGATAGAGTTAGCTGAGCACTCTCCTTGTTTCTCATAACACTACTGTAGTATCTATCACATTACACAGGTTTTGTTTTTTTGTCAGTTTGTTTACTCTTTTTTTTTTTAACATCTTTTTTGGAGTAAAATTGCTTTACAATGTTGTGTTAGTTTCTGCTGTATAACAAAGTGAATCAGCTATATGCATACATATATCCCCATATCCCCTCCCTCTCGCGTCTCCCTCCCACCCTCCCTATCCCACCCCTTTAGGTGGACACAAAGCACCGAGCTGATCTCCCTGTGCTGTGCAGCTGCTTCCCACTAGTTATCTATTTTACATTTGGTAGTGCATATATGTCAATGCTACTCTCTCACTTTGTTCCAGCTTGCCCTTCCCCTTCCCTGTGTCCTCAAGTTCATTCTCTGCATCTTTATTCCTGTCCTGCTGACATTCCTTAGTCTTTCTGCATGTTCTTAGTGCCCCTACATTGGGATTTGGTCAGCAAATCTGTAGTCATTCATTCATGTAATAATATCTTAAATAATTCACATATTCTAGGTTGAAAAAGAGTTTGGTGCTAGATGTAAGATAAGCATGTTTCACTAAGTGAGGAAATATTACCCATACCCTTTACTCCAAAATGCTTTTCATTCTTTTACCAACTTCTGTCATATATTAGAGCCGTGGTTTTCAACCCTGGATACTCATTAGAACCACCTGGGGGATTTTTAAAAATTCAGATGCTTACGCTATAGTTCAGACTAATTAAATCAGCATTTATTAAAAAATCTTCAGTTTGAACTATACTTAAAATAGATAACCAACAAGGACCTGCTGTATAGCACAGGGAACTCTACTCAATATTCTGTAACAAGCTAAATGGGAAAAGAATTTGAAAAAGAATATATATATGTATACATATAACTGAATCACTTTGCTCTACACCTGAAACTAACACAACATTGTAAATCAAATATACTCCAATAGAAAAAAAAAAAAACTCCAGTTGATTATAGTGTGTAGTTAAGAACCAGTGATCTAGAGCTGCACTGTGTAATATAGTGACCACTAGCCATGTGGGGCTATTTAATTTACATTTATGAAATTTAAATAAAATTTAAAATTCTATTCCTGAGTCACACTAACCACATTGCTCAACAACCATATATGGCTAGTGGCTACCATACTGGACAACAGAGAATTATAGAACATTTCTATCATTGCAGAACATTTTATTGCACAGTGTTAATAAAGACTTGATACTCAAAGAATGGCCTGTATTCCATCATCATTAGCCGCATATAAGATTTTGTTTAATATGGATATTAAAGTTTGAGAAGCTTAAGGTCATTGACATATATTCTTATTTGTTAATAATGGATTTAAATAGCAGATTTAGCCAACCTTTCATGTTTTAATTAGTGACATCAAACTATATTATTTACTCAATTATTCATTAAAAATTATTCTTTGAGCACCGACTATTTGTTAGGCATTTTGCTACTATAAGCTGGGCGCATACTGGGGAACAAAATAAAATGGTTCAGGGTTCTTTTGGGAATTGGATAAAAATTTAAAACAAAGATACAGAGAGAGAGAGAGACAATTATTCTAAGTGCCATGAAGGACCAAGTAAGATAAGGTCAGCAGGGAAGGACTCAAAAGAGGTAACATTAAATCTAATATCTAAAAAATAAGAGTCAGAAATGATAATAATGAAGATTGCTTACTCATAAGTAGGTTTCGCTTGTGACCATCCATATAGATTGTGAACATCGTAATGCAAAACAGATGATCCATCACTAAGAATCTGCTCAGTTTCCATACACATAGTTCTGAAATGCAATCCATCAGTTCTTTTTGTGAGTTCTGGGGAGAATTAAAAAAAAATTAAAATGTTATAAAGTAACCTATATTGAAATATGTAAATTGTAACTATAAATTATTTTGGCAAAACATTAATCATTGTTTGAAAATATTATTGATTTTTAACCATTTGTGCACTTTGTTTATGCTAATTATAAATGAAAAAATGGTCTGCATTGTGATTGCAGTTACAGTTGTGACTGGAAAATATGTGCACAATTTTATTATATTCAATAATAAAAATGTCACTAATTAACATGAACTCATAAAAACCTGAAAAGTAAGTGTACTCCGAAAAGTCTACTATATTTTATGCATTTAGATGAGAAATACTGATTAAATAGATTTTTAAAAAATAATCCATTTGCTAACATAAAGCCCTGGCATATTTTCTCAGTTTCAGATGTAAATTTTCAGAGCTTTGCCATCACTTTAGATGTAACTGTTTATGCAGTTTACTGCCTACATAAGAGCATGAGGATGAATGCTGGAAGACTGTACTTTTCCCTCCTAGGTCAGGGACAACCAAAGAAGTGTTGTTAGCATTCTTTCACTTTTTTCCTAATAAAGAAAAACTTTAAAAAATCTTTATAAAAGATTTTAATTTTTTATCTTAAAGAATATTGAGAATTCTCAAATCTGGGAAGATTCTTAACAAAATCAAAGTAACAATTTCAAATTTAGAAATGTATTCATATAGATAAAACATGTTTCTTGAGTTTTCTTCTCGAAGTAATGTTAGATGATTTAGATGATATCGGTAATGGGTTGAGGTGTGGTCCAGTGTGTAGATGGGTAGTGAGAATTGGAAATGTGAATCCTGTTCTCTATGTCATAAGGTATATAAACCTGATTAATAAATAATAATAGCATGATAACATCCAAGGCACAGCAGCAATATTGTACCTGGGAAATAAGGTGGATAATTTAGCTCTGTATTTCTGCATTGATTAGTAGTTGTTCCATTTACAAAGCTTGATGGTTCATTCATATCCTTAAAAAGAGAAAGAAAAGTAAACAAAAAACAAATTTAGGGCATATCTTCTTAAAAGAACTAATTCAGAGACCCAGTAAATTAAAGTAGGATATTTGAATAATAGCACTTTACTATTCTAAAAAGCAAAAGTATAAGGCATCTCAACAATACTAAAGAATTTAGTTTAGCTCAGTCTCTCTTAACATTTTACAATTCACATCTCCTTTTGAAAACCACAAAATGTCCTATTTTTCTCTGTAGATAAAATCTATATAAAAGTGAATTGCTTTCTATGTTTCTAGACATTAAATTATAATAGTGTATATTCTCCCATGTCTTTCCCTCCACTTCTGCCCTGGAGCCTTGTATCAATTTTTTTGAAATAATGGTTTGTGGTTTTTAAAACCAGAAGCTAATAGTTTACAAATACAGAAAATTTCAAAAGTATCTCTATTGAGTACACATTTCAGAATTTTAGTAACCATATATAAACGGACCATCATATAAATATATAAATTAGTTGCCATTTAAAGGTGATTCCTCCATCATAAAAAGGTTATCTTTTCTGGATCAAGGTATAATTATTGGGATATATTTAATGGAATCCCTTACAGTACATAACTTTACACATAAAATAAACCTGTATTTCCCATTAATTAAAAGAAACTGTCTTTATACAACTTTACATCCTCAAGGCTTGTACATAACAGCACCCCTATAAGTTTCTTTAATTAAAAAAGTAAGTAAATTAATGCATACATGTTGAAAAATCAGCAGAGTAGAAATGTCACCTCCAAAAATCTAGATAAGTATTATGTAAATATCTCCTGTATTAAATATTTACTTGTGATAAAGTAAATTCTTTTTATGCTATCTCAAAATTATATTAAAAATCTTATTGCCAGCACTTTAAAGTTCAAATTAGGATATTATTTAGAAGATGATTTTGCTACATCTGTAAGAGTTTATGACTTCTTACACCAAAGACTGACAGTCGAGTGTGAGACTTATATCTATATTGAATGAAAATAAAATAAATATTTATAAGCATTTATAAATCATTATGTAAAGAGACTATTTTGGTCTCTTGGTCAAGTTGAAAATATTCAACTTTAATATTCAGGAAAAAGCAACTAAATACTTAAACTGAATTGTTAAAACTGCATTTTAGCAGTCTTTTGCATAAGAAAGTTCTATGGAAAAAATGAGTGAGCTAATTTCATAAAGAGTACTTTGTTAACATTATTAAAATCTAGTAAGAATTTTGCATAATCAATACACAATAAATAACTTAAAATATAAATTTCTTGAAGTTTACTTACAATCCACAAGCCATCAAACTTCATCTGGTTATTGTAGAAATCTATAATTTCCCTTGTCCACCACTCTGCTGTGGAGTTCCTGAAGAAATCTGGAAAAGCTACATGAGCTCTGGAAGCCTGTAAAAACAAAATTTAGACCCACATATAGAAAGTCATAAGAGAGACCAGTCAGTCAGACATTTAACTGTCAGATTCACAAGTGATAGTGAAGGCAGCCTGATCTCAACTTTAATGAATGTGTATGATTTTCCTCCAGCCACTCAAGCCTATGTGTGTCCTTAAATCTAAACTGAGTTTCTTATAGACAGCATATACAAAATTTACAAACTGTTAGCTAGACTAAGAAAAAAAGAGAAGATGAGAATTACAGCTGATGTCACAGAAATAGAAAGGATCGTAAGAGGCCATGATAAATAATTATACAACAGACTGGATAACCTAGAAGAAATGGACACATTTCTAGTTTCAGACAACCTAACAATATCTGATGAGTAGAGATGCAAACATCCTCAACCAAAATATTAGCAATCACATTCAACAGCACATTAAAAGGATCATACACCATGAATAAGTGGGATTTTTCCCTGTGAGGCAAGAATTATTTAACATACAAATATCAATCATTGTGATTCAGCACATCAACAGAATGAATGATAAAAATCACATGGTCATATCAATAAGCAATGCAGAAAATCTATTTGATAAAATTCAACATTCTTTCATGATAAAAACTCTCAACAAACTAGGAATAGAAAGAAATTACCTCAACATGATAAAGGCTCTATAATAAATGCCCACAGCTAATATCATAGTCATTTAGAAAAAAACTTTCAGAATTTTAGTTCATATCAGAAACAAGGCAAGGATGCTCACTCTTGCCACTTCTATTTAACATAGTCCTGGCAATCCTAGCCCAAATTACTAGAAATAAATAGGGGGAAAAAATGCATCCTAATCAGAAAGGAAAAAGTGAAAGTGTCCCTGTTTGTAGACGATGTAATCTTATATGCAGAAATCTCTAAAGAACACACACACACACACACACACACACACACACACACACACACACAACTATTAGAACTAATAAATACATTCAGGAAAGTTGGAGGATACAAAATCAACATGCAAAAATCAGTTACATCTCTATAGACTAAGAGCAACAAACAACAATAAAATACTTAGGAATAAACTTGACTAAGGAGATGAAAGATTTGTACACTGAAAACTACAAAACATTTCTGAAAGATACTGAAGAAGAAACAGAAAAATAGAAAGATAATCCATGCTCATGAACTGAAATAATTAATATTGTTAAAATGTCCATAGTATTGAAAGCAATCTGTAGATTCAATGAAACCCCTGTCAAAATCCCAATGGCATCTTTTACAGAAATATAAAAAACAATTCTACAATGTATTTGGAACCATGAAAGTCCTCGAATAGGCAAAATAATCTTGAGCAAGTAGAACAAAGCTGAAGGCATCACATTTCCTGATTTCAAAGTATATTCCAAAGCTACAGTAATTAAAAGTATGGTCTTGGCATAAAATAAACACATAGGCCAATGGCACAGAATAAAGAGCCCAGAAATCAATCCACACATGCATAGTCAACTGATCTTTGACAAGGGTGCCAAGAATATACAATGAGGAAAGTATAGTCTATTTAACGAATGGTGCTGGGAAAACTGGATATTCACATGTAGAAGAATGAAATCAGATCCTTATCTTACACCGTAGACAAAAATCAAACCACAATGGACTAAAGACCTAAATGTAACACCCGAAACTGCAAAACTTCTAGGAAAAAACATAAGGGAAAAGCTTCATGACAATGGTCTTGGCAAAGATTTTATGGATATGACACCAAAAGCACAGGCAAAAAAACAAAAAGAGACCAGTGAGACTACATCAAACTAAAAAGTTTTGCACAGAATAAGAAACAATCAACAAAGTGAAAAGGTAACCTACCACCCAATAGAGAAAACACTATAACCCACTTAGAAAATGGGCAAAGATTTGAATAGACATTTCTCTAAAGAACACGTACAAGTGGCCAACAGATAGATGAAAAGATGTTCAACATCACTAGTCATCAGGGAAATGCAAATCAAAAGCACAGTGAGATATCACCTCACACCTGTTGGGATGTCTACAACCAAAAAACAGGGAAAACAAGTGTTGGTGAAGATGTGGAGAAATTGGAAGCCTGTACACTCTTCATGGGAATGAAAAATGGTGCAGCCACTGAGAAAAACAGTATTAAAATTCTTCCAAAAATTAAAAATAGAACTACCATATGATCCAGCACTCCCATTTGGGGACATTTATCCAAAAAGACCTAAAATCAGGATCTCGAAGAGGTATCTAACTCCTATATTTATTGCTGCATTATTTACAAGAGTGAAGATATTGAAATAAATTAAATGTCCATTGATGGATGAATTGATAAAGAAAATGTGGTATATACAATGGAATTCTATTCAGTCTTTAAAAAGAAGGAGACTCTCCAATACAGGGCAACATGAATAAACCTTAAGGACACTATGCTGAGTAAAATCAGCCATTTATAGAAAGACAAATACTGCACAATTCCACTTATATGAGGTATCTAAAATAGTCAAACTCATAGAATCTGAGAGTTGAATGGTAGTTGCCAGGGGCTGGGGTTCCAGGGGTAATTGGGAGTTGCTATTCAGTAGTCATAAAGTGTCAATTACACAAGATGAATAAGTTCTAGTGATCTGCTGTACAACACTGTCCCTAGGGTGAAGGATGCTATATCTTAAACTTAAAATTTTAAGAGTAAGTGTCATGTTAAGCATTCTTACTACAAAAAAAAAAAAAATTAAATTAAAAAAAAAAGAATTGTTCCTTGGATTAAATACAATAAAATGTAAAATTCCTTCATAGAGTGACTGAAACATGTTGGTATTTAAAAAAATAAATAAACCTGATTTAATATGGTCTGATATAGAGAATTAGAAAATAAGCCATCACTTTTTTAAGGAAAGTATTCAAATTGAATTATTGGTCAAAGTCATCATTAAATCCCAGTGCTGAATTTCTTTCAGTTAAATAGTTAATCAATATGAAACTTACATTAACAGTTTCATCTATTAGACTTTCATCTTTTGTTACATTTGGCAAATCTGGCCAAACCTACAAAGAGAGAAGAAATGGGAAACCAGTTCAAAATAAATTCAGTGTGGTATGACTGTTGTAAACAAAGTGTAATAGAGTTTTAGAAGCATATTACAGACTCAAGATCCCGAGATCAGTAATTCCTTCAATTATTTTTTTTCAGTTTGTGTTCTGGTATATGTATCATTTGCAAACTATTCCCATTTTCCATATTAATCTCCTCTTTAGTAGGGCAAATAAGGAAAAGAATACCATCCTTTGTGATCGGTAGCGATTTTGAAAACAATGCATGTAACCAAAAGGTCTGGTCAAGAATTAATATGAAAAGTATATTCTAAATTTAATTTAATGTGGTATATTAAAACTCTTTCTACAATTACTCCAGGATTAAAATCTAAAAACAAAAAGTATATTTTTATATGAAAGGAATTGAAGATCTGAGTTGGATGATGCCATGCTGAGGCAAATATCCTCTTGGTTTTTGCAGTTAGTACTAAATCCTCCTCTGCCCCACATGCCTACTCCAGCCCCTGCCCCCCTTCCTACCAATGTTTTCTTCTACTGCAACCACAGACACAGAACAGAGCCCAAATACAATCAGGCCAAAAGCTCTGGGATTTGAATCTATGTTGTAGAAATTAGAAAGTCCCATATAAAAATGTAAATAATCCACAGAGTGGTAATTACATACAAGGAATTAGTTGCTGATAGAGAATAGTGCTTGAAAGGTAGAAATCTGAGAAAATGTATAGAATGAGAAAATATAAAATGAGGAGAAAGTAAGAAGAAAGAAAATCTCTTTCTATAGCCAGTAATGTATACCTGTAATGTTTCTTAAAACATTATGATTTTTCACTGTTTATCACATAATTTTTTTCTATTTTACTTTTACCTTTTTATTTTGAAATATTTTTAGACTTATAGAAACATCACAAATGTTATACCTAGTGTTTTTCTATATACTTCACTGTGCTTCCCCTAATGTTAACATATTTATAACCACTGTATAATTATCAAAACCAAGAAATTAACATTAGTAGAATATTATTAACTAATCTACAGTCCATGTTCGAATTTCAGCACTTTTATCACTAACATTCTATTTTTGGTCCAAGATCCAAAAAGGCTCCCATATTTCATTTAATTACATCTCCCATTATGGGATTTTTTTCATTCTAGTTATAACTAGTGGATTTTTTCTTTACTCTTTATATGTAAGCCAAATCAGGATGCTTTCTATAATGTGTTAATATACACAGGTCAGGATATTATTACTTAAATGAAATACAATGAATTATATTCCCTGTTCAAGTCAGGAATACTATAAGTATAGCTTTTACAAACATTGTTTCTTTTATCAATGAGATGTTTTTAAGAGAAGTACAAACATTTAAATGACCCATGTAGTATAGAATAGCGAATAACCATATTATTAATGTCAGTTTTATAATAAAATACAATAGGTACCAAGAAATACAATAAAAGACAATTTAAAGATGAAACAAATAGTATTTGGACATAGGACATATAAATTCTTTCTTTGTTTCTAATAATTTGGATTGAACTCAAAGAGTATTATTTTATTTATTACCTATTAAGTCATTACATCTCTCCCTCTGAATATGTTTTTAACTGTGGCTTAATTAAAAATAAACTTTCAAATAGCATTTTTATACTTATTTTCTTTCAAGATATCAATTCGGTACCTTTGCCCAACAAATATCATTGGTGTTAGGCCATTTGATAAAGACATCTTTCTCTTGTCCTCTTTCAAAGGCAGGGTAAGGCTTTGTTTCATTTCCTGAAATTGCTGGATCCTAAAATTAAAATGAAATACAATCCAGGTAACCATGGTATAAAAGTATAGCCACTTGAGTAGCTGTTATAAAATGTTACAATTTTCCATTATTAGATTATCATTATATTGTATTCTCACATGGACTGACAAAGGGACTGATGGCATAAACTTTTTTGTTCTAGTTAGATTGTCTTCCAAATTCCCTAGAAGGAAAATTTAAGAACTTTTGAAAATATATTAGCTATGATTTCAAGCAAGATTACAGGTGTTTTTTGCTTTGTTTTTATTTCTCCATGGGATTTCTGGCTACCTACCTTGCTTTCTATAAGATATTGATGAAATATTCTTCCCACTGAATCACTAACATTTTTTTATAAATTTATTTATTTATTTATTTTTGGCTGCGTTGGGTCTTCATTGCTGCGCGCAGGCTTTCCCTACTTGTGGCAAGCGGGAGCTTCTCTTGTTGAGGAGCACAGGCTCTAGGCACACGGGCTTCAGTAGTTGTGGCACATATGCTCAGTGTAGTTGTGGCTCGCCGGCTCTAGAGCACAGGCTCAGTAGTTGTGGTGCACAGGCTTAGTTGCTCCGTGGCATGTGGGGTCTCCCCGGACCAGGGCTCAAACCCATGTCCCCTTCATTGACAGGTGGATTCTTAACCACTGTGCCACCAGGGAAGCCCCTGAATCACTAACTTGAAGGAAAATTTTTAAACATGACAAGCATAAGAAGCAGTCCCAGAGAATAAGTTGAGAATTCTATAGGAATAGAAAATTCATCATCATTTTGTGATAGTGTCTGTAAATTGAGACCAGTCTGTAGCTTGGGTGATTACTAGAAAACAACCTGCCTTTGATTCCCAGCTTTATTTAGTCTTAAATCTCTAAGGATACACCTAAGAATGAAGGTAGCCTGTGGCAGCCATGTAAATGAAATGAAGTGTTAAAGGAAGAAAGATTTAGATTTGGGAGTACAATCCAAAATTATATACTTCATATTTTGAAACACCTTTTCCTTCCTCATTCAGGAGAGAAATCTTAACAAAACTAAGATAAAAAGGCTCAGATAGAATATAAAATATAAACACTGACCAGGACAATAATGTATCTCATCCCCTCACTTCTTATTTTGTCAACAAACTGAGGAAGGTCACGGAATTCTTCATCAATCGTAAAGTCTAGTTGCCTTTCCATGTAATCAATGTCTGTGTATTGAACATCCTGAAAGATATGAGAATTTTAGTGGGGTAAGATTCAATAGAGTGAGTTTGTCACATTCTATTATACTTATGAAAGTAATAGCAATATGAAAGTTTCAATTCCTAAGAGAATTAATCAAGTAATGTAATGTTCAAGAAATAAAAGTAGCATGTATAGATGCAAAATATTCTAAGAGCAAGTTCGTGTAAGTGCTCTGTTTTGTTAACAGTTCATTAAATAGTAATTTTGATTTAGAAGTACAAAGTCTCTCAAATCATTATTTTTTGTTATATAATTTCCAAAGGAAATAGGAAGACACAGGAGTAAAGGACTTATGAGGTTATGAAATTATATTAAATGGCAATTTGGAATTTTGTACGATATATAGAAATAGGTATTGCTCTATTTCTGGAAACACAAAGCAAATATGGGATAATTTCAAATAATTCTAATATTGCCAAAGGGGAAGAAAGAATTATTAGTAAATCCATCAATAATTATAAAATTATTCTTTTATTATCCACCAAAGTCATTTTTGAAATAACAGCCCAAGCTTAAATAAGCAAAATATTGTTTACAAGTAGGTATTTACAACTATATTTAAACTAATAAATACTTTATGAAATCTTTAATTTAGGCCTAAATAACATTTAAAAAATTATTTTCTGTTAATAGACAATTTCTTCTTCTAGGTGCTATAAAAATATGGCTAGAATAGTAGACCTAATAATGAAAAAATCTCCTTTTTAAAACACTTTTTTCACTTGCATATTGCTACATCATCAACCTAAACAATTAATTTCCCTATAATGATGTATTCAGGAACCATATATTGGATTCTACTATATGTACTGATGTCTTATAAATGAGGTCCTTCTTACTCTTCTTAGAATGAGTTCTTATATACAAAGCGTTCTAGATTTCAATGTTTAAGTGTTACCAGGAGGATCCCTGAGATTCCTTAATCTTGCTAAAAAATAAAAATCACAAGAAGTGATTATTTCTGGATACTTAAGAATATTTAGTTTCCCAAACACTGAGGGAAGAAGATATTCTGCAAGCCAACTAATTCTGTATTCTAATTTGACAACTATTGTCTATTCCATGGCAAAAATCATTGTTTCACCTCGAATTCTTTTTCTGTAATTTGTCACATTAGTTGATGAAATAGGTTCCTATGGACACTTACTCTCATTTAATGAGAAGAGAAGAAATGTGTTTGACTACCTATGAGACCCAAAGCTTCTGAGAGAAAAGCAAGTGCACAGTGACTTGTTTAGTACAACTCACAGTCATGGAACAGGTGAGAAAGAAGGAAAAGGAATGGTATTATCCCTTTACTTTATCTATCTGATAAAGACTACTAATAAAATCTCATATCCAATTCATTTGGTGCTACTAACAAGCACTGATTTTTGCCAAATGCTTAAAATAATTTTAAAGTATGTGTGTTTAATTATTTCATTCTGCTTTTATAGATGACATATTTAACACCGTTTTAAAAATTGATATACATACATAGGGGATCTGAGCAGCCAGCATGTCATTATATACTTCTTCAACTTGTGAAGTGTTTCTGTACCCATAAAGACATAACTGGAATCCCAAAGCCCAATAAGGTGGCATGACTGGTTGGCCAATTACCTTTGAAAAAAAAAAATTATTTGTGAACAAAGAGAAATAGTTTATATTATAAAAAAACTTTATTTTTTTAAAAATGTGCAATCATACTCTATGGTATTGCTTTGTTGTGACTTCTGGAGATGGGCCCAAAAACATATAAAAGTCCAAGATTCCTCCAATTATGCGATATGTTAGAGCAGGAGTTGGTTGAAATGTAACATCTGGAAGTCCAAAATATGATTACATTTTTATCTATGTTATTTTATTAAAGAGTCACATAAAATATGATAAACTAAAAAAAATTGTTTTACCCATTGCATTGCTGTTAAGTAAGAGAACTCCATGAGCATGGCTCTCATCTTCCAGAGCCATGTAATAGGGATGAAATCCATAGGAATTAAGTTTATACTAAAATTAAAAAAAAAAAAACAATATATATTTAAATAATAATAGAATGTGAATTTTGTAAATGTAATATTTAAATTCACTCTACGATTGAAACTAGGAATTTAAATGTTCCTTCATAGCACACATAAACTGTGATTGAATTAAACACATTTTTTTAGAAAATAATTTATTTATTATTTGAAGCATTACTGCATTAGAGAATGCGAATGAATATACAAATGTGTAACACTCACAAATACTGCCACATTAACTTATGTAAAAAACCATTGGTTTTAGAATAGTTGGGTTTCTTTTCACAGGTTATGTGCCTTAATTTATTTATAAATTTGTACTTCTTTTTTAATAATAGAATGTTCTATAAATGATTAAACTGATCAAAGTACTCAAACTCCTTAAGTACTTAATGTGATAATATTTAAGTTTATATAATATTTTGGTAATATTTTAAACAATAATATGTTGTTTATATACAAAGCATTTAATTTCATTTTCAGCTAGATCTTTTCATTTTTCACAATAGAAAATCTATAGTCAGGGTCATGAAATATCTTGTCAAGGTTACAAAACTTACAAGTTGATGATCCCTAATCAAATTGATATCATTGACACACACTGAATCCCAGTAACTGATTAGCATGTGAAAGAAAATTTATATATTGAGAATCAAGGTTATATTAACCTAATAATGCCAATACTAATGTTGAAGTTTTTTTTTGTTTGTTTGTTTGTTTTTTGGCCCTGCTGCAGGGCATGCGGGATCTTACTCCCCCGACCAGGGACTGAACCTGTGCCCTGCAGTAGGAGCGCAGAGTCTTAACCACTGGGCTGCCAGGGAAGTCCCTGAAGGATTTTAAAGAGGTAAATTTTGGTAGAACATATTCTTTCAAGTGGAATAAATGAAAAACAGCTTTCATAAGTCTGAACTATTGTGATACAAATAAAAGTTGTATGATCACCTAACAATAAAAAGTGGTTATGACATTATACACATTTATAATCTCATACTGAATATATCCTTTAAGTTCACATCACATGTGAAAAATGGAAATGAGCTAGTATTTTTATTAAAATGTATTTTCCATTATATGTTTAGAATAATTATAGTTTATATCAATTGTGCAATGTATTAAATATTCATGAAATGTACACCATTAATAAGACAAAACATTGGGAAAAAGGATATGAGCATAAAACATTTTCTAAAGTGGTAACTTACAATATAACCTCATAAAAATGCACAACTGCAGCTTAGGGTAACAAAGGAAAAAGCATCAAATCTTTATCTAAGGAGTAGAAAAAAATTTCAAGGAGAAGCCAGTTATTTTCTAAAAGCTGAAAGTAAACATGTATTTGACAGGGGATTCTAAATCTGAATGTTCTTTCTATGCAGTTGAGAGGGTAAGGAATTGGGTCACAACCTCACTTCTCACTGTAGTCAATGATGTTATCCATTCAATCCTCTACTTTCACCTGTAATTTATGGTGACTTTTCATTTGTTTTTCAGAAAATCACTCTAGCAGCTCTTGGGATTTCTAGCCCCCTTTCATTGCTTCAATATTGAAGTACAGGCCTACAAAGAAGTGGCTGGGGTCTGAATCATGGTCTTAGTTGCCACTTGGGATAGTCAAATATTGGTACCTACACCAGGTGGTTGGTCTCTTGTGAACATTCCCCAAGTATGCCAGTTCAGATCTCGCTTAAATGCTGTGTGTTCCACTTCCCCAAAACCATATATATATTCTGATGGCAGGCGTGTAGATATTTGAATGAACTGGTTGTTAAAAGCAAATCCAGGAAGGCGAGAATCCCAACTGAAAACAAAAGAAAACAATTTTATTCCTGTATACACATACAAATAGTATCACAAATAATAATGGTAATTCTTTCTTAGGTGATATAAAAATCAATAGTATTTTTCTCTATAGGCCTTATCATACCCAGATACAAATGGAAATAGATAATTTTTCCAATATATTTTTTTGGCTAAGTTAAGGAATATCTAAAATATGTTTCATATATTCATATATTCATAATCATATTATGGCTACATGTTTGTCTTTAGAAATATATTGCTTTTTAAAATAAAAAAAATTAATATAAAGTTATAAGTAATATATGACCTAGAAGTAATATATGTCCTAGGAATTGAAAGTCCTTTATTGTCCTGTTCCCTTGAGATAATCAGTAAATTTTTACTACATATAGAATAAAAAGAAATCAATATCAAAATAAACTATAAGGTATAATGGATATTTTAATTCTAAACTCTCTCTATTACTATTCCCAATCATTTTCTTCTTCTTTTGTTTTGTATTTATAAAAACAGGTGTTTATGAAGAAATCCAGAAGAAATGTGTTACAGAGAATGTCATTTGCAAGAAGAAGATAAAAGAAGAAGAAAAGAAAGTTGGCAGGGAAAGGAAACATAAGTATTAAAAAGAATTTGAGACATATTCAAATTTTTATATTAATGATTTTGGAAAAGTATTTACTAAAGAATAATGCTTCCTGAATAACAATAAATAATGCCTCTGCATCAGGAATTTTCTACAAAATCCTTTTGCTTCTTATCCTTTGGAACAAAACTATTACCATAAAAACAAAATTTTAAAACAATATAAACATAATTTTCTTCATTATTTGTATCCATACTGACAATACCTGAACACATCGTGACAGCGTCTTGTAAAGGATAGCAGGGCAAGCTTAAATTACATAGAAGTATCTTTTAATACACTGTAGTTTGTAGAGCTTTTTACCAAATAAAGGTAATATTTTAAAATTTATATTTATTCATTAGACATAAAAACATATCTATATGTGTATATCTTAATTTCCTTTCATCAATTCCTGGCAAAGATAGTATTAACTCTATCAAATTCCAGAACCCAAAAACTCCAATTTCAATAGTTCTAATAAAATATTTACATAACACATTTCCAACTACTTATTTTGACAACACTCATCATGCTTTTCAATAGGAGTCTTGGTTTTGGTTCTCAACTTGATTAGAAGAATGGGTCTGATATTTAATAACGAAATTCATCACATCCAAAGTGTAAATAAAATTTTACACCAATTGTTAATGGTTTGCTAACTTTGGTTTTTAAATATTAAAATAAGCCAAATTATTTAATACATACACCTAAAACCACTTTTGGTGTGATGACATGCTAGCACAGTGAAAATATCCTTCATATCAAATAATTGAATCACTTACATAACTCTTCCTGTGCTTCTCCTTCGAATCTGGATGCCAAAAGGATTTTCCTTGATTTCAACATCATAAAGTCTATTTTCATAAGTACTTGTCGGTGTAGCTGGAATGTTTAATGGTACTGGAACTTCATATCTCTTATTTTGGGGGTCATAAATCTATTACAGAGAAATAATGAAAACAGATATGTTTTGTTCTTATTGCCAACATATTAGGTACACATTATTAAATAATTTAAATAATGGTTCAAACAAGAATATTTAGAATTCTTATCATAATTCCTAATTTTGTATCCATGGCCCATATATCTATATAGAATTCCATACACATACATAGATGTGTAATGGACTCAGATTATGTACTGTATTTTACCTGTTTTAATGTTTTATAATTCATTTTTCCATACAATGAGAAATCTTCAAAAAGAGAACTTTAAAGCTAAATATTCACTTATATGCATACACAAAATTATTTATCACCTGATGGTTAGACAAAGTTGTTTCAATAGTTTTGCTTTATGTATGATCTTACAATGAATATTAATGCTAATTTATCTTCATTCATGTCTTTATTTCCTCAGTACATTACTTATGTGATAGTATTAGGTCAGAGTATTCTAACATTTGTAGGATCCTTGATAAACTATTGGTAAACTGTTTTCCAGAATTAGTGTGCTAATTAATATTCTCACTAAAATGTGTACTCTAATACTATTATATGTTAAACTAAAAAGCATTTATTTCTCAAACTGTCATTTATTTCCTTGCTGATGAGGATAAACCATTTTCTACATGATTATTCAACATTAAGCTTCCCCATTCTTTGTATTTGCCTTTAGTTCCTTTTATTTTTAATGAGTATAAGTACTTTAATATTTTATTCCAAATTTTATTTCTTCTTCTGTTAAATGTCTGCTTGTGAGGTCAATATTTTTCTTGATTGTATGAGTTGAAATTGCTTTCCATTTGTCATATATGAGTCAGTACTATTTCTAATAGTTTTCTTAATGGATTCACTTGGAGCTGTTAAGTAAAAAATAATTGCTAAGTGTAACTATTGAAAGAAATTATCTCTTTTGTATTTCTTATTGCATTGGCCAGAAAATTCAGATCACTGTTTAAAAAGAAATAATGGAAACAGTAAGCATCCTATTGTGTTTATTTTTTTCCGTTTTGTTTATTTTAATGGAACAACCAACATAGTCCAATTCTAAGCGATTTATCAGTTTATCAAGAATTTAAATAATTAAAAAATCACCACTATATGTTTAATTATTCACAAAGTTAGCAAAAACAAAAACATTTATTTATTGTTCATCTAGCTATGAGCTCTGTAGGAAAAAAAAAGCTTTACTTTATAGAATCAAAATGTCATCAACCCAATTAATAATCCTTAGTATTACATGAAAAATTCAAGCACCAAATCTATTTAAAATCTGTCTTGAGAGATGAATCATGCATTGAGATAGTTTATATTAAACATACCTTAAACTGCAGCATATCATCTTTATGATATTTCACCTCCACATGAAGAGTTGGGATGGGATCAGAAGGTAGCTTTATTCGAGCTTTTACAGTATTCAGCTGGAGGTCAGCTGTTATACCCACTGGTGAGTAATGAGTTGACTGGACTAAGTAAGAGTTGTCTTCTTTAGGAAAGTAACACTCAGGTGCTTTGGACCCTAAAGGAGCCTAAAAACAAGACAAGTTCATTGTCAGAAATTGTAAGCATTGTAATATTAAAAAAAAAATAAGGTAGACATGTTAATCACATGTTGTATGATTTACAAATGTTATTGTTTAATACTAAAATGAAATTGCAGTCATAGCACAAAATATCTATTAGGCAACATGACACACCATGTACTAAAATGTTTAGAATATTTATATTTTGACTCTATAGACAGGTAGAGCAGAACAACCAAATGTCATAGTTTTTCAATTCAGAATATAGATGATTGTGTTGTCTCTGAAAATAATTAAGTATATTACTCATAACTTTTGATCCCAAGCTTGTTTTTACACTTCATATTGATTACTGCCTTTTTTCTGTGTAAAATGACTCTACAATAACCCTCAGAGTGGCATGAATTTAAAGTTCTTTTCTTTTACTTATAATCAAAGTATATTATTCCTTATTTCATGACTGGTCTTTCTATTGGTTAATTACATCCTGACCAGTATTATAACAGGAATTGTGGCCAAAGATCAGGGTTAATTGGTTTGTATAGGGGTGGAAGCTAAGATTTCAGAAAAAGAATGAAACACTATGGCATTGATGGCCAGTTGCATTACCACAATCCATTCTCCCATCTTTCTTATTAAATTAATATATTGTTGGAAGAAGCAATGTGCCCATCTATATTTCCCAGTCTCTTTTGAGGGAGTTGTATGTGACCCCCCCCCCCAAATCTCCTTAAAAGAAAAGGATATAAGCTGATTAAATTAGGATATCCTTTGCTCTTCCACCTTCCAGTCCTGAAATGCATATGTAATTGTATAATAAAACTTTGTGGATGAAAGACAAATGATAAATAGGGGACACTGACAACATTTAGATACCAGAATATTAGGCCTGGGATTTTTTCTGTAATAGAAAAATAAATCCTGTCTTGTTTAACCCAATCAGATTTTAGGTCTCTGATACTTTCAGCTTCAAGCAATCCTTAACTGATAGGAATACTTCAGTACTCATTCCAAAGGCATGGAATCGAGTGCCAATGGAACCAGGAAAATGATCGACTTAGAAAACAACTTTAGAAAGTCTGTATATGTCCGCTTCATAGCTATCTTTCTGCCCAGTATCACTTTCTCTTTATCATTTTATGTGTTCTCATTTATCTGTTTTGGTAGTTTATCAGCATTGTTATTTTTTGTAGTTAGGATGAAAATAATCTTGTGATTTAATTTATGGAAACTGTGTAAATCCCATCTAAACCACCCCTTTTCATATAATCTCAATCCCTATGTCCCTCACTTGCTTTCTTATACTCAGTTGCAAAACAACAATGCTGGGAAAAAAAACCTATCCTCTACATTCTCAGCACCTACAATTGTGTGGCTGAATGGCTTGAAAAATGCACACAATCATGTAGACTGCTCTCCCTTTATATAATCATGAAAGTTAGAGTGGGTCCAAAAGATGCAATCATACTATATTTGCCTAGTTCACTCACTATCACACTGCCCTGAAAAACATTTTCCTTTTTTCTCCAGTCACAAAAAACCCTCCCCATTCTCATCATCTCCTAATGATTTTCGTTAGTATTTTAGTATGGAAAGGAAAGCAATTGGGAGAAAAATCAGAACGAAACACCACAACTATCCACCCACCTCTTTACCTTCTGTTACAAAATATGTATGGTCTACGCTTCTATCTAAGGTGAACCATTTCATTCGTGCACCCAATCCCACGCCTCCTTGCCAACGAAGACATTTCTCCTGCAATTCTCAATTCTCTGTCCTGCATCACTAATATTCCACTTATTATAGGTTATTCTCAATGGTATAAACCAATTTGATTTCTCCCATCTTAAAAGAAACTGTCACCTCACTCATTTCTCCAAGTTCTTATTTTACTGATTTATAAGTATAATTTGCACAGTTGATAATTTTCTGTCTTGAAACGCCTTGTTCACTTGGCTGACAGGAAGCAACATTTTCTTTGTTTTCAACCTAATTCTTTTACAATTCGCTCTCAGTCTCTTTTCTGGTTCCTTATCATTTCCCTGAGTCTAAATGTTGGATGATTCAGGGTTTAGTTTTTGACCTTTTCCCTTTTCTATTCAAGCTCATTCCTTTGATGATGTCCTCTCATCACATGGTTTTAAACACTGTATATATGCTGACTCTAAATTTTAGATCTTACCAATGATATAAAATTTTCAATTTCATTAGTTTACATCTCACAATTGGAAAACTGCACTTGGATTTGTATTGAGTACCTCAACCTTAATTTGTCTAAATCTTAACTCTTCCCCTCCATGTTCATTTCCGCACAGTTTTGTCAATCTTTGTTACTATCAACTTTCTTTTTTCCAGCTGTTTAAACCAAAAACTTGAAGTCATTTTTACTCTTCTCTCATATTCTATATCCAATCAAGGAACAACCCTTTTTGGCTTTATCTTAAAAATATGCAGAAAAGTCAAACACTTATTACTAATTCTACCATTACCACTGTGGCTCAATCTACCAATATTTTATTTTGATTACTGTAACAGCCTCTTTCCTGGTCTCCCTGCCTTATTCTTCTACCAGTCTGTTCTCAACACAGAAGCCATTATGGTCCTATTAAGATGGAAATTTAATCTTCTCATTCATCTTTTCAAAACTCTCCAGAAGTATTCTATCTCAGAGTAAAAATCGTAATCCTAAAAATGGTCTAAGTAATTGATCTACATTATTTGTTCCCATAAGTCTATAATTTCATCTTCTGCTGTTCTTCCGTTCACTCATTCTGTTTCAGACATGATGGCCTCCTTGCTGTTTGTGGACTATACCAGGTACATTCTTACTTCAGATGTACTTCAGGTTGATGTATTTTCTTTCTGGAATATTATTCCTTCCTTTCTTTCTTTCAACACTTTTAACAAATGCCACCTTCTCAAAGAAACCTTCTGTGTACAATCATTAAAGTAACACCACTGTCATTCTCCACTCCCCCTTCTCCTTTTCTGCTTTATTGTTCTCCATAATACTTATCTAACATAAAACATAATTTTTTAGGTTATCTGTTTGTTTTCCCACACTAGAATATAAACTCTATCAGGGAAGAGGGTTTTGTTAATTTTGTTCATCTAGAACAGTGCCTAGAACATAGTAGTTCTCAAGTATTTGTTAAATGAATCAATGAATAAACAGGATGGTCTAAAGAAACATACATTTTCTAAATCATCATATTTAATGGACTTCTAATGTTAAAGCTTCACTTGTTTGACTTAACAATCTATAAAGTGTTGAATATTAATAGTAATAGTAATGGGAAAAATAAAGTTTTCACATTTTCTTATTAGAAGTTATTGGCGCTTTAGTACCCATCATTTATATTCATTTTTTAAACTTTTATATTGGAGTATAGTTGATTAACAAGGTTGTGTTAGTTTCAGGTGATAATGAGAGTAAGTGACCACGCACTGAATGCAATGGAGAATGGGTATGGATTTGAATGAAGAGCTGCAATTTAAAAAGAAGATTTTGGAAGCATATTGGAAAGATACTTCAGTATTTGGCTTTTATTGATTTCATTATCTTTTCTCCTCCTCACTTCTTTTCTTCAATTCTTCCATAAACTTTCCTAATAGTAAAGATTATGCTACTTTATCAAGCAATGGAGAGGAATGAGGGCCATTTCTCTGGTGGCAGAGATTCTATATATTCCCTTATATAAGTGCAAACATTTCTGGGAAGTTGCTGGCAGATGTGTCTAGACTCTTCTCAGTGTTATAACACATGCATTTAATTTATTGATTATATGAAATAATTTCTTTTTTTGCTGACAAAACCCAATGATGTA
Organism: Balaenoptera musculus; assembly: GCF_009873245.2. NCBI lineage: Eukaryota > Metazoa > Chordata > Mammalia > Artiodactyla > Balaenopteridae > Balaenoptera > Balaenoptera musculus. The sequence goes on from NC_045788.1 coordinate 43,835,685, forward strand.
ACCAAAAGTTCAGAATTTAAAAAATAAAACGAGTGTAACAAGAGGGGACTCTTCCCATATCCCTTTCTGTAAAAAAGTCTACTATCAATGACCATCATTGTTGTTGAAAGTTTTTTTTTTTTAAATTAATTTATTTTATTTATTTTTTTTGGCTGCATTGGATCTTTGTTGCTGTGAGTGGGCTTTCTCTAGTTGCGGCGAGTGGGGGCTACTCTTCCTTGTGGTGTGCAGGCTTCTCATTGTGGTGGCCTCTCCCGTTGCAGAGCACAGGATCTAGGTGCACAGGCCCCAGTAGTTGTGGCACGCAGGCTCAGTAGTTGTGGCTCGCGGGCTCTGGAGCGCAGGATAAGCAGTTGTGGCACACAGGCCTAGCTACTCCACGGCATGTGGGATCTTCCCGGGCCAGAGCTTGAACCCATGTGCCCTGCATTGGCAGGCGGATTCCTAACCACTGCACCACCAGGGAAGCCCTGTTCTTGAAAGTTTGACCAAAATTACTGGCAGAAATTGTCACCTCTTAGTGGAACAGATACAGCCCATCAATCAATTTCAGAAATTTTAATAACTTGAGACAATGCTTTTGAAAGACTACTCCCTACTGGCATAACACCTTGCTCAATTAAGCTAGTCAGCCACAACTAACATCTAACAGAGTGCAACAAATAGAGTTCTAGTTTATTAAATAAAGTAACACTATCCAAAATGCCTGGAAAGCAACTTACACATCCATTTAGTCTGGCATTTACTAAGTTATGTCTTTGGAGAATTAATTAAGATAAAGATAAATTATCTATTAGAAGTCCTAATTTCAAATTCCAAATGCTTCTCTAGCTGAATTTAGTTTATATGCTGTAGAATTAAAATTATAATATGTACGGTTTACTTTGAAACATTTATGTGAAAGCCATATCATGAATAATTAAAATTCTTATTACCGTTTCCCATAAGCAGCCACGTTCTTCGCAGCGTTGTTTAGTTGCAATGTCTGAATCTGGATAACAAGTAAACTTTTCAGCTTCCAAGAAAGTTTGATCCCATTGAACAGTAAAGTTTCTTCCAAGGTTAAACATGAGATTGTAAATTAGTAGATTCTTTGAAGAGAAAGAAAACATTACAATATTTCTGACCACTGAACAATTTTAAAATACTTAACATTTTTAAAATGCAGCAACCCCACAGCAATTCTTCAAATCAAATCATTAATAATTTTAATATAATACTAAAAGAAAGAATAGAAAAGAGAAAACATGGCATGCCACTGAAATAGCTAGAATCTCAAGACAGTTCTCAAAACTATGAGAAATTATAGAATACTGATGAAAAACATTATCTTTAAATCCAGATGTGTTCAATTCTCAGCTCTGATACTTAATACTCATGAATCTGGGGAAATTATCTACCCTGTTTTATCCTCAATTTCCTCCCCCTATAAAATGGGGATAATGAATAAATAATATGTGAAATTTAAAACACCTAGCATAATGCTTGGGGCATACCAGGTATGACATAAATATTAGAAAAAGGGAAGAAAATGTTGACTACTTTGATTGATTTGGAGGCTCCCAGAGTCAGAGGAGGGGAATATTATTTATTTATTTTCCTAATTTTATCCACTGCTTACAATATTTGAGGGACAAGTTAGAGAGGAGATAACATGGTATTATGCAAAAAGAAAAAAAAGTGAAAGGATAGTGTCCAAGCACAAGAGAATTAGAAAGATGTATCTACAAGTGTCTTTGTAAATCTTTACATTAGCATAAAAATAGAAACAGATATAAACTGGGATTGTAAAAACATATAATAAAACAATTTTGTATTATGCCCACTTGATAATCCTTGTTAGCGGCATAAAGTTCTCAATAAGCTTGTATTATTTAAATTTACATTGATTAGTTCTTATAGTCCTAGGAATATACACATTATAGTGTATTTACTAATAAAAAATAATTAACCAATACATATTTTTATGGAAATTCCTAAGTGAAAAACTCGGGGCCAGAGGACTTAGAAGCTAGACAAAAATACTCTAAGAAAATGTCCTACATCTCAATTTAGAATTTATGCTAACATTACTAATATTTAGGAATATAGGAATGGTAGAAAAGTAAATGCCAATAAAAATCACTTTCATGTTTTAAATTATTTTTGTCTAACATTTTAAATAATTAATTTTTTACCTGAAGCAACATTATGATTAAATATGACATTTTACATATGAGGAAGCTGAGATAATGAGAGATTAATCTATTGTGTTTAAATGCACAGACTGCAGGGCTGGAATTTGAGCCCAATTCTGTTACTCCTTTTCCCTCTCTAGTACACTTGTTAAACGAGGCAAGAACGAGGATAAGAAAGGGACTACTAGAAGGAGAGACTGTAAACAAAAATTTGAAAGAGAAGTACAAGATATATTGAGGACAAAGGGAGTTCATGAAAGGAGAAGAAGTAGAGAGAATTGAAGAAATGGATTCAATCATTATCTTAAGAAGTCTTAAATGAGAAGGTAAAACTTTTAGATTCTTTATTGTATGCAGTAGGTAAGAGTTCAGGGTAGGAGAATGGTATAAAAAAAAATATTAGAAAGGCATACATAAGTGATATCCAAGATAAAATTAAATAGAGAGGGAGAAGTAGTATCAATTCACCTTAAGGTTGATATCTCAACATAAATTGAGATAACCTAAAATGGAATATTGCCAACAAAAGGAAAAGAAAAGAAAGATATGTAATGAAGAAAAAAAAAATCACAAAACCAAGAGCCTGAATGGTTATATAATGTTAAATATGAGAGTATGTGACAACTAAAATATTTTAAGATTGAATTTACCTGGTTGGAAGTATCATAAGTGAAATTGTAGTGAGCTCTCATTGGTTGATTATCTTCCATCACTGAAACTGCTGTAACAGTGTCTATCAACCCAAGGATTTTTATAGTCTCAAATGCTAAAGTGGTTCCTTCCTGGTATGACGAATGTGTGCATATAATATCTAATTTGTTCTGAAAAAAGTATATAATATTATATATCAAGTAGAAGGTTATTGGATACAAATCAGAAATAACAAGTGTATTTATATTGATTAAATCTTATAGTTCTAAAAATATATAAACTATAGTGTATTTACTAAATAAAAATAATTAACCAATACATATTTTTATGAAAATTGTTAAGTGAAAAACTCTAGACAAGAGAGCTTAGGAATTAGCCAAAATTCTAAGAAAATGTTCTACATCTCACATAATTTAGAGTTTATTTATGCTGATAATACTAATAATTTAGTATTATTTAGTATTAAATTATAGCATTATTTGGTATTTAATAATATAGTATAATAAGAAAAGAACCAATCATCTGTCCCTCCATTTCCAACAGCTCTTCACATCAAAGTACCCTATATAAATATACTTATTAGTAACTCTTTAAAATTGTTTTTTATACATGCTGTAAAATTATTTTCATAGATAAATTATGCATGATGCAAATCATGTATATTCCTTCTCATTCTCTTCATTGGTGAAGAATAAATTATCTTTGGCAAAAAAGAATATATGAAGAAATCTAACTTCTACAAAAAGCATTGCTACTAATTATTCAAAATTTAATCTTGTGCATAGCTTTTTCATTTTCACCCCAAATCCATGACAGTCACTGCTGTGATTGGTATATTAAAACATTTTCAAATATGTTGGGATTATTTTCCCAGGACATATTGCTTAAACCAGACATAGTGCTACAAGAAGTCTGAAGATTTCTGTGCATCAATTTCATCAACAGAAACTCATCTATTACATTGAAATATGAAAATTCAAGGTAATTCATATATAATTTAATAATTTAAATTGAATAATTTAATTTGTTTCTTTCCACTGATTTCTGTAGAGAAATGTAACATCATTCCAAGAAAAGGCACAATTTAGACATTAACAAGGTATTATATTTAGGTATGTGTTCAAGGAGATGCTTACATTAGAAACTGAAAATGTATATAAAATGTAGTTGCCATTTTGGATGGTATCTGAAATGGGGAAAAAAAAGTTATCAGATCAAAATGTAATGTTAAATTCTGTTTTATTTTTACAGTTAGACAACATAGGGAATTTTTAAAAAATAGATATTATTTATTAATGAAGCAAATTAAACAGATTATTATCTTAAATTAAGGTTCTTAATTATCTTTAAATGCAACTATTTTGGTAGTTTATTTTCCCAGGAAGTAAAGGTAATGAATGCATCTTTGCCCAGTTTGATTTTTCAAAGACTGCTAAAATAGTTCTGGAAATTCAGAGAGCACAAAACTTGTAGTAAAATATATATAATTATAACTATTTTTTTGAATGATATTTTATCTCTTTTTAGTAAACTATGTAACATTCAGTTTATTTTGGGAAGCCATGGCACACCACAATTTCGGTTTGTATCTTTCAATATGTTTTTTCATTATTTGAAGAATGAGTGAATGCGGAGACAAAGTTTCAAATAAACTTTAATGAGAAAAATTGAAGAAAACAATTATTTTCTGCATCATATATGTAACAATGTAACATAACTTTTTATAAACATGTTTCTTTAACAGGAAACTAAAGATTATAACTAAAATAATTAGGAAGAAACAGAGTGGAAAACATAAAGGGAATACTAGGATTTATACACAATACTTTGAATAACATTAATTTACTTAAAATTTTAATCTTAGGAAATAAAAATAGAATCAGAACCCGAACTGAAGGCCGTTTTATTGTCTTGTGTTTGATTGATTATTCAGAAAATTTTGATTTTAAATTTTTAACACACTTCAGTATATAGATATCATATTAAATGACTGATTAAATCATAACTCCATATTTTTAACCATTTTATATGAAGTAAATTATCAATATAATTTTTTGCAAGTAGAAAAAAGGAATGAATTTGGAAATATTTATATAATCTGAGAAATGAGAATAACCTTAAAATCAGTTTCCACATGCTACCAATAGAGGTATTATCTCAACAACATTCTTTACCTGATGATTACAAAACAATTTACTTCTGCTGGAATCCTCTCTTATAGAATTTCTATGTAGTAAATGCTTTGAATCTATTCTCAGGGCAGAGCTCACCCTAGTGTGTTTGACTCTAAGGTATATGAGAAAGAGGGAGAAGGCTGGTGTGCTGGCGTAGAATGAGAAATGGAGAATGGTAGGGCACAATTTGTGTGTGTGTGTGTGTGTGTGTGTGTGTGTGTAAAATGTACAGGACATAGTGAATGCTCTATGTCTTGGTAAAGACTGTGGCTCTTAATTGAGTAAAATGGAGAATTGATAGAAGGTTTTGAGCAGAATTGTGATGATTTGAATCATCTTTTAAAGGGATTACTCTATCTGCTGGTTGGTAAATAGAATGTAAAAAAGGGGGATTGACAAGAGCTATTGACCTAGAGACCAGTTAGGGAGCTATTGCAGTAATTAAAATGAAAGTAGTGATGATAATGGTGGAGTTTATGAGAGAACCATGATCAAGGTGGAACCAAGAGAAATTCCTAGGTTATGACAGACAAGAGTGAACTCTAAAGTTTTTGGCATCTTGTAGAGATGAAATTACCATCAACTGACAAGGGGAAGACAATATATCTGGTGGAGCAGATATATTGTGGTAATCTACATATTCATAGGAGATAAGACTTATAAAAGAACAGAATTTTTTTCATAGATTCCATATTTTCAAAATTGTCAGAGAGCACACCAATACATAGGCTATTTCTTGGAGTTAATTTAGAGATATTTGGATGTTTCATATACATATACTATATATAAAGGCATATAGGGCATTCTTTAATATATCTGAAAAGTAGTGAGTTATAATAGAAGGTAAAATATAATTTTTTTGTATGTACATATATAAAACACATAACTAAGAGCCCTCTATTAAAAAATGAGATTAAAAAACCTTAAATTTATGAGACTAATTGTAACTGACTAAGTAAATTCAAAGAGATTAATTTTCTATGGCATAATTTAATATTAGCAAAAATGACTCTTTTTATTCCCTTGGTGCACTGAATTCTCAAATTTGGGTCCAATTAAATAAAAGACATTTAATAATTGAAATAAATTGTGACACATTTATATGGCAAAATCTTTATCTCAAATAATTTGACATTAAATAACTAAAGCTTTTTTATTGAAGTATAGTTGATTTACAATGTTTCAGGTAAAGCAAAGTGATTCAGTTATACATACATATATATATATATATATACTTTTTCAGATTCTTGTCCATTATAGTTCATTAAAAGATATTGAATATAGTTCCCTGTGCTATACATTAGGCCCTTGTTGTTTATCTATTTATATATATAGTATTGTGTATTTGTTAATCCTAAATTCCCAATTTATCCATCCCCCACTACATTAGTTAACTAAAGCCTTAATGTTCGTTTTCTTTTACAGTAATAAAACTTCAGTTTTAACCACTATAATCATATAAGATAGTTGAAAATAGGATTCAAGTTATACATCTGTGAATTTATTAACTATTTTAATTTTTATACAGTAATCTAATAAAGATATTTATATTTGTCAAAGACTTTTTATGATAAACCAAAAGGTGAAACCAAATATTGTAATTAAATATAATTTAAATACCAATGTTAAATTTCATAAAGTAACCTAAAATCTTAAGATAGATAAAAAACAGCAATTAAAAATTAAAACTTGTGACATTTTTGTGCAATTTTATATAATAAAGGCAAAACTTCCCATCATTAAAATGAACATTTAAAAGCATATCACTTTGAAACTTACCTTTAGTTTCTCCATCATCCCAGAAAAAGTCTCCTTTTGCTGTGTTATCTTCATCTAAAGCAACTATAAGTCCTAGAGGGTTATTTCGGCTGTTAAGTAAGTTTGGGTGCATATATGATTAAAAATAAATGTATAATAGTGAAATATCCTATAAATAAATCAATTTCAACATAAGGGGCTTGTAGGAGTTCTGCCTTCACATGAGAACACTGATATTAATAAAATTCATGTCTATACTTATTAGTAATTTATCAATGAGAAAAATAATTCATATGCTTAGAAAATAAATGAAAGGAATAAATACAATATGGAGGGCTTCCCAGGTGGCACAGTGGTTAAGAATCCGCCTGCCAATGCAGGGGACACAGTTTCGAGCCCTGGTCTGGGAAGATTCCACATTCCGCGGAGCAACAAAGCCCGTGCACCACAAATACTGAGTCTGCTCTCTAGAGCCTGCTCTCTAGAGCCCGTGAGCCACAACTACTGAGCCCACGTGCCACAACTACTGAAGCCTGTGCTCCTAGAGCCTGTGCTCCAAAACAAGAGAAGCCACTGCAATGAGAAGCCCACGCACCACAATGAAGAGTAGCCCCCGCTCGCTGCAACTAGAGAAAGCCCACGCACAGCAATGAAGACCCAATGCAGCCAAAAATAAATAAATTAATTAAATTAATTAAAAAAAAATACAATATGGAATTTCTTGGGGGCCAAGACACCTTCAAAATTGAAACGGTATAAAAATATTTCAATTCAAACAACAAAATTAAATATATCTTATGATTCCTCAATTCAACACGTATTTGCCACATATACATTAACCCTAAATTGCAGTGTACCAAGGTTACAAAACAATGAAAAGCACTATAAAATAAAATTTTAAATGCTAAGTGGAATCTCTAATAGTCTTACAAATGAAGCTAATTCTATCATGTGAAATGAAACATGATGAATTTTTTTTAGTTATATATTGCTATAGGTTTTTAAACTTAAAATGAGGCTATACAGTCCAGGTAACTACTCTATACAGAATATACTCCTTCCAACACGCACTCATCAAAGTGTATGTTTCTTTTGTTCAATACAGCTCTAGAGTATAACCAATTATTTTGAGAACATAGTCATGAAACAGTTACAATATGAAAGTAATCAATTCTAGAGAACAAAAATAATTAAGTTACTAACACACATCCATTCACTCATTAATTTGTTCCTTCAACAAATATTTAGAGAAAATCAGGAGCCTATTCCATAATAGGCTGACACTACTATTGGTTTGGGGACTAAAGCAGTGAAAAGTCAAGTCCCTACCTTCATGGTTTATAATCTGGGGGAGTAGACACACTACATACAAGAAAAAGTAAAAATATAATTCCAGATATTCTTAATGTTATGAAGAAAATACAGCAGAGTAAGGAATAGATATCTATTGTGGTGTTGTAGAATATGGGGAAATGCATAGATTCAATGTGACACATTCTGTCCATGTACCCAGAATGAATGTTGCAAGATAAAGCACCAGAATTTTCAAGTTTCTGCTTTTTTTCTAAATAGTTCTAAAATTTATTCTTACTGAACGACTTAGTTTATATCTTATTCTTTACTTAACAGAAATATCTACCTCATTTATTAACTTAAAACATTTTAGCTGAAAGAAAAACATTGTAACATTTATGTATTGAAAATCCAAATATGTAACAACTGACACTTTAATCAATTATATAACTTACTTAATATTTCATTTTTTATTAAGAATCAGCAATTAACTTTAATTATACATATTCTTTAGAGAATGTCAGTACATTTTGGCATAGGAAATAAATTTCTAATCTATGCTTATCTTTTAAATCAAGAAGTTTGTAGTAATATACATAATTTGATTCTTCTTTTTATAACCATGATGGTTATATGTAAGAAGTCCTTACGTATATCAAATATCTTCTGCTGAAAAAACTAAATATCAATATTTGATTCTTAATAAAAATGTGAAACATTAAAACTTGAATTATATTTCAGATTTCAGTTAATGCCTTTTCATTTTACCTTGCTGTTGTAGTTACAGCAGGTTGTTGAATGGGGATAATGTAACCTCCTCTAAGATGTAATCCTATTTTGTCTGCTGGAAGATACATATCAACACGTTGTCCTTTCCATGGCCTTTTTGCACCCTAATATTTGGAAGGTAAAAATATTTTTTTCATTATTGTAAAGAATTTAAACCCCATTTTACAAGAATTACACATAGAAATAATTCTTATGAGAAATTTGTGTCATCTTAGTGAATATTAACATGTCATTTTCCTACTTTTAAAGAAAACTCTTTTTCAGTTTACTGATGAAATCTGGGTAAAAATAAGTTTAGTTTCACAAAAAAAATCAACAGAGAGAAATCCATTTCCCTTCTACAATAATTAACAATATTCTTAATTAGCACTATTTTTTATTGTTTTGGTTTAAAGTTAGCCATGTCTCTAGAAAGAATTTTTAAAAAATCATTTCTTATAAAAATAAAGGGTCTGCTTAGCAAACATAAGTGCATTACAAAATACTTTCCTTTAAAATAAATATTCTCAGAAGGTCTTGGTCAATTAAAAAAAAAATAGGTTGTGTGTATGAATCCTGCTACGTTGCCTTTTCAAGATTGAGATGAAAATCTTTCCCAAACATTACAATATACCATATAAAAACAAATGTTTAAGATTAGCTTAATACTCAATTCTTCCGGCCATAAGATGAATATGTAAAATAGGGAAATTATTAAAATAAGTTACTACTCCTTCTTAAAATTACTCTTGACCTTTTATTTCCACAATTTAAAATGGATAACTCTTTACACTAAAGAATATAACTTCATATTAATCACGTGCAACAAAACATATACTTTCTCACGTGCAACAAAATGTACACCCACACAGACTCTTCCACATTATTAAAATTTGGAATTATTATTTTTTATAATAATAACAGAACTACTGAAAAAAAGATATGCTGTGTGTTTGGAGTTAAGTTTCCATGTACAGATGTTGAACAATATGTACTTGTGATCTATTATTATATTAAGGTTACTTACAGTTTCAAAATCATACCAAGTAGCATTAGGGATGTATGCACTCACTGTATCTGCTCCCTAAAATAAACAAGATAATTTATATATAGATATATATATAAATATTTTACTTCAATATGTAATGGAAAGGAATCACATCAAATGTTAAGTTGGATTTTCATAGTGAAGCGAAAAGAAACTTCCTTTGTATTGTTACACTCCAATATTTTCTATATATAGTAATCAAAAGGCTATTTTACTAGCTTTAGATATTATAATGTAAAATATTCCTAAAGCAAAGATGAAATGAATTTAAGTGGCAACTAAAATAATGGATACATGCATTTGTATTGCTGTAATCTACATGGTAATTGTGAGTGTGAACACATTCATTTCTGTATATTTCCATGGCATATAGACTTTTAAATAACAGATAAAAACCATATAGCTCATTCGACTATTTTTCAACATTTTCATATGATCCACTGGTTTTCAAGTTCACCTTTATTTACAATATAGCAAAATTTCAATGTCTATGTCTACCTGAATGAGAATTCCTTGTTATTACTATAAGATTTGATTTGATTTCATAAATAAAGCTTTCCTTTTCAGAAGAATACTAACTTTATACAACTTTTTTCTCCCCAGTACATATTATATATTTGAACAGCATAAATCTACTTAATATATTTATAATTTTTCACAATTTCTTCTACATTTTAGAATTCAATTTAACACTTATCAGGTTGAAGCAGTCTATTGAGTAACATTTATTACCCAGATGTTTTGTAATTTAGTGTGGATTTGATTATACAAAGTTTCCATTAAAATATAAATTTATTAAAATTGTACCCTACCTGTTTCAAGACAGGGGTAATAAGTAATGAGGGGCCCCATAAGAACTGAGTGTCCTCAATCCAGCTATTAGTATCCTCATAAAACCTAAGAACAATGACAATATTTACAATACAAAGATAAAAAATAAGTTTATCCAAATTCTTCATTTGGTTTATCTTTTAAGTTTTTCCCTGGGAATAATTATTGCCTTTAATTTTACTTATTTGATATGTCATTTTGAATCTATGGTTAGTACATCCTTATGGTTCATCTGACACTCAAAAAAAGAAGGTAGAAAGGAAGGGAGAGAGGGGAGAAAAGAGGGAGAGAGGGAGAGAGGAAATTAGTTCATTTGGGACTCAAAAAAATCTATCGTATATGATAAGGCTCCTTTTTATCTGTAATAAACAACTATTCTGTTTAATTCATTTTTCTCCTGTAAGATAGGTTCATAAAGTACCAGAAATATTTCATATTCTACTTTCCTACTTTTACACTTTTTTCTTTATAAACTCCCATTTTGACTTGGATTTGAAAGGATCTTTAGTCATTTCTTGAGGAAAGGCTCTGCCTTGGTCAAGAAGTACAAAGACAAGCACAATTCATTGTTTTGTAACCATACTATACACTATCTATAATTAGATGATTTTTCACAATATATACATGATTATGTTTTCAATATTCTATATTTAATATTGCTTATTGATATAATTTCTCAAATTATTCCACATATCTTTTTCCTTTTAAGTTCTATACAATTCTCACATTTCTAGATTAATCTTGTCTAATTCACCAAATTACTTATATTTACTACTATCATTCCACAGTTAATCAACTTATTTACATAAATGTAAGAAAAAGCAGTAGAAATCTACTTGACATCTTGATTTACCTCTATTAATTTTTCATATGTCTGAATACAATTTGAAAGATACTGAAATTCTTGAACACAGTACTCACTCATGAAGAATTGGCCTTGCTACTGTTTCTCCAAACATATGGGCTTTATAAAATAGAGTATAGAGGAAAGGTAACAAGGTATAGCGAATATTCAAATAGTGCCTTGATGAATTAACCAAAAGAGAATTCGGTCCAAAAAATGCTGGATCCTGATGCTGTGGCATAAATAGAGGAATTGAAATAAGAAAGTTAAAACATGAATGAAAATTAAAATAGAAGCATTGAATGTATTTTTGAAAACCAAAATGTATATATTTAATCTTGTTTGTAAAAAGTTGAGATTACTCCTATTTCATTATCAAAGGATATGAATTTCTAACTTTTATGTTTTCATTTGGATATATATATTAATTAAACTTTATTTTAAAGTGGACATTTCCCTTTTAAATATACATACTTAGAGAAGATGGAAACTATTTTAACAAAGCATTCTTCTCTTCTATTATTTGTGGTAGATTGAATTATTGGCCCCAATTTTCATGCTTCCTTGTATCCTCAACCTTTGCTATGTGACTTTGCACCTACCTCTAGCAGTGGATTGTACTTCCCCACCACTTGGCTTTGTGCTCAGCTATATGACATACTCTGGCCAATGGAGTCTTACTACATGAGACACCTTCAAGTAAGGGCTGGAAATGTGCTTGCCTGAGGACTTGCTGCCTTGTGCCTTGCCATTGCTATTAGAACAATAAGCCCAAATGCTCTGCTAGCCAAGGGATACAGGGAACAGAGCTGCCTGGCCAGCCTATAGGCTTGCAACTTGAAGGATAGCCTCCTTGCTGAGCCCAAGCTAGATTAGCTGACTCTCTCAGCCAAGGTGTAATGATATGAGCAAACCTGCTTAGATTTCCTGCTATGGGTAACAAAATAAACTGAGGGAACCAGCTACTGTTTCCCTAGATTCACCATCATATTTACCCCAAAACCACATTTCCCTTTGGCTGCTCCCAGGAAATCAATGAGCAAGGTGGGACTACTATTCAGGCCCATTCCAGGGAGATACAGGGGTTTCCCAGTGGTCAACTTTGCCTTGAGGACTCCCTACTGGACCATAATTTCCTTAGAACTGGGCTGTAGTATATAACTCTCCCTATCAAACCTTCTTTGCCTTCATCTTCACCTGGTTCAGACCTGAATTGTGATCTGAAGGCTCTCTCCACTTTCTCCTGCTTCCTCTCCTTTATCCACCACAAGTGCTTCACCAATAAATCTCTAACATGTCTAACTGTCTCTTGGCATCTGCTTTTTTGGAGGACAGAAATGAACACAAATTATAATGTAATTCATATCAGGATCTCCCATGAACGCAAATTTCTTGAAGCATCACTTAGGTAGATTAGGAAATGATGAATATCCAATTTATATCTTTTACTTCTGTACTATCATGCTCCCTTCCAGGCTGAGCTCTGAGTGGTTGTCCCTCTTCTCAAAGAGAATTAAGCCCCAGTGTGTGCACAGTGAATAATTTTTAACCAACACGTACTTAATTGACTTAATGCTTTCACCTAATTTCCTCATTCCCTTTGAGAAATATACCTATGAGAGCCCACTGCACGCTGAATGCTCAGTTCAGATGCATGTTTTAAAAATGTTAGTTTTGGGCTTCCCTGGTGGCGCAGTGGTTGAGAATCCGCCTGCCAATGCAGGGGACACGGGTTCGAGCCCCGGTCTGGGAAGATCCCACATGCCGCGGAGCAACTGGGCCCGTGAGCCACAACTACTGAGCCTGCGCGTCTGGAGCCTGTGCTCCGCAACAAGAAAGGCCGCGATAGTGAGAGGCCCGCGCACCGCAATGAAGAGTGGCCCCCAATTGCTGCAACTAGAGAAAGCCCTCGCACAGAAACAAAGACCCAACACAGCCAAAAAAAAAAAAAAGTGTTAGTTTTATTTTTTCCCCACCTGTCATTACAGTTTTACCTATTACAGAAAGACTATGGCCTCAAACTGCTTTGCAAGTATCTTTAATTTCTTGTGTATCTTTAATGAAAGAAAAACTGAAAATCCTTAATAGTATATAGTTTTATGAAAGTTACCTGAACTTATATTGTTAGAATGTAAGAATCCAGACTCAAAAAGCTTTGTCCTTAACTTAAAATATTGTGATTTAACACATGTGTATATGCTTTAGGATTAAATAAAATTTTTATGCTATGACTATGTCTCATGATTTCCTTATTTGATTATATTTATATATACAAAATATTTATAGACCTTGAGAAGAGGACTTCCAACTCTTCTTTATGAATTATACTACAAACTTTCAGACCAGATCTTCTATAGATATAAATTTAAGTTTAAAATTATGTTTTATTTTGAAATATGGAGAACAAGAGGCATTTACCTCATATCCATCAGCATTATGGTTTCTGGAAAATGGATAAAAAGCCCCAAGTTGCATCCACCTTCTGCAAAGCTCTTCTGTGGTCTCAGCCACAAATCCACAGATATCTGCTCCAACCTAAATAACATACATATCTATTATTTACAGTGTAAGGATTCTCAGATTTGCCCAGAGCATCACATTTTATGCCTCAGCTGATTAATTTGCACTAACAGTGTTTTTGTTTTACTGTCTTCATATACTCTTCCTTGGCCAAGTTTATTTTCCATTTTTGCCACATTACTTGCCACTAATTGAATGTATAAAGCTAAAATTGTATTATTAAAATGTGTTGCTTCTTAATCGAAAACTCACCACCTATGATTTGACTTTTCCTATTTATATTACTATATTACTATAATATATTAATATTATTACTATTAATATAGTATATATTATATTATTATAATATGTTAATATCAGTAATAGTAATATATTACTATATTATTCCTATTATAATATATTATAATATAGGAGTAAAATAGTATAAAAAAAATTGCCAGACATGTGCTCATATATAATTGCATTCCTCATCCTTCAAGGACCCTCCAGAGGAAAAAAAACCCAAAAACTATTATCCTTAACTTACTATCAATATTTACCATTTACAAGCATTTCTTTATTTTTCTAAATAGTATATATGTATCTATAAACAATATATAATATTGTTTTGCATGCTTATTAACTTTGTATAGATGGCATGTTGTATGCATTATACATTTCACTTTTTTCTCAGAGTGTTACTTTTGTGAGATTCAATTATGTTAATATGGCTGTAGTTCTCTATTGTATGGGATCCCATCACTATAAAATATGCTTCTATGAAGGGTCTATATAGGTTTCCTTGTGAATATGTAAAATGTAGTCTTATTCTGTTTTTTATATATATATATATATATATATAGGATTATTTTCCTGATTTATTGGAAATGTACATTGTTTAATCAAAACTGGTTGTTACCATTTATAAGCACAGTCACAGTACATAAAAGCTGCCATTGCTCCATTTTCTTGCCAATTTCTGATATTTTCAGACTTTTAATTTTTATCACCTATATATATTAAATGTACCTTACCAAAGTTTTTACTTGCATTTCTCTGATTACTAAGAAAGTTGAGAATTTTTTTCATATTTTTATTGAATCCATATGGATTTCTCTTTCTATAGAATTGCTTGTATATATCCTTTGCTAATTTTTCTATTGTTTTTACCTTCTACAGATTTATAGTAGGTTCTTCAAATTAAATACTAATCATTTGTTGGTTATATGAATTGAAAATATAATTTTCCAGTAGTAGAAACATTTTATTTCTAACTTTTTAAAACAGACTTTTGATGAACGGAATTTTTCATTTTGTTGTAACCAAATTAATGTACCTTTATTATTTGTGCCTTCTGTGTTCTGTTTATGAAATTCTTCTCTTTACCTAATGTCATAAAGTTACCCACTTATATTTTCTTCTAAGATGTTTAAAGTTTAATTTTCACACATCGATTGGGTATGAGGTGAGACAGAGAGCCATTTTATTTTATTTTTTAAATGGATAATCAATTGTCCATATGAATGGATGATACTTTCCTCACTGATCTACAGTGGTAGTGCTACCATTAAACAAATTTCCATTAACATATGGGCTCATGTCCTATTTTGCAATATTAATCTATTTGAATATTCACAGTTAAGTATCATTGTGTTATATTATTATTTTATCTGGTAAGGCAAATACTTGTGCTGTTTTCTACTTCTTTAAATTGTATTGTCTTCCATATGAAGTTTAGAATAATCTTTTATATTCTTCAAATTCCCTGTATAGTTTAAATTGGAATATCACTGAATTTGGATAATAGTTTGGGGAGAATGCATATTTCTAGTATATTGAGACTTCTTTTCCATGAAAATGGTATATCTTTAATTTACTAAGTTATTAAAATTTCTCTCAAAAAGTCCTACACTTAGTTTGAATATTTACTCCTGGTTATTGTTTATTAATTAGTTGCTATACTGTATAACACCTTACCTTGAAATACATCTTAACATTGCTTATTTTTTTCTTCTTTTTTTGCACAAAACTTGCCGTGTATTGGTCTATTTTATTCAAACTTTCAGAGTCACCTTTGTACTTTGTTAACTTTTCTCTAGAGACATTGCTTTCATTGCATTCATTTCTTCTCTTATTTTCATTACCTACATCTTTAGGTTTATTGTTTTTCTTTTTCCATTTTCTTAATTCATGCCCTTCATTAATTAATATTCAACCCTTCTTTGTTTATAATCTAAGCATTTAAGGTCAAAATTTTTCTTCTAAATAGCAATTTAGCTGATATCCCAGAGTTCTGATATGAAGTACAATTGTTAGCTTTCAGTTTTAAGGTTTTCCTCTCTCATTTCCATTCAGTTTATTTTGGTGAATCATTTGGTAATGTGTTTTTTTACTTTCCAAATTCAAGATAGTATGTATGTGTGTGTGTTAGCTTTTTTTTGTTGGTTTGTTTTTGGTTTTCATTTGGTTCAATGAATATGAAAGAATAAATGATCAACTATAATTTTTTAAATGTTTTACATTTATTTTGTTATGTAATGACACTCTTTAGTGTTGAATATCAACATTACATAGTTCTTTTTTTTGCTTGATATGGAGACTTACCAGATTTCTTATGTTTAGAAATGCATATAAAAATTTTCTCTGCTTTAAAAATTTGAAAATTTTCTCCACCATTATTTTTTATCTTTTAAATAGAGGAAAGAGCTTTATTCTTTTTAACCTAAACTGACAGTCTAGTATTTTAAATATATCTAGACTTTTGATATTTACTTTTATTACAATCCCAAATTTGGATTTTTCCCTACCATTTTCTCTGGTGCTTTATATTTATTATATAAGCTTTTCTATGCTTTGTTTATACTGACATTTGTTTCATGAATTAGTTTGATTTGATTGCATTTTCTTCATTCTATTTTTCCATTCTAATGGCTTGAGTGTTATAGACATCATCCACAATCTTATTTTCCTCAAAAATTCCCTAGGAATAAAGACTGAAATTTTCTGTCACATACCTTTAATCATTTTACTGAAAATCAATGATGATAATGTTACAAAATTAACTGTAATTACACTGTTTATAAATAACATGGTATAACTCCACTTACCAAAGGTATTCCAAACAAACCAAACTCCAGCATTCCTGTAATAGACCATTCCATTTGTTCCCAGGAAGCAGTATTGTCTCCTAACCAATGTGCAGCATAGCTTCCAGATCCAGCAAATGTTGACCGGGACAGAATAAAGCTTCTTTTATTAGGAAAAACTTTTTGTACAGCTCTAAAAACAAAATCAAATTAATAAATAACATTTACTTTAAAATAATATTGATTTTATAAATTCTAAAATCTTAATTTCAATGCATGTATTACAGCTCCTAGAGCCAAGCCATAATATTTGCAACTATTTTATCAATATTTTATATTAATTTTGTATTTAGCTATAAATATTTACTTAGTTAAATACATTCTGATCAAACACAGAGAAAAGAAATCTTCTAGAAAAGATTTAAACTTTGAATAATATTCTTTACCAAATTAAACATGTGCTTTTTATATCCACTCAATATTTGTTTTTGAAATGTAGGATTTAAACCCATTGAAATCTCTTTACAATACAAAATATAGTAATCTGAACTTGAACGCAATACACATTTTTGCGGTTCAGTGATGTTAATTATACCTTAATATCTGCATTTTCAAATATTATCAAGCAATGTTGAAATAAAACTAATATACTTGAGAGGCATTGTATTTTGTTTTTTGAAGTTCATCATCCACAAATATTGGCATTATTCATCTCACCACTATTGGTACCTGAATGTTGTTGACAAATTTTTTCCATAATTGGAAAATAATCAGAAAAAAGATACAAAAGTTTAATTCAGTATCTAAAGTTATCCAGACTACCATAGTAAAAATATAATAGTATTCTCATGTGCTTTTTCTATATTACTTATATATGAACTATAGTGCTCTTTTTTCTTTCTAGAATTTATTTACTTATACTCCATGACATATAATGCTCTCTTAAGTAAACAAACACTATGAAGATACTGTATAAAATTTTGATATCATGGTATGATCTGGGACCATATATGGTTTTGAATTAAAACTTGAATACAGTTAATTACGAGAAAATTTTAAATTTATAGACACAGAATCTTGTTTTTATTAACTATAGCATTATAGGTCCTTATACCATGCTTGGAAAATAGTAGACAATCAATATATGATTGTCCCCTTCCTTTGTTTTGTATCATGTTCCTTTTTTATATACAAGCAACACATTCCATTAGAGAATTACTTGAGATAATTACGTGAGATAATACATAGAAAGCTATATATTAATTGAAACTCGTCATTTTTTTTTTGGTTTTATTTATTTATTTATTTTTAACATTTTTATTGGAGTATAATTGCTTTACAATGGTGTGTTAGTTTCCGCTGTATAACAAAGTGAATCAACTATATGTATACATATATCACCATATCACCTCCCTCTTGCCTCTCACTCATACCCCCCCATCCCACACCTCCAGGTGGTCACAAAGCACCAAGCTGATCTCCCTGTGCTGTGCAGCTGCTTCCCACTAGCTATCTATTTTACATTTGGTAGTGTATATATGTCAATGCCACTCTCTCACTTCATCCCAGCTTACCCTTCCCCCTCCCTGTGTCCTCAAGTCCATTCTCTACGTCTGTGTCTTTATTCCTGTCCTGCCCCTAGGGTCTTCAGAACCATTTTTTTCTTCTTAGATTCCATATATATGTGTTAGAATATGGTACTTGTTTTTCTCCTTCTGACTTACTTCACTCTGTATGACAGACTCTAGGTCTACCTACCTCACTACAAATAACTCAAGTTCATTTCTTTTTATGGCTGAGTAATATTCCGTTGTATATATGTGCCACATCTTCTTTATCCATTCATCTGTCAATGGACACTCAAGTTGCTTCCATGTCCTGGCTATTGTAAATAGAGCTGCAATGAACATTTTGGAACATGACTCTTTTTGAATTCTGGTTTTCTCAGGATATATGCAGAGTAGAGGGATTGCTGGGTCGTATGGTAGTTCTATTTCTAGTTTTTGAAGGAACCTCCATACTGTTCTCCATAGTGGTTGTATAAATTTACATTCCCACCAACAGTGCAAGAGTGTTCCCTTTTCTCCACACCCTCTCCAGCATTTATTGTTTGTAGATTTTTTGATGATGGCCACTCTGGTCGGTGTGAGGTGATACCTCACTGCAGTTTTGATTTGCATTTCTCTAATGATAAGTGATGTTAAGCATCCTTGCATGTGTTTGTTGGCAATCTGTATATCTTTTTCTGGAGAAATGTCTATTTAGGTCTTCTGCCCATTTTTGGATTGGGTGGTTTGTTTTTTTAATATTGAGCTTCACGAGCTGCTTGTAAATTTTGGAGATTAATCCTTTGTCAGTTGCTTCATTTGCAAATATTTTCTCCCATTCTGAGGGTTTTCTTTTCATCTTGTTCATGGTTTCCTTTGCTGTGCAAAAGTTTTAAGTTTCATTAGGTCCCACTTGTTTATTTTTGTTTTTATTTCCATTTCTCCAGGAGGTGGGTCAAAAAGGATCTCGCTATGATTTACGTCATAGAGTCTTCTGCCTATGTTTTCCTGTAAGAGTTTTATACTGTCTGACCTTACATTTAGGTCTTTAATCTATTTTGAGTTTATTTTTGTGTATGGTGTTAGGGAGTGTTCTAATTTCATTCTTTTACCTGTAGGTGTTCAGTTTTCCCAGCACCACTTATTGAAGAGGCTGTCTTTTCTCCAACATATATTCTTGCCTCCTTTATCAAAAATAAGGTGACCATATGTGTGTGGGTTTATCTCTGGGCTTTCCATCCTGTTCCATTGATGTACATTTCTGTTTTCGTGCCAGTACCATACTGTCTTGATAACTGTACCTTTGTAATATAGTCTGAAGTCCAGGAGCCTGATTCCTCCAGCTCCGTTTTTCTTTCTCAAGATTGCTTTGGCTCTTCAGGGTCTTTTGTTTTTCCATACAAATTGTGAATTTTTTGTTCTAGTTCTGTGAAAAAATGCCATTGGTAGTTTGATAAGAATTGTAGTCAATCCATAGATTGCCTTGGGTAGTGTAGTCATTTTCACAATGTTGATTCTTCCAACCCAAGAACATGGTATATCTCTCCATCAGTTTGTATCATCTTTAGTATCTTTCATCAGTGTCTTATAGTTTTCTGCATACAGGTCTTTTGTCTCCCTAGGTAGGTTTATTCCTAGGTATTTTATTCTTTTTGTTGCAATGGTAAATGGGAGTGTTTCCTTAATTTCTCTTTCAGATTTTTCATCATTAATGTATAGGAATGCAAGAGATTTCTGTGCATTAATTTTGTATCCTGCTACTTTACCAAATTGATTGATTAACTCTAGTAGTTTTCTGGTAGCCTCCTTAGCATTCTCTATGTATAATATCATGTCATCTGCAAACAGTGACAGCTTTACTTCTTCTTTTCTGATTTGGATTCCTTTTATTTCTTTTTCTTCTCTGTTTGCTGTAGGTAAAACTTCCAAAACTGTGTTGAATAATAGTGGTGAGTGTGGAAAACCTTGCCTTGTTCCTGATCTTAGAGGAAATGGTTTCAATTTTTCACCATTGAGAACGATGTTGGCTGTGGGTTTGTCGTATATGGCCTTTATTATGTTGAGGTAGGTTCCCTCTATGCCTACTTTCTGGAGGGTTTTTATCATAAGTGGGTTTTGAATTTTGTCAAAAGTTTTTCTGCATCTACTGAAATGATCATATGGTTTTTCTCCTTCAATTTGTTAATATGGTTTATCACATTGATTGATTTGCGTATATTGAAGAATCCTTGCTTTCCTGGGATAAACCTCACTTGATCATGGTGTCTGATCCTTTTAATGTGTTCTTGGATTCTGTTTGCTAGTATTTTTTGATGAGTTTTGCATCTATGTTCATCAGTGATATTGGTCTGTAGTTTTCTTTCTTCGTGACATCTTTGTCTACTTTTGGTGTCAGGGTGATGGTGGCCTCATAGAATGAGTTTGGGAGTGTTCCTCCCTCTGCTATATTTTGGAAGAGTTTGTGAAGGATAGGTGTTAGCTCTTCTCTATAATTTTTATAGAATTCGCTTGTGAAGCCATCTTGTTCTGGGCTTTTGTTTGTTGGAAGATTTTTAATCACAGTCTCAATTTCAGTGCTTGTGATTGGTCTGTTTATATTTTTTATTTCTTCCTGGTTCAGTCTTCGAAGATTGTGCTTTTCTAAGAATTTGTCCATTTCTTCCAGGTTGCCCATTTTATTGGCATATAGTTGCTTGTAGTAATCTCTCATGATCCTTCATATTTCTGCAGTGTCAGTGTTACTTTTTCATTTCTAATTCTATTGATTTGAGTTTTTTTCTATTTTTCTTGATGACTCTGGCTAATGGTTTATCAATTTTGTTTATCTTCTCAAAGAACCAGCTTTTAGTTCTATTGATCTTTGCTATCTTTCCTTATTTCATTTTCATTTATTTCTGATCTAATCTTTATGATCTCTTTCCTTCTGCCAACTTTGCAGGCTTTTTTGTTGTTGTTGTTGTTGTTGTTCTTTCCCTAATTGTTTTAGGTGTAATGTTAGGTTGTTTATTTGAGATATTTCTTCATTCTTGAGGTAGTTTTCTCTTGCTACAAACTTCCCTGTTAGAACTGCTTTTGGTACACCCCATAGGTTTTGGGTCATCATGTTTTCATTGTCATTTGTTTCTTGGTATTTTCTGATTTCGTCTTTGATTTCTTCAGTGATCTTTTGGTTATTAAGTAGTGTATTGTTTCACTTCCATGTGTTTTTTTTTTTTTTTTTTACAGTTTTTGTCATCTAATTGATATCTAATCTGTAGCACTGTGGTCGGAAAAGATACTTGATATGATTTCAATTTTCTTAAATTTACCAAGGCTTGATTTGTGACCCAAGATATAATCTATCCTGGAAAACGTTCCATGAGCACTTGAGAAGAAAATGTATTCTGTTGTTTTTTGGATGGAATGTCCTATAAATATCAATTAAGTCCATCTTGTTTAATGTATCATTTAAAGCTTGTGTTTCCTTATTTATTTTCATTTTGGATGATCTGTCCTTTGGTGAAAATGGAGTTTTAAAGTCCCCAATTATGATTGTGTTACTGTCGATTTCCCTTTTTATGGTTGTTAGTATTTGCCTTATGTATTGAGGTGCTCCTATGTTGGGTGCATAAATATTTACAATTGTTATATCTTCTTCTTGGATTGATCCCTTGATCATTATGTTGTGACATTCTCTGCCCCTTGTAATAGTCTTTATTTTAAAATCTATTTTGTCTGATATGAGAATTGCTACTCCAGCTTTCTTTTGATTTCCATTTGCATGGAATATCTTTTTCCATCCCCTCACTTTCAGTCTGTATGTGCCCCTGGGTCTGAACTCTGTCTCTTGTAGACAGCATATATACGGTTCTTGTTTTTGTATCCATTCAGCCAGTCTATGTCTTTCGGTTGGAGCATTTCGTCCATTTACTTTAAAGGTAATTATTGATATGTATGTTCCTATTACCATTTTCTTAATTGTTTGGGGTTTATTTTTGTAGATCTTTTCTTTATCTTGTGTTTCCTGCCTAGAGATGTTCCTTTAGCATTTGTTGTAAAGCTGGTTTTGTGGTGCTGAATTCTCTTAACTTTTGCTTGTCTGTAAAGGTTTTAATTTCTCTGTCGAATCTGAATGAGATCTTTGCTGGTTGGAGTAATCTTGGTTGTAGGTTTTTCCCTTTCATCACTTTATATGTTCTGCCACTCCCTTCTAGTTGCAGTGTTTCTGCTGAAAGATCAGCTGTTAACCTTATGGGGATTCCCTTGTGTGTTATTTGTTTTTTTCCCTTGCCGCTTTTAATATATTTTCTTTATATTTAATTTTTGATAGTTTGATGAATATGTGTCTTGGCATGTTTGTCCTTGGATTTATACTGTATGGGACTCTGCATTTCATAGACTTGATTGACTATTTCCTTTCCCATGTTAGGGAAGTTTTCAACTATAATCTTTCAAATATTTTCTCAGTCCCTTTCTTTTTCTCTTCTTCTTTTGGGACCCCTATGATTCGAATGTTGGTGCATTTTATGTTGTCCCAGAGGTCTCTGTGACTGTCCTCAATTATTTTCATTATTTTTTCTTTATTATGCTCTGCAGTAGTTATTTCCACTATTTTATTTTTCAGGTCACTTATCTGTTCCTCTGCCTGTTATTCTGCTATTCATTCCTTCCAGAGAATTTTTAATTTCATTTATTGTGTTGTTCATCATTGTTTGTTTGCTCTTCTGTTCTTCTAGGTCCTTGTTTCTTGTATTTTCTCCATTCTATTTCCAGGATTTTGGATCATCTTTACTATGATTACTCTGAATTCTTTTTCAGGTAGACTGCCTATTTCCTCTTCATTTGTTTGGTCTGGTGGGGTTTTGCCTTGCTCCTTCATCTGCTGTGTGTTTCACTGTCTTCTCATTTTGCTTAACTTACTATGTTTGGGGTCTCCTTTTCGCAGGCTGCAGGTTCGTAGTTCCTGTTGTTTTTGGTGTCTGCTCCCAGTGGCTAAGTTTGGTTCATTGGGTTGTGTAGGCTTCCTGCTGGAGGGCACTAGTGCCTGTGTTCTGGTGGATGAGGCTGGTACTTGTCTTTCTGGTGGGCAGGACCACATCCGGTGGTGTGTTTTGGGGTGTCTGTGACCTTATTATGATTTTAGGCAGCCTCTCTGCTAATGGCTGGGTTTGTGTTCCTGTCTTGCTAGTTGTTCGGCATGGGTTGTCCAGCACTGAAACTTGCTGGTCGTTGAGTGTAGCTGGGTCTTAGCGTTGAGATGGAGATCTCTGGGAGAGCTCTCACCATTTGATATTATGTGGGGCTGGGAGGTCTCTGGTGGTCCAGTGTCCTGAGCTAAGCTCTCTCACCTCAGAGGCTCAAGCGTGACACCAGGCTGGAGCACCAAAATCCTGGTCTTCAACTTGCTGAGCCATCCTAGAGATTTTGGACTTGCCAGCCTCCATAACTGTATGAGCCAAGTCTAGACACTAGATCAGCAGGCACCTTGATCGTGGATTTCCCAGTCTCAAGAACTTTTTCTTTTCCTTTGTGCTTAAGTCTAGTTTCACTTGTTCACAGGGGGCTCAATGCTGAGGCCTCACACCTGGCCCTTCAGACCAGAGTTCTTCCTATGAAACAACTGTGCTGACAGCTCAGCTTAGGGTCCCATGTGCAGAAGCCTGAAACTCTTGTTTTTTAAAAGTAAAGACTTGTTGTAGAAGCACCATTCTCTCAGGCCAATTGTGAATTTCATGCTTAGAGCACATATTCAAAGATACCAAACTGAATCAAAATTTGGAAGGAAAATTTCAATTTATGAATTAAAAAAGAATCACAGTTTTATTCATATATCATGTAGTTCTTGATAACTAAGTTTCAAATTTGTGAATATTAGTAAGAGAGGCGATGCTTTTAATGCCCTAATTTTTCACCATGAAAATATTATCTTTCTTTGCTTTCCTACTCTTGTTATTATCCACTATATGTAAATTACCAAATATGTTTCTAGACAATAAATATTAAAGGGCTTTCTGAGTGAAATTGCACTTACTTCTCTGTGGCTATAGCCATACTGTATCCATAGAGGCTGTGAACATCATACTGTTTCCCCCAGTGTTGCACAGCATCCATGCAAATTGTTTTGGAATACAGGATTTTGTCAAGAATATCTTAGAAAAAAATATAAGAAATAATTTCTTAAGAAATATTTTGCCATTTTAAACTTTATAATCCTTACATGATGTGCTATGTAATACCATATTTAGTTAAAAAGTAATGAAAGACAACAATTTATGCTAAGTTCCAGTTGGGTCTTCACCCTTTACTCTTACTGATTAACAATTACATTTGCACATACAATAATGAATACCCTGTTTCCTAACTTCAGTAATAAATAAATCCATGGAGAAAATAGACTTTAACATGCTTATAGAAATATATATATATATTTATTATAAATCATATAACTATAGACCCATTTGAAAGCTTTATAATTTATTTAAATATAACCTAATTCCACACATGTAGACTTGTTACACAATAACAAATCATTTAAATCTCTGCTTTTCTGTTTTCATTGTGCTTTAATTTGCAGGTTTATATTGTACTGTGATAATATTGTCATCTTTCTTCAGATGTCCTTATAATAATCTACTCCCCTCAGAACACTTCTTTTTCTTTGGTGAATTTTTTTTTTACCAATTTTAATGATGAAAACATGCTTTTTGGAATAAGTGAGATGTAACTATTCACATCAGGTACATCTAATAACTGCAGAGACTTAAACCAAAGTGCTCAAGGAAAAAAATTGATCACTTAAATTATAATTTCAAACAAATTTTGTTTCTTTTCATTAATCATTTAATCATGGGCAGTTCATCAGAGGTAAAGACAAATCAATATTCTACACCAAAATTTAAAAACACACTCCTTCTCTTAGACATAAATATTTTGGCCAGAAATAAAACAAAAAAATAAACCAAATACCACAGTTATTTGAGGGTCTCAAAATTATATCAAAGTTTGTGATTTAGAAATATATGCTACAATTTACCAGTAAATAAAGATAATTATTCTCGATTAATGGTAAGGAGATAGTTAAATGAAATTTACCAGGAGTAAAAGCTGGGTAATTCAGTTTGTTGTCACTGCATCCTTTCTTTGAACCATGAATAAAGCTGGAAACTTCATTCATGTCCTGAATGGATATAAAATAAATAACAGCAGATTTTAAGTAATTCTAAATCATATAAGCAGAAACTCTCTACTTGTTTGTAAATATTTTATCTAGGGCAACCATGATGTTCCTCTGCTCCTAGAAGACATATATAAGCTACCAACCTACAAACAAACTTGCTTAACTATTCTCACTACTTGATTCCAAAATACTTCCAGCATGAACAAGTCATTATAGTGAGAAAAATAATATTATTTGTTTTTTCATAAATGTATATACCAGATAACAGAGGTATCTTAGGTGGGATTAAAGGATTTTAAACAACCAAAATGTATGTGATTTACCTAGCTTTAATTATACATATAAAGCATTAATTATATTACATTACATTAAAAGTATTAAGCAACTGTCTTTTCTAAATAGTTGTATCAGTCTTCTCACTGTGAGCCTATCATTGTACATATTTCCAGCACATTCATTTATTCAACATAGTTTATTAATTTCAGCTGGCATTTATCTAGTTTCTATGATGTGCCTTGCTAGCAGCTAGGCACAACACTTTTTGCCTAGCCCACAACTCCTACACTTTCATGAGAGGATGAAAGTGAAAAAAGTCAAACAGCATTTTAGTATTCTAATGAAAATGGTTATGAGCTTATTGAATCCTTGGAAGAGTCTCAGGGAATCCTAGTGCTCCTGGGCCACATTATAAGAACCAGTGACCTAAACATCTCTTGGAGTCAGAGTTGTGGGGTATTGCATTTATGGATTTTCTGGCCTTGAAAACTGAAGCCCTAGTATTGTCTTGCTGTTTACTAGTTCTAGTCCATAACCAGTTAAGTAAAACCTTTGGACTAAAAAAGATTATTCATATAAAATCATATATTACACTACACATGCTCAAGAAATGTGTATGTCTTTCGCCATCTCTGTTAATGGCACCAAAGAATTTTTGAGCCTTATTTCCCACATCTCTATAATACGTTCTCTCTGCTCTCACAAAGGCGTCACACTCATTCAAGTCCCTCGTTAATTTTGTTTTCCTCAGAAGTATATTCTCTTTATCACTCTTCCCTTCTCCCATCAAAATGATGCCCAGATGGAATTAATGTGAGAAATGAAGGCTGCTCAAGGGAGAAAAGAATAAATTCCTCATTGAGAAACAGACTTTTGTTTTCTTAATAGCCACAAAGGACAATTACGTAGTTATTCTAAAGTACACATTGGGGTTATTTTACTAAAATTACCTGATATATTATATTCAATTTTGTTGTCCTATGTCCAGCAAAATTAATACAAAGAGATACTATAGTTGTACATCCAATAATTTTAGATGAACCTAAGTATTTTTTCTTCATGAATTTACCAACTGAATTAAATTCAAAAACAGCTTCAACTACTGAAACTCATAAATGGAACTGAGTTGCATTATTTTAAATTTTAAGAGTCTTTTTCTAAACCATTTTATTACCTCTTGTATATAATATTCACCAAGGAAGTGCAAGGACAAAACATTTAACTCTGAAATTAACGTTATTCTATTTGAACTAAGTATTTGCAAGCTTGAAATAAAATTCACAAGCTCTTATAGCACTCACTCAAAATAGACTTTATTTTATATAATTTAAGAATAAAAGAATTTAATAAATGTAATATAATAATAAAATAACTTAAAACTTAATCACTTTTACATGATTTTAACCATATTTAAAACAAATAAAGCATTTAATATTTGATTATTTTTTATTAAAATGTCTATTTGACAAGATTATATTATTAATAGGTTAAACTTACTAGTCATAATTTAATAGAATTTATTTGTATCTCTTTTAATGCATTTTGTAATTTTGCTTCTTTCAAAATTCTGAAAATATTTTTCTCTAACCTATTCAAGGATTTAAGTGGTGTTACGTTTATTTAATGTCATGTGAAAGTGAATTTGATTAGTATTGTCAATATTACAGCCAGTAGATGCAAGCATTGTAAGTCATGAGACAAAGGACTCAGTGGATTGATAGTAATAAGTACTCCTACAGTATCATTAAAATCATCTCAAGTCTAGTAATGACCATTTCTAGGAATTGTCAATACCATTTTTAGGGGTGTTTCCTTAAAATCCATTGAAAACTGTATAAAAATCTGGTGGCATTTCATAACTTCACTTTTAAACTAAATCTAAATAAAAATAACCCTATTTTCAAAGAAATTTTTAAATAACTGATTTTTTTCTAAGAATCCTATAAAATGTACAGATAATATATCCAATTAAGCCCCCAGTTATTTGGATATATGAATGTGTTTGGATATATCTTCTCAATGAACTTTAAGTTTCCCAAAACTATATATTAAATTATTAGACTTCTTTATGGAAGAATTCTGCTTGTTAGATTTTAAAGAATAAAATCATAGTAACAACATGATCACAAAAATATGCTTATTTTTTCAGAGAAATGGAAATGTTCTTTGAATTTTAAAAATACTAATGTTTTAATTTTGAAATCACAGCATTAGTTTTAATTATACCAAAGACAGTAGGCTCTTATTTTTCGAATATTAGGAGATTATCTTAAGAATGATACAAAAAAAGAGAATTCAACCATAATGTGTGTTTATATGCAAAAATCTATTTTTCAATTACAATTAAGTTCATATCATTTCCCAAAATTATTGTAATATTTAAACTTAAAATTTAAAAGCATTAGCATTGAATCTAAATTAAAAATCTAGAAAATTATAAAACTAAAAATTTGACATGAAAATAAAATATCATCAGTTAAATAACGCTGCTTTACTATATATTCATTCTGTCAGAGAAAATAATCTGAAGAAAGAAAAAGAATTTGAGAAACAACCTAGCAGTAGGGTTTGGCAATTATTCAGGTAAGAGCTAGAAGCAGAATATTCACTGCTTATACATAGCATATATTAATTCAGTGATATTTAGTGAGCTTTGAAATCATACTGCTTATCATAAGCATTAGTCAAAATGCTTCTGTATTAGTATCATAACTACTCTGTTTTTCTCAGATGCCCCTCTTCTTCCCATCCCTCCCTCTCTTTGGAGATGAATCATGTATTTCAGTCTTCAATGGATATAGGAAATGAAGTATATTCTCTATATATAGCACAGTCAGATTCTTTTTCACTATTCCTAAATGTCATTTATACTTGTAACTCTGCTCTAATGGATTCAAATTTTTCCTATACAAGAAAAAGAAAGAAAGAAAAGAAAGAAAAGTAAAGGAAAGAAGGAAAGAACGTACTTTTAATTTAAATTAAATAATATAATTGAAATTGGAGCTAAAATTAAAAACAAAATGCAAGAGCAGATTGCAATGTTTTTTGTTATTTCTACCAGCAGCTAGGTCTCATCACTGCAATCTCACTAATTTTGTGTCAAATAACAAAGCCTCTCCATCTTCATTCTATTACCTTCATAGGAATTCTGACGGTTATGCTAACCTTCTACTCAACTCCACGTTTTCATGATGATGCAAAATAAACACTTGTAATTGATTGAATAAATAAATAAATAAATAATTTAAATGACTGAATTAATAATGAGAACTTTAGGAAAGTAGAGATACTGTGATCTAAACAATCAAAAAATTTAACTATTCCCAGATATCCATTATCTCTCCTTCCAAAATTCCGTACAGTTGTAATACCTTTGAAAAACATCCCTCATGTTCTTTCTGTGCTCAAGATTATTAGATATATTTTTCTGAAATATAGAATTCTGGGATCACCAAGTAGTTTCATTCCCCAAATATTGTTACAGTTTCCTTAACAAAAGACACTAAATCATTGACTATCATCAGTATTATTCTAAATTATAAACCTACCAGCAGGCATCAATAGCTACAGATATAAAACTTCATCCAAAGAAACTTTTAAACATTAGTGTTTTCCTTTAATAACTTTACCAGTAATCTAGGATATTATTTGTTTGTTGTTGTTGTTTATCTTGAGATAAAACACTTAACCTATTGCCAATTTTGATTTGTTCCACTTAATAACTTACTAAAAAGAAAGTTTCTAAAGGCTGAGGGCTTATTTAAGTCCATGTTGCTGCAATTGCTTGACTACTGCAGACTTTAGTAAAAGTTTTTGAAGTTACACTACTATAGGCTAATCTCCAAATTTTGTTAACTCTTTTCAACATAAATTATTAGTCATAAAGGTACAACACCTTAGTGACAGAAATGAACTTTATCCTATAAAGTATATTACTGGATAAGAAAAATCTCAATTTACAGTTTTTAGTTTGTATTCTTTTTCTGACCCATGAACATGACAGGTATGATATTTATACATTCTAGAAAAATATAAGAACATTATTTTTATGTTCAATATGTTATAAAATATTTTTTGTCAACTTAATAATCATTTTTATGGAAAAATAATTCTATGCTCATTGTCCAAAATCAAAAGTCTAAAGTAACTACTTACAATCCAAAGTCCATCATAATTCACTTGTTGATGGAAAATACTGCATTCATTTGCCCACCATTCTATGCAGTTTGGATTAGTGAAATCAGGGTATACTGTTAATCCTGGCCATACCTGGAAGAATAGATCATTCACATATATACATAAATAAAAGGAAACATAAATAAATGAAAATTCAAAAATTAATGAAAAATCAAACTGAGTGAAGAAGAAGAGTAAAAAATTATTGAAGTTATGACACTGTACTTCTTTACGTATATGTGATCCATTCACCATCTATGTTTACAATAATCTCAGGTCTACTTTAAAGTTCATTTAAGGGAAAGTACTGATAGTTAAAGTAAAGAGAGAGCGAGAACATGAAGCACTTAAGTTGGGAAAAATATAAGAATACGGGATGCAGCTGCTATTTTGACTTCATTAATTTATTTTTTAGCATTTAGTGGGTTAAGTTAAAAAACAAATAAACAAAAACTATATAATATATTCATTGTCTGATAAAAGAAATTACATTAGTTCATTTCCAAAGACATTTGTTTCTAAGAAATTCAAGCAAAAGAATTCGTTGTGTATTTATTTTTATTTAACAACTGTGAATATAACTCTTACTGTGTGCTGGGGACTGTTCCAAGTGCTTTTAATTATTAATTCATTAAATCTTCATTAGACCTTTAGGAGATAGGTACTAATTTTATCATCACTTTACAGCTGAGGTAAGTAGTATAATTAAACCCATTTTAAAGATGGGAGAAGTGATGAACAGAGAAGTTTTTCAAGGTCACACCGCTACTAAGTGGTACAGAAGGAATTCAAATCTAGGCAATCTCATATCTGATTCCACACTATTAAACACTACATGTACTATGCTACCTCTTTATGATTTATGCTTCTTCAAATTATTTTACTTACTATTTAAAATAATGACATTCAAAAAGAGGAATTCAATTTCAGATGTATTGGGATAAATAATATTGTTTTATATCCAAATTATGCATACTGGCTATCTGATCTGTCCATATTCAATAGAACAGGTCATAACGAAATGTATTCTGTGAGATATTAATGGACATTACAGGGAGGAATATTGGGTTTTGTTTCCTGATGGAGCTCATAATTATTTGAAGAAAACTTTCAGTAGTAATTTTAACTTTGATGAATGTGATAGAAAGTGATGGTCAAGATATTCTTTATTACTGTAAATAATGCTGTAATAAAATGTTTTTATAAATTGATTTTGTCCTGTTTTATTTCCTTTGATTAAATTACAGAAGTGGAATTATCAAGTCAATGTATCTAGAATCACATTTTTTTTTGTTTCTTTCTTTTTATTCAAACAGAAAGTCACAAAAATTATAATCATCCTCATCAGTTCACTCAGTCCCATGTAATTAATTTTTTTTATCTTGATCTTTTGTTAGCACTTTTATGAATTCATCAGTTTTCCATTAGAGTTCTGAAAATGCTTATTCATTCAGTTCAGCAGCATAGTCAGTTACCAGAAACCTGTACTTGTCAGAGTCTTTTCCATGAATTCCTTGAAGACGAAACCCTTTTATAGGAACACTTTTGCAAAAGCAACAGAGTACACACAGAACTGTCTCTAAATGACAAAAGACTTAACAATGACCACGGTTAAAGATTTGAAGAAAGTTCATAATAATGCAATTGACAAGGAAATTTAGTTACTTCTGAGATATACATTTTAAGGTAATAACTAGAATTATGACTTATAACATTATACTAGAACATATAAGATTTTTAGGAATTTCATGTAATGGCTGAAACATTTATATTAACATATTTCCATACAAATAACCCAAAGAAAGTTTAGTATTCGTTTTTTTTTCTTTTTTTTGAATTTTATTTATTTTTTTATACAGAAGGTTCTTATTAGTCATCAATTTTATACACATCAGTGTATACATGTCAATCTCAATTGCCCAATTCAGCACACCACCATCCCCACACTCCCGCGGCTTTCCCCCCTTGGTGTCCATACGTTTGTTCTCTACATCTGTGTCTCAACTTCTGCCTTGCAAACCAGTTCATCTGCACCATTTTTCTAGGTTCCACATACATGCATTAATATACGATATTTGTTTTTCTCTTTCTGACTTACTTCACTCTGTATGACAGACTCTAACTCCATCCACCTCATTACAAATACCTCCATTTCATTTCTTTTTATGGCTGAGTAATATTCCATTATATATATGTGCCACATCTTCTTTATCCATTCATCTGTCGATGGACATTTAGGTTGCTTCCAGGTCCTGGCTATTGTAAATAGAGCTGCAATGAACATTGTGGTACATGACACTTTTTGACCTATGGTTTTCTCAGGGTATATGCCCAGTAGTGGGATTGCTGGGTCGTATGGTAGTTCTATTTGTAGTTTTTTAAGGAACCTCCATACTGTTCTCCATAGTGGCTGTATCAATTTACATTCCCACCAACAGTGCAAGAGTGTTCCCTTTCCTCCACACCCTCTCCAGCATTTATTGTTTCTAGATTTTTTGATGATGGCCATTCTGACTGGTGTGAGATGATATCTCATTGTAGTTTTGATTTGCATTTCTCTAATGATTAATGATGTTGAGCATTCTTTCATGTGTCTGTAGGCCATCTGTATATCTTCTTTGGAGAAATGTCTATTTAGGTCTTCTGCCCATTTTTGGATTGGGTTGTTTGTTTTTTTAATATTGAGCTGCATGAGCTGTTTATATATTTTGGAGAGTAATCCTTTGTCTCTTGATTCATTTACAAATATTATCTCCCATTCTGAAGGTTGTCTTTTCATCTTGTTTATGGTTTCCTTTGCTGGGCAAAAGCTTTTAAGTTCAATTAGGTCCCATTTGATTATTTTTGTTTTTATTTCCATTACTTCAGGAGGTGGATCAAAAAAGATCTTGCTGTGATTTATGTCAAAGAGGGTTCTTCCTATGTTTTCCTCTAAGAGTTTTATAGTGTCTGGTCTTACATTTAGGTCTCGAATCCATTTTGAGTTTATTTTTGTGTATGGTGTTAGGGAGTGTTCTAATTTCATTCTTTTACATGTAGCTGTCCAGTTTTCCCAGCACCACTTATTGAAAAGACTGTATTTTCTCCATTTTATATCCTTGTCTCCTTTGTCATAGATTACTTGACCATAGGTGCGTGGGTTTATCTCTGGGCTTCCTATCTTGTTCCATTGATCTATGTTTCTGTCTTTGTGCCAGTACCATATTGTCTTGATTACTGTAGCTTTGCAGTATAGTCTGAAGTCAGGGAGTCTGATTCCTCCAGTTCCATTTTTTTCCCTCAAGACTGCTTTGGCTATTCGGGGTCTTTTGTGTCTCCACACAAATTTTTAAGATTTATTGTTCTAGTTCTGTAAAAATTGCCATTGGTAATTTGATAGGGATTGCATTGAATCTGTAGATTGCTTTGGGTAGTAGAGTCATTTTCACAATATTGATTCTTCCAATCCAAGAACATGGTATATCTCTCCATCTGCTGGTATCATCTTTAATTTCTTTCATCAGTGTCTTATAGTTTTCTGCATACAGGTCTTTTGTCTCCCTAGGTAGCTTTATTCCTAGGTATTTTATTCGTTTTGTTGCAGTGGTAAATGGGAGTGTTTCCTTAATTTCTCTTTCAGATTCTTCATCATTAGTGTAGAAGAATGCAAGAGATTTCTGTGCATTGATTTTGTATTCTGCAACTTTACCAAATTCTTTGATTAGCTCTAGTAGTTTTCTGGTGGCACTTTTAGGATTCTCTATGTATAATATCATGTCATCTGGAAACAGTGACAGTTTTACTTCTTCTTTTCCAATTTGATTCCTTTTATTTCTTTTTCTTCTCTGTTGCCGTGGTAGGACTTCCAAAACTATGTTGAATAATAGTGCTGAGAGTGGACATCCTTGTCTTATTCCTGATCTTAGAGGAAATGCTTTCAGTTTTTCACCAATGAGAATGATGTTTGCTGTGAGTTTGTCATATATGGCCTATATTATGTTGAGGTAGGTTCCCTCTATGCCCACTTTCTGGAGAGTTTTTATCATAAATGGGTGCTGAATTTTGTCAAAAGCTTTTTCTGCATCTATTGAGATGATCATATGGTTCTTATTCTTCAATTTGTTAATGTGGTGTATCACATTGATTTGTTTGCGTATATTGAAGAATCCTTGTAACCCTGTGATAAATCCCACTTGATCATGTTGTATGATCCTTTTAATGTGTTGTTGGATTCAGTTTGCTAGTATTCTGTTGAGGATTTTTGTATCTATATTCATCAGTGATATTGGTCTGTAATTTTCTCTTTTTATAGTATCTTTGTCTGGTTTTGGTATCAGGGTGATGGTGGCCTCATAGAATGAGTTTGGGAGTGTTCCTTCCTCTGTAATTTTTTGGAAGATTTGAGAAGGATGGGTGTTAGCTCTTCTCTAAATTTTTGATCAATCAACCTGTGAAGCCATCTAGTCCTGGACTTTTCTTTGTTGGAAGATTTTTTATCACAATTTCAATTTCATTACTTGTGATTGGTCTGTTCACATTTTCTATTTCTTCCTGGTTCAGTCTTGGAAGGTTATACCTTTCTAAGAATTTGCCCATTTCTTCCAGGTTGTCCATTTTGTTGGCATAGAGCTGCTTGTAGTATCCTCTTAGGATGCTTTGTATTTCTGTGGTGTCTGTTGTTACTTCACCTTTTTCATTTTTAATTTTATTGATTTGAGTCCCCTCTCTCTTTTTCTTGATAATTCTGGCTAATGGTTTATCAATTTTGTTTTTCTTCTCAAAGAACCAGCTTTTAGTTTCATTGATCTTTGTTATTGTTTTCTTTGTTTCTCTTTCATTTATTTCTGCTCTGATCTTTATGATTTCTTTCCTTCTGCTAACTTTGGGTTTTGTTTGTTCTTCTTTCTCTAGTTCCTTTTGTATAAGGTTAGATTGTTTATTTGAGATTTTTCTTGTTTCTTGAGGTAGGCTTGTATAGCTACAAACTTCCCTCTTAGAACTGCTTTTGCTGCATCCCTTAGGTTTTGGATCATCGTGTTTTCATTGTCATTTCTCTCTAAGTATTTTTTGATTTCCTCTTTGATTTCTCCAGTGATCTCTTGCTTATTTAGTAATGTATTATTTAGCCTCCATGTGTTTGTGTTTTTTACGTTTTTTCCCCTGTAATTGATTTCTAATCTCACAGTGTTGTGGTCAGAAAAGATGCTTGGTTTGATATCAATTTTCTTAAATTTACTGAGGCTTGATTTGTGACCCAAGATGTGATCTCTCCTGGAGAATGTTCCATGTGCCCTTGAGAAGAAAGTGCAATCTGCTGTTTTGTGATGGAATGTCCTATAAATATCAATTAAATCTACTGGTCTATTGTGTCATTTAAAGCTTCTGTTTCCTTGTTTATTTTCATTATGGATGATCTGTCCATTGGTGTAAGTGAGGTGTTAAAGTCCCTCACTATTATTGTGTTACTGTCGATTTCGTGTTTTATAGCTGTTAGCAGTTGCCTTATGTATTGAGGTGCTCCTATGTTGGGAGCATATATATTTATAATTGTTGTATCTTCTTCTTGGATTGATCCCTTGATCATTATGTAGTGGCCTTCCTTATCTCTTGTAACATTCTTTATTTTAAAGTCTATTTTATCTGATATGAGTTTTTGATATGTCTTATAAATTTGTCTCCAAAAGAATATTTGTTCTGGTTAAAAATTATGCCTTTTGGAGCTAGGCAGTTTCCTGACACTGCTCCTTATTAATTCTGCGACATGAGGAAAGTTACCTCACCTCTTTAAAATTCACTTTTTTCCACATGTAAAGTAATAATTTTAATCATAGCTATCTTATGATTTCATTGTGAAGATGTATACTATAAATCTTATTACCCAGCATTTAAGCACTCAATTTATACATACAATTATTTTACATCATATGATCAGAATTTTTATAATAATCCAAATAATTATCATATTTTTTATCATTAGTTTTGTTTATGTCACTGAAAATTATCTGTCTTTCTACAAAAACTGTTGTAGAGATAATTGAAATATCTCCTCTAAAATTTCTCTATGCAATTAAATATCAAATCCAGATTTGAAAGCAAATAAACTCACACACACACACACACTCAGAAACACTATGTTGTTGCACAACAGAAAATCTGAGCAACACAAACTTAATGAATATCATGATTTACCTCTCCAATAATTGCTGTAGTCCCATCTGACTCATTTACCCACACATTTTGTGCAGTTCCCCTCTCATAGGTTTCATATGCTGCTCCATTGGCAAGTTTCTCTATGGAAATTGCAGGGTCCTAATAATTGAGAAAAGAAACTATAGAAAATCAATTAATTTACAAATGTGTAAATAATAAAAATTAACATATATAGTCAGTTATTACCAAGATGATGACATATTTCTGCCCATGGTCATGCAAATCTTGAACAAATTCAGGGAGGCCATTAAATGCAACTTGATCATAAGTAAAGTCTTTCTTGTCTTCCATATAGTCAATATCAGTGACCTGTGTATCCTGAAAATTAGCAGAGTATATTTCAATAAGCAGTACTGAAAGAACCCTCTAATCACCTCAACCTTTAAGTCCAAAGAATTTGTATTATAAATATAATGATTAAAAAGTAAATGAACTTAGATCTCTTTTATTTCACTAAAGACACAATGATATTGCTTATAAAACTAGTTTTTCTAATTCTAAAGTACAAAAGCATTAAATGATTTTTCACATTTGCTTCAGTGATGATCACTGGATATGTATTAGGTCTATATATATATATATATGTATATGTACATATATGGGGTTCCTTGTATAAAAAACAAAACTGCACATTACATAAAACACATTGAAATTGTATTACATTAAAAAGTATATAAGCTCTAAAATTAAAGTATATTTTAAAACCTGACTATAATTTTGTTCACACTTCAACATGTGTTGTAGTCTAGTATAACTCATAATCAGTTCTCAAAATTCAGGTAGGCCTGGACATTGCATATGACATAATGTGTACTTTATCATTAAAAAAGCAGCTTAATAATTTATATTTATATCTATATCTATATGGTATATATGATAATCCTGACAATTTCCTACACTTATTATTATATGACAACATTTAACTTGAAATATATTCCCACAAACCTTTCATCCTACTTACAAATGGTATGCCAGCTTCCCGATTTCTTCGTACCACTTCTTTCACTACATCAAGTGACTTATAATTCCAGCGACTCAGTTGGAATCCGAGACTCCAATATGCTGGCATTGTTGGTCGTCCAATGAGCTTGAAGTAAATGGATATTTAATTAGTCTCAATAACGAACATTAGAAACAAATATTAATATGCTTCTTATTGTTACATCTCTAGTATTGATTTGAGTTTAGCTACATATTTTAAACAAAGATTTTGTGTATGCATTCTAAATGTGTCCTGGATATTCTCTTAGAATTTTGTTATGAAACACTTAGCAAGTTTATGTGCTGTCACTCATCTTATGTTAATTTTGCGTTAAAAAATCAGAAAGGTAGCACTTAAAAAAGTAGCATTTACAAAAGTATATTTTGCCCTGCACAGAAAATTAAAAAAGAGAATAAAAGAATAGCATTAAAGAGATTTGAGAAAAAGAAAATTGTCCCACCACACTCCCACTTCTTGTAGCAACAAAATGAATGAATGAATGATCATCACATAAGAAAAAAAGATGTTTAAAAGTATACAATTTCTATTCCCTTGCATTTTGGCACTTATTTCTCTCCTAGTTTGCAAAAATATTAATAAAATATATTTCTACAAGGATCCCAGGCAGTTATTTCATAAGATACTTATATTCACATGTAGGACATTGGTTTCTTCCCTCCCCCAAGGGCCAAATGGGCCCTTCTCTTCCCACTCTCTGGTGGCCCAAGCAGGCTCAGTGCAAACTCACAACAGAGCACCAGTGTCTCGTCAAAACAGTGCACAGGATTTTGTACATGGAAAGATGAGTGCAACTGATATTAAGTTTTTTCACCAAAAACTAAGTATTAGGTTACATTAAGACAAATATCTTATCTGGCATGATGGGTTTTCTTTGGCTTAGGTATTTATATATATATGTTTATATATATGTATCTTTATGTAATATACATTTTTTTGGATCCATGATTTCTTCATCATGTATGTCTAAAAAGTGCTATGGGCAAGATGGGACTAAAGACGCAGACCTACTAGAGAATGAACTTGAGGATATGGAGAGGGGGAAGAGTAAGCTGGGACAAAGTGAGAGAGTGGCATGGACATATATACACTACCAAATGTAAAATAGATAGCTAGGGGGAAGCAGCCACAGAGCACAGGGAGGTCAACTCGGTGCTTTGTGATCACCTACAGGGGTGGGATAGGGAGGGTGGGAGGGAGGGAGATGCAAGAGGGAAGAGATATGGGGATATATGTATATGTATAACTGATTCACTTTGTTATAAAGCAGAAACTAACACACTATTGTAAAGCAGTTATACTCCAATAAAGATGTTAAAAAAAAAAACTATGTAAAAAAAAAAAAAAAAAAAACTCAGGTTATTGTATTCTATTCAATTTAAGCATTAAATTTATTTTTTAAAAACTTGGTATCAAATAAAACTCCCCCAAAACTCAGTATGTTTAAACTCTATTCATAAACACCTTATGTTCCATTGAACTTCTTTAAAGATTTGGACATGTGATTGAAATTTCTGTGTGTGTGTGTGTATTATATGTATCACGTAATTTATTTTCATAAAAGTGTATAAAACATGTTTTATTATATATTATATTAATTTATGTACTATTCATCTTATACCTTATATGTGTATATTATCTTTAAAACTTATGAAACGATCTAGTCATTCAAATGCATTATGTTTTAAATTTTGACATACTGGGACCACTAATGTATTAATTTACACAGAGAGGATAATTTGTTTTTCTTCAAACAAGAAGTAGTTTCTTTTGCCTCTCTCTACATAATTTGAGCCCCATTGAAATGCAGCAGTGATTAATAGTGCTATATTCTATACAAGTCATTTGTCTTATTCTTTAAATCCAAGCTTCTACAAGTCTGTCCATAAAATGATGTATACAAGTGGACTGCTATATCACATGAATGCTGCATTCTCATGTCAAACATGACTCAAACTCAACTACTGCTGACCACAGACTTTACCTGGCATGTAATAGACAACTATCCCAACTAATATTTCACAAATAAAATATCAAATTCTTACAAAAATGTGCTGTCCCCTCTTTTGATGGTATGATAACTGTATACAATAACTATGATTTCATATTATAGAGACTGTAAATTTTGTTGCCTTTCTGAAATTCACATTTATGAACAGCAATTTGGGAATTGCTAGACATTGTAAATTATTCAATTGTGTAAAACCTTACCTACTCTTATTTCAGGTTTTTAGATCCTAACTAAAGTTTTTGATAGTAATTGCTTCTCTTTTGAGATCATTTTGAAAATGGGACTTATATGTCAAGAGATTTATCAATGAAACAAGATTTTATAAATAGGCATGATTCTTAAATCTTATATCTATAAAAATGACTTATTTTTCATAATAACACCAGAAATTATATACACTAACAGTCACAGGAGAACAATTTACATGGGAGAAACGTCTAGAATTAGGCTCAAAATAAGCCTTGGATTCCTCACCTTTCTAAGGTCCATCTTGGGCTCAGGTACACTAAGATGCTATTTAATAGGTAAATGAGAGTTGTTTAGACAGTAATCTCAAGAAGTTAAGACTTCAGACTATGTTTCAATATCTGTCCTTCTAAGCCTGAGTGTCAGAGCCAATTTTCCTGGAATTTACCTACGGTACATTAACAGCAAGTTTCACTAACCTTCCTCATAACTCACTTGCCTTCAAGATTCTTATCAAAGGGATGTATGACCTATATGTCCATTACCTATCCTCAGACTTGGAGATAAGATACTTCCTTTTGTTTTATCCCACCAAAGAAGGTCATGAATAAGTAAAGATTTAATATGCAACATCTCAAAAGAATCCAACTACTGAACTCACCTACCCAGAAGCAAGAAACAACTTGATATCTGAAATGTAGACATCTAAATATACCTAGGTGTCACTGTATAACAAAAACAAAAATAAAAACCACTTTCTCATATCTGAAAAATGGTAAGGTTTAAAAATATATTTAGCTAAGAGGCCTCAAATATCTTAGCTAAAATCATTTTAATATGTAGACATGTTTGAAAGTATGGTAGAAAAAATTTTATAAAATAAACCTGAAACACACCTCTTGATACTGTTGAACTACTTGTTCTGGAGTATCTCCTAGAAAAATGTAAAAGTCCAGAATGCCACCTGTAACTCTGTAAGTTACTATTGGAGTAGGCTGGATGAAAATCTCTACAAAACAAAAATTGGAAAAGCATATGTAAATAGTAAACATGTACATGTGATAAAATAATTGCAATGTCTATTTAAAGTACTTTGTATTAATCACATAGTTTTACAGTTTTTTAAAATGATTAAGATAAGGTATTGACGATAAGAATATAGGAGAAAAGTGGAATGCCACCATACATGAGGT
The DNA here is from genome assembly GCF_009873245.2 of Balaenoptera musculus. Taxonomy (NCBI): domain Eukaryota; kingdom Metazoa; phylum Chordata; class Mammalia; order Artiodactyla; family Balaenopteridae; genus Balaenoptera; species Balaenoptera musculus. The sequence goes on from NC_045788.1 coordinate 43,876,548, forward strand.
TTAAGATAGGATATTCCAGATGCTGCCTTTTACAGATGTTGGCAAAAGCTCCTCCAGAAACTGCTTAGCAGGGGATAGAGGATCCATCTTTTTACAACAAAAAGATTTATTTTTAAAATTGCATTTCAATTAGTTATTTTAATTGAAGATTCTGTGAAAGATCATATTATCACATGTTGATTTCTAAGAAAAAAACTACATAGGTTTTTAATTTGTCTATATGCAAGACATAGTAATTGTCTGTATAACCATATGGTATATAGCTCTTGCTTGAATTTTTGTAGTTTTTACTATCACTGATTCACTTATCCAATTTAGGTATTGCATTAGTCACAACATTAAAAAACAAAAGGTTCTACACTACTTGAATTATGATAAACTTAAAAACATCATTCTTCCTTCTTTTTATCCCCATATAGACCTTGCTCTTTTTTATCTGGAGTGACATATTAACTTATCTTAACAAATGAGGCTACGTGAATGGGAATATTCATTTGTATGGATGTGTTCAGTGTTCCTCTGGAGGGAAAATGAAGTGCCCGAATATCACAATACAGCATACTTTCCCCCAAACGGAAGCACAGATATGCAAAAATCCATGTCTCACTAACTACAAAACCTGCTTATAATAATTTCACCTTCTAAATCAGTAACAATAAAGTTTACTCTGGTATACAATACCTATGATTGGAATAAAGAAAGCAGTTAAAACATTTCAAGTCTCATTTAAATATATTATCAGATAAATTACTCTTACCCATTGCATTGCTGTTCATTAAGAAAACACCAAATGACTTCCCAGAAGTATCTTCAATGCACATGAAGAATGTTTGATGGCCATATAAATTATTATTATTCTATAAGGCATACATTTATTTAAAATAAAAAGATTATACACTGAAAATGGACATTATGGATTCCAATTTATTCTTGTAATTTACTCTTCATATTTAACTTACTCCCATACTCCTATAACAATTTTCTCTATATAAGTACCATATGTAATATTGTAGCACAAAAAACATTGAACTTATTTTAATTATTAATACATTAAGATATAAATATATAACTATATATTATACTATTAATAGTTTACTTTCCTTTATGTTTTATTATGATTAAATGAGTTTTAATAAGATATTAATCAACTATACTTCAATTAAAAAAAAAAGCTATCCGTGATAGGGTAATAGCATGCTTATCCATTACGTCTCATGTATGCCCAAGGTATTGCAGGGAATTCCAAAATGATGTTCACCCTCATAGAACTTTTGCAGTACAGTGGTTGAGAGCTGATGAGTAGATGAAGTGGTGGAGGAAAATTGGAAATGAACTTAAAAAGTGAAAGAAGAAAGGCTTCTTGGCTGATTGGGTATGGAAGTTCAAAGGAAAGATGTATGAAAATAGCTATGAGGTATTTATTAGCCCGGTGTTTATTATAGACAGTGATGCTGTAAACAAAGATTGGCAAAATTTATTAATATTTTTGTATGAAATGAGGGTCTTTAAAACAACAACTCACATTCATTTTGAGGAATGAAAGAGCATCAGCATTTTAAAAATCATTAACATTTGACTCAAAGCAATCATGAATGAATAAAAAAAGAGTTTTTTTAATGGTATGGTCTTTGTCCCGAAGAGTCGCATATTCTAGAAGTACAGACAAATGTATACACAAATAATACACTGTGATGGTTGTCATATTAAAGTATGAATAAAGAGTTAGAAAGTAAAGATTAATTCTGCATGGAGGAGTTTGGGAAAAGTTCTTATGAGGTGAAACCAACCGAGCTGTCAATGACTTGTATAAATAATAAAGAACTTTATGGTTTAGCACTTACAAAGAGAACCAACCTCTTGTGAAAATATGTGAACTTAAGAAAGATGATCACATGTTATGGTAAAGGAAAAAGTGGGTATAGATGCAGGACATGATGTCCAATAGATAGGCAGACACCATATCATACAAAGCCATGTAGAACAAGGTGTTTGGAATTATTCTTGTGCAATAACTAACCCTGGATAGGTTTAAGTACAAAAGTGGAATGATAAAATATAAAAGTGAAAATCAAAAGAAAACATTCATAAATTGGAAATATCTTTTTAAGTATTCATAAAATCAGTTGGTCACTTATTTATTTTAGGACTTTGATATCAATCCTCACCCCTAAAGTAAACAAGCTTCTGGAATGTGTATCACTGACATCAAATAAATGATGGTTTCAAATAGGCTAAAATTATCCTCAAATATACCTATTTTATTTATAACAAGAAAGAGAGTGGCTTACATCACCAGGAAGTTGATCCCGAGTAAAAACTGGCCATGTTTTCCAATATAAATCATGACGAAATCTCTTATGAATATGTTCCCCAATACCATAAATATATTCACTGGAAAGTCTGGCTGAGATCTGTAAATACTGGTCAGAGTATACCAGTGGACCAATGCTGGTGTCAAACCTGTAGCATGAAATAAATAAATAAATGAGCTAGAAACATATAAAATGTTCTACTAAATACAGGTTTATGTTATCATCCAGAATATTGCATTTTAAATATGTCAGTCTTTAGCTGTGATCAATTCTTAGTAACACATGAATTTTATACCATAACCAGAACTTGTTAATTCCATCAACACAATTTGTTTCATCATCATCAATATGATTCTTCACATGCATTCTCTCCTTTTATCTTCACCAAAATCTTAAAGCACAACTACCATTAAAAATTTCATTTCACAAACGACACAAATTGGACAAATTTATTCATGTTTTCAAGGTTAGGCAGCAGGGCCAAATTTCAGACATAGTTCTGCTCTGCTCCAGAGACAGAGTTTTAAAATACAGTACTATACTGGTTTTCGCACCTCTAATATATATATTAAAATTAAGTTCAAAATTATTTTTCCAAAAAGAGAAAGGTTACATGTTTTATGCATATCAAATATATACTATGAGAAATGTTAAACAACATTTCTTTTGTGATTTAACATAAACTCAATCGCAAGTTATTAAAATATATTTACAGAAAATAATTGCTGAGATTCAGTCTTGACAATTGTTTAATTAACCTTTCTTGGAGATTCAAGAGCTATAATCTTGAAAGTTATTAAATTCTTTGCAGCAAGTATCCCTCAAAATACATTTATAATGAAGGCATTCAGGTAATATTTAAATTAATATGTGTATAGTAATTTAAATTTATTATATGTTAATATATATTCAATTTAATTTCATACATATATATGAAAAATCCTCTAATTGTACTATGGAAATTCATCACTCTCTGCTTAGTAACTATTTGACCCTACAAATTGACAACAGAATATGATAAAGAATGGGGAAAAAACACAACAGGAGTTTTAAGTATGCAAAAATATAAACAAGGCTTAGACTGTATCAGTGATGCTCTTCACCTTCAACTTTGGTTGGCCCCATTTCTATACTTTCATTCATGTTCTTGTTCCTTTCTTCCATGAGAAATTAAAATCCTTTTAACATTATAATCTTTAAAACATGTACACCCACCCTCTTTTGGGAGGAAATTTAATCTTTCTGAAAATGCCCTAAAATTAAGACTTTCATAATTCTATGATAATATAATAAAAGTGACCAATTATTTAATCTTTTATTAATATAAAATAATTACTTACAAAAGTCTATCATTGCTTTTTCTATAAACTTTAATGCTAAATGGATTGTCTATAACCTTCACATCATACAATGTATCAGAAGCGGCAGTTCCACTAAATTCTTTTACAAACTGATGAGGAACTTCATATCTTCTATTATTTGGATCAGTAATCTGCAAAGATTTTGAAAAATTAGCATTGTTTGATTCAAAACTGTTATTTAATTTTTCAATTCTGAACTAAGTATTAAATGCGAGTTCTAAACATGAAATAATAAATTTAATAATTTTATAGATGAGCTATTAATCTAGTCATAAACTTAACTTTAATATTGCTGAATGGCTATGCACAGAATAAATTGTAAAGGAATTAATAGAATTAGTTGGTCATAATGGTACTATATCAAATAAAAATTTTTATTGACCAATATAAAAAAATAATGATAGTATTATTAAATATTGATTCTTGAATACTGGGTTTTTGTAATTTAATTATCCTTGTTACATTTCAGTGATCACCTGCTTAAAAATCCTGCAAGAATTTTGTTTAAAATAAAATCTTAATTTTTGTGAAATTGTGGCTAAAAGGTAATGTACAAAGGATATAGTGTTTTCACTGCCAAATCCAAAAGACGATACTAATAAACTACTTGGTAAAAAAACAGCAGAAATTAGTTTCTTTAAAATCATGACTAGAGCACTCCCTCTTGTGAGAGCACTGGAATCATAACTAACTAATGAATAGTCATTAGCAGGAAGACATTGGAACTCACCAAAAAAATACCCGACATCCAAAGACAAAGGAGAAGCTGCAGTGAGATGGTAGGAGGGGTGCAATCACAATAAAAATCATATCCCATAAGCACTGGGTGGGTGACTCACAAACTGGAGAACAATTATACCACAGACGTCTACCCACTAGAGTGAAGGTTCTGAGCCCCACATCAGGCTCCTGAGCCTAAGGGTCTGGCAATGTGATGAGGAATTCCCAGAGAATCAGACATTGGAAGCTAGCGGGATTTGATTGCAGGACTTCAACAGGACTGAGGGAAACAGAGACTCTACTCTTGGAGGGCACAAACAAAGTAGTGTGCACATCAGGACCCAGGGGAAAGGAGCAGTGACCCCATAGGAGACTGAACCAGACCTACCTGCTGGTTTGGAGGGTCTCCTGCAGAGGCAGGGGGTGGCTGTAGCTCACCATGGGGACAAGGACACTGGCAGCAGAAGTTCTGGGAAGTACTCCTTGGCATGAGCCCTCCCAGAGTCTGCCATTAGCCCCACCAAAGAGCCTGTAGCCTCCAGTTCTCAGTCACTTCAGGCCAAACAACCAACAGGGAGGGAACTCAGCCCCATCTACCAGCAGACAAGTGGATTAAAGTTTTACTGAACTCTGCCTACCAGAGTAAAACCTAGTTCTACCCACCACCAGTCTCTCCCATCAGGAAGCTTGCACAAGCCTCCTAGACGGCCTCATCCACCAGAAAGCAGACAGAAGAAACAAAAAGAACTACAATCCTGCCGCCTGTGGAAGGAAAACCACATTCACAGAAAGAGAGACAAAATGAAAAGGCAGAGGACTATGTACAAGATGAAGGAACAAGATAAAAACCCAGATAAACGCTAAATAAAGTGGAGATAGGCAATCTTCCAGAAAAAGAATTCACAATAATGATAGGGAAGATGATCCAGGACCTTGGAAAGAGAATGGAGGCAAAGATTGAGAAGTGCAAGAAATGTTTAACAAAGACCTAGAGGAATTAAAGAACAAACAGACATAGATGAACAATACAATAACTGAAATGAAAAATACACTAGAAGGAATCAATAGCAGAATAACTGAGGCAGAAGAACGGATAAGTTACCTGGAAGACAGAATGGTAGGCTGCACTGCCATGGAACAGAATAGAGAAAAAAGAATGAAAAGAAATGAAGAGAGCCTAAGAGACATCTGGGACAATATAAAATGCACCAACATTTGCAATATAGGGGTCCCAGAAGGAGAAGAGAGAGAGAAAGGACCCGAGAAACTATTTGAAGAGATTATAGTCAAAAACTTCCCTAACATGGGAAAGGAAATAGTCACCCAAGTCCAGGAAGTGCAGAGAGTCCCAGGCAGGATAAACCCAAGGAGAAACCAGCCGAGACACATGGTAATCAAATTGACAAAAATTAAAGGAAAAGAAAAACTATTAAAAGCAACAAGGGAAAAATGACAACTATCATACAAGGGAAATCCCATAAGGTTAACAGCTAATTTCTTAGCAGAAACTCTACAAGCCGGAAGGGAGTGGCATGATATATTTAAAGTGATGAAAGGAAAGAACCTACAACCAAGATTACTCTACCTGGCAAGGATCTCATTCAGATTCGATGGAGATATCAAAGCTTTACAGACAAGCAAAAGCTAAGAGAATTCAGCACCACCAAACCAGCTCTACCACAAATGCCAAAGGAACTTTTCTAACTGGGAAACACAAGAGAAGAAAAAGACCTACAAAACAAACCCAAAACAATTAAGAAAATGGTAACAGGAACATACATATTGATAATTACCTTAAATGTGTATGGATTAAATGCTCTAACCAAAAGACACAGGTTCACTGAATGGATACAAAAACAAGACACATATATATGCTGTCTACAAGAGACCCACTTCAGACCTAGGGACACATACAGACTGAAAGTGAGGGGTTGGAAAAAGATATTCCATGCAAACGGAAATCAAAAGGAGTAGCAATACTCATATCAGATAAAATAGACTTTAAAATAGAGAATGTTACAAGAGACAAGGAAGGACACTACATAATGATCAAAGGATCAATCCAAGAAGAAGATGTAACAATTATAAATACATATGCACCCAACATAGCAGCACCTCAATAAATAAGGCAAATGCTAACAGCTATAAAAGAGGGAATTGGCAGTAACACAACAATAGTGGGGGACTTTAACACCTCACTTACACCAATGGACAGATCATCCAGACAGAAAATTAATAAGAAAACACAAGCTTTAAATGACACAATAGACCAGATAGATTTAACTGATATTTATAGGACATTCCATCCAAAAACAGCAGATTACACTTTCTTCTCAAGTGCACATGGAACATTCTCTAGGATAGATCACATCTTGGGTCACAAATCAAGCCTCAGTAAATTTAAGAAAATTGAAATCATATCAAGCATGTTTTCTGACCACAATGCTATGAGATTAGAAATCAATTACAGGGACTAAAACGTAAAAAACACAAACACATGGAGGCTAAACAATATGTTGCTAAATAACCAAGAGATCACTGAAGATATCAAAGAGGAAATCAAAAAATATCTAGAGACAAATGACAATGAAAAAACGATGATCCAAAACTCATGGGATGCAGCAAAAGCAGTTCTAAGAGGGAAGTATATAGCAATACAATCTTACCTCAAGAAACAAGAAAAATCTCAAATAAACAGTCTAATCTACACCTAAAGGAACCAGAGACGGAAGACCAAACAAAACCCAAAGTTAGTAGAGGGAAAGAAATCATAAATATCAGAGCAGAAATAAATGAAATAGAAACAAAGAAAACAATAGCAAAGATCAATACAACTGAAAGCTGGTTCTTTGAGAAGATAAACAAAATTGATAAACCTTTAGCCAGACTCATCAAGAAAAAGAGGGAGAGGACTCAAATCAATAAAATTAGAAACGAAAAGGAGAAGTTACAATGGACACTGCAGAAATACAAACATCATAAGAGACTACTACAAGCAAATTTATGCCAATAAAATGGACAACCTGGAAGAAATGGACAAATTCTTAGAAAGCTATAAGCTTCCAAGACTGAACCAGGAAGAAATAGAAAATATGAACAGACCAATCACAAGCACTGAAATTGAAACTGTGATTAAAATCTTCCAACAAACAAAAGTCCAGGACCACATGGTTAAAGCGAATTCTATCAAACATTTAGAGAAGAGCTAACACCCATCTTTCTCAAACTCTTCCAAAAAATTGCAGAGGAAGGAACACGCCCAAACTCATTCTACAAGGCCACCATCACCCTGATACCAAAACCAGACAGAGATACTACACAAAAAGAAAATGACACACCAACATCCCTGATGAATATAAATGCAAAAATCCTCAGCAAAATACTAGCAAACAGAATATAACAACTCATTAAAAGTATCATACACCATATCAAGTGGGATTTTTCCCAAGGATGAAAGAATTCTTCAATATACACAAATCAATCAATGTGATACACCATATTAACAAACTGATGAATAAAAAACATATGATCATCTCAGTAGATGCAGAGAAAGCTTTCGACAAAATTCAACACCCATTTATGATAAAAACCCTCCAGAAAGTAGGCATAGAGGGAACCTACCTCAACATAATAAAGGCCATATACGACAAACCCACAGCAAACATCATTCTCAATGGTGAAAAACTGAAAGCATTTCTTCTAAGATCAGGAACAAGACAAGGATGTCCACTTTCACCACTATTATTCAACATAGTTTTGGAAGTCCTAGCCATGGCAATCAGAGAAGAAAAAGAAACAAAAGGAATACAAATTGGAAAAGAAGTAGAACTGTCACTGTTTGTAGATGACATGATACTATACATAGAAAATCCTAAAGATGCCACCAGAAAACTGCTAGAGCTGATCAATGAATTTTGTAAAGTTGCAGGATACAAAATTAATGCACAGAAATCTCTTGCATTCCTATATACTAACAACGAAAAATCAGAAAGAGAAATTAAGGAAACACTTCCATTTATCCTTGCAACAAAATGAATAAAATACCTAGGAATAAACCTACCTAAGGAAGTAAAAGACCTGAACTCAGAAAACTATAAGACACTGATGAAAGAAATCAAAGATGACACAAACAGATGGAGAGATATACCATGTTCTTGGATTGGAGGAATAAATATTGTGAAAATGACTATTCTACCTAAAGCAATCTACAGATTCAGTGCAATCCCTATCAAATTACCAAAAGCATTTTTTACAGAACTAGAACAAGAAAAATTTTAAATTTGTATGGACACAAAAGACCCCGAATAGCCAAAGCAATCTTGAGGAGAAAAACGGAACTGGAGGAATCAGACTCGCTGACTTCAGACTATACTACAAATCTATGGTAATCAAGACAATATGGTACTGGCACAAAAACAGATCAATGGAAAAGGATAGAAAGCCCAGAGATAAACCCACACACCTATGGTCAACTAATCTATGACAAAGGAGGCAAGGATATACAATGGTGAAAAGACAGTCTCTTCAATAAGTGGTGCTGAGAAGACTGGACAGCTACATGTAAAATAATGAAATTAGAACACCGTACACAAAAATAAACTCCTAATGGATTAAAGACCTAAATGTAACACCAGACACTATAAAACTCTTAGAGGAAAACAAAGGAACAGCACTCTTTGACATAAATCACAGCAAGATC